>NC_138768.1:523482648-524082648 GCF_965119305.1 Pelophylax lessonae
AAATGATCACACTGCACTCACACTGACTGAACTATCACTAGATTCACACTAATCTGATATTCTACACTGACAATAGAATCAGAATAGCACACTTTAGCACTCTAATTCTCCAGTAGCACTGAACAGAGCCCTGTTCTATCTCTCTCCACACCGATATCACGCTACAAATGGCCGCTATTGAAAGAATATTTTTATAGTGTGGAATGGGACTAAGAGCAATGAGCCATGATTGGATAGAGTCATCATTACTTTCTCCAATTATGGCTCTGACTGGCTCTGTGGCTTGATTGTGCAAAGCTTTCATTGCTTCAGCCAATCAGGGCTTCCAATGCACTGTGCGGCTGTGCAGTGCATTGTGGTCATTCGGCGGGCCGAACAAACAGTCAAAGGAACGATAATTCAGGTGTTGGTCGAATGGGCAAGCATACAGTCAATAATGTTTTCCTTCTCATTTGTTTTAAATCAGTTAAATGTAAACTGATCTCAGAAGCAGGCAGGGTCCGTTGCAGTTGTTTCTATTCCAGGACAAATTTTATCTCCAGACAAATGGCATAGCAATGGGCGCAAATTTTGCCCCCTCCTATGCCAACATCGAGGTCTGGGAAGAAAATGACATTTGGAACCACAACCCATTTGCAAGATATATAGTTTTCTATGGTCAATACATCGACTATATTATTGTTATTTGGAGTGGAAGTCTTCAGGGAATTTGCAGCCTTTGTCACACATTGCAACAGCAACAAAACAGTCTGAGTTTCACTCATGTTATAGATCCTGTTTTCCTATTTTTTTCGAATTTAGAGTTGTTCCACGAAGGTAGAGATATCAAAACAAGAAACCACTGCAAGCCCACCAGTGGCAATTCTTATCTTCACTATTGCAGTTGCCACCACCCTGCTTTGCACAAGGCCATTCCCTCTGGGCAGATACAAAGGCTGCGTAGGAATTGTTCCAGGGAGATGGACTACACACAGCATGGTATGGAATGAAGGAGGACATTTTTACAGAAAGGGTATCCAGGCAATTTGGTTTACGATGCATTTCCTCTCCCTCTCATACCAATCGAAAAAATAAGGGCGTCCACCCTGAAAAAACAGCGTAAGGTTCATTTTAGGATATAACAGTGAGTATAGGTCCATCACTAGAATAATAAAAAAGCATTGGCACCTTCTACATATAGACCCTAGGTTAGGCCCCATTCTTTCTCCTGCCCCCCAAGTTACTTTTAGAAGGGCACGTACAGTTAAAAAAAAAATTGCACCTTGCAAGATAAAGAGTACACGCAACAAGAGACCCATGGATGTACGGTCCTACTTTGACAACAGAACAGAATCCTTTGTATGCAAAAAGAGAGGCTGTTTAACATGCCAGTTCATTAGACACAGGCAAACCACATTTATTATGGACAGAGCTGGCAATGTTTTGTTTATATTAGGCAATTCATAACTTGCTCCACAGAATATGTTTGTTTATTCTCACATGCCCTTGTAACCTTTCTTATGTCGGGCGAACCAAGAGCACCCTCAGAAAGTGGATAGGTGACCACCGCCGCTTTATCTCTGGAGGTTGTGACTTACATAGTATGTCACAACATTTCAAATTTCACCATAGTCAAAATATTAGAGATCTGTCGGTCTGTGCCATTGAGTGCATACCGAAAGGGGGTCTGACTGAATGAGAGGTTTTCCTTATTGTGCAAGAGGGAAATGTTTGGGATTTTTAAGCTGTCTACCGTGTCACCCAATGGGTTGAACGAAGAGTTAGACGTACACACCATCTTATAAACTTTTTTTCTAAGGTTTTTCAGCTATGTCAGTATGAGGTTCTGGTTCGTTGTGGAGTAGATGGGTCTAAAAGCATAGGAATATAAATACACTTGATGGTGTTTTTATTGTATATACTGTGGATAACACTGCCTATCTGCATCCATCTATTGTTTGGTTTAATGGTAGAACTCTTGCCTGCCATGCAGAAGGCTGGGGTTCGTTTCCAGGCCAATGCACTGGGTTTTGATATATTTACAAAAATGTTTATCTTATATTTAATTTTTATTTTTATTGCATTTCTCTATAGGACATACAATTTAGAGGATATTATTATATTACATTGTCTAGTGTTTTAGGTTTTATGCTTGTGCACAGTGTTAATTTTGGCAGCAAATTTCGATTTAGTTTTAGTCATAATCTTTGGACTAAAATGCCATTTTAGTTTTTGTCGTATGTTAGTCATCTGAATTGTTTTAGTTTTAGAAATATTTTAGTCGGCTAAAATCTCCAGCACATTTTAGTCAACTAAAATCTCATACATTTTAGCCAACTACAAATTGAATGGTTTTAGGTAAATTGTAATGCATTATTTAAACATTTCTCTAGAATTTCTCAACTAATTGTATACTCCTGGAGTAAAAATCTAATAATATGTTATTATTTATGGTATTAAAGGAGTTGCAAAGTCAGAAGGTTTTTTTTTATCTTAATGCATTCTATGCATTAAACTGTAATGTCTTTGCACATATTACCTGAATATATTACCAAAAATAATTATTGAGAAAAAATTTAAGAAAAGCCTTTTTATTAATTTTTTCTCTTTCAGCAGCTTAGTAGATGCCCCTTACTTATACTGTAGTGCGATACGTGTTTAAACTTTAATGTGCTATTATTACAGGCTCTGGATGGAATTGTGTTGCCGATTTAGAAATGGCCAGCAGAATAGTGTTAATTTTGATGTCAGTTTTCAATTTAGTTTTAGTCATATAATTTAAGTTTTAGTCGTATTTTAGTCTTGTGACTAAAATGCCATTTTAGTTTTAGTCGTATTAAGTCTAATGACTAAAATGCCATTATAGATTTAGCCGTATTATAGTAATCTGAATTGTTTTAGTTTTATTCGTATTTTATTTGACTAAAATAGTGTTATTTTAGTCGAGGAAAATATTTTAGTTGAAGAAATTAACACTGCTTGTGCAGTATTAATGTTGTTATCTATATGGTTATGCTGGAGGAGCCCCCCATGCATTTCTTATTTAAACTGTCATAGGCTGCCTTTGTCACATGACCTGAAGATGGGCCATGCCCGAAACAAGTCGTCATGATGACAACCTTCTGAGAGATTTCTCTACAGAGCATTGATGCTATCCCCTGGTGTCCCAACATGCACTGCATCCAGTGACCACAGCGGCTGTGACATTGCATCTGGTGCGCCGTCTGGAAGCTTCGGCTACCCATCCTCTGCCTCAGTCTCCCAGGATTGTCCTGGGAATGATTGATGAGCCTGTGGCCTTGCTGCACAGCCTCACGCCATCTTTGGCTGCCATATACATCCCTGGCTTTTTGTACCTTTTTGCATTCTTACCTGCGTAATACATCCCTGGCTTTTCCACATTGTGCCGTTGGTCCATCATACTCACATTTGGCTTTTCACCATATCCTTTATAAAGCATCTGCTTTTTTCATTTGGGAGATTGAGTGGTTTTACCTGGGAAGACGATCTCCTCTCTCCCCTCCAGCACCTGCTTGTTTAATGGTATGTGTTTTCAGCTTTTCACGTCAAGTCCATGTGGGATTATTGCAACTTGTGTTTGACACTTACTTAGTCCAGTCTGTTCACACAGGAGCCTTTTCATCTTAAGTTTGTTGTTGGACCAATAAACCTTTTATATGTTTGCATTAACTGTGGTTTTGATCTTTCACCTATGTGGAACTGAAATTACCAGCCACCAGCTTTCACTACACTGGTTTGGGGCTGTAAAGACTCAGAGAATCCCTCAGCGCTTTCATTGAAGATCTTTGTGGTTAAATTGGTATGCTTGGGCATCATAATTGGTGCTCACGGATTCACCTCCCAGCTGCGAGGGATTTTAATTTGTTCCACCATTTTATGAACTGAGTATCTTTGCACAGCGCCTGAATTATCTATTTTGTGATTTAAAGCGAAACTCCACTTTTGTGGAGAAAAAAACATTCCTCTCTGGGTGATCTCTGTACATTTCAAGGATTATAACAAACTTTGTTGCAGATTCCGACCTTTTGTTATTCTGAAGAAATCATTGTTTACTCCTCTGTGCCCCTTTGCTGAGTGGGTCTAATGGGAGTGGTTTCATAATTATCACGCAACTGTGGCAGCTGTAGGGCTCTAATGAGGAAGTCTGTGTTTCTATTGAGAGTATCTCACCAAAAATGACATTTTTGTTCCTGGGGATGCCAGAAATCTGACTTGTATGTTAGGCAGACTTCTGGGAAAATTGGTGAGCCAATCACACAAGCAGGAAAATATGTTTCTGGGGTGTGGTCAGTATACATTCTGTGTACATAACACCAGGTAGCCATATTGCATTGCAATTTCAGAAAATTACAGTGGCTTCAGATTTAAAAGGAAAGGTAATTTTTAATAACATTCAATTACAATATGACTTGTGTTGCAATTGTAAACACTATATTCTTTTCTTTATTTGAGAATTTTTTTCCACATAAAAGTGGAGTTACCTTTTAAATGCAGTTGTTGGCATCTGAAGCCTGCTAGTTTTTTTTCCATAAATTTTTATTTATTGTCTACCCAGCATGCACCTCCCGATCTTGTGCCTACGCAGTAATGTCTCTGTGCGGCGCTGAATACAGTATTAGACGATTCCCATGAACTCCTGGGATAGAGGATGCCGATATCCCAGGAGTCTATGGGAATCAACTTGAGATGTAATTGCTTAGGCGGCTGGAGCCGGAGGTGCTGCAAGAAATACATAAAGAAAATGGTATTTAGAAAAAAAAATAAAATAAAAAAGGGCCATTTACAATAGCATTGTGGATGGGATAAAGAAAATGGGTGACATTAACAATTTTGTGCTCTCATGAGTCAGCTGATCTTGGATGACTTATGCTTTTTTCAGGTAGTTGGGTAGTGAATATATATGTGGAACAGGCAACTGTTTTTCAAGAAAAAAAGGAAATACTGTTTGTCACTACTGAGGGGCCTTTAGATCTTGTAATGATTCTCTACATTACATGCTAATGATAATAATAGGTGGGACCTGCCTGTTGTAATGCAAGTGAAGTGTGACAGAGAGGAGAACACATCAGGCTTTATAGTTAAGGGCTATCACATGATAATTGCAAAATGGCTGACTGGTACTTATCACACTAAAGTGGTTCATTTAATTTCCATAGCTAAATTAAACATGGGTATCAGTTTATTTTATTTGAAAATTAAATTTCTGATTTGTTGTAAATATTTCGGACAGATGACACTGTAATAATAGTAAACGATACATTTTTTTTTTTAGTATGATGTATTTTAAGTCTATTTTTATTTTTACAGTGTAATAGTTTTAATGCTATATAAACAATTCATCTACTTGTATGAAAATTCTGTAAAACTAGCCTATTTATTTTAAACTGCTGAATGAATAATATATTCTGCATTTTCCATCTGTGGGCTCTAAATGTTAGTGTTGTAAAAACCCAATTGTTTGCAATCATTTGGCGTTACTGAGTATTCTGATTGGCCAACCAGGCATCTTGCCATAAATATAGTGGACATGCACTTGCCATTTCAATTTCCTCATCATAAGTAGATTATGATTTTATTGTGCCCGTGCTATGAACTGAAAAAATGGTTCCCTTGACTTGGCATGTTACCCTTACAGAACTGTCATTTCATATTTAACAGATTGGTCACATAAATTCTAAAGTGTGCAGTCATTTCCTGATTTTCATCAAGGGAGCAATATCCCCCTAAGTGCCATTAATTTACAAGCACATTGTACAGAACTGTACAGAATAATTATCATATCTTCCAATAAAAGGGAACTCTTATCTCATAGTCTCATAAAGTCCCGGTATTGTAACTGGGAGGAGCAGTGAAATCTTTGGTGGTAAAAGAATGAACCTTCCAGATATTCTCAAATATATCACAATAGACATATGTTTGTTGAATTGATAACTCATTTATAAACTTTTGGACAGAGACACTGTTCTCATTTCTTTATTTACTTGTAACTATATACGCTATAAACATATTTTGGAAACCTCTATATGTTTTCTATTAAAGGGTAACTCCACTTTCGTGGGCAAAAAAATTGCAAATAAAGAAAAACAACATAGCGTATACAACTGTGACACAAGTCATATTGCAATTGAATGTTATTAAAAATGACCTTTCCTTTTCAATCTGCAGCTTTTGTAGCTTTTCTGAAAATGCAATGCAATATGGCTACCTGCGGCTGTTCTGTACACAGAATGTATACTGACCACACCCCAGAAACATCATTTCCTGCTTCTGTGATTGGCTCACCAATTTTCCCAGAAGTCTGCCTAAGATACAAGTCAGATTTCTGGCATCCCCTGCAACAAAAATGTCATTTTTGGTGAGATACTTCCAATGGAAACACGTATAAAGGGATGCAGGCCCAGCAGATTTCCTCATTAGAGCCCTGCAGCTGCCACAGCTGATAGAGAATTATCAAACTACTCCCATTTGACCCACTCAGCACAGAGGAACAAACAATGATTTCTTCAGAATAACAAAAGGAATTCTGAATTAGGAATCTGCAATAAAGTTTGTTAAAGACCTTGTGATGTACATAGATTACACAGAAGGGAATATTTTTTCTTAACAAAAGTGGAGTTACACTTTAAAGCAATATATGATCTATATCACTAAAGGAATTGCCTTTGTGTTGAAGATGTGAAAAAAGGGAGCCCTATTTGGTTTTGCCATTGGGACCCATCGCACAGGTATGTCCACTATGTCCATTTGCATGCCCCTGTTTTGAATATGTTATTGCTTATTTGTGCAAGATAAAGAAAAAATATTATTTACAGTGCAGTAGATCCAAATAACAGAATCAGAGTTACGGGGATGTAGGCAAAATTATTAGCAATCCCACATCAAGTCACTTTTAAGTACACCATTGTGTTCCTTTCAAAATTTTCTTACAGAAATTATTTTTCTTGATTTTTTTTTCCCACAAAAACAGAAGGGGAGTAGAATTAAAACAATTTAAATGACGATAAGAAATTAAAATATGTGCCATTTTGAAGCCACCCTGTCCGTTAAAGTTGTTCTTAAAGACTTTTATTGAAAAACAGATACAAAAAACAATGTAGAAAAAAGCTGTGCACTTCTTTGAGATTAGATCTGTGCTTTCCTCTATGGTGTGCCAGACTGAAATAGAAGTAATGTTCTGTAAAACCACAATATGTCTAGCTCTGGTGGCCCAGACACAGTAAACATTTAGTGTCAGAAAATGACTCTGCACGCACATTAAACAGTGAGCAATAGAGCTTTCCAGCACATAAATCATTACTACAATGCGTGGATCATAGGATAGCATAAAGTAGAATCTTAATTGTCCAATAGCTTGCAGCAAAGGTCTGTACTACGCAGGTTATTTCGTTGGAATATTTCCATGTTGGGTGAAACCTTTCAGACTTGTCAAACATAAAAAGGTTGATCAATTAAAAGGGCTTAATACTTATGAACAATTCAATGTTATAAATAAAGAATTGATTTTTCAGTAAGTAACCTATCCCTACTGGGGAAAGAATGTGTCTCCTACTGTGTAATACACAAGTTGTTTTTTACAATACTAGCACAGGACAAGTTTCCCAAGGAAGTTAAAGTGGCAGTAGACTCTGCCCCTCAGAAGATGCTGTTTTCTAAAAAAAAGACAATTTAATAAAGTATTACAACATATTCTACATTATAATAACCCCAATTTGCATGTTTCATACTTGTTTCCAGCAGTATATAAATCTGTGCTTTCCTGGATAAGCCAGCTCCACTTTAAGTATGGTTTTCGGAGTCCACATTGCAATATACTTCCGTCCTTTCTTCTATTCCTAGCTGAATTCTTGCGCATGCGCAATGCTTTCTCAGCCAAACCTTATTCTAGTTCCGGGATTACTATTGCAGGCGTGTCCTACGTATCATAGCAGACCTGTTAGACGTTTAAGGTCACATTGGGTATCAGGAGCTTCTGAATGGGACTATAATCTCACGGTATCTCGGTACAGTGCCGCAAAGAGAGAAAATGACAGACACAACATACTTATTAATGGACTTACAGCACAAAGAGCGTGCTGTGAATCAGAGAGAAGATACACATGCGCTGGTGACTTCAATAAATAGAACGGGACAGATTGCAAAAGTTATGTGGGAGAGTTTACTACCACTTTAGGTCTGCCTAATTTGACACTTCATCTAAAATATATAAAAATATATTTTAGTCAGCAATTATGAAGTATAACATTATTATTTAGCATTCTTCTTTTGAGCCAGCTGGTGGGTGTTATGGCTCCTGTCCACATTCTGTAGGCTCTCAATTTGCTCCTTTGATAAAATAAGCTTATTTTTTCACAGTTAAGTGACCCATCCCAGTAACACAGCACTTATTGGAAGGTTTAGCCTGAAGTTTCAGGCAGACAGATTGTGCTTAATGCAAGCAGTTGTACCTTGTTGCCTTTATAGGTAATTCTTAGTGTCCTGGGAATCATTTTAATGCATTACATGTTTGTAAAACAAGGACTGGATCCCTATAGTAAAATATTATAAAAAAATAGTTTAATACTTAGACAATGGAAATTAAAATAAAATAGCCCCTACACTTTTAAAGTTTTCTTTTTATAGTTTTTAGCACCTAGATGTTATTGGATATAGGCACCCCTGCTATGATATTTCCTTAGAAAGAGTGACTATCTATTTTAACCCCTTGCTGACCACCCTATACCACATATACTGCTACAGGGTGGCTGCTGTGCACAGGATCACGTGATATATATACTTGATCCTGCACTTCTGGGAGTTGGCGTGAATGCGGACCACCAGCGGCTTGCGCCCGCTCTGATTATACACAGCGAGAGGCAGTCAGCAGGTACTGTGGACTCTATGTCCGCCGGCACCCGCCGATCATTCAGTAGAGAGGCAGAACAACAGTCTGCCTATTTAAACAAGGCAGATTGCTGTTCTGTCAGTAGGAAAGGCATGTTACTGTGTTACTGTAAAAGAACCTCCCACATTATAAAAAAACACAGGCTAGGCACACAGTTAACTCTTTGATCGCCTCTGATGTCAACCCCTTCCCATCCAATGTCATTAGTACAGTGACAGGGCATATTTTTAGCACTGATAAATGTATGTGTCACTGGTTCCCATAAAAGTGTCTAATTTATCCACCGCAATATCGCAGTCCTGCTATAAGACGCTGATTGCAGCCATTACTAGTAAAAAAAAAAAAAAAAAAATTACATAAAAATGTCCCAAAGTTTGTAGAAGATATAACTTTTGTGCAGAATCAATATACGCTTATTGGGATTTTGTTTACCAAAAATATGTAGCAGAATACATATTACCCTAAATTGATGAAGAGATTTGATTTTTTTAAATTTTATTGAATATGTTTTATGGCAGAAAGTAAAAATTTTTTTTTCAAAATTATCACTCTTTTTTTGTTTATAGTGCAAAAAATAAAAAAAACGCAGAGGTGATCAAATACCTATTTGTGGGGAAAAAAAGGGCATAGGTTTGATTTGGGTACAGTGTCGCACGACTGTGCAATTGTTAGATAAAGTAACACAATGCTGCATCGCAAAAAAATCAGCCTGGTCCTGAAGGGGGGTAAACCTTCCGGAGCGGAATTGGTTGAGTTCTAGAGCAGTTATTTCTTTTCATATTGTCACAGACAACAAGGAGCTGCTGGCCGTTATTGCGGGTTTAGGGAGCTCCTGTAGCAATGTGACCTGATGAAAGGAGTCGACTAGAAATCTAGGGCAGGAACAGAAACCAGAGCACAGGTTCAAGGGGGAGGGATAGCAATAAACCATGGTGCCAGCTGATAGAAAATGTTTTTTCACCAGAATTAAGAAATCAAAGCACTATGACTTTGCCAAAGCCATTTAAATTATGAATAGATAGTGTGGCAGGTCAACTTCCAGCGTGCAGTCAGACAGACAGGAGCAGGCAGAGTGTCAGCACACAGCAGACAGACATAACAGATAAAGTCATAACCAGATGCAACATGTTACATATATAAACATACAGGTACAGAAGCCAGAACCAATACAGACAAACAAAGAGTATACAATGCAGAGGGACCCAAAAGCATAAATAGACAGAAGCTGAAGTGCAAGATTCAGTACCATCTAATGCAGTCCCTAGATAATTGGATTTTCTTACCTTCCACCACATGTTGAAGGGAATAAAATTCCCCCATTAACCGCTTGCCAACTGCCTAACGATGATTTACGTCGGCCGTCAGCCCCTCACAGGCAAAGCGACGTAGGTCTACGTCACTAGCCTGTGAGGCTCTAGGGAGCGAGCGACGCCGGAGGCACGCTCCCGCGCGTGTGCCCGGCGGACCCGATGTCCATCGGGCACTTGCGATTGTCCGTTACAGCGGGAGAAAGGCATACGGCTAATGTAAACACAGCCACCTGTCATTCTCCCCTGTGTAAGAATGGAGATCATACGGTTCTGCTATGTAGAACCGTTGATCTCTGTTCTTACACCTCAAGCCACATCCAATCACAGTAAGAAACACGCCCCTAGGGACACACTTAACCCCGCCCTCTCAAAAAAAGTTAACCCCTTCACTGCCAGTGTCATTTTTACAGTAACGGCATATGTATAGCACTGATTACTGTAGTAATGTCGCTGGTAACCCCAAAAGTGTCAAAAATGTCAGTCAAGGGTCCAATCTGTCAAGGGTCCAATTGGCCTAAAATGTTAAAAAAATTTGATTTTTACATTTTTTTTGGGTAATTTCATATAAAAAAAATTTGAAAAATATTGTTATTTTGCAAAATTGCCGCTCTTTTTTTTGTTTATAGCGCATGATCAAAAAATCGCACAGGTGATCAAATACCACCAAAAGAAAGCTCTGTTTGTGGGAAAAAAAGGAAGTCAAATTCGTTTAGGTACAGCGTCGCACGACCGCGCAATTGTCTGTTAAAGTCACGCAGTGCCGAATCGCAAAATAGGCCATGGTCAGGAAGGGAGTAAAATCTTCCTGGGCTTAAGTGGTTAACAGTTTGCTGACTGCCCACCACAGATATACTGTGGCAGGCTGGCTCGGCTGTGCGAACCGATGTTCGCGGGACCAGTCCTGGGGTCCGCCCGTCCCCACTAGGCAGTGGAGATGCCAATCCACGGGACCAGCTGCACCGATTGCCGCCAGGCACCCGTGATCACTCCCCACTCAGAGAGAATGACAGTCAGCTGTTGTAAACTGATCACACAGGGCCTGTGATCCTCCTATATAGGAACACAGGTCTCTGTGTTCATTTCACAAGTCCATCCCCATACAGTTAGAAAACACTCCCCTAGGCTCACACTTAACCCTTTGATCACCACTGGGTTAATCCCTTCCCTGCCAGTGTCATTATTACAGTAACAGTGCATATTTTTAGCACAGATTAGTGTAGTAATGTCACTGGTCCCCCCAAAAGTGTCAAAAATGTTAGTTAGGGTTCTGATTTGTCCACCACAATGTCGCAGTCCCGCTAAAAATCACAGATCGCTGCCATCACTAGTAAAAAAATAAAAATGAAATAAATTTTTCCCCTAGTTTTTAGACGAGATAACTTTTGCGCAAACCAATCAAAATTAGCTTATTGTGATTTTTTTAACCAAAAATATGTAGCAGAATACAAATTGGCTTAAAAGAATGAAAAGATTTTATTTCTAAAATCGCACAGGTGATCAAATACCACCCAAAGACAGCCCTATTTGTGGGAAAAAGAAGGACGTCAATTTTGTCCAGGTACAGCATCGCACGACCGCAAAATTGTCCGTTAAGGTAACGCAGTGCCGAATTGCAAAAATTGCCTGGTCGTTAAGGTGGCAAATCCTTCCGGTCCAGAAATAGTTAACACAGTTAGCGTTGGGGGGGGGGGGGGTTTGAGCCTTCTGCAGTGCTATTGTGTTCTGCCGGCAGGGAGGGGAACGGGGAGCCTTCCTGGCCGGCAGAGTGCAATGATTACTGCTAGTGGCTATAGCTCCCTGCAGTGATCGTATGTAAAACATCGTACAGGTTGGTTAGACCCAAGTTGTTTGATGGATCGACTTGGTACAATCAACCTGCCCATACATTATCAAATCTTAGTCGGTCCCTGCTGTACCAGCCAAATTTTGATCCACATATGGCCAGCTTAGCTTGGCACCTATATTAGGTGGTTAGAGTGATGCCCCTAAATAGCACCAAACCCAGAAAAGATCAAACTCGGGGGAAGAGAGACTGACAGGGATCCCTGACAACATGATTTGTGCCATTTTATAAAGCCGAATTACTCTTCCTTTAATAAGTGTGGCCACTGCTAGACATATTAATTGTGTGAATATTTACTTCAAATATCCAGTCGTGCAGATAAAATAATTCAACAAGAATATGCTTTTAACATGATTGGATAATTGCAGTGAATATATATGTTGTGAAGATTCTTAACTCCTTTAGTAAATCAGCCTTATCTATGTGCTTGTAGAGGCTTCCAGATGCTCCCGTTAACAGCATTTCTAAAACGTATTTTGTAGTCTGTAGAGCACTTTAAACTGCCTTTCATTCAAGCACATGTTGGGAAACCCAATTAAAATTTGTACTTGCCTATTTTACACATATTAGGCATTTGATTTCTGCCCACAATGTGAAAAAAGAAATAGTTTAATCTAGCTCATGCTTTAAGTACACACTATACTGTTTACTCATTGTAAGCTTGTCTAATAACACTTCAAATTTGAAATACATAGATAAATTGCAGTGCATGACTTTGTTAGTATAAATCACAGTTTCATCACCTCTGTGTTTAGAGTTCCCAGTTAATTTTCTCTCCCAAGAACATATCTTGTAATTTATCTTTATCTTGTATCATCCAGAGGAAAGGAAATATAGAAGAAACACTTTGATGGTCCATTAATTCTGAAATTGTCTAGGTTTCCTAAGAGAAGCCTTCTTCCCCCCTCACTGTAGAAGAAAATGGTCACACATTTAACACAGCAAATATTATTCAGAGCACATAGCGAAATAGACCATTCACAGGCATTGAGTGATATATCTTCTGCAAATAAGAGTTGTGATAGAGAAAAGTACTACCATAGAATGCCTACCAAAAAATTATTCCTTTTACACTTACAGTATTACCCCAATGATAGCGAAACCACAGCAAATTATGTCTGCAGTTTTATTAAATCTTCATTACTGTGCAACTTTGTATAGCATTTTTAAAAACATTGTTGTTGCAGAAGTCATAAGACACCAAAAAAATCTGCATTGCAGTCAAAGCTAAATGCAGCCATTTATCATAAGGTTGTCTGCTCCTTGAGAGTATTTGTGGGCAGATGTATCCTAAGAATAAATGTATCACAGAAACTTTTTTTCATTTGATCTGCAATAGTTTACTAAGCTAGCATTGGTAGTGGTACACAATTATTATTGTGCTTCTTGGCAACAAACACAATTTTGTACACCAGTATGCCTGCTTTTTATTTCTGGTTTGGCACTGCTAAATCTTATAGGTAAAAATGCACAGGCCAGACCTTTGTTGTCTAATTGGCTGATTAAGCCATCAAAGAAGCCAGAGATTAATGTTACAAGGCTTCTAAATCCGAAAACAGAAAGTAATGTGTGTAAAATAAAAAGGGTAAATACATGTTTCAGTGTCTACCTGACTGTCCACCACTGATTTGTTTCCTACTGGACACTGAGACTCTTTATCTTGAAGACATTATTTTCAAGCAGTATTAAACCCAAAAGCATAGCATTTATTTTATTGAAAAGAGGGGAATGGCACATTCAAAGTGTAGCAATAAATAAAAATGATTTATTGTTCCTAAAAATGGCAACTCACAAAGGTAGAGAAAAATGCCCTTCCCAAACATTGTGATCTTCTGAGTGGCTCTAGACTAGTCCATCTGAGTGTAAATCCCAAGGTGTATCACCGGCGGGCGTGCTAGTTGCTTCCAGAGCTTCCTCATAAACTCGGGGACAAACAGAGCGAGGAGATGACTTCACTTCTGGATGCTCAAGCAGCAGGCGTGGCACACCTTCGGAGCACGTGTGCTTTTTAATTGGTCTGATAAAGAAGCACCTGAAGTGAAGTCATCTCCTCTCTCTGCATGTCCCCAAGTCTACCAGGAAGTACTGGAAGCCACCAGCATGGGTGCCGGTGTTACACCTTGGGATTTACACTAAATTGGACTAGTCCGGTGCCACTCAACGGATCACATTGTTTGACAAGCGCATTTCTTTCTACGTTTGTAATTGCAATATTTAGGATTAATAAATTGTTTGCTACAATTAGAAGGCACTGTTCCCTTCTTTCCATGTTTTCTACAGAGTCCCTTCTAGCTCTATGGAACTGGCCACCTCTAAGCACAAGCACATTGAGACCTTTTACTTATTCTAGTGACGTTCCTAATAGTCCATTTGGTCTACAAGTAAATTTGTTACTTTCTTGTATTAGTTGCATTTAGCACTACTAACACAGACTTCCCTACTGTGTGCCAAATCCCCACTCTCCTTGCATTTATTTTGTTGCAGCTTACCATTTCTTACATGTGGTGGCTGCCATTTTAGGATAGTGGGCATAACCATGCAAATCATTCATATATGTCCTTGGGTAAACTGTATATCCAGAGCTGCTGGTTTATGACATAAATACAGTCTAATATTAAAAAGCCATTGATTCTAAACGGCATACTGCTTCAGGCTTGTTGGGCATTACCAATGCAGTATTGTAGGGTTTGAGGACCAGTCTTTTTGATTTTACCTGTGGCCAAGTCAAACAGGACCAAGGTGGATACACACTGCTTTTTCAAAACAGGACGCTGAATGCTTGCTTCAGCTATGAAGCAGAGAAGCAGTGGCTTTTCCTTACACAGACCACTGTAATGGTAAGTAAATATAAACGTATTTTATAGGGCTTTTAAGTGCAGCTGACCCTATGGTGATCAGGTCACTTTAAAGTTGAAATTCATTCAACAATTAATTGTTAAGCCAACCATAGGCATTAGATGGTAATTTCATGCGCAGGAGCCACCCAACCATTAAATTGTTTTTTAAAAGTCATTATATTAACATGTATTCTAGTAGGCATTCTAATATAAATGAGGAAAATCAAAAGAAAAATGCCATAAACCTCGAAGGCTGACTTTATCTATGAGGAAGAAAAAATGTAGCCCAGTTAATTTTTTTTTTTCAGGCAGTGATTTTCTGAAGTCCTTTGATAACCCTTAAACCCAGTATACACTATTTGTTTTGTTCAAGCCAGCTGAATGAGCAAAAACTGACAGCTTGTTGGACTAAGCCAAGCAAAGTTAGTATGGCGATCTCCCCCACTGTACTTTTGTGTTCTGACAGGGGCACTCCCCCTGTCCCTCACCAGCAGTGGCGGCTGGTGCTCAAAATTTTTGGGGGGGCGCAAAAAGAAAAATGTAATAGGTATTGCTTCGCGTCAAAAAACGCAGTAAAAAATTGCGTGACTTTGAAGTCATGGTACAGGCATGGCACAGGTGATGGTATAGGCATGGCATAGGTGATGGTACAGGCATGGCACAGGTGATGGTATAGGCATGGCATAGGTGATGGTACAGGCATGGCACAGGTGATGGTATAGGCATGGCACAGATATGGTATAGGCATGTCACAGGTCATGGTACAGGAGATGGTATATGCCCCCTTTCAATGCAGTGACCAGCGTACATTCCCCCTTTCAATGCAGAGACCAGTGTACATGCCCCCTTCAATGCAGAGTTCAGCGTGCGTGCCCCCTTCAATGCAATGAACATTGTGCTATGCCCCCTTCAATGCAATAAACACTGTGCTATGCCCCCTTTAATGCAATAAACACTGTGCTGTGCCCCCACAATGCAGAGTTCAGCGTGCATGCCCCCTTCAATGCAACTGTGCTGTGCCCCCTTCAATGCAATGAACAATGTGCTGTGCCCCTTCAATGCAATAAACACTGTGCTGTGCACAGTGGTGTATTTATGTTTTGTGCTGCCCTAGGCCTGACTAATCTCGTGCACCCCCTAATTTAACTATGACCCACCCCTTCCTATCAAGGCCATACCCCTTCCTGTTTAAGACCCGCCCTGACGTCTGTAAACCACGCCCATTCCTGTTTAGGCCCAACCTCTTCCTCTCTGTACATTAAAAGTGGGTTCCAAATGAGTGATCAAATACCACCAAAAGAAAGCTCTGTTTGTGGGGAAAAAAAGGATGTAAATTTTATATGGGTACAGCATTGCATGGCCGCGCAGTTGTCAGTTAAAGAGGAAGTAAACCCTCCTCGGCAAGTTGTACCTATAGGTGATCCTATAATAAGGCTTACCTATAGGTACTGTAAATATCTCCTAAACATGTACCGTTTAGGAGATATTTACCTTACATGCATCCAGTGACGTCACTGGCGCATGCGCTCTGAAGGAACGGCCACTCGTGCCATTCCTTCAGAACTCCGTGCCGTGACCGTCGGCTCCCGCGCGCATGCAATCAGATGGCCGGATGCCGCGATCCCGGAAGACGGGCGACTGGACATGTCGCCTGTCATACAGGTAAGCAGACGGCACGGCAGGGGTTCGTTCTAAGGTAAGTATTTCATAATGAGCTAGTATGCGATGCATACTAGCTCATTATGTGTTTGTCTTTCAGGGTAAAGAGGAAAAAAGAAAAAAGAAAAAAAAAAGGGTTTACAACCTCTTTAAAGTAACGCAGTGCCGAATCACAAAAAGTGGCCTGGTCATTAAGGGGGCAAATCCTTCCGTTCCAGAAGTGCATTGATTTCAGCATGCATGGAACACTTTGCACATGCTGAAATTAATGCAAACGCATTAAACAGTTCACATTCTGTGAAAGCTCATGTACAGCAAAGTGCTCCATCCATGCATGCTGAAATCAGTGCAACGTCATTAAACAGTTCACATTCCGTTAAAATGTATGTACTGCAGTGCAAAGTTGAAATTTGGTTGTCCGACTGGCCGGAAAGTAAATACGGTACCTGCTGTTCTGGCCTGGGGGTTCTCTGGTCCTCCTCTCTCTCCTATGGACAAAGACAGGCCTGTCCCCCGCACAGTTACACTGTGTAGTAATGCTGTGCGGAGGAGGGTAAGCGGAGCATTAGGCTCCGCCCCCACCAGCTGAAGTAAGTGCAGCCGGTCTGGCCAGTCACCGGCCGCTCTAGCCTCTGTGGGGCAACCAGTCCCTCCCTCCCCCCTGGCAAAGTAGGCCTCTTACTGACAAGTGGCACTGTATAGAAAGCCGCCGGCCGCTGGGGACTGTATGTGTGCAGCAGGCGGCTGTGGCGGCAGGAGGCAGCATGGGGGGCGGTACTCAGAGGACAGGTCAGGGAGGGCAGGGGGTTTTCTGTGTGGGGGGGTGGCAAAATATCCCTAGAACAGCCGTCGGCCTAGGACAAGATACAGCGTAGTAATAGTTAGAGCATGGAACACTTTGCAGTACATTTTTTTTTTTTTTTAGATTTATATTTTTTTATATTTAATGTTTTTTTACATTTTTTTTTTTTTTTACAGTACATGAACTTTCACAGAATGTAAACTGTTTAATGATTTTAGCATGCATGAAACACTTTGTACATGATAAAATCACAATGCAACATCATTAAACAGTTCACATTCTGTTAAAATGTATGTACTGCAGTCAGTGCAGAGCACAGTTTTAATTTAGGTTCATTTACAGTACCTGCTCCTGGCTCCTGCTGTCCTGGCCTGGGGGTTCCCGGGTTCTCCTCTGCTCTCTATCCCCTGCTCTCTCCCCTCGTCCAACACGCACAGTCAGTTGCACTGTGCAGGGCAGCCCAGGGATCATGTGCAGGGATGGCGGCCGCACGGAGGAGGGTGGGCGGAGAATTAGGTTCCGCCCCACCACCTAAATTAGGTGAAGTTACCAGCATCTATGGGGGTGGCACTGTCCCTCCCCTCCCTCCCCCCTGGCAAAGTACGCTGCCGTCGCCGCCCTTTCAGCTGCCTTCAGTGAAAGGCAAATCTGTAGTCTTCTTCAAGCCGCCGGCCGCCTGGAACTGCTTGTGTGCGGCAGGCGGCCATGGGCGGCGGAAGGCAGCAGAGCGTTGCCGCTACCCGGGATTCGGGAGGACGGGTTGGTGGGGTTTCGTGCAGGGGGGGCGGCTTTTTTGCCGCCCCCCCGCAAAGTGCCGCCCTAGGCCTGGGCCTTGTCGGCCTAGGCCTAGATACAGCACTGGCTGTGCCCCCTTCAATGCAATAAACACTGTGCTATGCCCCCTTCAATGCAATGAACACTGTGCTGTGCCCCAACAATGCAGAGTTCAGCGTGCATGCCCCCTTCAATGCAACTGTGCTGTGCCCCCTTCAATGCAATAAACACTGTGCAGAGTTCAGCGTGCGTGCCCCCTTCAATGCAACTGTTCCGTGCCCCCATCAATGCAGAGTTCAGCGTGCGAGCCCCTTTCAATGCAGAGCGCCACAGAATTGTCCCCAATTACTGCAGAGTGCCACAGCATTGTCCCCCAATGATTGCAGAGCGCCACAGCATTGTCCCCCAATGATTGCAGAACGCCACAGCATTGTCCCCCAATGATTGCAGAGCGCCACAGCATTGTCCCCCAATGATTGCAGAGCGCCACAGCATTGTCCCCCAATGATTGCAGAGCGCCACAGCATTGTCCCCCAATGATTGCAGAGCGCCACAGCATTGTCCCCCAATGATTGCAGAGCGCCAGCATTGTCCCCCAATGATTGCAGAGCGCCACAGCTTTGTCCCCCAATGATTGCAGAGCGCCACAGCATTGTCCCCCAATGATTGCAGAGCGCCACAGCATTGTCCCCCAATGATTGCAGAGTGCCACAGCATTGTCCCCCAATGATTGCAGAGCGCCACAGCATTGTCCCCCAATGATTGCACAGTGCCACAGCATTGTCCCCCAATGATTGCAGAGCGCCACAGCATTGTCCCCCAATGATTGCAGAGCGCCACAGCTTTGTCCCCCAATGATTGCAGAGTGCCACAACTTTGTCCCCCAATGATTGCAGAGTG
Source organism: Pelophylax lessonae (assembly GCF_965119305.1). NCBI lineage: Eukaryota > Metazoa > Chordata > Amphibia > Anura > Ranidae > Pelophylax > Pelophylax lessonae. Next base: position 523,501,655 of record NC_138768.1, read on the forward strand.
CCAGCATTGCCCCCCAATGATTGCAGAGTGCCACAGCATTGTACCCCAATGATTGCAGAGTGCCAGCATTGTCCCCCAATGATTGCAGAGCGCCAGCATTGTCCCCCAATGATTGCAGAGTGCCAGCATTGTCCCCCAATGATTGCAGAGCACCAGCATTGTCCCCCAATGATTGCAGAGCGCCAGCATTGTCCCCCAATGATTGCAGAGCGCCAGCATTGTCCCCCAATGATTGCAGAGCGCCAGCATTGTCCCCCAATGATTGCAGAGCGCCAGCATTGTCCCCCAATGATTGCAGAGTGCCAGCGTGCGTGCTCCCTTCAAACTTACCTGGCGGCGAGGCGGCTCAGCTTCTTCCTCTTCTGCGGCGGGTCCTTCTCCCTCGTCGTCTCGGGGGCGGGAACCGGCGGGCGGCCTCTCCTCTTCTCTGAGCGGCGGTGACGGTGAGTGACTGACGCACGCACCGACACCGCCCCCATTGCGACGTCAGCGATATCCTGGATGATGATTGGTCCAGGCTGTAGACTGGACCAATCACAGCCAGGATATCAGAAAGTGGGGGTGTCCAACCGCAAAGACTTGCGCCCAGGATACCCCCCTACCCCCCCAGAAGGCAGCCAATCGGCGCCTCTTCTGGGACGTAACCCCACCCCCCCCAGCCACCAGTTCCTTGGGTTCAGGCCGGCGAACCCAATTTTTTTTTTTGAACAACTATTTGTTCGTTTAGTTTTTTTTTCTTTTTTTTTTTTTGTTTTTTTTAGGGGTAGGGGGGCGGCGCCCTGGCGCCCCCTATGCACGGGCTGCCACTGCTCACCAGAACGCACTGTTAGGCCCCTTTTACACTAGCAGACCGTTCAGATCCACCTGTCAGTTTTTCAGGCGGATCTGAACGGATGCCCCATGGATCTCTATGGGGCATTGGATGTCAGCGGAGACATGTCTGCTGACATCCGGTCCTTCAAATCTAGATGAATTGAAACCCTATTTTCCATCTTTCCAGCGGATCAGATGAGAGCAGACAGGCGGTCCGTTCCCATCCGATTCCCCCATAGAGAACAGTGGGGACCTGACAGCTCTGTCTCTGCACACAGCGTGGAGACAGAGCTACCATCTGCCTGCTCAGCGGGGGATTGGCGGATCGATCCCCCGCTGAGAAAAACGGAGTCCGCCAATGGACTCCCTTGTGTGAAAGGGGCCTTAGGATGCTGGTTTTCCTGCATGTCCCTTTCACAAAAAAGACCGGCTTCTGTCAGACAGGTTTCGGTTGAACTGGATGATATTTGGCCCATGTGTACCCTGCTAAAGTTGGAGCCAGTTGTATTAAAGGGTCCACCCAAAAGAGAATATATTGGCTAAAGCTGGCAATATACTTCTTTTTTTTTTCTTTCGTTTAGCCAGCGAGCTGAAGGAAAAAAACAAAAAAAAAACCTACAGATTCCTACAACCACACAAACAAGCTAGATGGAGAAATACCCCTGCCAGGACACTGAATTCTGATAGAGGGACTTCCTAATTCGCAGCCACTAATCAACAAACGTTCTCCAGCATGTATCTTCGACAGAAGTTGATCAAAGGATTGATTTCTGTCAAACAGACAGCCACATACTGATCAATTTATGCTTAAGATGTCTGGTGTTTTCTTATATCTCTTTGGGACCATGTCGCTGAGATCTCCCCACTACAGTTACTGACTATATCCAAATTGGCCTTGGCATCTATTGCAACAACTGGGGTGTTTGGGGATTTGCTATGCTTCCTGTTGACCTCTATGTATTTTTAAATTTAATTTTAGGTGAATTATAATCCAGCACATATAATGGCTCTCCCCTGTAAATGCTGTGCCCATAATTTGAAACTGGCTATTGATCTGCAGATATCTCAACAGAGGAGTCTCTGAGAAACCAGTAGACTTTAAAGTGAATTTGTGCCCAAACTATAAGCAAATTCAAGTTATTTCTTAACAAGCAGTAAAAAAGCTTTAAAACTTGCCATCCCTGACCTTACTAGCTATGAAGTAATTTATCTTTTAAGACCCTCAAAGTTTACAACAAAGGCTAAAGCTGTGTTTCAATCGGTTTCTAAGAATTTGCAAGAGCCCAGTCCTTGTTTACATTGGGGGCTGTCCACAGAAAGTAAAGAGGAAGAGTAACTTATTTCTGGACTTTTTGATTCTAGATTAAAGTAGTGAAAACCCCAAAACAAGAATGTAATACATTGCAATTTACTAATCCCTAAATGTAGTGGCTGCAATCATTTGTTTTAGGCCTTTTCCCCCCTTTATTCCTGATGTCCAGTTACATACTTTCTGTTCTAGGGTGGCTCCACTCTTAATGGAGGAGCAAGGAAGACACCTTCAGACAGCAGCATTTTCAGTCTGGGGAGAGGGTAGTGCACTAGAACTCCAACTTTTTAAGTTGTTACAGCAGCCGTTTTCTTTCCTTTTGGGTTTTACAGATATGAATAAAAGATGGCCATTGTATGCACGCCTGTCAGTGTTATATGTTCAGCCTCAACCCTCTTACTATCACTTTTGTTGAACAGCTTGGTCATGGTCTGTCCAAGTGTCAGGATCACCAAGTGAAAATACAGGAAAAAAAATGCCTGAATACGAAAATTAATGCAGCCACTACAACTAAGTATTTGTAAGCATTAATATAATAGATTTTTGTTTCCGAGTTTATTACCACTTAAGTTTCTGCACTATGCAGATAGCTACTAAGGTGAATCTATACTCTCAGTGGAACCCCATCTTTTATATTTTTACCAAAAAAAGTGGGTGTAGTATTGTTTTTATATACTAAATTTAGAACCACAGCGCAAACCCAAATACAATGATCGAACCTTGTCATAAAACTTATAAATACACCAAATGTGCCAAAGACTAAAGTGCTAAAGTGCCTGAACAGATATGGTAAATCCGTCTTACATAAAGTACATATACAAAAAATCTTATACATCCAGACAGCAAATAATAGTCCAAAATACAGGAACAGGAACGGAAGCACTTTTATTTTGAGGACTATCAAAGAATCTTCACTGGGTTTCACTTTATTTTGGCAGAATATTTATACTGCTCTGAATATAACAGTGTCTATTTATGTCAATAAGCAAAGATCTGTAAAGTAGGAGAATCTCAACTTATTTCCACAAATCAATATGTAGCGAATTCTTTTTAATTGATCAATTTCTTTTTAAAAGCATATACCAATCTTAGTGAAAACAGTCTACAGTATGGAATATATAAAAATATTTATTCACGAGACATGTATTCACAATAAATGATCAAACTGGAAATTACACAAAAAGATAACTCTACATAAAATACAAACTTAAAACAATCAATGCAATGTGAAATTTAGCTCTATAATGAAAGTAAAAATAAAGCAAGATTATCTTTTCTCAGACATAGTATAAACCATAGGTAAGTATTCTAAATAATCAGACCACAATTGTCTGCGAATTACACAGCCGACAGTCACTCCACTGCAGATGGAGCGAGAATAAGCTATGCAAAACGGAAGACTAAAATCTCAAATAATGCGCAAAATCTGGTATTAATAAACATGTATAAAAACAAAAATCAGCTTTTTAGAAAAAAATCTACTATGGTTTATGCGGCTGGGATTGTAATCTCTTTACCCTTAAATATGCAGTATAAAACATATAAGGAAGGAAATAAACAATATTGAATAAAATCAAATAACACAACAAGGTATATTTACCACACTTAAGATGGCTGCTAGCTTCAAATGGTCATTACCAGAGTCCTTAAGATGGATGGCTTCTTAAAATGGTGGCTTTCCTCCAAGTTTCAGATAAATGATGGAGCAAGATGGAGTCTGTTTAGATGAGTATATAGATGGATGTAGTAGTGTGTATGTTGTAGGTGTAATGGGTGTTGTCAGTAATGTGATAATGTCCCCTATTACATCTGGGTTCTTCTTTTTATATGGTATTGAACAAAGGACTATTAAAATTACCCCATTGGTTGGCACATTCTATCCATTAACTGGTGAGGTCATAGTCACACCTCTTTAATCATGCCCAATATTTTGGATAATAAAACTATATGATAATTCCTTTATATTCAAGATTAACCATAAAAGCAACATATAAACTTGTCCATACTCTCAGTACATACATAAATGTCCATCCATATCTCCATCACTCAGCTTGGCAATTATTGGATCTGGTAAGCCATTTATAAAGATTATATTTTTATTGGAAAATACTAAGTTACCCCGAGACTGCATTTAGTAGCATCTCCAAAGGAGGCAACATTGTATTGCTCCTTAGATTCAGTATTTAGAACATACAATAGCCCACTATTAAAGATAACCTTTGACCTCTTGGCTAGTGAAAGTCCATTAATTATTCGGATTCTGCCATTACTGTCAGATATAGTGTCTGGCTTGTAGGATTTATATTACCTTAAAAACTTAAACACAAACTTACATAAAGTGAGGTAATTTAGTTTTAAGACACATAAGTCCTTACAAATAATAGAAAAGTATTCTAACATATATATATATATATCTAACATTATATATATATTCCACTATATCAATAATAGAATAAGACTTAATTGTAGGTATCTTTAACATTTATATAGTTAAATGTCTGATGCATACATTGGGCTATTGTCCATTGTTGCAGTACTTACAGACAGACTGGCACTATCATTATGTCTTATCTGATGAGATGTCCATGTACCACTTATTTACGATTTAAGAGAAATACAAAGATCTCTGTTGAAATTCTAGACTCTCCTGTAACAGACATTTTGCAAAAGAACATATATATATGAACTTCCATTCACCTTCAAACAAGATGGAAGCTGCACTGTTCAAAATCTATATGCATAAGATGGAATATACATGGCTTTTTAAATCCATTTTTTTTCTATTATTTAATCACCCCAATAACCCTGACAATTTATTTCTGAGCAAGCAATCACTTTTGTTGCTCATTCAGTTAAGGATTTTTCACTGGTTAATTGTTTGTTCTAGAACGTTGGACTATTATTTGCACTTAGGATGTATAGGATTTTTGTATTATATGTAATTTATGTAAGGCGGATTTACCATATTTGTTCATACACTTTAGCACTTTAGTCTTTGGCACATTTGATGTATTTGTAAGTATCATAGCAAGGTTTGATCATTGTATTTGGGTTTGCGCTGTGGTACTAAATTCAGTATATATTTTTTCATTTATTATAAACATAGATCTTTTAGCACAGGTTTTTTTTCCTCTTTCTTTTCATAGCATTGTTTTTGTTTGCATTAAAGTGGTTGTAAACTCTCACATATACCCAGTGAAGTGAACAACCTCGGATGATGCACAGAGATGAAACAAATCCTCCAACATGGAATGGTAAGTGGGGTCCCCCAAAGATCAGTCCTGGGACCAATTTTTTTCAATTTATTCATCAATAACATAGAGAACGGAATCAGTAGCTCAATCTCAGTGTTCGCAGATGACACAAAAATATGCAGGGCAGTAACTTCTCACCAAGATATAGAAATCTTACAGAATGTCCTGAACAAAATAACAGAGTGGGCAACTACGTGGCAAATGAGAGTTAATGTAGAGAAGTGTAAGGTATGGCACTTGGGGGCGAAAAACATAAATGCAAATTAAGCTCTGGGGGGGAACCTCTGAGGGAATCCAGAATGGAGAAGGATTTGGGGGTTCTAGATAGACTAAGCAATAGCATGCAATGTCAAGCTGCAGCTGTCAAAGCAAATGCATAAGGAAGGGGATATATTCCAGAGATAAAGCTATAATCCGTCACTTTATAAAACCCTGGTCCAGCCACACCTGGAGTATTCTGTCTGGTTCTGGTCTCCAATCCGCAGAAGAAGGAGGACCCTAATTACGAGGAGCGGTTACAAGCGCTTAATTTATTCTCCTTGGAGAAGAGATGCCTGAGAGGGCACATGATAGTGATTTACAAATACCTCAATGGCGATCCTAGCATAGGTTGAAAACAATTTAGTTCCAAGGAGTGCAAGAAGACACGTGGCCACACAATGAGATTAGAGGAGAGGCGGTTTAATCTTAAACTGCGTAAGGGGTTCTTTACTGTAAGGACGGTGAGAATATGGAACTCTCTTCCACAATTGGTGGTAGCTGCGGGGAGTATGGCTACTTTTAAAAAAAACTCTTGGACGTGCATCTCAAAGATCACAATATTGAAAGTTATGGGAAATAATCGAGTCATTGACTCACACACACCTGTACATGTTGAACTGGATTGACTGTTGTCTTTATTCAACGTCAATTACTATGTAACTATATGTGTACTGTTTATTCACAGTCTTTTCTTCCCTACACCACTTCAAAAGGGCAGATTGTGTTAAAAATCTTTGTTCATCTGTTAGGAGCACAGAGGAGGGGGCGCAGCCCCCCCCCCCACACACACACAGCAGGAGAACTGTGTTCTGAATAGACAAGCTGTCTGCTAAGCTCTCCCCCCCCCCCCCCCCCCCCCCGCCGCCCCAACAAATTTATCTCATGAGTTGGGAAAAGTTGTCAGAAGGGACTCATACTGATAGCAGAGGAACGAAACACAGGGAGAAGCGACAATTAGAGCTTTGGAGAGAAAGAAGTAAACACTACGGATTGCTCAGATTCCACGACTGAGGTTTACAACCACTTTAAATAGATTTTAGCGTCATTTTTCCTGACAATATGCATTTGATAAATAGCTGCGCAAATGTCATGAAAAATAAAAAATTACAACTACCACTTTTTTATTCTCCAGGTTTATTTTTAAATGTAATCTCTGCTTTCAGAAAATATATACGTTTTGTTGGGTTTAACCACTTCCAACAAAATCACGTACCTGTACGTCATTTTGAGGAAGTGGTTGTATGGGAATGCCTGCAGCTAGAGGCATCACCCCAGTACCATTTTTTTTAGAGTGGACAGTCAGCTTTTATGTGATAACAACCCATGCGGTTTCCCCCCCCCTCCCGCTGCCTTCTGTCGCTCCGCCCCAGTCTCCTGTCCCACTGGAAGACTCGAGCAACCAGCCGGCACTTCCACTGGCTGGCTGGATTTCCTAACAAAGCCAGATTCGGCTTTGATTGGGTCTCCGATGTAAAAACCCGGAAGTTACATCAACTGCGCCGATTTTAAAAATTCCAGTATTCAGAAAAGCCAATCTTGGTGTTTTAAATACTTTGAAGTGTAGAGGAGGGGTTTTGGGTCTTTTAGCCCCAGACCCCCTTCATAAAGAGTTCCTGTCACTGCCTATTACTGTCACAAGGGATGTTTACATTCCTTGTGACAGCAATAAAAGTGATCAGAATTGTATTTTTTTAAAGGGACAGTGTAAAAAAAAAAAATAAACAAGAAATTTTTTTTTTTTAAGGCACCCCCGACAACACGTGCTCACGCGCCAAATTAAATGCATATGCAAGTCGTGTCTGCAAATGTAAACAGTGTTCAAATCACATGTGAGGTATTGCGCAATCATTAGAGCAAGAGTAATAATTCTAGCAAAAGACCTCCACTGTAATGCTAAACTGGTAAACGTTAAAAACCTGTAAAGCGTCGTCTATGGAGACTTTAGAGTACCGTAGTTTGTTGCCATTCCAGAAGTGCATGCAAATTTTAAAGTGTAACATGTTAGGTATCTATTTACTCAGCGTAACATTATCTTTCACAATATACAAATAAATTAGGCTAACGTTACTGTTTTTTTTCCAGTAAAGTGTATTTTTTCCCCCATAAAAAAAAGCGTTTGAAAGACTGCTGCGCAAATACCGTGTGACATAAAATATTGCAACGACCGCCATTTTATTCTCCAGAGTCTCTGCTAAAAAAAATATATAATGTTTAAAGGTGATGGTGCACTTTTCAAATTGTGAGAAATGATATATTAAACAATATATACAATGTAAGGGTGTATTCAAATAAGTATCACAGTGCTTATATAAATAATGAATGATCAAAGTCTTCAAAAAACACACTAAGATGTGACAATAAAGATATACCAAAAAATATGTAATACACAAAAAATAAAGTCCAGTTAATGAAGTGATCCCAAAAATTGGGAAAATAGTGGAAAAGTCCAAATAAAAAATCTGATGATGATTGTGATGTTCCCTCCACCTGGTGAAATGCCTCCTTACCTGGCGGAAAGAAGGTAAGTGCCTGATAGTGATAATTCCTATAAAGGTGAAGCCAGTGTCCTATTTCCACCTCCACACGTGCATAATCCCACTGGTGTTAAATCAATGCAAGCCTCTTACCAGATATAAGAGACAATCAAGCCTCTGAAATATCAGATGACACTATGGACATGAGGATGCTTCCTTAACACTGCGGATGGATGGATGGCTCCCACTTGCTTCCCTCTGTTTAAACCACGTTAGTCTCCTACTCTCTTAGGGTATGGATGTGTAATCCCCACAATGTTCCAGTGAACATGAAAGTATAAATGGGACTAATAGTGCATTACCGTATAAAACAATTTATTGAGTTAACAGACTTGCACTTACATTGGGTTGAACAAATACGAGCAGAATGTCTAATGGTGACAGGCTGAGGATCTCTGTTTGCATCGGGTCCGGCTGCAGCACGGACCTCCGATGACGTAATGACGGCACGCCTCCCTTCTGACGCGTTTCCACCAATAGGGCTTCGACTTGAGATGGGAGATGATGGGGAAAAGGATCTCCCATCTCAAGTCACTATCAGGCACTTACCTTCTTTCCACCAGGTAAGGAGGCATTTCACCAGGTGGAGGGAACACCATAATCATCATCAGATTTTTTATTTGGACTTTTCCACTATTTTCCCAATTTTTGGGATCACTTCATTAACTGGACTTTATTTTTTGTGTATTACATATTTTTTGGTATATCTTTATTGTCACATCTTAGTGTGTTTTTTGAAGACTTTGTTCATTCATTATTTATATAAACACTGTGATACTTATTTGAATACACCCTTACATTGTATATATTGTTTAATATATAATTTCTCACAATTTGAAAAGCGCACCATCACCTTTAAACATTCATATTTCACATTATCTGGTTGCAGCCTTTCACTCAATCAGCGCACCCCTTTCTTTCCACAAAAAATATATATATAATGTTGAGACAAGTCCCTGTTTCACTTTTTCTTGGAGCACAAGGTATTATGTGATTCGATACTGGAAGCCCAGGTTATTCTGTTACCTAAACCACACAAGGATCCTTTGGAGTGTTCCTCCTACAGACCCATTGCCCTTTTGAATCAGGATCTTAAGATTCTCACCAAGCTATTAGCCACTAGGTTGTCACGGTCATCACCACCTTGGTGGACATAGACCTAACAGGCTTTATCCCCTAGAAATCTATGGACACTAACTTACGGTGGTTATTTGCGCATTTACAAATTAACCGTGCTAATTACGGTGCGTGAGGGTGGTGTTGTCGCTCGATATGGCGATTATGGCGAGAAATTCTCTCAATTCTTGGGAATGGAAGTGATAGGAAATCTCTCCAGCAGAGACACAGATTGCAGCAAAACATTTTTCTCAGTAAGTTGGTGAGATATAATAGACTGTCTGGTTATTATAAGGCTTCATTCACATTAACACATCTTCAAAGTCACAGGATTTCCAGTGCTACTTTGGAGCGCGACTTTGATGTGACATTCGGCGTGACGTTGATCCAACTTTACTCTCAATGGATCTTAATAGCATCAAAAGTCACACCAAAGTAGTATAGGCATCTTTTCAAAGTCACTGGGACTTTAAGTCAAACCGATTTTGAACGGATACTATTAAAAAGAATGGGCTGTGACTTTGATGCCCAAAGTTGCATTACAAATCGCACAAGTGTGAATGGAGCACTACTGTCTGTGCCTCCCAACCAAAGTTACAACTGCTTCCCTCATTTTTTGTTCTGCTGTCAGAGCAACAGAATTTTACATAGTTACATAGTTAGTCAGGTTTAAAAAAAGACACAACTCCATCTAGCTCAATCAATAATAAACAAGAAAGAAAGCAACCATACAATCCCATATACACAATCCTATACCCGCAGTTGATTCGGAGGAAGGTGAAAAACCCCAGCAAAGCATGATCCAATTTACAGCAGGGGGAAAAAATCCTTCCTGATCCCCCGAGGTACAAACGGATATGCCCTGGATCAACTTTACCTCTAAATATTAGTACCCAATTAAATTGTATATATATGTACACCCAGGAAAGAATCAAGGCCTTTTTTTAGAGCAATCTACTGAGCTGGTCAGAACCACCTCTGGAGGGAGTCTATTCCACATTTTCACAGATCTCACAGTGAAAAAACCTTTCCGTATTTGGAGACTAAATCTGTTTTCCTCTAGACATAAGGAGTGCCCCCTTGAACTCTGTGATGATCTTAAAGTGAATAACTCCACACAAAGTTCACTATATGGACCCCTTATGTATTTATACATGTTGATCATATCCCCCCTTAATCTCCTCTTCTCAAGAGAGAATAAATTCAGTTCCTCTAATATTTTCTCATAATTGAGCTCCTCCATGCCTCTTATCAGTTTAGTTGTTGTTCTCTGCACTTTCTCCAGTTCATCGATATCCTTTTTGAGAACTGGTGCCCAAAACTGAACTGCATATTCCAGATGAGGTCTTACTAATGATTTGTACAGGGGCAAAATGATATCGCTCTCTCTGGAGTCCATGCCTCTGTTAATACAAGAAAGGACTTTGCTTGCTTTGGAAACCGCAGCTTGGCATTGCATGCTATTATTAAGCTTATGATCTACCAGAACACCCAGATCTTTCTTCACTATGGATTCCCCCAGTTGTACTCCATCTAGTATGTATGATGCAAGCATATTCTTAGCCCCAATTACATAACTTTACATTCGTCAACATTAAACCTCATTTGCCACATAGTTGCCCAATGAAACAGTGCATTGAGGTCAGCTTGTAAGTTGGAGACATCCTGTAAGGAAGTTATTCCACTGCAAAGCTTGGTGTTATCTGCAAAGACTGAAATGGTACTTTTAATCCCTGATCCTATATCATTTATAAAGATATTAGAAAGAAAGGGTCCCAACACTGAGCCTTGGGGTACACCAATTAGACTATTCAGAGTAAGAATGATTAACCACTACTCTCTGAATTCTATCTTTTAGCCAACTTTCTATCCAATTACAAACCGATCTTTCCAAGCCAGTAGACTTTACCTTACAAATTAGCCGTGCGTGGGGAACTGTGTCAAACGCTTTTGCAAAATCCAAGTATACTATGTCCACAGCCACCCCTCTGTCCAAGGTTTTACTTACCTCCTCCTAAAAAGAAATCAGGCTTGTTTGACAACTTCTGTCTTTCATGAATCCAACCTGTCTGTTGCTTAAAATATTTTTTTCCAGCAAGAACTCATCTATGTGGTCTTTTATTACACTCTCTATTATCTTCCTGACTATAGAAGTTAAACTAACAGGTCTATAGTTACTTGGCAAAGACTTTGATCTCTTTTTAAACATAGGCACCACATTGTCCCTACACCAATCCAGTGGTACTATTCCAGTCCTTAACGAGTCCCTAAATTACAAATAAAGGCTTTGAAAAAACAGAGCTCAATTCTTTTAGGATGCGTAGGTGTGAAGAGACCGCAAGATACTGAGATTTGATAGAAATATTTGGACTCCTCAAGTATATGCTAAACCAAAAAGAATAAAGTTTTCACTAGATTTAAGTTGGCCATACATTATACAATTTTCCTATTCAATTTCCTTTAGATTTACTTTCAACTATGTAGTGCAAGGGTCTTCCTGATGGCATACAAATTGGAATTGTTTAGGCTTGACCTCATGTTATATGGTTTTGGTAAATCTAAAGGAAAATTGTACAAGAAAATTGTATAATGTATGGGCAGCCTTAGACTTTAGGGCCAACTGACTTATGAATATAATCATATTGAATATGTCTTGTTCAGTGCTTTAACACCATTTTAAAAGTCAGTCAAAGTAACAATAAAGTTTTAATTGTTATATTAATCATGAGCTAATATGAACAGGCTAATGGATTAGCTATGAAATATTTGGATACACAATATGAACGCTTTTCAACACATTGGAGAGTATTTTCTTGCCCACAGCGGACAGCTGAGTGTTTGTCTTTGGATTAATCTGGAGATCTTAGTTCATGGTAAGCTCATGGTGACCTTAGGCAAATAAAATTATGCCTCAAAGCACATCATCGTTTCCAAGATTTCATCAATCTTTCTAGCATGTGCTGAGCTGCACAATCTGTCCCCGATATGCTGAGTTGTTCTAATTTATCCCCGACTGCAAGTAAACATTACACTTTCACATTGCTTCTTACCAGTAAAAATGGCATTTTTTACTGCAGAGTTCAGAATATCAGCAGCTATCACTAGGCACCAGACATAAATACACTGTGGGCAGTACCTCCAGTTGGTAATATAGTGCTGCATTAATTCCCTATATCATATTGCAATTGATTATGGTCAATAAAAATAGACATAGTAGCAGAAGTAGAAAATTAATTAACAGCCCTTTTCCCATAATGTTAGATCCTCTTCTAGACTCTTTATTCTGCAGTGTTTAAGGGGAAACATCAGTATGCTGCAGAGCGATAGCCAGACGGAGAGAGCAGTAGATTGAAATTTAACAGAGAATAATAAAAGGTGTTAGTTGGCACCATAAAGTGCCTCATCATCAAGCATGCCAATTATATTGACTTGAGGCCTATAATTCTTCAAGCTCTTGGTTTGAAGTGCTTGTCAAGAGTGTCTTCTGCCCTTACTGTGTTAAAATAGATATTCACCATTGCTGCTGGCAGCAGCCTGCAAACTGTGGACACAAAGCATTTAGGCATTTATGACACATATATGTATTGTTTACAGTGTCCTCATTTGATACCTGCATTAAAGAAGATCTCCAAGTCAAACAGAAAATACAGTCAGATTTTTTATCGCATCTAAGTGCTGCTGATCTCTTGGAGCCAGCATGCACTCCCCCAATGGCTGTACTTCATTGCTGTTGGTTAGCTTCCCAATAGCAACAATGGTGGAGCATGGGTGTGCAGGATATGTCAGCATGGCTGCTTGTAGTCTCCACATGTTGACAATGTAGGAGCACAATTAGAAGACTGTTGTCACCTCAAAACAGGAAGTGCCTGAACAACTACTTCTATGGCAGGACCATTTTAATGAAAGTTGCAGATTGCAGAATACTGAAAATAACTATAAAAATGAAATTTACATGTTAAGGTTTTATTTGAGATTTTAGGAATCTACTTTTTATATACATTTAGTGTTCCTAAAGATTCAGTGCATTTTACATGTAACTAGTAGAAGTAACTGACTGTCTTAATATCAGCTTCTTCTCTTCTGCTGCACAGCAGCTCACATGGGGGTAGGGAGTCCAGCAATGAACAGTCATCATTTGTTGTACTTATATGTGCTGACAGTGAGGAGAAAGAAGAGTGAGCAGAGTGATGATCTCAGTAAAATCTCACAGGGGTTGATTTACTAAAACTGAAGAGTGCAAAATCTGGTACAGCTCTGCATAGAAACCAATCAGCTTCTAACTTCAGCTTGTTCAATTAAGCTTTGACAAAAAACCTGGACGCTGATTGGTTTTTATGCAGAGCTGAACCAAATTTTGAACTTTCCAGTTTTAGTAAATCAACCCCTTCGTTTTTTCATTGTCTAGTCAGCAAATTGCTGGTTGGTTTTGACCAAGCTGTTCTGCTGCTGTAGTGAAGGTAAGTCACCACCAAAAGAATTGCAGCCTTTCACAACCTTTTAAATATAGAGAACCCCGGAAATAACTTTCTGGTCTCAGGGAAGCCCTACTTAAAAATACTATAGCTAAAACGAATGACACATTAGTGTGATGGTCAGCACTAGCACTAGTGGGAGGATTGCAACTATATGGTCGGGAGCCGCCCGTGTGCCTGGACCAGCCCATCCCGCCCCCTCCACATCCCAGCGCTCCAGTGAGGAGGGGGGGGCAGGGCAGAGAGTCGGTGCTGCATCCTCGTCGGTAAGTATGATTTAAAAAAGAAACAATATTCCCATACTTTTGTTTTAAAAGATCAGTGGTGTCCAGTGGTATCTTACCTGAGAGTGACAAAATTCTTGTTGCTCAAGGAACCCCAAGCAACCTCTGGAAGAACCCTAGTGTTCCATGGAACATTGGTTGAGAAACCCTAAGCTGTATATACTTATCTGCTTCCTTGTTTCACGTCCTTGTTGTCTGAATAGAAAGGTGTTTCTCTCTCTCTCTCTGGTAACTTACAGGGAGGGAGTGACCCAGGCACGCAGGTGAATATTTTATCTGAAGCATGACATGGCCAATATGTCAGAAAACTAACGTTTCTAGATGTTTCCTATATAATAGAAAATCTTCACTTACTAATACAACCGGATAACTTTCTGTCTGTAATTATAATTATTAAGTGTATCTGTAACCTAACATGTTTTTGTACCTTTCTTAAAGGAGTTGTAAAGGCAGAAGTTTTTTTTTAATCTTAATGCATTCTATGCATTAGGATAAAAAGCCTTCTGTGTGTAGCAACCTCCCCAGCACTCTCTAATATTTACCTGTGCCCCCCTTTCTGTCCAGCAATGTCCACGAGTGCCTTGGCAATCCGGGATTCTCCCTATTGGCTCCCTTTGCTGTCAATCAAAGTCAGTGAGTCAATCAGGAGAGAGAGGGGCAGGTGCCCCCATAGCAAGCTGCTTGTTGTGGAGGTACTGGATGCGAGAGATGGGCCAGGAGCGGCAAAGAGGGGAATCCAGGCTGCCTAGTGCAAAACCAATTGCACAGAGGAGGTAAGTATAACATGTTTGTTATTTTTTTTTTTTTTTAAAACAAGACTTTACAATCACTTTAAGGCTACATTCACACCTGAGCGTAGCGTTTTCGAGTGATTTTTACCGCGATTTTTACAGCGATTTACAGGCGTTTTTACAGGCGTTTTTTGTGTAGGCGTTTTTAGATTGAATAGAAACCAATGAAAAACGCCTGTAATCTGCCCAAAAAGAAGCTCATGTACTTTTTTGAGCGTTGGTCATTTTGCTTACAGCGTCAAAACGCTCAGATGTGAACAGAGCCATTGAAATGAATAGGATTTGTCTTGTTGGGCGTTTTGAGAGCTGATCCTAGAGCAGAAAAACTCCCCAAAAACGCCCCAAAACGCCTAGATGTGAACGGAGCCTAAAACTTAGGATGGTCATAGATCATGCAATTTGTTTTCCTTCTGTCATGGGTTGAAGAAAATAAAATTGCTAAATTCCCCCATAAACACAGTCAGTGTTAATGGAGGAATCCCTCCCGCAGCACTATTGTATTTTGACAATGGGTGGTTACACCACCATCAAAGTACAATAATCACTGTTGGCGTCTATACCCTCCTGCAGTGATCGTATGATGAGAAAAAGCCGACAGGCTGGTTGATCGACTTCAGTACAACCAGCCCGCCCATAGATGGACCGAATTTAGCAGGTTCCTGCTGAACTGGACAAATTTTGATCCGTCTTTGGCCGGCTTTAGGGGGAGGGGTGGAATGTGCATTCTTGAAGTCCTTTTCAACAGTGCTGCTTTTGTATTATATGATTGTAAGATAGCGCTATAATTCTTCCATAATATGTATCTGAGCTTTGACTAATATAAATAGGACTTTAACCATGATTGTGCTTTCCATTCCTTTTATTTATTCTAGTGGGGTTTCCAAATGTACCACAACATACTTTGAACATTAAAATTATAGAAGTAAAAAAGTGTATTTAATTTAGCATTTTTCATTACTTCAGGAATTATATAAATATTTGCAACTATCAAAAAGTTAAAATCGCTTATGTTAATAAATGGTTTGCCTTGTTTGAAATCTGTTGAAGTAATTTTAAAAGGCTTATTTAGGTTACTGTATTTTGCACATTATTTTTTTTGCCCATGTGGTTTTTATGTGAATTTTAAAATTAAAATTAAAGGGAGCTTACTGTATAGGGATTTATTTTTATATTTCTCTATTAATTATTTCAGGATTTTCAAACACAATTTAATAGTATATTATTTTATTTTATATTAGCTGGCCTTCTTTGCTTATTTGTTGTAAAAAGTCTGCTTGCAGAGTTTACCCATTTTGCTGTCTATGTCGTAACTATTAACTATTGAGCACAGTCTGTGCTTGTTCGGGTACCACATAGTGCAGAGCTAACATTAGGGGTCCAATAAACAGTTGATGTCTCCTGAAAGGGAACATACCACCTGCAACTGCTCGTGATCCCCCTTGTGACAGTAATTAAGTTATTTTTAAAAAAGATAAAAATGCAAAAAAACACCCCAACATTTTTTAAAAGCCTTCCGCATCCACATACAAATGTAAACATGCGTGCTGTGTGCGCACGTGTACAGAAACAACGATTTTGCCACACAAATTAGGTACTGCTGCGTCTGCTAAAAAATTAGAGCAATAGTTCTAGGACCATTCACTATTAACTCTACAGTGATGACCTGTATAGGCTTTTAAAATGTTGCATATAGACCATTTCAGGTTCTGACTCTTTTTGCTGCTTTACAGGCACACAGCTGACATAATTGTCATATATTTAAAGCGGAGCTCCACCCAAAAGGGAAAGCACCGCTTGTCTGCCTTCCTCCCCCACCCCCGGTGCCAAATTTGGCACCTCAAGGGGGAGGGGGGGAGCGTGTACTTGGTTTTTACAGACACCCCGCTCCCACTTCCTGCTGAGAATACCTTGTAGATGGAATTTCGGCCCTTGCTGAAGCGGGCCCAATGAGAAAGTGCAGCACGATTCGTGCATGCGCAGTAGGAAACCTGCTGCAAGGCCTCACTGCCAGTTTCCCTTACCCAAGATGGAGGCACCAGCACCCGAGAGCTGATTCAAGAATCGGCTTGGGTGAGAACACCACAGGATACCTGGACAGGTAAGTCCCCTAATAGTTAAAGGGGACTTAATTTTTTGGTGGGGGGCTGGATCAACAGCTTTTCTATTGTATTTTAGTAAAAAAAGAAATAGTGATTATATTGTGTTTGTGTGCACTAAAATGGTAATAATGCTCTGGCAGAGAAAGGGTTAAAGGCCCAAGGTGACATTTATACCCACAAGTGAATGTGTATTGACTCCTAAGTTTTTGGATGGCTCTGTAAAGTTCCAGTCAGGCAAAGTGAGCCTCAAGGAAAAGTAGCTTATGTTGTTTCACTTAGTGCATTTTACGTTTTTTTAACACGCATTTTTAATGCGTTTTACGCAAGCACTGCATTTTTTATGTATTTTCACTGCATTTACATTCAATTCTATGCAACCAAAAATGCAACCTGCTGTGACCAAAAAAGTCCCTTTCCAAAAATGCACCTGTTAAAAACGCAGAGATGTAACCATGACCGATAGGAAATCATGTTAAATGGACAATAGTGCCTTTCTGCGAAACGCATAGGTGGGAACCTAGCCTAAAACAGCCGTTAAAATTATATTTGGACCAAAGTGTATCTGGGGTCTAAATGTAAAATCATGTGTTTGTTTCTTTGATGAATTTCAATTAATTCCTGACCATGCCTACTATTTCTGAACTATCCTAAAGTTTATAAATTTACTTTTGTGAAGATCCCCTTACATTTACTTTCTTGAGTTCTGTCACACTTGATCACTATGCACTGTGAGTAGACATTGCTGTGTCATACATTTCACCTGCATTTCACCTGGACTACAGAGGTGCTGAGAGGTGGAGTTTCAATAGGCGGAGACAGTATAGTAATCAGTGCTTGCAAGGCAGCAAGGTACCATGGGATGTGTAGTCCTTAGAAATGGAGGAGAAGCTGCAAAGCATGCAGGGAATGAAGGAAGTTGTGCAAAGAGATGGCCAGCAGACAGGCAGTACTCACAACATGAGAGGATATTTTTCAAATACACTTGAATTGTATTGTCAAATATAACCATTGTTTGTATTGTTATTACAATGCTGATGTTATAGAATGAAAGTGTATGCTGTGACCATAGATCGCCTCATTACAAAGTTAGTGAAGCAAAATGGATTGTCTGTTGATATGTTTTAGTGCACTAGGAGCACTAGACATCAGGTATAGTGACGGTTAAAAAAGTGCAATATACACAGATTCTGAACAGAGGCATTGTATACAAATCAAATGTAAATATAACATCCTAAAACAACAAGTTGGCAAGGTTCAGAAGCTGGCTTACTAGCACTGCAGTGTGAAATGTACTCATAGCCATTATTTTACATAAGGTGTTATAAGTAATGTCTCCAAATGTAACCCTTATTGTATTGTATGAAACAGTTTAATAAATTCCTGCTGAATCAGAATTCTGTGGAGCATTCCACAGAATTCTGGAGGGGGCTGAGCGAAACACGTTGGTGATCCCTTTCCTCTTCTCTTCAGGGGTCACAGGAGCCAGGACGAGCTCCACTCCCTCGCCGGCACTCCCGCAGCAGCGGATCAACACACTAAATCCTCCAGGGGGTCACAGCAAGTTTACATTGAGCTGTGGGAGGCCCCTGAAAAAAGTTAAAAAATCAGTTGAGCCGGGAGGACAATTATCCGCCAGAGCAGTGACTACATCCTATCACATGCAATCACTGTTTGGCAGCCGGCAGTGGAGATACTTCCATCAATCCTGTTTAGCATGCATGGAGGAATTGATTGTTTTGAACAAGAATGGGCTAATGAAAATCAATTTAGCCATGTATGGCTGGCTTAAAGCATATGTTACTCCAACGTTACATTTTCCTGATATGTGCATGTTATACCATGTAAAGCACTCATATGAGAAAGTATCCTCTTCTCTTTGTATTACCTTCTTTGTGTGAAATCCCTGGTGTTCCTGTCAGACCCACTGCTTTTCTAATACAATCTGACCACACTAGGCATGAGAGCACAGTGTGGTCAGTTTTCTGGCTGCGCTGGAAACTCAGCCTGCTCTCCTCCAATGATCAGACTTGTGCTAACACACTCTTCCCCCCTGCTCAGCTGTTCACTAAGAAGATCAGTGTCCTTCTGTTTCTCCTCCCCTAGCTCTGTGAGCTCATCTTGCAGCTGAGAACAGAGGGTATGTGATCACTTAAAAAAAAAAAGAGAAAAAAGGTATTTATAATGTTTTTTTATATGTATACATAAACATTTTACCTTTCATTTCTATTTTAAACTGTATGGGTTGATTTACAAGGTGAGGGCTTACATTTTCTTTAACCTGTTCCCACCGACGGAACGCAAATATGCAGCCTTGGCTTCAAAAGGTTGTACTGGGATGATGGCTGCAGCTGCAGGCATCAACCCCGTACTGTTTTTTTAGAGCCGGCGGTCAGCTTTCCAGTATTAACAACTGATGGGGCTAATTAGCCACTCGGCTGTTATTAGAAGCAGCAGGATGGGAGGACCCCCCCCTCCCACTGCCTTCTGCGGCTCGCCTAGGTATCCCATCCGACCGGGAGGCCCGAGCGCCCATCCGGCATGTCCGCTGACTGGCCGAAGACCCAAACAGAGCCAGATTCAGCTTTGATTGGGTCTCCATTGTAGAAACCTGGAAGTGACGTCATGACCTCGCTTCCTGTTACTGGAGCCTTAAGACTCGATTCACACTAGCGCGACTTGTCAGGCGACTTGTCAGCCTGACAAGTCGCGCTCCCTTGGGGTCCATTGACAGCTACAGGACCCATTCTAATAGGAGCGACACAAGTTGCTCCGACTTAGAAAAAGGGTCCTGTACTACTGCGGGGCGACCTCGGAGCGACTTGCATAGACTTCCATTATGTGAAGTCCATGCAAGTCGCTCCGAAGTCGTGGTGCATGGGAATGCACAAGTCGCCCCCAAACTAGTACAGAGTCGTGCCGCCCCAGTGTGAACTGACTCTAAAGGTGTCAGATTTAAAAACAAAAAAAAGAGAGTTTTCAAAACAGCCAAACTTGGCTTTTTGAATGCTTTTATATGCAAAGGAGGTATCACCGCGATCGTTAGAGGGAGGGCAAATTTTTCTAGAACTGGAAATCGTCACCTATGGAGATTTTTAGGTTCCGTAGTTTGCCACCATTCCACAAGTGTGTGCAGTTTTAAAGCATGACATGTTAGGTATCTGTTTACTCAGCGTAACATTATCTTTCACATTATACCAAAAATTGTGCTAACTTTACTGTTTTTTTTTTTTTTTTCCCCTTAATTCATGAAAGTGTATTTCTTCCAAAAAAATTGCATTTGAAAGCCAGCTGCCCAAATACAGTGTGACATTAAAAATTGCAACAATCGCCATTTTATTATCTAGGGTCTCTGTTAAAAAAATGTATATAATGTTTGGGGGTTCTAAGTCATTTTCTAGTAAAAAATACTGATTTTAACTTGTAAGCAACACATGTCAGAAAAAGGCATGTCGGGGTTAAACATGGTGGAATGCTCCACAAAATGTAAACAGCAGTGAAAGTTTAAAAATCCTATGTATACATTTATAGGTAGGTCTTTTTTTAATTGTTTTTATTACATACACAAATATATTCAGGACAGATATTAAAGATGGTTCTGATGGGTCATAATCTGTATGCAAGGAGCATACACTTAGCAAAAACAATAAATCTTATATTTTGTGGGTAAAACTTATCATCTTTTTGTAATAAATATAACCCAGAACCAGATTGAAAAATGTTTATCACGGTAGTTCACTTGGTTTGCTAGAGCATGGTTGGGGCTGGTTTATAGCACAATATACATTGTCAGAGAACCAGGCTTATCAAAGAATCCATTTAGTATTAAGTTAAGTGCTTCTTGTCAATGATATATATTTTGTATCTTTTCACCCAGTCACTATGCTTATGTTTGATAATCTAGTGTGTAAAGTTGTTAAAGCAGGAATATTATGTTAGAAGCCAGCTGTCTCTTGTCAAGTGTCAGTGCTGCAAAGCACAGACCTTGCTGTAGTGCAAGTCAGCATTTATATGGTGAGGTGGATAAGAAAGTGTACAATCCAGCAGTATGCTAGGAACATTTACATTCTCCAGCAAAGCTGAACAAAGTCATAAATCACACATGTTTCGTCCTTGGGTTATAAAGTTTTACAATTTCTTTTCTTCCCTGAACAATATTTGCACCTCTCTCCCATGATGTTTGGTAATGGAAGGCTGGGGCTTCCTTTCTGATTTGTTCCTGTAAATTAGAATATGTCTCCCACTGCCCAGATCAAGACAGAAAGCTTTTACTTTTACAAGGCACTTTAACAAGGAAGAGAAATGAAGTACCAGACCAATATATTTTCTTACTTTCTAAATGTTTATTTGCATTGAAAGCTTACAGGGTGTATAACAGATCAAGTCTGCATAAAGAGATTTACTCCTTGAAGCGCTAGCAGAAAGTTTTCAAGGTCATGTAAAACTCTAAAATACATACCATTTTTCGATCTCTCCTGTGGCTCTCTAAAAACCCCAGAATCAAGTTAGAACATCTTCAGCGTCCCAAGGAGTTGGGGGGTCTGACGGTGCCCAATCCCTGGCTGTACTACTTAGCTTCGCAACTCCAACATATTGCCCGGGCCATGAGTGAGGGGGAGGAGGGGTCCGTGGCGGGTCTTTTGACCCATACAGTGGGCCGGGGGGAGTTGGCGTCTCATTTGGAATCGCTCAGGCTGGGAAAATCTAGCAAACGGTTTCCGACGTATGTCCTCATGCAAAAAATCTGGAACAAGGCTCGCCAGCTACAGCAGGTGGTGGGTTATACGGCCTTTAGCCCTATTTGGGCAAATGCCAGATACCCAGAGCTGGCTGCGCTGCCGTACGGCGCGAAATGGCTGGGGTTTGGCGTTTCCCATTTGAAACATGTGTTCCGCGATGGGGTGCTCCGTTCTTTTGATGCACTGAGGGAGGCTTTTCATCTGCCTCGGTCCATGCAGTTCTATTACTTCCAGCTATCTCATGCTGTCAGGGCCCAGGTGGGGGAGGATATATGGGTTCAGTCGCCTGCACCAATATTTCACTTTATGTCTACGGTCAGTGAATTTAAGGGATTTATCTCACACTGTTACTCCCTGTTGATGGGGTCCTTTATGGATCGTCATCCCCTCCGCATGGTTCCCCATTGGAAGAGGGACGTGGGAGTTTTTGAGGATGAGCAGTGGGAGGAGGCCCTGCAGGCTATACAGCTTAGCTCCCTTAACGTGGCTCAGCGACTGTCACAACTGTATATTGTTTATAGAACCCATAACACTCCGGTTAGGCTACATAGGATGGGTAGGAGGGATTCTCCTCTGTGTGGTAGGTGCATAAGGGATCATGGGGACTTGGTACATCTCCTGTGGCGGTGCCCCAAGCTTCACATGTATTGGAGGGAGGTGCTTGGGACAATATCGGGGGCCTTCGGGGTTCGGGTGCCGGAGGATCCCAAAGTGTGCTTGCTGGGCATCCTGAGTGGTGTTGAGGCCCCGCCGCTGGCTCTGCAGGCCATTGGCTGGGCGCTGTTTCAGGCGAGAAAGCTGATTTTACGGCACTGGATTTCCCCGAGGGCACCTTTGGTTAAAGAGTGGATTGCCGCAATGGGTGACACGCTACGTTTAGAAAAATATATATACCAACATAGGGGTAACCCTGGAAAATTTGAAGCACTATGGGCCCCGTGGTTGGCTGTCCCGGGCCTGGCCCCGGTGGACCTGGTCCTTAATAATCTTATAGCTGGGGTGGTATGAGTTTTGGAGGGCCGGTCATGCTGAATTCTGTTTCCATTCGAACCTCCGCATTTGTGCTCATTGAGGGGGGGTGGGGCGGTGGGGGCGGCTAAACGCCTGTTCCTCTATTTTTGTGATGGGTAGGTTGCATTACTTGAGTTGTGGCTATGCTAATGCTGTATGTTGTCTATAAATACTTGTGGGCATTGCGGGGTGTGCTCTGGACTCTGTTGTTTTGTTTTGTATCTGTTTGAACTTTTCAATAAAGTTTTCTCTTGATTTAAAAAAAAAAAAACTCTAAAATCCTAGAATATGAATAGCCTAATAGCTGTCAACAAGCCTTGTGTGTGCTTTGGGTAATTGTAGAAGCTTACTGATTAACACTTAAGCCGCCATACATGGATTGAAATTCGGTTGGTGCAGCCTGCTGAGATTCAATCTATCGGCATGCTGATTGTACCCAAGTCGGTCCATTAATCAACTTGGGTCCAATCAGCCTGTTGGATTTTTTCACATGCACATGCTATAGTCGCTACCAGTAATCATTGCGTTCGGCTCCTTGCGCCTCCCAGCCGGCAGAACACAATAGCACTCCAGGAGGCTGTGACTGTGCAAATGAGGGAATCGAGCAATTTTCAAAAGAAAATAGAAGTATGTTTGGAGTGTTTAAAATATTCAGTGACGGTAACCATCAATGACTCTGTACAATGGCATAGAGTTAAATTGTCAATTGCACAACGGGGAAGTCCTGACTGATAGTCACCAGCTCTCTGAGAACCGAGCGATCAAACACCGCTGATTGCTCTCAGTCTTAGATCTGGCTGGGGAGAGATGCAGCATCTGACCAATGCTGCATCCACCGAGGTAAGTATGATTTAAAAAGAAAACGAAAACATCCCTATACTTCTCTTTTAAATCATAATGCCAAAAACATACTAACAAACATGGAATGGAACAGGCATATCAAATAATAACTCCAGCTGTGGGGCGATGTCATCTGACCACATATGTCAAAGTTGGTAGGCTTGTTGCGTTTTCAAAGTTGGTAGGCTGGTTGCGTTTCCCCCTTCTTCAGCTCTGAATCAGCTGTTAGCCAGATCTGTCCATTTCTGTGTACGAACTGTTAAAGATCATACTTCCTTAAACAGTGAATAAAGATCAATCTTCCTGACCTTCCATAAACATGTATGGCTACCCTTACATTACTGTTAATTATAAACTAATTAGGTGCCACCATTTTGCATTAATATGTGTGACCTGATAGATTGGCCTAGTAGACTCTATAGTGTGATGAACTTCATCATAGATTGTTGGTATAATGGTACCGCTTTGCATCTCCAGGCGTAATGCTGCCTTGAGAGTATGTTGCATTAAGGAGTAAAATAATGTTCTGTAGAACGAGCGGTTGTTAGGCCTTTACAAATACTCAAACACTCCAGTGCTCAGACAGTGATTCAGCTTGTAATTCTTCTTACGGTGCAGCACTCCCCAGACAAGGGAATCTCGAAAATAACTGTAAAACACACACGAGGGCTCAAACACCTAGTGCATTCCCACCCTATTTTTTATTACAGGAAGAGTACAACCAAAGCTCATTTGGCTGTACTTCTCCTGCAGTTCCTTCTGCACTCCTGTGACCTGTTTTCAGCTGACAGTGGGCTGAAGCACGCTCTTGGCTGCCATCACAGAGCCGGTCCAGGCTCGGGAAAGATCGCAACCATACGAAGGGATAAAACACTGCTGATTGCTCTCAGTCTTTGAGCCCACAGGGGACAGATGCAGCATCGGACCGATGCCGCATCCATCTAGGTTGGTATTATTTAAAACAAAAAAAAACAAACATTCCCATACTTCTCTATTAAATCAAAAAGCCAAAAACATACTCACAAACATGGAATGGAACAGGCATATCGAATAATAACTCCAGCTGTGGAGCAATGTCATCTGACAATATATATATATATATATGCCAAAGTTGGTAGGCTGATGTGTTTCAGGGGACATGCCCCCTTCTTCAGATCTGAATCAGCTGTTAGCTTCTAGGGACAAAGTAAAGGCACAGATACATAAACAAACCTCCTCTATATTGAAAGCTTATCCAGGAAAGCTAAGGGACAGGAGTAACATCTTAATCCCCAAAACATATTCTTTCTTTTAGAATACCCTAAAGGGTTTCTTGGAGTATAGCCCTTTCACACACAATACAAAATAATCAACTATGTGGTTAAAAAGGTGCTGCAACGACTCCTGATTGGTCACAGTGTACAACAGGAGATGACACCAGAAAACCAACAAGCTTGTTTCAAAGTGCAAAGCTTTATATTCTTTATGATCACTGAGAAAAGCGATGTGTCCAGAATTGTTGGTTTTCTCTGTGATCATACAAGAATAAAGAAAGAACTAAAGAACTTTGCATTTAACCACTTAAGCCCCGGAAGATTTTACCCCCTTCCTGACCAGGGCCTATTTTGCGATTCGGCACTGCGTGACTTTAACCGACAATTGCGCGGTCGTGCGACGCTGTACCTAAACAAATTTGACGTCCTTTTTTTTTTCCACAAACACAGCTTTCTTTTGGTGGTATTTGATCACCTGTGCGATTTTTTGATCATGCGCTATAAACAAAAAAAGAGCGTCAATTTTGCAAAAATAACAATATTTTCCACATTTTTTTATATGAAATTCCCCAAAAAAATTTATAAATCAAAATTTTTTAACATTTTCGGCCAATTTGTTTTATGCTACATATGTTTGGTAAAAAAAAAATCGCAAAAAGCGTATTTTGATTGGTTTGCGCAAAAGTTATCGCGTTTACTAACAAAGGGAAAGATTTTTGTCATTTTTGTTGTTTTTTTTTAACGCGTAATGGTGGCGATCTGCGATTTTTTTGCGGTACTGCGACATTGCGGCGAACAGATCAGACCATTGACTGACATTTTTGACACTTTTGGGGTTACCAGTGACATTTCTACAGTAATCAGTGCTATACATATGCACTGTTACTGTAAAATTACACTGGCAGTGAAGGGATTAACTTTTTTTGAGAGGGAGGGGTTATGTGTGTCCCTAGGGGCGTGATTCTAACTGTGATTGGCTGTGGCTTGAGGTGTATGAACAGTGATCAGCGGTCCTACATAGTAGAACCGTATGATCACCATTCATACACAGGGGAGAATGACAGGTGGCTTGTTTACATTAGCCGCCTGCCTTTCTCCCTCTGCACCGACGATCGCCAAGTGACCGGCGGACATCGGGTCTGCCGGTCACTCGCGGGGGATCCGTGACCGCACGGGAGCGGGAGCACTCCTCCGGGGGCGTGCGCCTGCTCCCTAGACCCTCACAGGCTAGCGACGTAGTACTACGTCGCTCTGCCTGTGAGGGGCTGACCGCTGCAGTAAATAGTCGTGCGGCGGTCGGCAAGCGGTTAAGAACAAACTTGTTGGTGTGCTGGTGACAGCTCTTATCCCTAAAGAGCTTTCTGTCTGAGAGAGTTTTGTGCTGGTACTGGAAGTATTTACATAGGGGCTTAAAGCATTTGTTGCCCCAACACTTCATATTCCTGATACGTGCCTGCTCTACCATGTACTTGTATAAAAAAGTATCCTGTTCTCTTTCTATTGCTTCCTTTATGTGAAATCCCTGGTGTTCCTGCCAGTCACTCTGCTTTCCCACAGAAAACTGACCAAACTAAGCAGGGGAACACACCATGGTCAGTTCTTTAGCTATGTACTCTCCTCCAATGATCAGACCTGTCCTGACACGCCCCCCTGCACAGCCATTCACTGGGAAGCTCAGTGTCCTGCTGCTTCTTCTCCCCCCAGCTCTTATGCAGCTGAGAACAGATATATATAATGTTTTTTTTTTATATCTATACAAAAATGTTTTGCCTTTCATTTCAAATGGGTTGTTTTACAAGGGGATTGTTTACAGTCACTTTAAGCACTTGTCACCACTGCTCCTCTGTGCAGGTACCATTATGGAGCCTGTTCTATGTTCTTTTCATATGCTAGGTTCACTTTAAGGGCTTCTGACATTCATGTATTTTCAGGTTACAGAAAAAAATATTGCCAAGTTCTAAATCAAAATGTGAATTGCTAGTCTTCTTATCTATTTTGATGTTGTTATTACATTCAAATTTTTCATTTGTTTTGAGCATATGTTTGCAAATTAAGGAGTGTTGGAACAATTTCCCAAGAGCATCATTTGAAATAATACCCCACTGTAAACAATGGTTGTAATAAGCCACCCCGTCACTGTTATTTTTGTAACATCTCAATAAATGCAGCATGTAGCGGGGTCCTCAATTCATTTGTTTTAAACATGATAGATTCTGTGGAGAAAATGTAATGTGTTAATAACAAAGAATGGCATCTCCTGCTGTATGATAAATGACTTGCTGGGGAAGAGTGGGAACTTCTATTATAATCTGTTGAGCATAGTTGATGGGTGGGTGTGCTTTGTGTTCTATTTTTTCTACCAGTCGTATCTTGTAAGTGGCACAGCTCACTGTAATAAATGTTCCAGAGAAAACTTGTAGGAAGGCACTTGTTCTTATTATATGCCTATAGAATGGGTCATATGGGATAAAGTTGTGTACTAAATAGATTTGTCTGTACTTAATAAAGTACACTACTCAAAATGGAATCATTTAGCTATGTAAAACGCGCTTGCTGGAATGGGTAGAAAAAGCTTTTGAATTCTGTGTGCAGTAAACCAGTCAGAACAGAGCTAAAAAGAGAAGCATAGGAATAGATAGATATATATTTTTTCAGAATCATACAGAGGTGGATGCAGCATCCCCGCTGGCTCTAAGACTGAGAACCAATCAGTCAAACACCTCAGATCGCTCGGTTCTCGGAGCTCCTTGAGCAGAGAGCTGGTGATAATCAGTCACCTCTGTCTGCTCTGCCTCCCCCATGCTCACCGAAGTACTGGGCTGTGGAAGGGGCCAGCTCAGGCTCTCAGCAGCTCATT
Organism: Pelophylax lessonae; assembly: GCF_965119305.1. Classification (NCBI taxonomy): domain Eukaryota; kingdom Metazoa; phylum Chordata; class Amphibia; order Anura; family Ranidae; genus Pelophylax; species Pelophylax lessonae. The sequence continues at coordinate 523,529,285 of NC_138768.1, forward strand.
GTGTTGCTTAGCCTGGTGCTGGTACAGGCATGTGGGCAGATTCCGACCATATGGTCGTGATTTTTCTCGAGCTCTGTGACGTCAGTCGGCAGCCTGTTGTCTGCTGAAAACTGGTCACAGGAGTGCAGAACGAACTGCCCTCCTGTGATCCACAGGATAAGTACAGACAAACAAGCTTTGGCTGTACTTCTCCCTTAAAGAATAAGTGCATTTAAAGAATAAGTGCATTTTCAGACAAAGTGCAGCTATTCTTTTTGCCTCTTTGTCCTAACCTTAACAATTGCACCCTTCCCCTCCACAGATTTACTGTATACTTATCAAAATTTGACAGCTGCAGCCTTCATTGTTTGCATCCAGAGGAAAAAAGACTCCTTATTTTGGCCACACCTGCGCAGTGCAGCTTTATAGACTTCTATAGGGCTCATCTACCTCTGTCCATTGAGCGGAGGATGGCCCCCATAAAAGACAATAGGGGTGTAATATAGATTAGTGATTAGGCAAGGGAGCATTTTACTGCTGGATGTAAAAAACACAATAGAGGTTGCAGCTGGTGTATCTCAGTAAGTGTACATCTGTGGAAGAGGGGGGGTGGTATCGTTTATGTTAGGGAAAGGGGCAAAAAGAATAACGCCATGTTCACATAACACACAAAATTGTGTGTTTTACTGCGGTGTGTAAAAAGAAAGGCCTGCATTTTGCATCTTTGATGCACTTTTATCAAACCTTCTTTAGAATTCAGTGGTAATTTATGTAAATGCATGAAAAATACACCTAAAACGCAGCACACCAAAAAAAGGACCATGAGAATGTGGACTGGCACCGGGTGCACTTTTTCTGATTGCACACATATCCTTAAAAGCTTAACAATGACAGTGTGTGTATGTGTGTGTATGGGGGGAGGGGTGTTGGAGGGTCGTGGGGGTAACCCTATTTGCTCATTACAAATGCAGAGTGTCTTCAATGCTTAGTAATGCTACACAGTGATTGTGCTTTACTGTTCCTGCAGGTCTATCAGTGTACTCAAAACACTACTACACTCAACTACTCAAAATACTACACTCAAATCAATGCAGTCTGTTATAAGGCGACCACTTATTAGATCAGTCCTTTAACAAGAGTGTCAATAGCACTTTTATCACTTGTGTATACATATAGCTGTTCAAGGCAGATTCTACTTATGTGTATATAAAGGGCCACAATTAAATAATTTACTGGCAATTAAGTCATTGGGTGAGTCACCTTAAAATTACTTTTAGATTCTACATGTTAAATTAAGCCAGACAGCTAAATTCAAGTACGGTATATTTTGCAAAACAAGTTGGCAATACCTTCCAGGGTTATTACTGAATATCTTTTACATCTTTTTGACCTCCTATATAGATGTGTTTTCTAAATATTACCAGCTGTACAATGGTTGTTTGCTCTAACCACAGCATAGAAAGACTTGCTGCTGAAACAGGTGCCAATGGTAAGGAAACCTGGCATGTGTCTGTATCCTGAAAACATTGCAGTTTTTGTAAAAGCAGTAATTAACCTAAAAACAAATTGTAATTTGCTGCAGCCTACTAATTCTTAGTTGTGGCAGCGACATTCATTTTCTTTTTTAGGCCCCTTTCACACATGCTGCCGGTTGTCCGTTTTTCATCCATCCGTTGACGGATGAAAAACGGACATCAATGCATCTCTATGTAAAAACGGATGACAACTGATGATCATCAGTTAACATCCGTTTTCATCCACTTCCGTCAATGTCTGTTTTTTTGAACGGATGAATGCCCTATTTTTCATCCGTCAAAAAAACGGATCGGACGAAAAACGGATGAAAAACTGATGTCAACTGATGACAACGGATGACAACGGATGAAAAACTGATGTCAACTGATGACAACGGATGAAAAACTGATGTCAACTGATGACAACGGATGAAAAACGGACGAAAAACGGATGAAAAACGGATAACAACTGATGAAAAACGGATGAAAAACGGATAACAACTGATGAAAAACGGATGAAAAACGGATAACAACTGACGAAAAATGGACGACAACTGATGAAAAATGGATGAAAAACGGATGAAAAACTGATACATTTGACGTGACTGAACTGATGAACTGAACGGACCGTATGTGTGAAAGGGGCCTTAGCCTTAAGGCCCCTTTCACACATACGGTCCGGTCCGTTCAGTTCATCAGCTCAGTCACGTCAAAATGTATGTCCATTTTTCCTCAGTTGTCATCCGTTTTTCATCCGTTGTCATCCGTTTTTCATCCGATCCGTTTTTTTGACGGATGAAAAATAGGGCCTAAGGCCCCTTTCACACAGGCGGACCGTTCAGATCCGCCTGTCCGTTTTTTTGGCGGATCTGAACGGTCCCCCCATGCATTCCTATGGGGCATCGGATGTCAGCGGAGACATGTCCGCTGACATCCGTCCCGATCCAATCCGTCAAATCTGGACGGATGGAAACCCTATTTTCCATCCGTCCAGCGGATCGGATGGGATCGGGTGAGAACGGACTGACGGTCCGTTGACATCCGATTTCCACCATAGAGATGCATGGGGAACTGTCAGCTGTGTCTCCGCACACAGCGCAGAGACACAGCTGTCCTCCTGCTGCTCAGCGGGGGATTGGCGGCTCGATCCCCCGCTGAGAAAAACGGACTCCGTCCATCGGACGGAGTGTGTGAAAGAGCCCTAAGTGCTGTCTTAGGCAGGCCATTGATGAGTTGAAAAAAACTGAGCGAAAATTCTTGGTCATTCATTTTTTGCATCATTAGTGTATACCTGATTTTTGTGTCGCCATCAAAAGTACCTGGTATAACATGCTGGATTTTTTATTTTTTTTGAAAAGTAGTACAAAAGTAGTTTATTGTACATAGAAAAATATCTATCAAAAAGGGCAGAAATAAGCCCACAAACATATAAAATATAAAATCAATTGTATATTGAGAGCAATCAGACGTGGTTTACCTACACCATTGATGCAAAGTTAATTTAAATACCGAGGATCCACCTCTTAACGCCCATGGACAAATCTCCCTCTTTTCTTTTCTTGAATTATTGGGTTGGTGTTCCCCTAGTAATGGGCAGTCTAAGCATCATTACACAATCCCTACTATACACCATATTATCTATTTCTTGCTTTTCAAATGAGGTAAAGCTTCACTTTGCAAAGAATACCCAAACACACGCAAGAAAAATAAAATATGCTTTCACATGATTGGATGATGGAAGTCAGCAGGTCTCTCCCTCATTTACTAAGCTCTGGAGCAACTGCTCCTGTAAAGTGCAACGTTTTTTTTGCCTTTAGTAAATACACCCCATAAGCTTTTTTGGAGTTGAGTTATGGAGCTTTGGCAAAAAAAACCCCAGATGCTCCTAAACTCAACTTTAGGAGCTGTTAGTGTACATGAAGCCTAAGACTATCAGATTTAGATGGACTTGACTGACAAAATAAAGTTGATTTCCAGCTAACACTTTTTAAGTAGTTGCAGCAACAGTTTTTTCCCCACATAAAGGTTTTAAATGAATGCACAAAATCTGACCATTGTAAGCCCCACTGTCAGTGGTAAAGAGTTTGTTTTTGGGTTTAAAGCGGTTGTATCCCCTGTGTAAAAAACAAATAAACAAAAACCTGCAGGACAATGGCATAATGTGTTAGTATGCATCGCATACATGAAATACTTACCTTAGAAAGAAGCTCCCACACGGTCGCCCGGACACCGCTGAGGGAGCTGACATGTTTCCTCAGCGTCTCTTCTAGGTTCGGCGGCTCCGGCGCTGTGAGTGGCCGGAGCCACGATGACATCACTCCCGCGAATGTGCACCAGAGTTCACTTTCCTGCAAGGAGCCGGCAAGAAGCTCTGAAGGTCCGGCAAGATACGCTGGACCTTCAGAGAGCATGCGCCGCTGGTGTCAGCGGCTGCATGCAGGGTGAAAATCTCCTAAACCGTGCAGATTTAGGAGATATTAATTTTACCTACAGGTAAGCCTTATTATAGGATTACCTGTAGGTTACCTGTAGGTAAAAATGAAAAAGCGGAGTATACTACCGCTTTAATACCACATTATGTTGCCAAACAATGAATCTCACTACATTATTATCTTGTCACATGTGATAGTAATCAATTACATTGTTAGGAAAAATACAAAAGCATATGGACAATGTAATATTTCATGTTTATCAGCCCATTATAAATACAGCACTGTCCTATCTTTTCTGCCAGAGTACCTTGTAAAGCTGGTATTAGGGGCATAAATCAGCAATAAAACTATTTGGAGAAAACCCCTTCTTTCAATTGTGAGTTTCTACTCTGACCATATTTAGCTGCTGATAAGCCTTGGTTTATTCTTTGGCCGGCTGCTGATGACTGATTTATCTGTCATAGTTAAACATATGGCTGGTAAGACTGTGTTAAGGTACACACCAGAATATACATACATATTCTTTTGGCTTGACTTTTATATAGTAGATATGACATGGGAATTACCTCCCTTTTTTTCTGAGTACGTTCTTGAAATGTTTGATTTTTTTTCCCCCATGTTTATGAATAGTACATTTGTGTTTGTCTTTCATCTATCTTTAACAGCAGTCTAGCTTTTTATTTTAAATTTATTTACAGCACATCTGGTTATCTGCAAGTCCGCAGTTTAAGGTTTTCGTTTTCAAATGCTAGACTGTGAAGCATCAATAATGAATCACTTCACACTGTTACGCTGCAGTTGGCTGTAGCGCCATGCTTGTATGTATCAGTGAGGAAGGAAAAACTCAGCATCTGCTGTTTGTATAGTATATCACAGAGGTATATGTGTAAACGAATACAAGTGGGCCACTACACCACCAGAAATCACAGGGAGCTTCTGCGACATCACAGTGCATTCATATTTAAAGCCTCCCTCTAATGTTCAGACACATTTCATGGTTCAAGGCAAAACAATGACATGACAAACTTTGCACGTAGTATAAAACTATAGGAACAGTTTGCATTAGACACAGGCAATAATCTGCATATAGAGCAAAATATATCATGGCGGCTATTGTATAAAGAGCTGAACACTTGTTCTGCTTTACCATATCCAATTTGCCATGAAAACTAGTACTGAAATATGATTTAATTATGACCATTTTTGTTAAAGGCAAATTCTACCTTTTGTAAAACATGAATAAATGCACCCATATTGAAAAAAATAAATCCTGTGCATTTTATCTCTTTTTGCATTAGAGCCTACAAGGCATTGCAACTGCGATCAGTATATGGCGGTTGCTAGGCACAGGTGACTGCATGTAATTGCTTCGGTCCCAGGTCCATACCAACGTACAGACCTTTAGTCATGGAGCTGGAGAAAGTAAATTTTGGGCTGCAAGTGTACCATTCAGAAAATGCTTTGCATTGTTTAAAGAATTGCAAAGCATTCTCTTGTTTGGATGAGGTGGGGGCGTGACATCAGCACCCCGCCTCTCCACCTCATTCAATCAGAGAACACTTGGCATTTATTCAGAAAATAATTTCCAGCTTTCAGGGGCATTGGACAGGTATGCTTTATACTTAGTTATATTGGTCCAAGCTTGGCCAATGTAACTGCGTAAAAATGTACCGTGCCTGGAATTTATCCTTAACTTATGGAATGTAAGTCAACCCAAGGAAGGATATCATTCGACCAATTAAGAGGGAGGAATTAAAATTCAAAGGCACTCATGCACACTTAACGCTTTTGCAGCTGCTGTTAGGGGCATATGGCATTTTTTTTCCTGCCTCCAAATGCCCCTAAATGTGTTCATGCCCACACATAGGGGGTTATATACTGAAACTGAAGAGTGCACAACCTAGTGCAACTCTGTATAGTAACCAATCAGTTTCCAGGTTTTATTGTCAAAGCTCAATTGAACAACCTGCAGTTAGATGTTGATTGGCTACCATGCACAGCTGCATCAGATTCTGAGTGCACCAGTTTTAGCAAATAAACCCCATACAATTTTAGCAGTGTTTAACGACAGGAGCGTTTAGAGGCAGAAAAAAAAACCCCACTGCCAGTACGTCCAGGAGTAAGCAGAGTTTAGAGGCAGAAAAACCCCACTGCCAGTGTGTATAGGAGCAGCGCGGAGTTTGGGCTGAAAAAAATGATTGACACTTGTTAACGTGTCTAAACGTGTTAACACTAGGTGCGTTTAGCGCTTGAGCGTTAATTCATTTCAGTGGGCAAAAAATAATTATTTTTTATTCTGGCCAATTAAATGAAGAAACTACTTCTCACCTGCATGACATCATATGATGTCATACAGCTACAAGCATCATCCAGATGTCTTTTTTCTCAGCTACTAATTCCCAACACTGTAAAAGCCATTCTAGAGGCTAATTAGCTGCTGGATTGCTTTTACAAGCAGTGGGACCTTCATGCATTATTTCTATCACATCGGATGTTTATATTTCATGTGATAGGGAAGAAAGTGAACCAAATTATAAAAAAAAATCAAAGGGCAGTGTAAAAAAAAGGAAAGTAAAAACAAAATAAATAATAATAAAAAAAATATTTAAAGCGCCCCCATCCCCTTGTGCTTGCACGCATAAGCAAAGACATATGTAGATTGCGCTCGCATATGTAAACCGTGAACCACACATGTGAGGTATCACCGTGAACGTTATAGTGGGAGCAATCATTCTAGCACTCAGACCTTCTCTGTAACTCTAAACTGATAACCTGTAAAACATTTTAAAGTGTTGCCTATAGAGATTTTTAAGTACCGTAGTTTAAAACCATTCCACGAGCATGTGCAATTTCACAGTGTGACATGTTGGGTAACATGATCTTTTAGATTTGACCAAAAATTGGGTTGTATATTGTATTTTTTTTGCATTAAAATTAAAGTGTATTTTTTCCAAAATATATATAATGTTTGGGGGTTCTGAGTAATTTTCTAGCAAAAAAATACTGATTTCTACACCTAGAAAAGAAATGTCAGAATTGGCCTGGGTGGAAAATAGTTAGCGCCCAAGCGATTGAGCGCCTGTAAATGCACCTAAATGCTTGTAAAAGTGTTAGATGGTTTTACCGGCATCAGGCGTTTTATCGGCAAAAACTCTGCTGACTTCTAGGAGAATTCAAAAAAAGGTCCTGTGTGGATGGGGCCCTAAAGTGTCTCATGGCCAAATGCCTCTTCCTCAGTTGTGGACTTACATGCATGTTTACATTTATTTGTTGTTTACTTTCTGCCTGATAAAATCTACCACCAACACTTGGCTATTGAAGAGAATGTATGTGTTCTCTTTCTGTTAACCTTCCTAGCAGTATTCCCGAGTGTGACTCGGGGTAAGATTTTAGTGCCAAAAGCGGTAACCCCGAGTCACACTCGGGGTAGCGCTAAGAAGATCGCTGGATGCTGGAGGAGGTTTTACTTACCTTTTCTCCGGGATCCAGCGAAGACTGCGAGCGGTGTGCGACGGCGGAGCTTCCTCCCGATCGTCTGCGAGCCCCGGCTTCCGTCTCCGGCGACGTGACGTCCGCCGGGGGGTGGAACCGGCGGCAAATTCGAATGTAAAATGCACCAAACACACTGATATCGTTCAAAATAAAATAAAATCACATTACATTGCCCCCCAGTGCCCTTTCCTGCAGTTTTACTGTACTTTTTATGTAAATATATGTATATATATATATATATATACATATATATATATACGTATATATATACACATATACATATATATATATATATATATATATATATACACACACATATTATATATATATATATATATATATATATATATATATATATATATATATATATATGTATATACATATATATGTATATATATATATATATATATACACGTGTATATATATATATATATATATATACACGTAATTCTTGTGAATGAGCAGCCCAAACCAACTGTATACATTATATATATATATATATATATATATACGTATATATATATATATATAATATATATATAATATATGTATACATAATATATGTATACATACATATATATATATATATATATATATATATATATATATATAATATGTATAATAAATGTATACAGTTGGTTTGGGCTGCTCATTCACAAGAATTACATGCTTTCAGCACCTAAAATAATGGTACCGCTTTCAGCACCTAAAATCCAAAAGAATCATACCGCCAGGGAGGTTAATATTTTTTTCATTCTTAGCCAGGCTAATGAGAAATATTGCATATGGTTTTTACATATTTACTATTTGCAGTTGTCATATTGAGCTTTGGGCTTCTTTGGGCATGTGTACCAGGATAAACTTAGCTGTGCTGCTAAAAAAAAAAAAAAAAAAAAAAACATGAAAACTACACAGCTAAATGACTCAGCAGAGTACATCATCCCTTCTCCCTTCCCCTTCCTTTCCTGCTTTGTAGGACTCCATTCAGACTTTCAATTTGAAAGACCATCTCCATCACCATGTAGTAAATGTTGATTTCTAAAACAGGGTTCTTGTATATATGATATAATTGATATTTCAACTTTCATTTTCAATCAAATGTTTGAGCCAGGACTCATGTCTTGGAATGCCATTAAATTATCATTTGCTTCTCTATTTGCTTTCTAAATTTGTGTTTATGGATGGCTCAAAAACAAAGTGACTACTTTTGTTGAGAAAAGAAGATCTCCTCTGGGTGATGTATATACATTGCAGGGATTTTAACAACCTTTGTTGCAGATTCCTACCTTTTGGTATTCTGAAGGAAAAGCTGTTTGCCTGTGTCCATGTGCAAGTAAATCTGTATGGAAGTGGTATTATAATTATCAATCAGCTGCTGCACCTGCAGGATGTGTGTGGGGGGTCATGTACAGGAAGGCAGTGCTGGGTGTGGGGAAGTTGTGTACAGGGGGGCAGTGCTGTGTGTGTTGGGGGGTCATGTAAAGGGGGACAGTGGTGGGGGGGGGTGTGAAAGGGGCAGTGCTGTGGAGGTGATATGTGAGGGGGACAGTGATGTGGGGGGTTATGTACAGGGGGGCAGTGCTGTGTTTGTTGGGGGTGATGTATAGGGAGCAGTGCTGTGTGTTGGGGGGGGTCAGTGCTGTGTGTGGAGGGGTCATGTACAGAGGGGCAGTGCTGTCTGTAGGGGGGGTCATTTAAAGAGGGGCAGTGTTTTTTTGGGGGGGTCAAGTACAGAGGGGCAGTGCTGTCTGTAGGGGGGGGGTCATGTACAGAGGGGCAGTGCTGTGTGTGTGGGGGGGGGCATGTACAGGGTGGCAGTGCTGTGTGTGTGTGGGGGGGGGGTCATGTACAGGGTGGCAGTGCTGTGTGTGTGGGGGGGGGATGTACAGGGGGACAGTGGTGTGGGAGGGGGGGTTTGAAAGGGGCAGTGCTGTGGAGGTGATATGTGAGGGGGACAGTGATGTGGGGTTGTGTGAAAGGGGCAGTGCTGTGGGGATGATATGTGAAGGGGGACAGTGCTGTGGTGGGGGAAATGTGAAAGGGGACATGCAGCAGCACATAAAATGAGGTGTTGCACAGAAAACGTGCGGGGGTACCATTAACCCTTAAATGCACTATATACATATAAACCCGTGTATAATCAGTGCAGTATTAGGTTCAGTGGCAGAATCCTATATGAAAAAATAGCCTAACTGGGGCTAAGTTATGATTGCTGCCTTCACCTGACAGAGTGTGTCCACCTTTAACTACTAAAACAAATAAACATATACCATATTCGGTGTAGCGCAATCAATAAAAGTACAATAAAACACTGAAACAAACAATAAAATGAACAATGATAAACAAAGTCCCAATATGTACAATCCACCGCTCTGTGATATAAGTGACAGTTCAAATTAGTAAATCCGAAAATAATGTGATCCAGTGAATTAGGTGAACACCACCTCTGGCTAAATTACCTGCTCACCTCCAAATGATGACCCCACTAGAGAGTCACATTCACCATAAAGATTGTCCCACAGGATGCCACCGGGGTACTCCTTCTCTAGGTGTCTGAAAGCTTTGCTCACCTCTTCTTCGGGTCTCAATCAATCATATGCGGCTGTAAAAATTATAAAAGAAAACCATAATGCTCTCTGCTTCGAATATTAATTGTATAAAACGTAACATAGGGATTAAAAATAGTCATCAAAGTGTATAAAAACCATGCATATCATCAGCAAAGGACATCCAAAAGTAACGGCTCATCCACCTGTACGCATTACACCCTTTGCTTGTCTTCTTCAGCAAGTCAGCAAGTTTGCTGGTGGATTGTACATATTAGGACTTTGTTTATCATTGTTTATTTTATTGCACTTAGTGCGCTACACCAAATATGGTATATGTTTATTTGCACTGAAATACATGGTGCAGTTTCCTGCACTTGGAAATTGCATGGAACAAACGCACCATGCAGTTTCCATGCGGCTGCATTTAAAAAGGTGCCAGGACCGTTTCCCAGCAGAAAACGCAGGCCCAGCAGCCCATTCAAATGTATGGTCTGTTGTGCCTGCACACCTGGGCTGTGATGTACAGAATCTGAGTCATCGCACAAAAATGCGATTCGGACCTCTGCTTGAAGAAAATTTTACTAATCGGACTTCCATAAATTTTAATTCAATACCCCTGCATGGTCCAATCTGTTATGTTACTGAAGGCTGATGATCTTTTTATATATTTTCTTAATTAAAAAAACAATAAAAGTAGAAAAACAGTAGACTTAAAAGCCATAAAGCTACAATAGTGTTTTATAGAAATTACCTAATTATTTAGTCTGAGAAAAGTGAAATAGAACAAATTTGCTGATGATATCAAGTAAGTTATAGAGTGGATGTGGGTGCGGTTTATTGGAGTACAGGAATGGAACTAATCAGCATGTGCTGGCAGAAGGCTCTGGAAGGAGACTGAGAATAAAATATCTTATTCAGGTATTTGGCCAGTCTTATCAGTAGTTTTAAATACAAGGTCAGTAAGACAGAGGACTTTTCAAATTCCTGCTGAAAGAATAAAATTCTAGGGATTGTTATATGTATTTTTATATATATAGATAGCCACCAAGGGCACACATTGTTACTGTAGGTGACAAGATAGATGCATAGATATGTGTGTGTGTATATATATATATTTATATATATATTTGTGTGTAGGCATCTGAAGGAGAAGGAAAGGTTGGCCAATAAAAAGCATTGCTCAGATTTTTTACCTTATTGCATTCTATGCATTAAGGTGAAATACCTTCTTGGTTGCAGCTGTCCCCCAAACCCCCCATTTTTCTTACCTGAATCCGATTGTTCCAGCGACGAGCACAAGCCCAGCAGCTCCAGCCGCTGTCTCAGGTCCTCATTGGATAGATTGATAGCAGCAGGAGCCATTGGCTTCTGCTGCTGTCAATCAAATACAGTGACACAGGAGTGAGGGGTGGGGCCAAGTCCTGCTGTCTGTGTCAATGGATGCAGCAGCGGGACTTGTGAGCGCGCCTGCACGGGTGCCCCCATGGAAAGTGGCTCTTCGTTGGGGCACCCGATGAAAAGGAAGAGCCAGGCACCCAAGAAATGGAGGATCTGGGCTGCTCTGTGCAAAACCCTTACACAGAGCAGGTAAGTATAACATGTTTGTTATTTAAAAAACAAAACAAACCTTTAGTCCCCGTTCACATTAGGTCGCTCCGACTTAGGGGGCGACCTGTGAAGTCGCGTGCAGCGCGACTTCGGCGCAACTTGCACGGACTTCATATAATGAAAGTCTAGGCAAGTAGCCTCCAGGTCGCCCCGAAGTAGTACAGGACCCTTTTTCTAAGTCGGAGCGACTTCTGTCGCTCCTATTAGAACCGGTCCTGTGCTACTCAATGGACCCGACGGTACGCGACTTGCCAGGCTGACCAAGTCGCCTGGCAAGTCGTAATAGTGTGAAGCGGCTCTTACAATCATTTTAAACAGTTTATGACCAGCCTAAGGCTGCCTTTAGTCATTTTTGGACATTGGGATGTGCAGGCACAATAGACGCAGGCACAATAGACTTACTACTTTGGTCCAGCTAGACATGGGGGAGGGGCGGTGGAGGACGGAGTGCAGACTAATGATGGTGGCAGATTGATCTCATCAAAGTTTATTAACAAATACTCTCTAAAAGTCAGTATGGAAAAGACCATAACATCCCCCTACATACTTCACCCTAGGTAAATCTATGTCACACTGCAGTGGTGATCTACTCTATACTATACAGATGGGATGTGTCTCTCTGATATTGCTCTATGTCAAAGATTACTCCTCACTTCCTGTTCATAGAGGCTCAACGGAAAGTGAAAGAAAATCCTCCCAAGGTGAGGGAAATTCCCTTATTTGACAGTGCTTGGCAGCTGTAAATAGTTGAATTTCCCTTTAATGGCGAAACAAATAGCCTGACGCAGGATCAAATCCTTTCCTACTTATGCAAAACCAGAAAATAAGTTTTGGCTGTTTATTATTTAACTTATTCTACAAGGCTTTATGACAATTCAGCTTATTAGCATTAGGATATCCAGTGTGCTCCAGAAGTCTCATCCTAAGCTTACGAAAACCTGGGAACCCAAGATTCCCACCCCTGAATTCCTCTAGCTTTAGCTTTTTGTAGTGCATCTATCTATTTTGGACCTGAGCCTTGTGGCTTGTGGATCCTTTTTTTGCTTCTCTTTACCTCACCTCTGCCCCCACTTCCCACCACCTGTCAATGTTCTCCTCTCCTGCCTCTTTTGCACCCTCTTCCCCAAACCTTTTACCTCTTTTTCCAATTTAGCTCCTTTTAAAAAAACAGTATAGCTACCTGAGACAAATTACCCCCTTTAGGGTTAGCTAGAGTAACTTTGTAAACTGGCCCTAGACACTAAAGCCTAGAATACATGGAACGAATATCGGGAGACATTTGCCGGTTCAAAAAAAAAAAAAACGAATTCGGCATTTGGCCCGTGTGTTTGTTGGTCTGTCTGGCTTACGTCAGAGGAGCATGCTGGAAAACCAGCAGTTGACCGACTCCCGATCAGCACTCTCAGCCAATGGCTGAGAGAGCTGATCAGAGTGTTCTGCCGGGGGCCGCCCACCTGTCAGAACACATCAGCTCAGCTGGGGAGTTCGCTGTGCTAGCTTTGCATAGTTAGTACAGCAGCTCCGACCGGAGCTGACAGTTTTTTTGGGGGTTTTTCTTTCGTTGAACAACAAAAAAACTTGTGTGCAAGGCTTAAGCCACCGTTTCTTTTTTTTCTAGTGTCTCTTTTCGTGTGTTTTGTTATCTGAATTAAATGAAAAAGCATGGCGGACAAGTTTATTTAATAAGCCATTAACCCAGAAAAATTATGCAGATCAAAAGCTATGTCTTTATCTAGACTTCAGTTTCGTTATAATTGTTCTGGATAAGTTACTCAGTATTGAAGGGATTTTAATAAGTGAAAAGTCAAACAACTAGCCTTTCCTGAATGATCCAGCAAAGACAAATCCAATATTATTGTAAGGACAAGTTCAGGAAAATAATATTTATTAAAATGCTAAATTTGTAATTATTTTGCAGTGTTTAGTTCTGGCAGGGTTGGCTTTAAATTTGTTTATAGGCATGGTTGAGCATCTTTGCAGCTCATGAAAGTGATTTCAGTTTGTGTTCATAAATCTATATTCAGCACATTATAATCAACTCACCCCCAGGCAACCTCTGTTCACCATCTAAGTTTCCCCAAAGTAGTTTATATCAAACTCTGACTGGCCACATTGCCAATGAGGCTGTCAGTGAGTATGACGCTTTAATTGGATCCTGCTACCTGCCAGCTTGTGATTTGGGAGTCACTTTTTCTCTTGAGGCTGTATTTTAAGTTTTTCACGTCTACTAGAGATTTTCATTTCTGCTTCCAAGATGCTTCAGGTATGATGAATACCATCTCTCTGACACCTGTAGAATGCTCTCAAATAATACTTTCATGACTGTAAATTAAACAGTGTCTAGTAATGCGGCCATTCAGAATACTAAACCTTTTTTCAAGTGAGTGACTAGGTTTCTTTGCTTGAAAAGAGAACTTTCTTTTGCTATCCTTTGTAACTTTTAGTGATAGTAGATTATATAACATTTGGACTGCTTGTGGGATTTTGGAAAACTAGCCTGGGTATTGCTCACATTGAGCAAGTACACTGGCATTGTCAGAATCTCAGTATCTACAAAATATAATGAAGTTTGCAGAAATCCTGGCCATGTTTATAGTAAATATAGCTGAAATTTGTCATATGTGATTGATTGGCCCTTTACAGATACTCTATAGCAGTGGTTCTCAACTCCGGTCCTCAAGACCCACTAACAGGCCAGATTTTAGGTATTACCTTGGGGAGATGCAGATTAGAATACTGCAATCACTGAGCAGCAAAAGAGATCACCTGTGATGCAATTTATATAACAAGGGGGAGAGAGAAAGATTGGGACTTTATATAAGACTCATGACCAATATAGTCTCCATCCCTGATGCATAGGAAACAGAGACAAAAAACAAATTGGGACTTTATATGAGGTGTGGCCAGCTGCGGAATAATTGTAAACATGTCATAAAAAGACCAGATGGATAATAATATAATCATTTATTTATTAAAAGTCTGTAGACCAATTAACAGTAAAACCAAAGTGCTCACAAAAGATATGTAACCCATGGTACTGGGATAAATATAATGATACACATATGGATGTAACTGGTACAAGACAGTAACACAAAGTAGTACGGGTATTAGCCTGGTACATTCTAAAGGTAGTAGACATATAATAAGGTCATTCATTGTAATTGATAGATTTGCCTGTGTTAAACTCAACGCGTTTCGTGAGGATTCACTTCATCAGGAGTAGGTATAGTTCAAAATATCTAGGGAAGATATACATACATAAATAACAGTAATTCAAATGAATATGTGAACCTCAAAACCTATCACGGATGTAACTTACAATTGAATATCAACTGTGTCAGAGGTCACATATCGTCCAGGGGTATGTCCAGTCTGGGAACGAGGCCTGCGTGCGCCGGGCAGGGATATGACATGAATAGTGCAGTGAGGATCTCCATAAAAGGATCTCAAAAAGCCTCCACTGACCATATGGCGGCTTCAGTCAGCCCGGCAGCCCCAGGCAAATCTATCAATTACAATGACCTTATTATATGTCTACTACCTTTAGAATGTACCAGGCTAATATTGTACTTCTTTGTGTTACTGTCTTGTAACAGTTACATCCATATGTGTATCATTATGTTTATACCAGTACCATGGGTTACATATCTTTTGTGAGCACTTTGGTTTTACTGTTAATTGGTCTACAGACTTTTAATAAATAAATGATTATATTATTATCCATCTGGTCTTTCTATGACATGTTTACAATTATTCCGCAGCTGGCCACGCCTCATATAAAGTCCCAATTTGTTTTTTGTCTCTGTTTTCTATGCATCAGGGATGGAGACTCTATTGGTCATGAGTCTCATATAAAGTCCCTGGCCATGTTTATAGTGAATATAGCTGAAATTTGTCATATGTGATTGATTGGCGCTTCACAGATACTCTATAGCAGTGGTTGTCAACTCCGGTCCTCGAGACCCACTAACAGGCCAGATTTTAGGTATTACCTTGGGGAGATGCAGATTAGAATGCACATTGACATTATGTTATTTTTTTATAACTGTAGAACAGCCTTTCCCAATTTTTCAACACAGAGGGACCCTTGATTTAACTTTAAAGGCATAGGGAACCCCTTTAAAAAATGACTATATTTACAACTCATAATACATTAGTGTGATGGTTAGTGGAAAGAATACTCCTTACGGTTTTGGTCATTGGGAAGAATTACCCCCTTACAGATAGCTAAAAAGATCAATGGTTTCAGTGGGAACTTGTTTGAGAGGCAGAAATTGCTCATTGCTCAAAGGACCCCTAGCAACCTCTGGAGGAACCTTGGTTGAGGAACCCTGACTTATGCAGGTCATACATAGTTCGAATTCTGAACAAATTTTCTTTCAAAAAACAGAAATTTCTTCTGCTTTGTGATCCGATGAAATTCGACCAACCAAGCCTTCAATTTTACCTCATGTTTCTACAGAAAATATTTTTTTGGCCAGGAATCTTCTTTTCTTTCCAGGAATTTTCTTTTCTTGTGCTCATGAGCAATTCTTTTTTATTATATTTCTCACACGATTCTCCCATCATTGATTAGAAAATCGTTCCTTTTTCAAAAAATTCCCAACATGACCGATCACTCAAATTCGATAGCCACATGAAAATCGGCCATTGCTGCAGCCCACTAATGGTGCGAAATTCAAACAAAAATTCTTAGATAAGATTTTTGAAAGGAAATTCAAAAATTGTCCTATGTATGGCCGGCCTTCGAGTATAAAAAGTAACTAACTGGAGATCCTGCTGTTCTCCTCTGTACAACCCAATTTCCTGTGCCAGGTCAACAACACAATTCAGCCAGCAGTCAAATAGCTGATCCCCAAACATTGTCAGCACCTAGAAGCAGCAGGGCCCCGTTTTGTATTCAAAATCAGCTCTGTGCATATTTGAAGCTCTCTCCAATGGGCATGCTTTAAAATGCAGAGTAAACTCCAGCACAGCTTAGTCAGCGATCTATCAAATACTGATATCGGCGCTTGTGGAGAAAAGCTTTGCCTGCCGCTGAAGGTAAAGGACATATATTAAGGCTTAGCCGTCACATGACTGCAAATATACAATACAAAAAAAGGATTTATATGGCGTTTAACCCTACAATCTAAGCCATAAGAATAAAAGCACTGTGTATTCAGTGGAGTTAAAGCTGAACTGCAGATAAATGAACAGAAAACATAGCTGAGCCCTGGACATCCATTGCACAGCCTCCAGGTTGGACTGTGAAGCAAAGGCAAAGCATATTACATACTAATATATTGCTACAATGATTGGTGTTTTGGCATCTGCTTGGCATTCTGCTATAAGCAGGAGACTGACATAGTAGAATATGGGTCTCTCCCTCAGTATAATTGTCACATACATGTGTTTCTTCATTACTTAGATCATTCTTCATCAAACTATACCAAAATCAAATCCTGAGAAAATAGCAATGAAGAATCTGATTTATTACATTTTGGAAATGGCCATGTTATGATGAAATGTAATTAGTTTATATTTGTCTTTTAGTGTCCATTCACACTAGTCCGACTTGTCAGGCGACTTGGTCAGCCTGACAAGTCACGCGGTCCATTGACTGCTACAGGAGCCGTTCTAATAGGAGCGACACAAGTTGCTCCAACTTAGAAAAAGGGTCCTGTACTACTTCGGGGCGATCTGGAGCGACTTGCATAGACATTCATTTTATGAAGTCCGTGCAAGTCGCGCTGCACGTGACTTCACAGGTCGCCCCCTAAGTCGGAGCGACGTAGTGTGAACCGAGCCTTACAGCTCGATTTACTATTTATTTATTTTTTTGATATTTTGTTGGTGTTCATCAGGAATTTAAAAAAAAGGTTTCACCATGGATACCTTCCAGAATGTCATTTGGCACACAAACCTGTGCAGTAGTACTACAGGGAGGCCGAGGAAACAAGGGAGCCTACAAACATTGGCTTATCTTCAATGAAAATCCTATGTGTAAATTAAAAGGCTGCAGTCTTTTATTAAAGCTGAACAGGCAGAGATAAAACACAATTTACTGTAGCTCTAAAATCATAAATAAATCATTACATTTATTTTTTAAATATAAACGCTGTAAATACTGTAATTTGACCTGGTATCAGCCTCTTGCTGCCGCTGTACAGTAAAGCTAGAGTGTCGGAGGAAGAAACACTACAAGAGGGATGCTTGCTGCTGGAGGAAAAAAAACAGTGTGACGAAGAGATGAGCTTATCTATGTGCTACTTCTTTTAATGGGCAGTCATAGGCTAGGGTGGGTCATAATTGACCTGGACTCAGAGGAAGTGGGTTGAGTGATGCTGACCATCAGACTTAGGACATCTAGTGGAAGAAAAACTTACTTCAGGTGAAATCTTTGGATTGAAGGTAAAATATGCAGCAAAAGATGTTTTTTTTTTTTTTTTTTTTACTGTTAGTAAACTAATAATATATATTTTGTTTTCGGCAGGAGTTCTGCTTTAAGAGTAGTGGGGTCAAAATATTCTGTTATTACTGATGAATGTACGAATATCAAACAGGTTATTTATAACAATATTCCTGTTCAGTATGTTCTACAGTGCTCCTTCTGACTATGTCAGTGCGTTTTATGGATTCATAGATTTCCACTATTCTTTCTCCTATTCAATTAAAATGAACTTACACAATGTTTGGCTGTTTATCAGGGATTCATTAGCAGAGTTTGATGTGATAAATGAGTGTAAAAATGTTGGCGCACTCAAGTTCCTCTTTGATTTATTACTCATTGACAATAAATCCCCAAGGCAAGTTGGATGGAGGAATCCCCCTTGCAGGGGCATTGCATTCTGACAACAGCTCCTGGTCAGCAGGAGCAACTGATTGGCAGCATCTGCTGAACAACAAAAGTTTTTGCCACTTTTTCGTTCAACAGAGGCCGATCAAACTATTGACTTCCGTTGAAAAGGGGTGGCGATAAACAAATTGAACCAGCTGAATTTCAGTCCTTCAATGGCAAGCTTTACAGTAACATGTCAAAATGGCATGCCAAATCTAGTTCTCAGAGTACAACAAACACATTAATATGTATCGTCAAGAAAAACAAGAATAGCAAAGTAGAGATTTCTGAAGTATATACTGTACACAAAGCGGTATTAAACCCAAAAACTAAAATTTTATATATTGCAGTTTACCAACCCTTAGATGTGGTGGCTGCACTGGTTTTGTTTTTTAGGCTTTTTACTCTCTGTTTTCTTTTGGTGATCTTGCCATTAACACACTTCTTGTCTTAGAGTGAATTGGTGAGCTGCAATATATTACATTTTTGTTTTTTTAGTTTAATACTGCTTTTTACTGCGTTTTACCTATCTATTCTTTTGTTGACACCAAGAGTGTTATGCAGCCACTCTGCAGTGTTGGTTTGTCTAAAGCAGGTATCCTCAAACTACGGCCCTCCAGCTGTTGCAGAACTACACATCCCATGAGGCATTGTAAAACTCTGACATTCACAGACATGACTAGGCATGATGGGCATTGTAGTTCCAGAACAGCTGGAGGGCCATAGTTTGAAGACCCCTGGTCTAAAGCAGTCACATGATCCACGATGGCTATAGTAAATAGCTCAGTCTCTACAAAATGATGATTGAATGACCCATCAGCATATTGTATGTCTTGGGCACTCAGGCTAGCATATTTTTGTTTTTATATAGGTTACATTACAAAGAATGCAGTCAGAGGAGTGAGACAAACCTTGCTGCAACAGAAGGATGCAAAGATATCTCTTGCAGAAGTCATCCAGTTTAAGCCTAGGCCTTTTCCTACACTTTTTGTTTAAGTGCCGGTTCACATTTGTGCGGCTTGCGAGATCGCATGTAATTCGGAGCGCACTGCTCCTTCATTACATGCGATCTCATGTGTGGATGCAAATTCAGCCATACACTTTGTATGGCTGAATTCGCACTCTATCCGCACCAAAGTCGCACAGGACCCTTTTTTCAGCCGCATCAGGATCGGATCGCATAGTGGTTCACACTTGTGCGATCCGATCCTGTGCGAACTGTCAGATCGCACTGTGATATGCGATCAAACTGGGGGTGTCGTTAACATTTAATTGACACCCCCTGCGTATCGCATATAGCAGTGTGAACTGCCAGATGTGCGGATGCGATGCGGGAACAGGCTGCAAATTCGCAGCCTTCCCGCATCGCACAAGTGTGAACCGGCACTAAAAGTAAATATCAGTACTTTTTGCTATAAAATTACTTTTTTTTAGCAGAGATCCTTGAGAATAAAATAGTGGTTATTGCAATTATTTATGTCATGGTATTTGTGCAGCATGTTTTCAAACAATTTTTTTGAAAAAACCTTAATTAATTTTAATGCAAAGAAACACAATATATAACCCATTTTCTTTTTGTAAAATATAAATATAAACGATGACGGTAAGCCGAGTAAATAGAGTAAACATGTCTTGCTTTATAATTGCTCACGCTCGTGGAATGGTGACAAACTACGATACGATACAATCTCCACAGGCGATGCTTTAATTTTTTTTTTACAGGTTACCAGTTTAGAGTTACAAAAAAAGATCTAGAGCTCTAATTATTGCACTCGCTATAACGTTTCTGGCAATACGTCACATGTGTGCTAAGAACACCTTTTACATATGTGTGCATGATCTATGTATGCACTCGCCTCTGCTTTCAAGCACAGGGGGATGGGGGCACTTTACATTTTATTTTCTAATTATTTATTTTATTTAGAAAATAAAAAAAAAATGTTAACACTTTTATTGCTATGACAAGAAATGTAAACATTCCTTATCACAATAATAAAGCATGACAGGTCCTCTTTATGGAGAAACCTTGGGTCTATAAGTCCCGGTTCACACTTGTGCGATGCGGGAAGGCTGCAAATTCGCAGCCTGTTCCCGCATCGCAAACGCACATCTGGCAGTTCACACTGCCATATGCGATACGCAGGGGGTGTCAATTAAATGTTAACGACACCCCCAGTTTGATCGCATATCGCAGTGCGATCTGACAGTTCGCACAGAATCGGATCGCACAAGTGTGAACCACTATGCGATCCGATCCTGATGCGGCTGGAAAAAAGGGTCCTGTGCGTCTTTTGTGCGGGTGCAATGCGAATTTAGCCATACAAAGTGTATGGCTGAATTCGCATCCGCACAGCCGATCGCATGTAATGAAGGAGCAGTGCGCTCCGAATTACATGCGATCGCTACACTCGCTATAGTGTGAACCGGCCCTAAGACCCCAGATTTCTCCTCTACCCTTAAAAGCAGCAGATGAAAAAAAAAAAAACATTGATCTGATGCTTTCCAAAAAAAAAAAAAATAGTTTACATCTGCCCTAAACCAGAAGAGACGTCTTGCCAGTTGCTTCCAGCCTCCTAGATGATAGAAGTGAGCAGAGAAGATCTGGTCTCTCTTCACCTCTATTGCCAGCCACGTGTACCGCTCAGATCACTTTAAGCAGAAATAGGATTTCCGGCTGAAAAAAGCAAAAACAGGCTTGTGGCTGACAGCTGCACCCATAGCCCTGATAAACCACTTCAGAACCACAACATATATACATAATGCGGTCTTGAAGTGGTTAAGGTATATAAGAAATGGATGGGTGACCAAGGAGCACCAATAGCTGAAAAATTGATTGCTGTCAGATCGACCTGAAGCCCTCATTCACAAAAGCTAAATAGTTCATGTGCATAGGGGTATATTTACTAAAAGTCAATAGACTGTGCATTCTGCAAGTGCAGTTGCTCCAGAGCTTAATAAATGAGGTAAAGCTTCACATTACAAAGAATACCCAACCACATGCAGGGAAAATTTAAATAAATAAAAAAAAAAAGCATTTTTTACTTGCACATTATTGAATGATTTTAGTTAGCAGAACTTTACCGCATTTACTAACCTCTGGAGCAACTGCAAGCGCAACTGCTCTTTACAAAGTGCACAGTCTATTTGCCTTTGGTAAATCAACCGTATCGTGATGAAGGCTGAATAAACAGACATTAAAATCAGGATCACCTTTCAAAATTCTTAGTCCGCAGGAGAAAAAGGAAAAAAAACAAAACATTAGGCAGCTGTTTGCTTTACAATACACATTCCTTATGCCTATTCAGTCTAGTTTTTGTCTGCTTGGCATTGTGTGTTGTATAATATTGTGTATGGTTGTATATTGCTGAAAAATGATGGGGAGATAATGTTTTTACATGCTTTCTGGTGCACTGCCTTAACTGACAGCTGACCCCGCATTTGTCTTACCACAGCAACACAGTTTACCGCCCAGGAGAATAACACATGTGACTGAGTCTGCACCTAGAGCCTCAATGTCTATGTTATGCTCTAGTGATTTGCTCAGCGGACTGGAAGACAGACATTTTACACCAAAAATACTTTACATTTTTAAGATTAATTGGAGAAATCCATACAGAAAAAAAAATAGCAGCTGTCTTTCAATAATAAACCTAAAGTAGCTGTCCTTAAACAAATTACTGAGCAAAGTATCTATCCTAAGGTAAAATACTGGGTTTGAGAATAAAATATAGTAAGTACAGAGCTGTAATACTTTGGTGAAAGAAAAATGTGCATTATGTTAGTAAAGTTTAAAGTAGATTGATTTATATTTAATTCACTTTTTTGAGTTGCTTGTCTGCCTCTTCTCCTGCCTTACTATTATATTTCTACAAGTAGTGTAGTGAACAATGTGGAATGATGTAAACAGGTATTGGAAGTGAATGATATATATATATATATACACACACAGTATATATTTAGGCATAATAATTAGTTGCCTAATTCTGAAACTTCTCACATACATGCAAAACTCTACATTTTGCTAGAAAATTAGTCAGATTCCCCCAAACATTTTTTTATTTGCAGAGGCCCTAGAGAATAAAATGATGGGTATTGCAATTTTTTATGTCACATGTTATTTGCGAAGAAGTTTTTCAAACGCAATTTTTTTTTCCCAGAAAAAATACAGTTTAATGAATTTTAGTGCACTCAAGCACAATATAAAGTCTACTTTTTCAGTAAAATTCTAAGATTATGTTACACCAAGCAAATAGATACGTAATATGTCACGCTTTAAAATTGGGTACGCTTGTAGAACGGCTCCAAACTACGATACCTAAAAATCTCCAAAGATGATGCTTTAAACACCTTTACAGCTTAAAGAGGAGGTCTGGTTCTTGCATTATTGCTCTTTCTCTGGTGTTTACGATGATACCCTATAAGTGTGGTGTGATTACTGTTTATATATGCATGTGGGACTTACCTATGCGTTCACATTTGCGCGTAAGCACAGGGGGACAGGGGCACTTTAAATTGTTTAAAATTTGTTAATATTTATTTTACTTAAAACTTTTTTTTTTTTTCTTACACTGTCTCTTTATTTATTTATTTTGATCAACTTTGCTATCACAAAGAATAAACAAGGGGCTCTCTTCCACCCCCTGCAGAAGCGATCAAATGGCTGTTCAGCCATTCAAGTCACTTCTGCTTAGAAGCCCACTGCCAGGCATTATCCCGGTATAACCACTTCTCTCCCAAGAATTCATATGATGTCCGCCCATGGAAAACGGTTAAAGTGTATGTTTAGCCAAAAGTTAAAACCCTTGCCAGTTTTTTTTTTTTGTTTTGTTTTTTTTTCTGGGTACTATTGGGAAATTTACATTCACTTTCTCTCCCAGAGACGCAACAGAAAGTTAGAGGAAATCTCTCAAAAGTGAGAATTTCCTTTTTAGAGAGTTGTTGCTGTGAAAAATTCCCCTTACTTCCTATTCTAGGGACAACAATAACATTTTGGATTTATCGCCATTGTTGCAGCCATCTCTCTCTTTATCTGTGGCAATAGTGATGAGTACAAATTTTACTCAAATTGAAGAAAAAAAAAGTTTTTTGCCTTTAGTTGCAATTTAACATAATAAATGTTCAATATTACAGTGGTTTTGATATGCGGTAAATATACACTAGCTTGTATGAGAGAGTAAAATGGGCTTTAACAAACTGCAAGTGACTCTTTATATATATATATATCTAGCTATATCTATCTATCTATCTATCTATCTATCTATCTATATATATATATATATATATATATATATATATATATATATATATATATATATATATATATATATATATAAATATCTTTAGTATATAGTATATAAAGGAGAGATTTACTAAATTACTAGCATTGATTGGACTAGGTCTACCTCTAGTGAAAGCTAAATATTAAATGGCTAATAGAATGCTATTTATTATTTAAAGCTGAAAGTGGTTCCAAAGGTATACATTATTTTTTTTTTTTACCGTAATGCTTTCTCTGCATTAACTCTTTTACTGCCAGGTCCGTACGGCATACGGACCTACGGAACTGCTTGCAGCTGGACCGGTCTGTATGCCGTACGGACTGTATTCCTCCTTGTGTTATAAGCTCAGATCACTTTAGTGATCATGAGCTTATATCAGAATTGTTCAGCAGACTCTGCTGAACGAAATCTTAGCCCTGATCAGCAGATGATCAGAGCTATAACCCCAAAAAGGTGCCCCCCACTCCCCTGCGGTTGCCCCTGCTGCTATACTAACTCTTCTCCCTGCTTTATACCTCTTCCCCCACCTAACTAATCCCTGCAGCACCTCTCACTAGCTGTACAACAACACCCCCGCACCGATCCTGATCCCCTCCTGCCCTCCCCTCCCCTCCCCCCGCAACACAATCCTCCCCTGCAGCTTGCGGCTTCCCTCCTCTGCCCTCCCGCTGGCTTATTTGAAACCCCCCCCCGGGCTGTCGGATAGTGACAGATGTCTGCGGACATGTCACCACTGACATCCGCCGCTCCATAGCGGAGACTGGAGGGTCCGATCAAGTCCACCTGAAATACTGACAGCCAAAGGGCCCTAAGGGTAGATTAAGACATGCATCTAAATTGCCCTTTCCTCTGAAGCCCTGAGGCTACGCCCCAGAGGCTACTGACAGGCGGTGCTTGTCCTTGCAGCTGGTGCTTCCCAATTTACATGAATAAGACTGCCTGCACAGGGATGCACAGAATACCTTTGTGTCCCCACGCAGGTAAACATAGCCCTCCATGGGCGTACGCTTTAGCACACCCCACTAAACAAGGCCTTAAAAGGAATTTAGCAGGAATTACGTAAATTATATTGTGTTTATGTGTGCAAATAAAGATTTTAGTGTTTTTTTTTGTGTGAAAATAGTGATTTGATAAACATTTGAGCAAAAATCGCAGGGCCTTAAAAACCAGTAGCACCTTTTTTTTATCCTACTGGTCATGTGCTTTCAGAAAATATATGGTTGAGGGGTGGTATTTTACAAACTCTGAAAGATGTAGGTGAAATTGAAAACCTCCAGATTTTTAGAGAAATTTTTGGGTACGTTTGTTTTTCACCATTTTGCAAAAAGGCGCAATGTAAAATTCACAAATATTTGTTATTTTTTTAACTCAGGATAAGCCTTTAGATTTTGTAGCAATTTAGCAGGAATTTTGTAAAATTAGCTGTGATTTTATCTGCTAATAATGGATTTAGTAGCGAAAAAATTGTTTTGATAAACATTTGCGCAAATACCACGGGAACTAAAAAATCTGTAGCACCTTCTTTTTAATCTAGAGGTCATGTGCTTTCAGAAAATATATGGTTTGGGGGCCTTTCACAAAATCTGAAAGCTGTAAGGGAAAAATGAAAACCTTCAGTTTTTTAGAGAAATTAGGATATTTACATTTTTGCGTACGATCGATCTTCACCATTTTGCAAAAAGGCACAGTGTAAAAATGCCATTGTTATTTATTATTTCCATACAGGTTAAGCTTTTATATTTAGTAGGAATTTAGCAGGAATTTTGTGACAGCTGTGTTTTTTTCTACCAATAATGGTTTTAGTGTATTTTTTGCGAAAATGTTGTTTTGATAAACATTTGCCCAAATACCATGAGAAAAAATCAGTAGCACCTTCTTTTTATTCAAGAGCTCATATGCCTTTAGAAAATATATGATTTTGTTTTTTTTTTCACAAATTCTGAAAGCTGTAAGGGAAAAATTAAAACCTTCAGATTTTTAGAGAAATTTGGATAGTTACACTTTTGCGTCTGTTCGATTTTCACTATTTCGCAAAATGGCGCAAAGTAAAAGTTACAAATATTTGTTATTTATTAATTCAACACAGGTTAAGCTTTTAAATTTAGTAGGAATTTTGTAAAACTTGCTGTGTCGAAAATTAAATAATGATTTTAGTGGATTTTTAGCAAAAATATTGTTTTGATAAACATTTGCGCAAATGTCTTGGGACTTTAAAAATCAGTAGCACCTTCATTTTATTCTACTGGTCATATGTTTTCAGAAAATAGATGGTTTAGGGGGTCTTTTACAAACCCTGAAAGCTTTAAGTGAAAAACAAAAAAGCAAAGGGAAAATTGCAAAAATGGTCTTGCCAGCTGAGTTTAAAGTGGAGCACAGGGCCTGGCAGAGTAAGGGTTAAGGTAAAAAAAACTTTTCAATAGCAACCCACCCCCCATAAACACTTACCTGAGTCTTCTCTCGATCCAGTGCTGTCCTGTTTGCAGCAGCTCCTCTCCTCTCCCCTCTGTCTGATCTCAAAGGCGTTGTTGATAGCAGTGGGAGACGTTGGCTCCTGTGGCTGTCAATCAAATCCTGTGATTAGAGGGCAGGGCCGAACAACACTGTGGTCTATGGACACACACAGCCTGGCTCTGGAGCTTTCCCACACATGTTCCCCCATAGGAAGCATTTTGCTATTGGGACACTTGGAGAATAGGAGGATTAGAGAGGGTCAGTGGGGAAAAACCACTTGAAGCTTGGGCAAAGATTTAATTAGGCATACCAATAAGGTACCTCTAATGATGTATGTCCCACTGCTGGCTGCTGACGCGGGGCACACATCATTAGAAGAGTACCCTTTTGTTACCTAGCTAATGACTCAATAATGTTTTTGTCCACAATTCAGCATTTATGCAGTAAACATTGCAATTTCAGTTTGGATTCTATTAATAAGCGTAATACTTTCAGTTACCTATAAACTGAACTATATTAGTATCATAAACATCACTAACCTAAAGCAGGGCTCAGTTTAAACATCATGCAGCCCCATGCCCACTGCATGAAGTAATGAAATAATGTCTTGTGTGATGAATTTAGTAAAAACTAATGGTAGAATATACTATTGGAGATAGCATACATCAGACATCATAGTGCTATGCTTTAGCTGTACCATCAGACCAGAGAACAGAAAGATGGTTTTATGAATCTGATTTATCGTAGCATGCACGGCACCCCTTCCCTCTTATATTATCTAGAAGATCACAGAAGTGGGAAACAAAATAAGGAAAGCATGACATTTTCTACATTTTAAAGCTTTAAATCTCTACAAAAATTGTCTCATGATGCCTTGTGGTAAATAAAACCTTGGCTTCAGCCGTTAGGTATGGTTACTCCGATGGAAACTGGTCGTGATGCACAAGAAAACATATGCAGCATGTTTCAGCAGAAGTTGTCCTCAAGGTGGATACTTCTATTCCTTTTACCTGTTGCAGCATGACAAGACATAATGTATGTAGCAGACATGATGTATGTAGCTTGCTCTGAAGTTAGTGAAGAGGAACATAACCGTGGTCAGGACATCTTGCACCTGCCTTCAACAAAGCCAACTAGAATAATTATCACAGCAGTTTACAGTGATATAGGATTTTACAGGCAGGCTACTACATCAGAATTATCATTGTTGCTTAGCAATCTGGATGTTTATAAAGAGTCATTGACAGTTAGGGTATAAAATGGTACCGACAATAACTGGACCTCATTGTTTTTTTCTGCAGCTCGTGGTGTTTTCAGGGCATCCAATTGCTAGGAATGAATTACATTCTGTCTTATATGGACTGGCTTAGCAATGACAGATTGTGGGTTGCAAAATGATTAGCTGAAACAGAACCTGGGTGAAAAATTGTTGAGTGCCTTTCAGATTTATCATATTTCACTGGGAAGACTTAAAGCAAACCTCTGCTTTGCCTATGCAAGGAACATGCAGCAAAACAGCTTTGTTTTCTGCAAGCAGCATATATTTACATTTTTGAATGCTGCGGCATTCAGTTGCTAGGAGCATGGGACAAGACTTACTTTTCTGGGCATTGAAGGGGTATGTGTCTCATTCCATGTGACAATGCTGGCGCTCAGGGCGGGTGCTAGACTATTTTACACCCTAGGCGAGACCAGCTACTCGCGCCCCCCTTCCCCCCAAAAAAAATAAAACAAAAAGGGAAGGGTTTAAAAACTCCTCTGTCATATTCAGTGACCCTGATCTGATGGTTCCTCCATGTAATTCTTTCATACCCAGTGACCCCCATATTCCTCCATGTCACACCCTGGGACCCTGATGTCCCCCTATGTCCCACCCAGGGACCCTAATGTTTCCCCATGTCACATTATGGGACCCCAATATTCCTCCACGTTGTCCTGTCATACCCACTGACCCCGATGTTCCTCCATGTCACACACAGGGACCCCTGTGTTCCTCCATGTCGTGCTGTTCTACCCAGTGACCCCAATGTTACTCTATGTCACACCAGGGGCCCCTGATGCTCCTCCATGTCATACCCGGAGACCCTGATGTTTTTCCATGTCACACCTGGGGACCCTGATGTTCCTCCATGTCACACCTGGGGACCATGATGTTCCTCCATGTCACACCTGGGGACCTCAATCCCCCATGGCATACCAAGGGGTCACAATTCCTCATTGTACACCTGGTGACCCCGAACCCCTGTTTCACTCATGACCCCTATCCCCCATGTCATACCTTTATGACCCTGATCCCCTGTTCTGGGGACACTCACTGGGCAGTATGAAGAGAGTGGCCCGCACCCTGCCCTCCTTCACTGGGATCCTGCTAAATTCCTTCTCCCAGGACACTCCTCTCCTGGACCACAGTGCTCACCACAGCTCCAACTGGCTCCTGGTGGAGGGAGAAGCAGCAGTCAGAGAGCGCCGCACATCCTTCATCACCAACCTCCTCAGACCATTCTGGTACCTCGTCGCTTCTGCTCCAGTAAAGGTGCCACCCTCCAGTGCCGAGCTCCGGCTCAGGTTCAGCTCTCCTCCGCTCCCTGCTTAATACTGACCCAGGGAAATGAACAGCTGCCCACCAGCTCTGTGTAGAGAGTCACGTCCTGCCCAGGGTTTAGGCCGCTCAGCTCCAGATGAAGAGGATCATTATGCAGGCAGCACTCCGGTGGGCTCCCTTCCTGCCTCTTGGGTCCCCCCCCCCAACAATGGTGGAAATCCAGGGCCTGGTAGTTCCGCCATTGCCCCAGACACCTGGCATCTTCCTCTGTCCCTTCTTCATCCCCCACTGCTGCACCTCCCCTCAGCTCCCAAGCATCATTCATGATGGAGAGAGAATGCTGACTCATGGCTGCGCCCCTAGGTGGCAATGCGCCCTAGGCGGCTGCCTAGTTTGCCTAATGGAAGCACCGGCCCTGCTGGCGCTTGGTGTTTGGCCCAGTGCTGTCACAGGAAACAGCACTATGTAAGCTCTAACTAGAGATCCAGCGTACACAGGGATCATCTATCTCACTCCAGGCAGCTGAACAAGGCCAACAGGGTAGAGAAAGAATATAAGTATATGCTGCTGGTAATACAGGAATTAAAGTGGTTCTAAACCCTAAACATATTTTATTTTAATGCATTCCCTGCGTTAAAGTAAAAAGCATTCAGTACCTGCATTATCCTCTTAACCCCCTTTATACTTGAATTCTCACTAAATTTAGTGCTGTGCCTGTCTGTAGCAGCATTCCCCACTCTCACAGGCTTTGCTGAGGCAGCAGGAGCCAATTGACAGTCAAATCCTATAACGAGAGAGCACAGGCAGCATGGCTCAGGATCAAGCCCGAAGGTGTGCCACTATAAAAAGCAGCTTCCTATGGTGGCATACCAGGAAAAGGAGGAGCCTGATGCACTGGTGGGGGACCCAGGACCAGAAGGATCGGGGCCACTCTGTGCAATTCTATTCCACACAGCAGGTAAGTATAACATGTTTGTTATTCGGAAAAAAAATAGACTTTACAAGCTTTTTCAAGTAAACCCATTGTTTTATGTTGCATGGACAAAACACAGGTTTACGTTATCTTATTAATACTCAATATTAATTTTACTGCTCAAAACATAATGCACAACTTGGATTTTGTGACAGTGAAAAGTGTTGTATGTATATCATTGCAGTGGATTCTCTGTAGTCTTGCACTTACCCCTCTTTATGTATTACTGACTGTGTCTTTTCCTAACAGCTTAAACACACATAGACACGTTTCCTGTTCAGATCACGTATGATCAGACAATTATGATGAATGAACATTCCTCACATTGTTCACACAAAGGCTTAAGGTTTTTCTGCCCACCTGGTAGCTTTGTATACCATAGCTAATGGGAATATTTGTGTGGTCTTTCAGTCTGTGCTCCCTGCTTGTCAATGAATCTAGAAGACTACTTTCTTGTTTAAATATGAAGACCTGCACAGGTGTTATTACTTATAAGTAAGCAGCAGAGAATGATGCACAAAAGCTTTTATTTTACCTTGAAAAAATAAAAAAGATTTCAATTAAAAGGGTTCCAGCAAAAGCACTCCGTAAAGTTATAGTTAAAGCTGAAGTTTAGATATGGAATATTTGCATAGTTACATTTTTCCAGCTTCGACCAATATAAGTATACTGAACAAAATTATAAACACAACACTTGTTTTTGCCCCCATTTTTCACGAGTTGATCTCAAAGATCTAAGAAAACCGGGATTC
Organism: Pelophylax lessonae; assembly: GCF_965119305.1. Classification (NCBI taxonomy): domain Eukaryota; kingdom Metazoa; phylum Chordata; class Amphibia; order Anura; family Ranidae; genus Pelophylax; species Pelophylax lessonae. The sequence continues at coordinate 523,559,676 of NC_138768.1, forward strand.
ATCCGTGAAGAGAACACCTCTCCAAAATGCCAGACGCCATCGAATGTAAGCATTTGCCCACTCAAGTTGGTTACGACGATGAACTGCAGTCAGGTTGAGCCCCCAGTGAGGATGACGAGCATGAAGCTGAGCTTCCCTGACATGGTTTCTGACAGTATGTGCAGAAATTCTTTGGTTATGCAAACCGATTGTTGCAGCAGCTGTCTGATGGCTGGTCTCAGACGATCTTGGAGGTGAAGATGCTGGATGTTGAAGGCCTGGGCTGGTGTGGTTACACGTGGTCTGTGGTTGTGAGGCCAGCTGGATGTACTGCCAAATTCCCTGAAATGCCTTTGGAGTCGACTTATGGTGGAGAAATGAACATTCAATTTACGGGCAACAGCTCTGGTGGACATTCCTGCAGTCAGTATGCCAATTGCACACGCCCTCAAAACTTGCAAAATCTGTGGCATTGTGCTGTGTGAAAAAACTGCACATTTTAGAGTGGCCTTTTATTGTGCCCAGCCTAAGGCACACCTGTGCAATAATCATGCTGTCTAATCAGCATTTTGATATGCCACACCTGTGAGGTGGATGGATTATCTCGGCAAAAGAGAAGTGCTCACTGGCAATATATTATACAATTTTCTGTGCGATTTTCTTTAGATTTACCTTCAACTATGTAGTACAAAGGCCTGCCTAATTGAATACAACTGAAAGTGTTGTTTAGTTTTGACCTCATATTATATAGTTTTTGGTAAATCTAACAGAAAATTGTACAAGAAAATTGAACATGTATGGCGAGCCTAACACAGATTTAGACAGATTTGTGAACAATATTTGAGAGAAATAGGCCTTTTGTGTACATAGAAAAAGTCTTAGATCTTTGAGTTCAGCTCATGAAAAATGGGGGCAAAAACAGAAGTGTTGCGTTTATAATTTTGTTCAGTATATGTATGTGCAATATATATCCCTGTGGAAGCTGTAAATTTAGTGTAGTAGACACCACTTCTAGTAGATCACCTTTTAGGTCCCATGCTGAGCAACTGCCCTGCTGCTTGGTGAACACAAGGGTCGCTCGCTTGGCATGGGTGCCAGTTTAAGAACAATTTGTATTTTCTCAATGATTGCAAAGTTCTGGTGGTACAAGGTGAGGAGGCAGTGACATCACAATGTAGACATCATTCAGTCAGTAAATGCTTAGCATTTATTGAGATGATGCAAAGGACATGATTTACTAAAACTAGAGCAGGCAGAATCTGGAGCAGTTGTGCATAGTAACTATTTAGTTTGTAACTTCAGCTTGTTCAGTTAAAGTGGTTGTAAACATTTTTTATATACACAGTGAAGTGACTGACCTCAGTCACGGAAATGAAACAAATCCTCCTACATACGTTGTACCTGTTTTTCTACAGTCTTCCCTTCTCTACATCCATTTAAAGTGCAGAATTAATATAGCTTGTCTGAGTTGTCAGAAAAAAGGGGACAGAGAGCTGAAGTGTAAAAAGTTACACTCTGCAGAGCTCAGTCAGAACTCTGAGAGCTGATTGGAGTGAAGGGACACATCCCCAGTTTCCCACAGCACACATGAACTTAACTGAGGCTGTCAATCAGCTGGAGCTCCCTCCCCTGTCACCATTATTTTAATTGGTGTCAAGAAAACTTGTCTGAAGTGATTCATGCTTATAGCAGAGGAATGAAGCAGCAGACAGAAATGACACTTAGTGCTCCTAATTGAGAAAAGTACACAATATAGGGGTAATTGCTTTGTTTATATTTCATGTCTGAGATTTACAACCACTTTAACTATTAAAATGGGAGCTAGAAGCTGCCTTGCCAAGCTGATTTAGGTTCTGTCTGCTCTAATCTTAGAAAAATTCCCCTCAAAGAGTTCTCTGAGCTGCACCCATGCTGAGCAAGAGACCTGGATTGGGGCCCCCTGAAGCTAGCAAGGATCACTGTAGTGATGGTGCCTACTTTATTGAATTCCAGCTTCCATAGGGATCGGCCAGGTATGACAGATGCATAGATACGTTGGTCCAAGCCGGACCAATGTAAATATGCAAAACAGGCATATCTAAACATTGGATTTGAAAATAAAATCATTTCTAACAGACGATAATTGATTGATATACAATTGTATGTTATTTTTTTTTTTAAAGATGCTAAACCCGTATTTATTTTAACTCACTACATTGACCTTTTTATAAGAATAAAAAATATAAATAATGTGGAGAAAACACAATCGGATAAATGAGAGCTGCTGTTGCTGCCTTGTTTGCAAAGGTAAATTTTATGAGGCTATCTTTCTGGTCCTTGCTTTACAATTTAGTGAGTTACTAACCTGGAATGTGTGCCTATAGGGTCACCTCATATGTACATGCTCGCTTCAGATTAGTGACTCACTAAGCAGTAAGGAAGCAAAAAGGATGAGAGCCACAAAGCTTCTTTCAAGCAACAATACTGCTTTCTTTGTTTAAGCTGTGATTTTCTTCTTGTGCAGGTTATCAATTAAGCTCCAGGTTGGTTGTTATGGGATATACTGTACCACTATTCTTCCTTTTCCTAACCACTTGTTGACCCCCCGCCTAGATTTACTGTGGCAGGCTGGTTCGGCTGCGCGAACCGGCATAGGGGTACTGGGGGCAAGCGCGTGTGCCCGCCCCTCTAGGCAGTGGGGATGCCGATGCACGGGACAGGCGGCACCAATTGCCGCCGGGCACCCGTGATCGCTCCCCACTGAGAGAGAAGGACGGTCAGGTGTTGTAAACAGAGCAGACCGTTCTTCTCTCTGAAATGATCACAGAGCGCCTGTGATCCTCCTATATAGGAATACAAGCCTGTGTGATCATTTCACAAGTCCCTCCCCCATACAGTTAGAAAACACTCCTCTAGGCTCACATTGAATCCTTTTATCACCCCTAGGTTAACCCCTTCCCTGCCAGTGCCATTATTACAGTAAAAGTGCATATTTTTAGCATTGATTACTGTAGTAATGTCACTGGTCCCCCCAGAAGTGTCAAAAATTTCAGTTAGGGGTCTGGTCTCTCCGCTGCAATGTCGCAGTCCCGCTAAAAATCGCAGATCGCCGCCATTACTAGTAAGAAAAAATAATAATAAAAATTACATAAATCTTTTCCCTAGTTTTTAGCCGCCATAACTTTTGCGCAAACCAATCAAAATACACTTACTGTGATTTTTTTTGTTTACCAAAAATATGTAGCAGAATACAAATTGTCCAAAAAGGATAAAAAAAAATGTGATTTTTTAAAATTTTTTTGGGAATGTTATATAGCAGAAAGTGAAAAATATTGTTTTTTTTTTTCCCCCAGAATTGTCGCTCTTTTTTTGTTTATAGCGCAAAAAATAAAAATCGCACAGGTGATCAAATACCACCAAAAGAAAGCTCTGTTTGTGGGGAAAAAAGCACATCAATTTGTTTGGGTACAGCGTCGCAGGACAGCGCGATTGTATGTGAATCGCAAAAAATGGCCTGGTCATTAAGGGGGCAAATCCTTCCAATCCAGAACTGGTTAATAAAACTTTTCTAAAAAGATTTTTGCATGAAAATTTTAGAGCTAGCCTTTTGAACATATTAGCGTGATAAGGTTTTCTCTGCCATTGAGGTGGTAAAAAAAATAGTAATATGAAGCTGGTGTGACTAAGATGCATTTATACATCTTAATGATGCAGAGACATAAATGTACATGGGCCATTACCATAACATTGCGTGGTGTCTGTATTGTGTCGTATTTCTGTGTTATCGGCAGCCCTGTGGCACAATGCTAATGTTGTCAGCAATCCCTAGATCCTAGCAGATGATAAATTTAAGCTTGTCCTGGCAGCTGAAAGCACATTATAGGGCAAAATAAACATGTGCAAAGCCTGAGCAATGGAATATTTCCTAGAATATTGTCAAATATTTATTCAGTACTGATTGTCTGTAAATCTAATCTAGATTCCATACTAGTGTGCCTTTCATATTATTTTCTTATAGTCTTTTATGCCACACACACACAGGGGACTTAAAGTTTGATAAATTATTGTAGATTGTCTTCATGGTTAATAGGTTAATAGTTTGAAAGTAAATCTCCTAAATGCACAATTTATTCACATGTATTTATCTTTGCAGGAAGGGTGCAATAATATCTATAAGTAGGAAAGTTGCAGTACCTTATTCACTAAAAGGCCATATCATTCATTTATATAAAGGCGAAGATAAGCTGCTGAGTAATTTAACACACTAAAAGCTTTCCTTGGCTCCTGATTTATAACAGACGCATTTTAATGGGCTGCAGTGCTCTGATTTATAGTTTTTTATTGAAGGTGAAGCCCATATATTTATGCATGGTACATTTTTTAATCCTAGACCAGGGATAGATATGCTGCACTATACCACATACAGTTTGTACCTAACTATACTATGCCAAGCCTAATGAAGCAATATTGTACAATTACTAGTTCAGAACTGGTAAAGTGGTTGTAATTCCTTACGTGTTCCCAGTGAAGGGAACAGCCTCAGGCGATAAACAGAGATTAAACAAATCCTCCTACATAAGTTGTACATGTTTATGTGCAGTCTTCTCTTCTCTGCATCCATTTAAAGTCCAGAATTTATAAAGTTTGTCTGAGCAAAAAATGGGGCAGAGAGCTGAAGTCTCACTATGCAGGGCTCAGTGAGGAGAGCTCTGGGAGTAGATTGGAGAGAGGATACACATTATAGAGGGATATGCTTTGCTCATATTTCATGTCTTTAGTACCGCGCTATAGCGGAAAAACAGCTACAGCGAGCTCTCTAGTTCTTGGAGGGCGTCCATGGACATACTCCTAGAACTCCACTCCCTGTGCGCCCCCTGTCCTTTGGACACTGCTGATCACAGATCATGGTAAAGGGCCAATCACAACATCCTTTTACCATGTGATCAGCTGTGTCCAATCACAGCTGATCACAATGTAAACACACTTGGTTAACTGGAAAGGCTCTCAGTACATTCTTTACACTGATAATCAGGGTACTGATCATCAGTGCCCTGATTTTCATGCAGCCCCATCAGTGCCCTGATTTTTGTGCAGCCCCATCAGTGCCTATCAGTGCAGCTTATCAGTGGTCATCAGTGCATCCTCATGATTTAAAAACAAAAATTATTTTGCGATGGGGAAGATTATAACACATAACAGCAACCTATACCAAAACCTGTAAAAGCAAATTAGTGCATAAATAAGACAAATAGTGATTGTCATTCTTATCATTGCCTCCTCATCAGTGCCCAGTGCCACCTCACCAGTGCCCATCAGTACTGCCTCATCAGTGCCTCTTTTGTGCAGCTTAATCAGTGCACATCATTTCAGCCTATCAGTGCAGCCTATCAGTGCAGCCTCATCAACGCACATCAGTGAAGAAGAAAAATTACTTTTTTGCAAAAATTTATAATGGAAACAGAGGAGAAATATATATATATATTTTTCAAAATTCTAGGTCTTTTTTTGTTTAGCAAAAAAAAAGAAAAAATCCCAGTTGTGAATAAATACCACCATTTCATATGGGTACAGTATTGCATGACTGCAAAATTGTCATTCAAAGTGCAGTTGGCAGCTCATTTATTCAAATGAATAGGTTACCTTTAACACATGTAAAAAATTATTGCAGGACTTGGGTGCACTAAAAGCAGAAAATTGGCTTGGGCAGGAAGGGGGTGAAAGTGCCCGGTATTGAAGTGGTTAAGAGTCCCTGGTAAAAATGTATATTAGTGCATAGTAGCTGAAATGGCTTTACAAATACTCTCAAATAAAACCACTTTTTTGGGGGGGGACCAGGATTGTCAGTCAAGGATCTAAAGTTTAAAACACAAATCTGTACAGTTTATACAAATCTGATCGTTATTCATGCTCAGCAAAGCAGCTATTCTATTTATGGTGCCCCTGTCAGCAGCACATGTTCACCTCCCTTTTGGTCTCTGGCTATGGAGTAAAGCCACTGGAGGTGAAGAGAAATCCTGATACACCTACATATGGGGAGCACATGACCCACTCCCCTTCCTCCCACATGACAGTGCTAGTGTTTGGTGATTGGCTGCCCATAAATCCAGTTCTAAGAGAGTCCCCATCCCGGTACAAGTTTGAAGGGCTACTCTCTTTGCTCATCATGGAGTTTCTGAAGAGCAATGGGAATATAAGCATGTATAGCTCATGAGATCATTACTAATCAAAATTTTCTGCATTGCCCTCCAAAGGTTAGCTTTATGAAACTGACAACTTAACTTTAAGTTCCTGACTGACTTCCCTTTAAAAGACATGCTTGGTGATCGGCTGCTCTAAGAGCCCGTTCACACCAATACGACTTGTCAGGCGACTTGTCAGCCTGACAAGTCGTGGACCGTCGCGGTCCATTGTGTAATACAGGAACGGTTCTAATAGGAGCGACACAAGTCGCTCCGACTTAGAAAAAGGTTCCTGTATTATTTCGGGGCGACCTGGGAGCGACTTGCATAGACATTTATTTTATGAAGTCCGTGCAAGTTGCGCCGAAGTCGCGCTGCACGCGACTTCACAGGTCGCCCCCTAAGTCTGATCGCTATAGTGTGAACCGGGTCCCTGTTTGCTTCAAGGGTTACTCTCTTTGTTCCCAGTAGCATCATGGAGTTGCAGAAGAGCAATAGGAAGATAGGTATGTATCAGATAGTAGACCGCTACGAAATGAAACTTTTTTGCATTGTTCTGCACAGTAACTATTTGCATTTGACAACTGAACTACAAGTTCCTGCCAGACTGCCTACATCCCTGATTGTAGCTTTACTCTTCTTTTCATCCTATATTACATCATGCCTACATCATACTCCATATTCCAGCTTCATGTTCATTGAGGAATTGTTCTTTCTATGGCATGATCCCCTTATGCATGTTTTCGAATATGGAAGTTAACCATCTTAGCATTCAGTTCTGGTTCATTCTATGTTTTATTTTCAGTGATCATAAAAGTTGACAGCCTGTAATGTATGAAGAATAGGTAACATTGCTTTTATCCATAAAAGGATTTACCAGCTTTCAGCTTCATACTAGCATTTAGTTGCTTCTAATTAAAATTTAGCTTTTCTATTCCACTAGTGTTTTTCTGTATTTAACCACTTCTGGACTGGAAGATTTTCCCCCTTAATGACCAGGCCATATTTTGCGATTTGGCACTGCGTTATTTTAATGGACAATTGTGCGGTCGAGCGACGCTGTACCCAAATAAAATTGATGTCCTTTTTTCCCCACAAATGGAGCTTTCTTTTGGTGGTATTTGATCATCTGTGCAATTTTTTTTAATTTTTTTTCTTGTGCTATAAACAAAAAAAGAGCGACAATTCTGAAAAATATATATATATATTTTTCACATTCTGCTATATGACATTCCCAAAAAAAAAAAAAAAAAATTTAAAAAATCTAAATTTTTTAACATTTTAGGCCAATTTGTTTTTTGCTACATATTTTTGGTAAAAAAATTGCAATAAGCGTATTTTGATTGGTTTGCACAAAAGTTATCGCGTCTACTAACTACGGGAAAGATTTATGTAGTTTTTATTCATTTTTTTTTTTTTACTAGTAATGGCGGCGATCTGCGATTTTTTGCGGGACTGCGACAGATCGGACTCCTGACTGACATTTTTGACACTTTTGGGGGGACCAGTGACATTACTACAGTAATCAGTGCTAAAAATTGGGGATGCACCGATCCGACTTTTTTGGTCCCGATCACGATCTTTTGCTTTGTGAAATTGCTGATTCCGATCTGGAAGTCCTGTTTTGTGAGCTTATAACAAAATAAAATAATACTTCCGGATCGGTATCGGGATCGGCAGATACATAGGAAATGTCCACATCACAAAGCCAGTGATGTGGATACCGAAAGAAAGACGACCCCCCCCATAAACAGAAGAAGAATGCCTGCAACTGTAGAATTAGATGAGTAAAAGCTTTTTTTTCTCCGATTGAAGTGATTGAGGGAAGGTCAGAAGCCTGAAGAGTAGCAACGCCCCGGATCGGCCTGTGGGTCTGCTAAATTTTACCGCTCCCAGATCCAGCTATTTTGCCAGTATCGGGGCCAATATCCAATTCGAATATCGGATCGGTGCATCCCTACTAAAAATATGCACTGTTACTCTAATGACACTGGCAGGGAAATTGTTTACACAGTAAGATGATCAAGGGGTTAAATGTGTACCTAGGGGCGTGTTTCTAACTGTGGGGGGCATGGCTTGTGAAATGATCATAGAGACCTGTGTTCCTATATAGAAGGTAGAAACACAGCTGACCGTTCTTCTCTCTTAGCGGGGAGTGATCGTGGGTGTCAGACGGCAATCAGAGCCGCCTGCCGCGTGCATCGGCATCCCTGCGGGGGCACGCGCTCGCCCCCTAGCTGCAGGTGCGCGACCGACGTATACCTATGTCGGTTCGCACAGGAGGGCCTCCCTGCCGCAGTATAACTGCGGCGGGTGGTTGGGAAGTGGTTAATCCATTAATTTAAGGCCCCTTTCACACAGACGCCTCTGTTTGGCAGACTCCACTTACTCAGCAGGGGGGTTGCCCTGCTGTTCCCCGCTGTGCAGGCGGATGACAATCCCACTCTCCTCTATGGGGAAATCGTGTGAAAAGGGACCGCCAGTCTATTTTTATCCAATCCTATCCGATCCCCTAGACAGATGGAAAATAGGGCCACCATCTGTCTGGATTTCGCGGGCAGGATTGAATCGGATAGCAGCAGATGTCAGAGGACATGTGTCCACTGACATCTGCCGCTCCATAGGGAAGAGTGCCGGGTCTGATCAGGTCCACCTGAAAAACTGACAGGCGGACCTGATCGGACAGCCCGCGTAAAAGGGGCCTTAGACAGATCCAAGAAAAAAAAAATTTCATTTTTTTCATTTTCATTTGGAAAACAGCCTGCATATCCAAATCATTAGCTGTTAAGATAAAAGGACTCCAGGGAGCAATGTTTATATCTATATATCTAAACAGGCCCTAAGGGGCAAAAACATTCAACCACGTAGCATGTCTGTTTGTTTCCAACGTTTCTCAATCAGCCATAACTTTATGACCACCTACCTAATATTGAGTAGGCCCTGCTTTTGCTCCTAAAACAGCCCTGAACCGTAGAGGCATGGACGCTACTAGACCTCTGAAGGTATGCTCTGGTATCTGGCACCAAGCTGTCAGTAACAGTTCCTTTAAGTCCTGTAAGTTGCGAGGTCAGGTCTTCATGGATATTACTCTTTTTCCAGTACATTCCACAGTTGCTGTACTGGACTGAGACCTGTAGAATTTGGAGTCCAAGCCAACACTACCAAGGCCATTCTTGAAACATTTTGCAGTGTGGTAGGGCACAATATCCTGCTAAAAGAGGCACTGCCATCAGGGAATACCCTTTCTATGAAGGGGTGTTTTTGGTAAGCAACAATGTTTAAGTAGGGAGTATGTGCCAAAGTAACATCCACATGAATGGCAGGACCCACGGTTTCCCAGCAAAACATTGTCCAAAGCATCACACTGCCTGTGCAGGCTTGCTTTCTTCCTATACTGGATCCCGGTGCTACCTTTTTCCCAGGTAAGTGCCAAACACACACCTGGCCAACCACATGATGTGAAAGAAAATGTATTTCTTCAGATCAGGCCATCTTCTTCCATATCTCTGTGGTCCAGTTCTGATAATCACATGCCCATTATAGGCACTTTTAGCTGTGGATACGAGTCAGCATGGGAACCCTGACTGTTCAGCGGCTATGCAGCCCCATACACAAGAAACTGTGATCCCCATTTTTTCTGCTTTCAACACATCAGCTTCCCTGACAACAGGTTTACTTGCTGCCTAATATATTCCACTGACTTGCAAATGCCATTATAATAAATTATTAAATTTAAATTATCAATTTAAAAACTAAAACGGTCTTCCTCCATTTTCATTTTTTTTTTAGCTTTTTTTAGTTGCTAATAAAATTATCAATGTTATTCACTTTATCTGTCAGTGGTCATAAAGTAATGCTTGATCATTGTATATGTATGCTAAAGGTTTAGATTGCCCATAACCCCTATATTCTATATGTCTTCTCCTTTTATTTGAATAATTTTTCATGTCATTTTTAATGTTCTCTCAGTCATAATCAGTTTTTATTGCTACATTAGTTTTTAATGTACTAGTAGTTTTCAGCTCAGAGTTGTTGCACAAAGACTGATGCCCCACAATAAGGCCATCTTAACCACTTAAGCCCCTGAAGATTTTACCCCCTTCCTGACCAGGGGGTTTTTCGCGATTTTTTACTGCGTGACTTTAACGGACAATTGCACAGTCGTGCGGCACTGTACCTCAACAAATTTCACATCTTTTTTTCCCACAAACAGAGCTTTCTTTTGGTGGTATTTGATCACCTGTGCGATTTTTTGATCATGCGCTATAAACAAAAAAAGAGCGACAATTTTGCAAAAATAACAATATTTTTCACATTTTTTTATATGAAATTCCCCAAAAAAAATGTAAAAATCTAAATTTTTTAAAATTTTCGGCCAATTTGTTTTATGCTACATATGTTTGGTAAAAAAATAGCAAAAAGCGTATTTTGATTGGTTTGCGCAAAAGTTATCGCGTTTACTAACAAAGGGAAAGATTTTTGTCATTTTTGGTGTTTTTTTTTATTAACGCGTAATGGCGGCGATCTGCGATTTTTTTTTGCGGTACTGCGACATTGCGGCGGACAGATCGGACCCTTGACTGACATTTTTGACACTTTTGGGGTTACCAGTGACATTACTGCAGTAATCAGTGCTATACATATGCACTGTTACTGCAAAATGACACTGGCAGGGAAGGGGTTAACTTTATTGGGGAGGGAGGGGCTGTGTGTGTCCCTAGGGGCGTGCTTTCTACTGTGATTGGCTGTGGCTTCAGATGTATGAAGAGTGATCGACGGATCTACATAGTAGAACCGTATGATCATCCTTCATACACCGGGGAGAATGACAGGCAGCTTGTTTACACAAGCCGCCTGACTTTCTCCCTCTCCCCCCGCCGATCGCAGAGTGACCGGCGGACATCGGGTCCGCCGGTCACACGCACGGGGGGGTGCGTGACCGCGCCTCCGGGGGCGCGCGCTCGCTCCCTAGACCCTCGGGGCGTGCTTTTTACTGTGATTGGCTGTGGCTTGAGGTGTAGGAACAGTGATCAACGGTCCTACATAGTAGAACCGTATGATCACGGTTTCTACACAGGGGAGAATGACAGGCGGCTTGTGTACATCAGCCGCCTGACTTTCTCCCTCTGTACCGACGATCGGCGAGTGACCGGCGGACATCAGGTCACACGCACTGACTTCCCTGTGAACGAGCCGCGGCGGGCGCGCGCCTCCACGGGCGCGGGCCCGCCCGCTATTGGCTCACAAGGAAGTGACAGGCGAGCGACGTAGATCTACGTCACTCTGCCTGGCCGGGGCTGACCGCGGCAGTAGATAGTCGTGCGGCGGTCGGCAACCAGTTAAAGAGATTGTAAACCTCAGAATTTTTTTTTTTTAAAAACAAACACCTGAAAGACAAACACATAATGAGCTAGTATGCATAGCATACTAGCTCATTATGAAATACTTACCTTACAACGAAGCCCCGAAGTGCCGACCGCTCACCTCTCTCATGGGTGACATGTTGTGTCGCCCTTCTTCCGGGTTTGCGGCATCCAGCCATTTGATTGGCTAGAGCCGCAATGACATCACTCCCGCACATGCGTGCGGGAGCTGACGGTCACGGCACGGGGCTCTGAAGGAACGGCACCAGCGGCCGTTCCTTCAGAGCGCATGCGCTAGTGATATCACTGGCTGCATGCAAAGTAAATATCTCCTAAACGGTACATATTTAGGAGATATTTACAGTACCTATAGGTAAGTATTAATCTAGGCTTACCTATAGGTATAAGTTGCAGAGGAGGGTTTACTTCCTCTTTAACACTAACCTCTCCATAACCCCTAAAACCACCCCTCTATTATGTAAATGTAACCCCTTGTGTGCATACTTGCCTAGATCTTCCCTGTGAAAGACCATCCTTTCTTATGATAGAAGATACCAGTGATGAAGTCTCAGTGCTGGAATATACTGAATTAATTTTAGGGTCTGTGCATGTAGCTAAAATACATTGACTAAAACGTATAATTAAAATAAGTGTGCTGAACAGCTGAATTAATATTGAAATGAGGTACAAGAACATAAAATTTACCAGAGACTTTCCAGACTGTTTAAAAGGTCATAGATGCTCCTGGTGACTGTTATTGGACCCTGATTGATGGGATATATTACTCTCTGTTCTTTCTGAATTCTTAATCATAGTCCATTGAACAATGTAAATAACACTAGGACCTCTTTTCTGCTTGGCCTAACTAGCTGTAGGATAAGGATCTCTGTATGTACAAAGTATTGAAGAGTCAGAAACAGTATGTTCTGTTCAGTCGGTAAAGGGTTTTTCTGAAAAGAATAAACAAAATTTCCCTAAAAAGAGATTGCCTACATTAGCTCGGAGAAACAGTGACCTAATCAGCCTTTTTATTACAGTTTGTATCATTTGGCTGACTGTTGCCTTTCTGTTTTACAATGCATTCCAATTCTTATCCAGTGCGATACTTGATACCTTTTTTTTGTGTGGTGATGTTCCAGCAAGTTTGAAAAGGGTGCAATGAATCCTCTTCTTTCAATGGACAAGCACAGTATATTACACTGAATGCACAAGTGGAGGAAGACTTTGTCAATATGTAATTCTTACTAAAATTGGCAGCTAATTTCAGCGTGTGTGTTAGGAGAATACATGTTCCCCTGGGCAGAGGAGACGATTAGACCACGTGCTGTTTGTGGCCTGCATCCAGGATTTTCTGGAAAATCAAAGACTATAAAAAAACTAATAAAACTGGGAAACATATTAAGCAAGGCTGCAAGGAAGTGATTTTTGCAGGGAAAAAGATTTTTGCAGGATAATTCACACCATTAACACTGATTGCTTATGTGTCAAAACAACCGCCAAGGGCAACCATTTTGAAGAGTGTAAAGTTTGCAAAAGCTTATCAGCATCATCCAGTGTTAAGGACCTCATTATTCTGCTGATGCTTGATGCTTCTATGAACATCATCATTGAAAGTGTTTTTTTTTTTTACATCTTTATCTATTTAGAAAAAAATGTTGATAATATAGTAAGGCAGATTAAAAATGATGTAAGTTGTGCTCCACTCCAACAAAGGTGTAGCTGAAAGATACACAGTTCTGGTTCAAAACACAAAGCAGTTCATTTACTAAAACTGGAAAGTGAAAAATCTGGTGCAGATGTGCCTAGAGACCAACCAGCTTCCAGTTTTTTATTTTTTTGTCAAAGCCTAAAGTGGCAGTAAAGGCAAAACCTAACTCTAAACCTTCTCTCTGACACCTTTTAAGCCTAATTTATCTAGCACTGTAAAGAAACAATCACTATACTTACTTGTTCTGCAGTCACTCCAGTCTGGTCTCCAGCAGTGCTCTCTGTGTGCAGGGAAGTGACGTCACCCATAGGGAAGTGACGTCACCCATAGAGTTACTATGGGGCTTCCGATGTTGACTGCCTCTCCTACACACTGAAGCTGCAACTGACAGCTCAGCCTGGGACCGGACCATAGCAGCTGCAGAACAGGTAAGTATAGCAATTGTTTCTTTACATGGCTAGATAAAATAGGCTTAGAATTTGGCAGAGAGAAGGTTTAGAGTTAGGTAGGGTTTGCATTTACTTCCACTTAAATTAAACAAGCTGAAGTTAGAAACTGTTTGGCTTCCATGCACAGCTGCACCAAATATTGCACGCTCAGTTTCAGTAAATCAACCCCAAAGGGTCAGTCCATGCCAAATTGATATTTCAGTTTTGATAGATTAAAAGTTAAACCTGACAATTTCCGATAACTCTCAGGGGTTCTATTGAGGAGACCTCTGTGCTTGAGCTCCTTTGTGGTCAGCATAAGGGGCTCCTGGTTTTAATGTGTTTTAGAAAGAAAGAAACAGGAGAAACTGGAAAATTCAGACGTTGGTATTTACATCCAAATCTCCCTGGTGGGCAGCACACAGAATGTTTTTTTACCTTCATGCATACTCATTTTAAAAATAATAATAATAATTCTCCTTTAAGGGGGCATGGCGGGGGTGTGTCCTATACCTACGTAGTTTTGCTAGTAGGTATTCCTCGTTCTCATCTCAAAAAGTTGGGAGGTATGGTCATAGGGTACTGAAGTTTGCTGTAAGATGCTCTTAGACATAAGGCTGTCTTAAAGTGTTACTAAACCCTCAAAAGTAAAATCAGTCTGTATATGCAGTAAAGCATGCTTGTTATACTCACTGCGGAACCTAGGGGGTAATCCTCTGCATTGTGTAAAAAAGGCTGTTAAATCCTGTCTTCTCTGATCCTCCCCTTCTCCCATTGTCCCAAACATGTCTGCTGATAGAACAGAGCCTTGGGGGCACTCTGCACATGCTCAGTTTGGTGTGCATTGCTAGAGAGTTTTTTTTTTTTTTTTGGGAGGGTATGTGTGATCAGCACAGAGCCTTTCAGCACTGGCCAGACAGAAAGTCAGGCATCCTGCAGCCTCATAGGACAATCAGAGGAGAATTAAAACTCCTCCTACAAGCTTTACCAGATACTGATAAAAGTCACAAGACTGCTTTATACTGCTGATGAGAAAAGATAGCAGTTTATATTTACTAAAATGTAGCACTGCCCCCTATGGGACTGCTGAGAATTACACTTTCTGGATTCCCCTGGGTTACCTATAACAACAGTCTATGGAAACTTATCACTTTAAATGCTTGGCTCAGACAATGAACAGTCCAGGGGTTGTTGTTTTGTAGTTTATTGTAGAACTGGGAAAGGAGAAGGGATGAGCGGGATACTCCAACTGATAACTATTCACAATGTTGAGGACAACTGACTTAGGATGCGGCAAGGCCGCTGCTTCACCTTGCCACTGAAGTGAAGATACTTTAATACTTGAAGTGTTCCTGCTTGAATTATCTCTTCAGGGTTCTAAAGTTGGCACCCCCTTTCTCTCTTACTGTGTGTGCTGACACCCGTCCACTGACTCTATCCACTGGAGTGGTCCCCTTCCTGGGCAGACCCCCAGCAAGCTTCTCTGTACTCACCAACACTGTTTTTCCAGAGTCACTCTGCCTTCAACTCCACCAGTCAGCATTCCTGGACCTCCATATTCAGCCCCACACTCCTGGCTCACAAGGCCGACCGCCTGTGACCACCATCCACAGCAACAGATGGAGAGACAACTGTCACCCTCCTTCCAGGAGCTGGCTTCCTGCCCAAAGCCCCTGAGCACATGTGTCTCTGGCTTTATATACCCTGCCCCATAATGCACGGAGACAGCAGTCTGTGCCAATCCCTGGTAATAAAGCCTGTGTGTCACTGGCTTGGTTTCCTCCACTGTCTAATGTGCCTCACTATTGGATACAGTGGGGACACTCCCTCAGCCCAGATGAATCACACAGTGGACACATGCAACAGGTCTAACTAGAAATCCTGCTCCCTGATAAGCAGAAAGAGCAACTAGGTTTTGCCTGCTGCTCCCCTGATAAGCAGGCAGAGCAAGATATACTCACGACCTAGCACCTATCTAGGAGGGTGATAAAAAATAATTGCATTTCCATGTTCTGTGTATTGTGGGAGACTAGAAATAGTGAATGCAGGCTCCTGGGTTTAGTAACATTTTAAGATATGTACAAAAGGTTTTTACTGGATTAAAAAACCTAAACATGGATTTGAAAAGCTAGAATTTTCTGTCTATTTCAGTTGAATGAATAATCTTTTATGCCTCTTCCTCCATTCCATTTGGTTTTACAACATCTGGCACCTTTACATGTGAATTTTTGAATAAACATAAATTTAGATAGAGAAAAACATTGCTGTATATAAAAAGATATTTAGTATGAAAGGATAGGTCTCTGGAAGCCAGATAGGCATGGAGTGGCAACAAGAATTGAGTCTCAATTGTTACAAACAAAAATAATCTGTGATAAAAAACAATGCTTGAAAGAAAAATAGACTGAATTTTGTTTAATCCCAAACACTGGTTTCAAAAAATCTGTCTACATTATTTAGGAGTATGCTTTGAGTCAAACCATTATAATGACTTTGAGTCAAGCTATTATAATGACAGTAGTAAATGAATATCAGATTTAAAAACCTCAATACCTAAGTGAATAATTCTCTCAAACAATATTATTTTTCACAAAACTTGAGTCTTGAGTACCCAAGTGAAGAAAGTGATCTATGTGTTCCCTCTAATCAAAGTCTCTTGTGCCTACTCAGATAAGTACAAATGCAAAAGCTGTCCTTATTAAATATGCTAACTATCAGATCCTTCAAATTGCTGTTATTAGTCGACATATGAAGTCGAATGAACTTTAATTAGCAATGGTAAAAATAATTACTCATATGCAGAACTGTTGGGTTTTGCTAAATAAATTAAGAAAATTAAATTGTCAGCACAGATAAGCAATAACAGACATTTTGTTTTTTTAGCTGAACTGAATAGTTGTCATAAAATGTGTTTATGTTTATGTTAAAGGGCTTCCTTTTCCTACTGAAGATTAATTTGTCTTTAGTTTGTTTGTCCCTTGAAACAGGTGCAAGATCCTCCATGACATCAGTAAATGTTGCAGTTGTCAGATTTTTTACAATCTTTGCCTTACTAATGTCATTTAGGCTAGTAAGCACACTTGTATAAAGTACTCGAAACCCATACTTGAGTAAAAATACAAGTGCTCAATCAAAAAGTGACTTGAGTAGAAGTGGAAGTGCTCTATCAAAAAGTGACTTGAGTAGAAGTACTAAAGTATTCAACATTTTTTGTACTTAAGTATTGCAAGTAGTTTTTTTTTTTAAATTTTGCTACTCAAGTACTGAAAGTAAAAGTACCAGTAGTTTTTAAAAAAAATTGCTACTCAAGTACTGAAAGTAAAAGTACAAGTACTGTGTTATGTAGTTATTAAAGAAAGAAGTCAAAAGTTTGAACATCATATTGTTTTTTATTATTTCAAATGATTAACCTAAAGTACAATCACAATTCCTTTGGCTGTAACTTTTTGTAAACAAAAACAGATAAAGTATGTCCCTCCTTTCCCCCTTTAAAGCATCCCTCCTTCTCTTCCCTGCATGTTTTTTTTTCTCCACAGCTTATTGGTGCGCAAAATCATATATAAACCAATGTGATATACAACAATATATTTCAATAATGATGGGGGTTTTTTTGGTGCCTCAAACCAATGAAAGTGGGACTTTATGGGCAGGTAGGCGAGAATGCAGGTATATAGATATACAATATATACAAAGGGATTTGAATCAATGGTAGTAAAAAATATATAGTAATTTATTAACAATTGGTTAACCGCTTGCCGACTGCGCACAGTATATTTACTGCGGCAGTCGGCCCCGGCCAGGCAGAGTGACGTAGGTCTACGTCGCTCGCCTGTCACTCCTTCCAGAGCCAATAGCGGGCGGGCGCGCGCCCGCCGAGGCGCGCGCCCGCCTCGGCTCGTTCACGGAGGAGTGCGGGAGTGTGACTGGCGGACCCGATGTCCGCCGGTCACACTACGATCGCCGCTACAGCGGGAGAAAGACAGAGCGGCTTGTGTAAACAAGCCACCTGTCAGTTCTCCCTGTGTAAAAGTGAAGATCAAACAGTTCTACTATGTAGAACTGTTGATCTTTGTTTTTACACTAGTAGACATGTCCCTACACAGTTAGAATCACGCCCCTAGGACACACTTAACCCCTCCCTGTCCAATACTGTTAACCCCTTCCCTGCCAGTGTCATTTTTGCAGTAACAGTGCATATATATAGCACTGATTACTGCAGTAATGTCACTGGTACCCCCAAAAGTGTCAAAAATGTCAGTCAAGGGTCCGATCTGTCCGCCGCAATGTCGCAGTACCGCAAAAAAAATCGCAGATCGCCGCCATTACTCGTTAAAAAAAAAAACACCAAAAATGACAAAAATCTTTCCCTTTGTTAGTAAACGCGATAACTTTTGCGCAAACCAATCAAAATACGCTTTTTGCGATTTTTTTTACCAAACATAGGTAGCGTAAAACAAATTGGCCGAAAATTTTAAAAAATTTTGATTTTTACATTTTTTTTTGGGGGAATTTCATATAAAAAAAAGTGAAAAATATTGTTGTTTTTGCAAAAATTACGCTCTTTTTTTGTTTATAGCGCGTGATCAAAAAATCGCACAGGTGATCAAATACCACCAAAAGAAAGCTCTGTTTGTGGGAAAAAAAGGACGTGAAATTCGTTTAGGTACAGCGTCGCACGACCGCGCGATTGTCCGTTAAAGTCACGCAGTAAAAAATCGCAAAATAACCCCTGGTCTTTTAGCAGGAAAATCCTCCGGTGGTAAAGTGGTTAATATTGTTATTCAAATTATGTTGATAGCATAATAATGAACAATGTGCTTGGGAAGGAGCCCAAGTGTGAGGAAATAAAAGAGGTTGATTCTAAGAAGAATCTGTGACATTAGTGCAATAGTGACATTTTTGTAGGGATTTTTTGGCTGTTTTCCAGTAGGTTTTAAGGGATGCTCGTCCCCCAAAAAATCCCAGTTGCTGACGCGTTTCGGCTCTATTATGGGCCTTTTTCAAAACTTGGGTCACTCTGTACTTGATATGAGTGTAGGTGGCAGTTCCTGCGCGAGGCTCCCCTGTTCTAATCGCAGTCACAGCGGGATCGTGTTCTGCAAATAGCAGTTAGGTAGGCTGAAGGGGTTAAGAATGTTCCTCCATGGGGGGTGGGTCTTTTTCTGTTAATTCTCCCTTTTCCCTCTATTTTGCCAGATTCTTGGTATTTAGGTATGTCTTGATGGAGGTATGTTCCGTCCTGGCAGCGCAGATTCCGTCCGTCCCCTTCTCTTTGTTCAAAGACGGAACATACCTCCAACATACAAAACAAGATGAATATATGTTCAAAGGTGCAGGAATCAAACAGGTGCTATTCCAAATAATAGGTGCAGACTCCCACCACCTTGTAGATTTCCCCCTTACCCGGCGGATGAAGGTAAGTGCAAAATAATATCAAAATAGACTCTTCCAGTGAAACAAAACTGCAAAACCTGTGCTCTCAAGTTCCAGTGAAAAAAGCAAAATCAGCCTCTTACCAGAAAAAAGGTGTATGTACGCTTGTGACTCTCCTTGGTTGGGGGAGGTTCTCTTTCCCCTTAACAGCAGATATGTAGACCATTTTATTTATACATACAGTAGCATTTATTTTCATATGTGCTGATTTACACATGACATTATACACAGTTTTTTTGAACTTCATGAAACCTGCCATCTACTGTTCTGGCAGTGGTCATTTTTATAATTGTAACGAGTAACTATGCAGCACAAAAAAAAAATATCGGAGTAGAAGTATTGAAATCATTGAAAAAATGTAGTGAAGTAAAAGTGGAAGTAGGAGAAAAAAATTCTACTCCAGGAAAGTACAGATACCGCCTTTCGGTTCTTAAGTACAGTAGTGAAGTAGTTCTACTTAGTTACTATACATCTCTGCTAGTAAGTGTCATAAAGCAGAGGGACAGGGCTCCTTTTTCCATCTGCACCAGGAAAATAATTTTCTAAAGATGAGATACAGCTTCAGTGAGCAACATGAAATACATTTTTCCCCTTTATTTTGCAACTGCAAATCTTCAGAATGTATTCAGTTGGAAAACGGTGTCAGAATGCTGGAAAGTTTCTAAATCTTTCTCTGCACACTCCTTGAGCACCAAACATAGTTATGAAATATCTGGTCGTACATTACAACACCTTATTTTTAGTTCAACTAATCACATAGGGCTTGACATGCTAAATGTGTATGATTTCTTATGACCTGCACTTTGGCTATTCTGCGGGGTAAATATGCATATTTCAAGTGTGCATGTAAAGTAAAACAGGTATAATGAGAATATATGCTAAAACAAAATTCTGGCAAAATAGTGTAAATTACATGTTCCGAAAGTCTTATTGCAAATGTGCTTGTAAAGCAAAGCAAATATAATGAGAATGTAAGCCAAAAGAATATTCTGTCAAAATTATGTAAATTCCAGATTTTGTATTGCTCATAAAAGCAGGTGAACAGGAATTTAAAAAAAATTGTTAATAAACAGTAAAAATACAAATTTTTCCATTAGACTAATTTAACATTATATGGAGAATAAAGTTAATACTGATCCCCAGAATAAGTACTGTAAACATTGTCAAACTACCAAAGATGTGTATTTTTACTGGAATTTTGGTGTTCTTTGTATCTTTCTTCCAAACCATCAGTCATCCATAATGAAAGTATACCTCTGTGCTGAAGCATCCTGCAATAAAGACCGGTCACTGCTGCGCTTTCTCCTTTTGCAGGGTGACTAGTCTTGTACCCCCCCCCCCCCCCCCCCAAGATTTTTTTTGTAGACAGCCTATATTAGTTTAGGGCCTGCTGGTTCCCTCCCGCTGCTCTGTTCTTGCACAGTCTATGATAATGTCACTGCTACATTTTCAAAGTAAAATCTGGGATTTCAAAGGCATTTGGTGCATGCAAAGTGGATTTTTTAGTCTTTGTGGAACTGGGAAATATACTTAAGTTTTTTTGTGCCTCTAGTATATCTTTGAAACTAAAAGGTAAAAGTAAGACTGGGTTTACTATTATCATTCAATCTTGCACAAACAATCTTGGCTTTTCAATTTTTATGTTACTGGGTATTCAAAGTAATTGATTTACTAAAGGCAAATGGACTGTGCACCTTGCAAAGTGTAGTTGCGCTCTGCAAGTGCAATTGCTCAAGAGCTTAGTAAATGAGCAGAAGCTTTGCTGACTTCCATCATCCAATCATTTGCAAGCAAAAATGCAGATTTTTTATTTTCCTTGCACATGATTGGGTATTCTTTGCATAGTGAAGCTTTACCTCATTTACTAAGCTCTGGAGCGAAATGCAGTTTGCAAAGTGCACAGTCTATTTGCCTTTAGTAAATCAACCCCAAAGAGTACACAGCTTGCAAAGAGAACATTCCCTTCTTCATACCAAGTGAATAAGATAAAGCTATGTGCACTAGCATTCTGGATGTTGGAGTGATGTCAGGACTGATCATTTACTTGAAGTTGTTCTGGGCCTGTGACTTAGAGTGGTTGTACAGGCAGAAGTTTTTTTTATCCTAATGCATTCTATGCCTTAAGATAAAAAAATCTTAAGCCCCTCTAATACTTACCTGAGCCCCATCTCGATCCAGCGATGTGCACGAGTGCCTCGGCTGTCTGGGATTGGCTAAGACACCGCAGTGGCGCCATTGGCTCCGGCTGCTGTCAATCAAAGTCAGTTAGCCAATAAGGGGAGAGAGGGGGAGGCGCCAAACCGACACACAGAGCTGCGACTTGGCTCGGGTTCCCCATAGCAAGCTGCTTGCTGTGGGGGCAATGGGCAGGAGGGAGGGGCCAGGAGTGCCAGTGAGGGACCCGAGAAGAGAAGGATCCAAGCTGCTCTGTGCAAAACCACTACACAGAGCAGGTAAGTATAACTTGTTTGTTACTTTTAATGACAAACTCGCCTGCAGTATGTCATATGATGTCCTGGGCTTTGAGTGGAGATATTTGAATGATGCTGCAGCTGTAGGCATCATTCAGATATTATTTTTTTCAGCCCGCGATTCCCTGCACTGTAAGAACAATCATAGCGGCTGGTCAGCCACTTGATCGTTCTTTCAGGTGGCAGGAGAGGACACCCCCCTCCCCTCCCGACACCCTCTGGTGCTTCTACTGGCTCGCCCATTTGATCGGCAAGCCAAAGAAGGAATCCACCGGCGGCAGAAGTTCACCATAGAGAATACCAAGGACCAGACGTTATGACGTCACATCCGGCCTGGCAGTTGTAAATACTGCCGTGTTCTTGGCTTGAAAGCTGTGATCGTTTTTTTTTTTTTGTACTCAGACTTTCAACCCTGTAGAAGAGATCTGAGGTCTTATTGATCTCCTCATAAAGAGGACCTGGCATGCCCTATTCCTATTACAAGGGATGTTTACAAGAGTTTATAAAAGTGATCAAAAAAAATGTAAAGAGAAAGTGTAAAAACAAAATAAACAATAAAAAAAATGTAAAGACCCCCCTCCCCGCGTGCTCGCATGCAGAAGCGAACGCATACGTACATCGCGCCTGCATATGTAAGTGGCATTCAATCCACACATGTGACGTATTGCTTCAAACGTTAGAGCGAAAGCAACAATTCTAGCCCAAGAACAAACAAAATGGCCCCTGCCCCCATCTATAACTGGCCTTCAAAACGAAGAGTACATGGAAGGGCAATGCATGCGAGACAAAATCAGAAGAATTTCCCAGCTCAATTCACCAACCAGTTTGCTTACCAACCGAATTAACCTGTATAACAGTATGCGTTAAAAGCAGGGGTTTAGTCACACATTTGCAAACGCATGTGTAAGCTGCAGGGCAACTTCACGGCACCCTGTATTACCTGCAGTCCTAATTCCTGTAAATTTATGAGAGTCTCCACAGTGGAAGCACATGCACTCTAATTGATAGATAGAGGGCAGGTGGGCCTGGAGGTAGCCCAACCCTCCTTAAAGGCACTCGGGGGCAAAGTGGACGCCCAGCTCATAACACAATGGCAGCAAAGGCATCCAGTGTGGCCACTCACCAGTATACATCAATAACAAACAAAATGGCCCCTGCCCCCACCTATAACGGCCTTAATAGCAAAGAGCACATGGGTGGGCCATGTGAAGAAACTCTTATAAATTAGGACTGCTGGTAAAAGAGGTAATAGAGGGTGCCATGAAGTGGCCCTACAGCTTACACATGCATTTGCAAATGTGTGCTAACTAAACCCTGTTTTTAACCCAATGTTAATTCGGTTGGTAAGCAAACTGGTTGGTGAATTAGGCTGGGAATTCTAGCCCAAGACCTTCTCTGTAACTCTAAACTGATAACCTATAAAAAATGTTAAAGCGTTTCCTATGGAGATTTTTAAGTGCCAAAGTTTGTCCCCATTCCACGAGTGTGCTCAATTTTAAAGCGTGACATGTTAGATATCTATTTACTCAGCGTAATATCGTCTTTCCCATTATACAAAAAAAATGGGCTAACTTTAGTGTTTTTTTCCCCCAAAAAGCTGCGTTTGAAAAATTGCTGCACCAATACCGTGTGACATAAAAAGTTGCAACGACCACCATTTTGTTCACTAAGTAATTTTCTAGCAAAAAAAATGATAATTTTTACATGTAGGAGCGGAGTGCCAGAATTGGCCTGGTATTTAAGTGGTTAAAGGAAAAGAACAAAACTTTAGTATCACTGTAGGCCGGCCATGGATGGATGGATCGAATCTTGGCCTGTTCAGCAGGGGACGGCAAAGCTTCAATCAATCTATGGGTAGGCTGATTGTACTCAAGTCGATCCATCAATCGACTTGGGTACAACCAGCATGTCAGATTTTATGCATGCTATAATTGCCAGCAGATATAGTCTCTAGCAGTAATCACTGTGTTCTCCCGGCAGGGTGGGGGGCTATGGAGTAAGGAGCCTTGCCAGAAAAACACAATAGCTCCATAGGAGGGATTCCCCCATCAACGCTAACTAACACTCCTGGTTACAGGAAAGGAAATTGCATAATTTATGGCCTGCATTAGAGCTGTATTTGAGTATGATAACCAGACAACTAGCATTTTAAGGAGGAAGTCTGCCTTTGCAGCCTCCATATTTTTTATGTTCCCTTTAAATAGACAGAATAAGTCAGTGTTGGTGGCTGTCATAACAGTTATCGGTTTCTGTATACAGCAAAGCTATTCCCATATCAATGGCAGCTGTCTGGGTGTTTAATGCTTTTATATATAATCTGAATGCCACTCATAATTTCTCTTCTGTTTCAACAGACTCTGCTTTCTAGTGTTAGCTAGTAGCATGGTATTGACCCTATGCTATCTGCCAAAATGAGCTGAATGAAAGCAAGAAGAGCAGGCAGCTGTACTAAGCCTTAGATCCTGGTGTTATGTCTGTCTTGTGAGCGTTATTTTTAAACATTTCACATCAAAGCTACATGAACAAGTGTGCAGCCCTCTGCAGCTGGATAAAAGAAAATGAAGATTACTCAGCTTGATCCAATAAAAGAATCTACATTTTTGTGGAATATGTAGGCAATACAAAGACACGCTATTTGGAACAAACTTTTTAGCACCATCTCACAGGAGAATTACCGTAATAAAATATTGCCAGGATGATGATCAACCTACCATTATTGATGACATTTTCCAGTAGTACTATTTTTCTATTTTAGGATATGTGTGGCTAATGTTGAGCCTTTTTGTGCAATCTCTGGGTAGATGTCTCTTGGGTTAAGCAGTCCTTAAGAAATTGGACCACTGGAAGGCATCGCAAAACAGATATAGGTCACAATCATTGTGCTACAGTCAAAGTGATATTTTGACTTCTCTGTCAGATAATTGGCCTCAAAGAAATTTACCAGCCTACTGTAAAATATATATTTGAGAGCCTATGAATTAAGGCTTTGGAACCATTTTTTGAAGATAACCTGAAGAGATTTAGCTTCCCAATTTCAGACTTCTCCGTTTTTTTGATGGACTTTGGAGAATGTTTTTTGCAGGTATCTATAAAGCAAAAGAAATTAGAATAGCAATTTCTGAACGGTAAAGCAGAACTAAACCCTCCTATCGTTTTCAGCCAAGGAAGCTACCATCTTGGTCTCTGCTTAATCTTCAACTGCCATGGTGCTGCACATGTGATCAGTTATGATACCAGCCATTTGATGGTTTGATAATTTGAGAGCAAATTAATGTGACAGTTACATTCCTGGCACGTAACTGGCAACTGTTTTTTTTTAGAATGTTAAAGTGGTTGCAACCCAAAGCAGTGATACACTGCCAGCCCTTCTCTTGTATGCAGAAATAATACACTATATATATGTTTAGCTAAGCCTCTAAATACATTTTTTTCAGATATCTTCAGGCTAGTTACGTAACTCCCGGCGTCTCTCCTCCTCCGATCCAGGACTACAGCAGAAAGGGCCGAGAACTCCCTCTACCATCAGCTGGGGAGGTCACATGACCGCTGTTGCTTTCTGCCCAGCCCCTCCTGCTGTAGCCGTGGATCGGGGGAGAGCGGGCAGGAGTCATGTGACCAGCCTGAAGCTATGTGAAAAAAGGTTGTTGGAGGCATAATTAAAAAAAAAACAATTTACACTGTGTCTTATGGCTACAAGAGAGGGGCTGTCAGTGACATTTTTTTATTTTTATACTAATAGCAGCGGGGGGGGGGGGGGGGCAGAAGGCTCACACAGAGGCTGACTGGTGGGGGGAGAGGCAGAACAGCGAGTGACGGAGGCATGTGAACTGACCATGTTGTCAGGGCTGAGCAGCCATGATAAACAGTGGTCAGTTTACAGGGGGGCGGGCATAAACAGGCAGGATCAGCCAGGTGTTTTACAGCCTACAGAGGGACAGGTTAGGCAGCACAAGCACTAGGTTTAGTTCCCCATTAAGAAAGTGATTGCAGAATTTAAAGAGGGTCTATCACCTCTCTTTTCAGACATATTTGAGTTTTTATGCATGGCAAGGCCTGCTAGAATAGTGAGAAACCCAAAACACAGCAAGTGATTTCAGAGAGAGTTATATATACAAAATTGCAGTGAGATTTAGTTCAGAGGGAAGTTTAGCTATAAACACTGCTTCCTGGAGATACTGTAAAAAAATTCTGTTTTCTTTTTCTGTCTACATTGCAGAACATTGTCTAATGATTTAATCAATAAATAGATTTACTTGCTGATCTTTTCCAAGGCACGGGTTACTTTGTATTTTTCCCAGGGAAAATATAACTGACTATAATCAGTGATGTTTTAAAGCTAGACAGAGAAAAGCCATAATTCAAAGGCATTTGTTAACCCACTTCCAAGTGTAATGTGTGTTCTGTTCTAGTAGCTACTGTGCAAAGAAGGCCTTAAGTCTTCTATGTACATAGGGGACCAGGCAATAATCTGAACACTCAAAAGGCTTCTCTGTTTATTACAATATTGCCATTTACATGCAAATGCATACCCTACAAATGTGCTTGAGTTATGTGTGCATGTGATGTAGCACTAGCCCTGATCTTTATTATTGCTAATGAAAACCAAAAAAAAAATCTATGCAAACGTTTCCAGCCTAGATTTTTCGGATAATTTTCTAATAGAGTTCTCTTGAGGGTATTTAAAGTGTTACATGCACTAATTAACTTTTTAACCAGCCCTTTATTCAGACGGTATCTGCATCCAAGATTGTTTTTTTTTTTTTTTTTCTGCTCAAGACATAAGATATAAATACTACGTACAGCTGGAGTTATTTTAATCTTAACAGGCGGTTCTGGGTTTACCATTATATACAGTGGGCTTGTGTCTATATGCAACAGTCAAAGCACGGGTTTCCCACTTATAGTCATTGGCCACAGATATTTAATGCCGTTGGCAATAAAAATGTGTTAATCTCACATAGATTAATGTGTACATCATCACAATGTTCTAAGCCAGGTTAGGAGCAGTAAAACCAGAAAATGTTCGTTGTACAGGACATGATGCAAGTACTGCCATAAGTTGTGTAGTTATAGGCTCCAGTGATGGAAATCAAGACTTAAAACAGTATTAAACCCAAAAAATGTAATATTTTGCAGCTTACTAATGCTTAAATGTGGTGGCTTAATTTTCTTTTCCTTTTTTTTGGGTGGGCCTTAATGCTAAGCCAACACACACGTGTCAATGAGGCCTTGAAGTCCTGTATTGAACGTGTGCTCGCTGCATCACATGCCTAATGAAGGGGTCCTGCGGAGCTCCGAAACTTTGGTACTTTGTGATGTGTTCTTTCTGCAATAAAAGCTTTGGACAACATTTGATGCTCCGGGGTGTGCTGGTGAATATGTGTATTGCACTGCATCGTTCATTCACATAAGGTTGTGAATTAAAAACTACAAATTTCATCTGCCACTGCAGCAGGGGGATTGTAGTTCAATGAAGAACAAATGCAGTGATTAAACAACACTTGTAGTATACTGAAACTTTCTCCAGATTAGTAGTTTGAGGTATGTACCTCTGTATAATTCAGGGGCTGGAGGAAGAATCAGCAGGAGACAGAGCATTGCACCTGCAACCCACTGATCGCAGTGGCAATGCTTTACAGTCTCAAATGCAAACGAGAAGTAAATGCGTATTTTTGCTTTTTGTAAAATGGTTGTATTTAATATGTTTTCACAAAAGATGGAATTCCTTTATTCCTTTTTTTCCCTGTTTGCTCTGTAAAAATAAGCTTGCTTTGTCAAAGTTAGTTAAAAATTAAGCTGTAAGCCATATCAAATGATATCTTTAACTAGATCTTCTAGTTGATAAATAGCCATAATAGTTCCTCCAAACGTGATCTGTACCTATATCCATCTTGGTTAAAAAAATAATTTGTATAAAGAAAAAAAAACAAATCCCTCAGCCTTCTCTCTGCTTAAGTCATGCCTCTGCTCACTCTTCTGTCACCTCCTGTCACCATGTTCATTGTTTACATATTCCCCATGCAGTACTGTACTTTACCCAGTACTGGCCTTTCTTCTCTCCTCTGTCTAAGGCTGGTCATACACCAATCATTTTTTTTCTTCAACCAGTGTGTCAAACAAGAGAAAATCACTTGATTCCCCCATCCACACATTTGATGTGAATGGGGGAATCCCTCCCGCAGTGCTATTGTATTCTGAAAGCAGAGAGATATCCCCGCTATCAGAATACACTCATCAGCACCACACACTATAGCCGGCACCACTGATCAAGAGAACATTTTCCAACAGGCTGGCTTTACACAATTCAATAGATAGATTGATTTGTGTACAACCAGCCTGCCCATACATTGATCGAAATTTGAGCAGTCCCGGCTGAACCAGCTGCATTTATGTATGGATGTATAAAGTTATAATAGACAGGTAATTGTTTTCTATTAGCTTTTATTAGCTTAAGGCCCCTTTCACACTTGTGCAACTTGTCATGCATGTTGTTTGCCATGTTTTCCAATGATACCCATTCATATATGCGCAACCTAAAGTTGCAGCAACTTCAAAGTAGTTCCTGCACTACTTTGGCCCGATTTTAATGCGTTTTGAGGTCCAAAGACATAGACATTGCTTCAAGTCCAGTCAAAATTGCATCAAAATCGCGTCAACAAAATCGCGGTAAAATCGCACGACTTTCAAGTCGCACAAGTGTGAAAAGGGCCTTAAGAATATCTTTTAACCACTTAAGCCCCGGAAGATTTTACCCCCTTCCTGACCAGGGGGTATTTTGCGATTCGGCACTGCGTGACTTTAACGGACAATTGCGCGGTCGTGCGACGCTGTACCTAAACAAATTTGGCGTCCTTTTTTCCCACAAACAGAGCTTTCTTTTGGTGGTATTTGATCACCTGTGCGATTTTTTTGATCACGCGCTATAAACAAAAAAAGACCGTAAATTTTGCAAAAATAGCAATATTTTTCACATTTTCTCATATGAAATTCCCCCCCCAAAAAATGTAAAAATCAACATTTTTTAACATTTTCGGCCAATTTGTTTTATGCTACCTATGTTTGGTAAAAAAAAAATCGCAAAAAGCGTATTTTGATTGGTTTGCGCACAAGTTATCGCGTTTACTAACAAAGGGAAAGATTTTTGTCATTTTTGTTGTTTTTTTTAACGCGTAATGGCGGCGATCTGCGATTTTTTTTTGCGGCACTGCGACATTGCGGCGGACAGATCGGACCCTTGACTGACATTTTTGACACTTTTGGGGTTACCAGTGACATTTCTACAGTAATCAGTGCTATACATACGCACTGTTACTGTAAAAATACACTGGTAGTGAAGGGGTTAACTTTATTTGAGAGGGAGGGGCTGTGTGTCTCCCTAGGGGCGTGCTTTCTGCTGTGATTGGCTGTGGCTTCAGATGTATGAAGAGTGATCGACGGATCTACATAGTAGAACTGTATGATCATCCTTCATACACCGGGGAGAATGACAGGCAGCTTGTTTACACAAGCCGCCTGACTTTCTCCCTCTCC
Organism: Pelophylax lessonae; assembly: GCF_965119305.1. Classification (NCBI taxonomy): domain Eukaryota; kingdom Metazoa; phylum Chordata; class Amphibia; order Anura; family Ranidae; genus Pelophylax; species Pelophylax lessonae. Next base: position 523,588,746 of record NC_138768.1, read on the forward strand.
CCCGCCGATCGCCGAGTGACCGGCGGACATCGGGTCCGCCGGTCACACGCGCGGGGGGGTGCGTGACCGCGCGGGAGCGGGAGCGCGCCTCCGGGGGCGCGCGCTCGCTCCCTAGACCCTCACAGGCTAGCGACGTAGACCTACGTCACTTTGCCTGTGAGGGGCTGACTGCCGACGTAGATCTGCGTTAGGCAGTCGGCAAGTGGTTAAACATCTTTTTAAACATTAAACAACTCAGCTTTAAGTATACAGTACCTTTGAAAAATTTTCTAACTCACTATACCACTTACTGTATATTGCAATGAGTTTTATTTGTTTGGAAAACCAATGTTTCCAGGTTGGGAAAGTCCAGGGACTTTCTGAGAAAAAAATCCAACAACTTCTTATCTTTAGCCCATGCTCTAAGTCAAGCAATATTCAGAATACAACCCCTTTTTTCATCAGCATTTAGCATACAAATGGAGATTGAGGTGGACTTTTGACACCAACAATTTGAATATGAATCTGATCTAAATGGCTACAACTGACAAGAAGCCATCTTTACCAGCTGATGTCTATTCTAGATCCATAAAGCTGAACTCCAGGTAATCTAAAATTCCTTCCCGCTCGTTTCTGTTTAGGGGACTAATTTTTACATCCCAGTTCTCTACTCCTGAAATCTCCTCCATACTGCTAGACTGTTTCCTGCAGTATCTTCTCCACTATGCTCTGCTGGTCCAAGATACTCTAGTGTCATTAAGCGACCATAGACCTGCAAAGTACTCAAGAAAGGTGAGGGACAGTCAATTGCTGAGCCATGGCGGAGCTCCATTCGCCATGGAACAGAGAATCAGGTAAGTGCTTTTATCTTCCCCTAGACAGAAAAGAGCAGTTAACCTTTGCAGTGAGTGCACAGCCTCAATGAAAGGGAGGAGTTTTCCTTTTACTAGAGTTCGGCTTTAAGGTAAACACAAGATTGATATTTCCTGTAAAACCCAAAATATCAGCACTGGATTTTAATTGTTGGGAAATAAAATCTTCAACTACTTTGTTACAATGAAATCGTATTCTTAGCACCATGAGACAGATATGCAGATTTAAGATATTTAATTTGTAAAAATAATATAGAGGATTGTATACAGCATACATTTTTACTATTTAACAGGCCTTGGGGACTCGCGTGCATGAGAAAGGTTGGAACATTTACATAATGGCTTTGCAAAGCCTTTTCTGGTTATGTATTTGATTTTCAGTAAGTTGCTCTGTTTTTACTATGGATCCCAAGGTAGTAGTACTTTGTTCGACCTCAAGCCTACTGCAATGTAGACAGCCCCTTTGTAGACTTTAATAACAATTCACATTTAGAAATACATAATAATCTGTATAATCTTACAATATTGAGTCTCTATTTAAAGATGTGAAAGGGTATTATTTCTTACATAGGAATTGCAGTTGTTCCCAGAATGACTATAAACATAGTGTCCTTTTACAGTGTGATTTGTGGGATGGAAATCATGATCTCGGCAACAATATACGTCTTGTATATTCCAGGGACATTTATATCTGTTTTATTATTACAGCTCAGTTTAATTTTATGGGAATAAAAATGACTATCTACTATAAAAGTTGAGTAAAAGTTATAAAACCAGCAGTTATGCTTACCATAGTTATTCATTAAGATTCAGCAAAAAATAATATTCAAGATGATCTGCAGTATTACTTACATTGATATACTTGCATTTTGTGACCACAATATCTAAACACAGTTTTTTATCAGTTGGGTATACATTCTTTAGAATGTCAATAAACAAAGATTATGAAAAACCCTCATTACAAGCTATATAACATAGTGTCCATACTCACAAAACCACTAAAGCATTTGTTTTGTGTACAGTAAAACATACCTGGTTGATCCTGCCTTCAGCTGTCTCTCCTATCTTCTCTGTGTCCCCACAGCAGGTTAAGGTTGTGAAGAACAGCTGGTGTCCTCTACTGAGCATGCTCAATTTCAGTTCCCTTGTAAGCTCTTAATTTCCTTATTTTTCTTAGCTGTGCAGCCCACATAACTATGTGGGTGTATACACAGTCGTAAATGACACTCTTCTCCTGCCCTCCCCTCCATGTCTTCTTATTGCTAAACACTATGGGGGAGGGATATCGTTTTCTGATTGATTACATTACTTAACTGCTTTCCAACCCCCCCCCCCCCTGCAGTTGTACTGTGGCAGGCAGCTGCTCCTGCGTGAACCGCCGTAACTATACGTCGGTCGCATGCAGGAGGCTAGGGGGCGAGCGCACTCTGCGAACGGCCCGCTCCCGCCCCGCTCGTCAGCAGGGAAAACGATGCAGCTCCGATTGCCGCCTGACACCCGCGATCGTTCCCCTCTGAGAGAGAAGAACGGTCAGCTGTTGTAAACACAGCTGACCGTTCTTCTCCCTGGAATGATCATAGAGCCCCTGTGATCCTTCTATATAGGAACACAGGTCTCTATGGTCATTTCACAAGCCATGCCCCCATACAGTTAGAATCACTCCCCTAGGCTCACAATTAACCCCTTGATCACCCACAATGTTAACCCCTTCCCTGCCAGTGTCATTAATTTAGTAACAGTGCATATTTTTAGCACTGATTACTGTTCACTGGTCCCCCCAAAAGTGTCAAAAATGTCAGTCAGGGGTCCGATCTGTCTGTCGCAATGTCGCAGTCCCGCAAAAAATCGCAGATCGATTACTAGTTAAAAAAAAAAAACAATAAAAATGACATAAATCTTTCCCATAGATAGTAGACGCAAAAACATTTGCGCAGACCAATCAAATACGCTTACTGCAATTTTTTTTTACCAAAAATATGTAGCAGAAAACAAATTGGCCTAAAATGTTAAAAAATTGTGATTTTTAAATATTTTTTGGGAATGTCATATAGCAAAATGTGAAAAATATTATTATTATTTTTTTCAGAATTGTCGCTATTTTTTTGTTTATAGCGCAAAAAATAAAAATCGCACAGGTGATCAAATACCACCAAAATAAAGTTCTATCTGTGGGAAAAAAAGGACGTACAGCATTGCATGACCGCCCAATTGTCAGTTAAAGTCACGCAGTGCCAAGTTGAAAAAAGTGGCCTGGTCATTAAGGCGGCAAATCCTTCGGGTCTTAAAGTGGTTAAAGGGGAAGTCCACCCTAACACTAAAATTGCTACATCTATAGACATCCACGATCTAAGACTAAGCTATCTAGCCCTGTAAAGAAGAAATCAGTATACATACCTTTTTTGAAGCCGATCAGTTCTATAGCTGTGGAAGCTCCACAGAGGAGACAGCCAACAATGGCTGGGAAATGAAAAATGAATGGGAAGTGACGTCACCCATAGAGTTATGGTGGGGCTTCCATTGTTGGCTGCCTCCTCTGTACCCATCTCCACAGCAAAGCCGCCACTAATAGCTCAGCGTGGGGACCAGACCAGAGCGGCTTTAAAAAAGGTATGTATACTGATTTCTTCTTTACAAGGCTAGTTAGGCTAATCATAGATTGTGGATGCCTGTAGATGTAGCGATTTTAGTGTTAGGGTGGACTTCCCCTTTAGGAGACTCACAAAAAAGCTTATTTTAATATAAATCAGTATTAAATATATATAATGTAATTAATAATACATGTAAAGTAAAAAAAAAAGAGCCTTAGATGCAGATACCGTCAGAACAAAGTTTTAGCTAGTGGCAGTCATCTTTGGCTCTGCCTACACCATATCATTGCACATAAAATACACATTTAGTGTTCAATAAAGATTTATAGGGAGCTGTAAAACAGTTATGTGATACTTATAATCTAATTTGAATTCCTCCTCTGAAAGTCATGTGACTAGCACAGCACCAATCAGGGCTGGCCAGACACAGACTCACACTGTAGAGAACATACATCAGCAGAGTAATAATTTAAGACCCTCCCAAAGATCTTTCCTTGCAGATGCCAAAAAAAAACAGGGAAAGATCACTGGACCATACAGCAGCGCTGCAGGAATAAAGTACTTTGAGCTTAATATAAAAAAATAAATCAAAATACAGTGCCATAATATATATGATGTATGTAAATTAATTATGGTAACTAACACTTCTATGAACCACAGTTCCTTGGCAGCCCCATGAATTCCTAAACTGTTGCTTCACATATAAAAAAAATAATGTAGAACGCATATATGTGTACAGTATGTGTACAGTATGTGTACATATATATATATATATATATATGTGTGTGTGTGTTTGTGTGTGTTTCTCATCCTGATCTGTTGATTTCTCAAGTTAAGTTTCAGAAGTAGCATAAATCAGAAAATTCACGGGACTGCAATCATTAATTGAGCTGCTCTGAAGACAAGCAATGACAATTTGTACTGATGCTAGGAGTGAGATCGAGGCTAGTAGATTGTTGAGCATTTGAAATTCAACAGATGAATTCAATACCCATATCAACCATATACACTGTATCAGAATTTAAATATCTGCCCTAAGAAAAGTAGCCATGGATGACTTCAAATAGATATGTAGGAAAGTGAGAACCTCTCTCCTAGCAACGAGAGAGTATTGCGGAAAGGATTTTTGGACTTTCATTGCCAATTAATTGGCTTTTTCCTTCTCAAAAGTGAATTAGCAGATTAGCAGAGGCAGTTATAATGTATTTCATATATTTTTACAGAGGTTGCAAGATATTTTTTCAATTGAGTTCTTACCTGTAATTGAAAAAAACTGCAGCTGAATGCTTTTAATATGTTTGTGCTCCCTGCCGTTTTGTAGGAAAATTTACTCTTCCTGAAATAACATTGAACTTGTCACATAAATGATGGATTGAATAAAATCGTTAAATCATGAATGAAAGAAAACAGCACAGCTGCTCAGACTGCACATTAGAACGATACAGGAAATGTGAAAACTAGATTTTTAGGTTTTAGAAGATGCCATGTGTTTTATACTGCTAATGGATGTATACAATTAAACATTCAGCCCCTAGGCCTAATTATATAATTCACATGTGAAGTTGTGAACTAATATTCTAAAAATAGACAATTTTATTATAATCATCATCATATGAGACTTCCAAAAGCAACAATGATCAGTGCAATCTTGCTAAAGTAACTTTTATGCCTCGTTTCCACTGAGTGGTACGGTACGGTTTGGAACGGTACACCTTGCGTTTCCACCGCCAATAGTACCCTTTCATGTTAGGCGTGGTGTAGCAGGAAAGCTGGGATAGACGATTCTCTGTCAACCAATCAAAGTTCTGCAGAGTGTAGTTCCACCCTGTTGGTACGGTACTAATGTGCTTGGTACCCCAACGAAAGGGTACCAAAAAAGTGGTACGGTACGGTTCGGAATTAGCGTACCATTCATAATGGAAACGGCATAAATAGCGTACCGTACTGAACCAAACCGTACCAGAAAGCTCAGTGGAAACGAGCCATTAGATTAGAATTAAATATTATTTTATGTGCCCTGCTTACCATTGTTACTGTTTCTGAACTATGCTTCAGTTGTACGCACATCCAAACTCTTTAACCTGCAACACTGCACATCCAAAAGGATGACTCCTCTATGTCCTGTGTTGGTTTACAATTTCTGTAGTCCCTTTCCTGCATGTGCACTCACTAAGGGTTGTATGTGGACTGCAAGACTGGCTAAACAGAACCACCATTTCTTTAGTTCAGTAAAACCGTTTCCATATATGTTTAAATGAGGTATTTGCAGCTGTTTAACCAGTTCTGGACCGGAAAGGTTTTGCCCCCGTAATGACCAGGCAATTTTTTGGGATTCGGCACTGCGTTATTTTTAACAGAAAAATGCGCTGTCGTGTTACGCTGTACCAAAATAAAATCAATATCCTTTTCCCCCCACAAATAGAGCTTTCTTTTGGTGTTATTTGATCACCTGTGGGATTTAAATTTTTTTGTGTTATAAACAAAAAAAGAGCGACACTTCTGAAAAAAAAAAAAAAAACAATATTTTCCACATTCTGCTATATAACATTTCCAAAAAAAATAAATACATTTAAAAGTCAAATTTTTTTTTATCTTTTTAGGCCAATTTGTATTCTGCTACATATTTTTGGTAAAAAAAATTGCAATAAGCGTATTTTATTTTGCGCAAAAGCTATCGCGTCTACAAACTAGGAGGAAGATTTATCTAATTTTTATTTCTTTTTATTTATTGTGGCGGACAGATCGGACCTCTAACTGACATTTTTGACACTTCTGGGGGGGACCAATGACATTACTACAGTAATCAGTGCTAAAAATATGCACTGTTACTGTAATAATGACATTGGCAGGGAAGGGGTTAACCTAGGGGTAATCAAAGGGTTAAGTGTGAGCCTAGGGGGTGTTTTCTAACTGTGAGGGAAGGGGCTTGTGAAATGACCATAGAGACCTGTGATCCTATATAGAAAGATCACAGGCGCTCTGTGATCATTTCAGAGAGAACAACGGTCTGCTGTGTTTACAACAGCTTGACTGTCCTTCTCTCTCAGCAGAGAGCGATCGTGGGAGCCCAGGGGCAATCACAGCCATCGGCCCTGTGCATCGCATCCTCGCTGCCTAGTGGGGACAATACGCGCGCGACCGCTGTAGGGCTATGTCGGTTCGCGCAGGAGAGGCAGCCTTCAGTCTTAAAGGTGTTAAAAGTCGGCGTCTATGTATAATATTTATTTATATCAGTATAAAAAAAATCCCAGCGCTGCCCCTGAAAAATGTGCAATTCATTTACTAACAATCCTTATGAGATAATAAAGAAATGAAAACATATGCAAATGTGATATTTCACATTTTCACATTATGCTCCAAATCTTCTCTGTGCAATTAAAAAAGTGCTGTGCTACCCTCCTAATTGCCCTCACTCACCAACATTAGAATTCATGTGCACCTATTTATAGAGAGACTTTCAGCCAATGTTGCAACTCCTCTTCTCCTTGCGATGATATGGCAGGATCGGTTGGTGTTTTCTTGCACGTAAAGAGGATTACAAAAAATCTCCATAGAGTAGTTCCATTTTTCCAAAGATATGGCGTTGACACTCACAAGCAAACTGCAAGACAAGGCAATGTAATTTCGGTTCGGAACCAACGTCATGTTCAGTCTTTGAAACATTGCTTTGTCTTGCAGTTTGCTTGTGAATGTAAACGTCAGATCTTTTAAACTCTTAATTTAAAAAAATGGAATTACACTTTGGAGATTTTCTTCTAATCCTCTTTATATGTGAGAAACCACCAACCGATCCTGCCATTTCACGGCAGTTAGTGGAATTGCAACATTGGATGAAAGTCTGTCTATCAAAAGGCACACATAAATTCTAATGTTGGTGAGTGAGGACACATAGGAGGGGAGCACAGCACTTTATTAATTGCAAGGAGAGAATTTGGAAAACTATTTTGCGCTTTGAAGAGAAGGACTCTTTGCACTTTATTTCAAGGACTTTATTTATATACATTTGGAAATTTTGAAATATCACATTTGCATACATTTTTATTTGTTTATTATCTCATAAGGATTGTTGGTATATGAATTGCAGGGACAGCGCTGGGATTTTTCTGTGCTGATATTGTAAAGGGACTTGTTCACCTTTATTTCAGCAGCACTCCCTACATTTGGTTTATTCACTTACTTTAAGATAATACACCTCTGTAGCGCGGGTATATACCTAATCAAATATTTATTTATACCTGTCAATAAGACAGCCATATTTGCTCATATTACAATAATTTACAAGGCAAGCCTATTTTGATTACTTGTTGACACTGCGCGAATATGCATGTACAGACTAATAGATTTCAGTGCCTCTGCAATACTGGGAGGAAGCAGAGCACAACATTGTATCCTGATTTATTTCCAATTTGTACATGAAACATTGCTCAAGTACTGTACAGCGATGCCATAGAGCAGTCAATATACATAAAGCACTTGAGACTCATAGTTTATTGATTCACTGCTGAAATATGTAGCGTGGCTTGCAATGGGGCTGATGGCCTAAGCCTTGTCTGAAATAGTGCCTCTATCATTCTAACCTTTGCTGGCAGAAATCCATTGTTCATTATCACAGATTTAAAGCAGGGATTCCTGGGAGCACTGAGACAGGAGTACAGTACAGGACAGGGACCTGATATTTTTACAGCCAAGAAGCCTTGGTTGTTATTAATGTAGCATTTCATTATGCCACAGATTCACATAATTCCCACTTCATGCAGGGTTGGCTCTTTATCTAAGTTTTCTTCTTTAAAGCTGATTTGTTATTTGTTTATAGGTTTAAGGATGCACTATATATATATATATATATATATATATATATATATATATATATATATATATATATGTGTACATTTATTACAATGTTTGTTCATTGTTATGGAAATTGAATTCTGCTTACCAAGCAGTCCTGAAAAATGTAATATTATTAGTGCAGCCACAGTAAACGTCAAATTATAATGTATAGTTATTAAAACACATAACAAATCAATTTTACAGCTCTGCTCCACTTTCTTCATAAATGCCTTAGCTATTATTTAAAATACTCGAGGATGGAAATAATAGGTCCATTAACACTAGGCTTAGGGCAGAACTGTCTCTGAAGCCCACAGCAACCAGTCTTATTTTTAGTTTTGTCTTCTAAGGAAACCAACTAGCCTCTCCTAGAACCATGAAACAGAGAATCAGCTGCTTTGATGTGAATAAAATTTAATGGGGTGGTCATTATTCACTTTACTGCAACTCAGGTAAAATGTGTACATTAAAAAAACTTGTTTAAAAAGAAGCTTCAGTCTCTCCCCAGAAAATTAAAAGTCAGCAGCTACAAATACTGTAGCAGCTTATTTTTAATTTAAGGACACTTACCTGTCCAAGGATCCAGCTTTTTCCTCACCTGAGCTGGTTCTTCAATCCAGGCTTCTGTCATCTTTACTAAGGAAAACCGGCTGTGCAGCCCTGCGGCTTTACAGTCGGTTTCTCACTGCCCATGTGCTAGCTGTACTGTGATCTGTGAATCGTCCCACAGTCTTTCGGGACATTTGATGTGTCCCAGAATGCTGCTGTGGAAAGAGGGGGGAGGGAACTTCCCCTTTTGGGAGAATTTTTGCTTCAAGGTAAACCTGTCTCTAAAGGAAAAAAAAATCAAACTTACTTCTAGTAACAGGGTGACGGCCAGCAATGCAATTAGTATATGGTTTTACCCATATACTAATTGCATTGCTGGCCGTCACCCTGTTACCTGTTGTCACCAGTTTTAAAAAGTTAATAATTCTTAGTATAGGCAAATACTTGACACTAATGTGTTGTCCAGACTGCTGGCACATGGAGAAAGGTGCTTTTTTAGAACTGGACACAAATTGACCTTTGGGAAAAGTAAAATTTTGCATATGTGCAGGGGGTCACAGGCAGCAGCAATCCTGTACTGGTGAATGCCTAATTCATGATAGAGGTTGGGTTTTTCCTTTTTTTCCTTTGGTTGATAAAAGTATGCAGGGTCTTGATACCTTTAAAAGAGAAGTATGGTATTTAAAAAAATAAACATTTATTCTCATCTAAATAGATGTATCATCAATCTGATGCTGCACCTGTACCCCGCAGCTTCTAAGATTGAAGATCACTGATCTCTCAGTTCTCAGTCTTCATTGAGCAGAGAGCCAGTGACTGTCAATGGCTCTCTGCTCTGCCCCTCCAGTGCTCACTTGAGAGCTGAGCTGTGCAAGGTGCAGGAGCGGCTAGCTCAGTCTCCCAGTGGTTCGATGAGAGGCTGAGCCAGCTTCCGGTCCAGGCATCTGGAGGGATCCCAGCTGTAAAGTCAGGATTGATTCAGATTTTATGGACTTTCAATAAATGGTTTTTATCATTTTCTACTCTCAAGTTGGTGTGCGGCTGCCTACTTCTTAATTGTACAGCTGTCGGGATTGCGGACCTAACCAGCACCCTTCTGATTGTCAGGACATTCCACACCAGAGCGGTCTCTGTTCTTTCATCTTTGTTTGGTAAGGATTGATTCAGAAGAAATCCAAGTTCGAGACCGCACTCAGGGTATTTTGATGAAATCAAAAGTATCTTTATTCCTCATAAATAAAGTAGACAGACAGTGTGCAAACAGACGTGTCGGGTTGACGCGTTTCACGACGCTGTAGGTCGCTTACTCATAACCACAGGTGACCTGCATTGGGTTTGGAACATACACCTGAGTGGCTTCCCCCCTCTTCATTGTCTTAAGGATTGATTCAGAGCTTAGACAGACGAGTCAGGCTAAAGCCTGCTGTCGGCTGAAAATGGGTCACAGGAGTGCAGTACAAACTGCACTCCTGTGATCCCCAGGAGAAGCACAGCCAAAATAGATTTGACTATACTTCTCCTTTAAGCATTATGTTCATATACAGGTTTTAAAAAACAGGCCTTTCGTCTCCTTAGCTGATCAGCTAAGCAGTTGTATAACAGAAAAAAAAAACACTTTTCTAAAAGACCAGTAGAAACATCCCACATCTGTGCAAGCTGCGCAGTTAATCAACATACTGGAGTGTAAAGCTGGATACACACTATACAATTGTCTTTAGATTTTTTCTTTTAGATTTACGAAAACCATATAATATGAGGTCAAACCTAAACACTTTCAACTTGTATGCAATCAGGCAGACCCTTGCACTAAACAGTTGAAGGTAAATCTAAAGGAAATCTACCAACAGAAGTTGTATTGTGTGTATCCAGCTTTAGAGGTGGCCACAGACATACAGATGATTTAGGTAGGAAGAACATTTTTCATTTAGCTAAATAAACCCATCTGAGGAGGATGGGGAACTTTTGGCCTGGGAGGCAAAAAACAACAACTGGTCCTTTCACGGTAAGGATTGTTTTTTTGTGGCCTAAAAGTACATCACACAAAGTGTGCCACAGTGAATAGTGGCCATGGTGAAAGGGGGTTGTTGTCTTAAAAAATACATTTAATTGTGACATTCCTTTTTCACATACATGGATTATGGAATAATGTAAAGGGTTAAGTACTTTATTAGCAGATCAAGATGACATGCTGCTCCGTAAATATTATATGGATGAAATACTAAATTAAATACCAAGCCATATTCACAAAAAATCCTTATCCTACAACTTCCTGTAACAAATGCACACAACACATATTTTCTTCCATCATTAACTTCCTTGGGTTTTCTTTGGTCTGATAAAATCTCACAAAAGAAGTTAATACCGGAAGACTTCACTCTGCGTGGTGTTGTGATTGCAGGTCTGGACAGGGAGCATATAGCTATATAACATTCTGCATGTGTCACTGACTGCTGATCCCACTCTGAATGAGGTCTGAATAGGGAATTATCTCCACTTAGGACCACCAGTTCCACATATATTATTTGATCTGGCCCTCTTGCCCCCCAGCTTAGTCATCCCCTGAAACCCATGTTCACTTTGAATGCACGACTATTGAATAATCCGACCAATTTATCTATGATTAACTCAATCCAAGGCATTGTGTTAGGAGGGGAGATTTTTGGCAGGGAGGGTTGTGTCTAGCAGGTGGTATTTGGAGAGAGAGGATTTATAACCTACAGACCTCTGAACTCTGCCTCACAAACTACATTTTGTACACTTTTGTGCACTCACTTTTGTTGCCAGCAGTTTAGACATTAATGGCTGTGTGTTGAGTTATTTTGAGGGGACAGCAAATTTACACTGTTATACAAGCTGTACACTCACTACTTTACATTGTAGCAAAGTGTCATTTCTTCAGTGTTGTCACATGAAAAGATATAATATAATATTTACAAAAATGTGAGGGGTGTACTCACTTTTGTGAGATACTGTATATACCATAGTTGATGAACTCTATAACTTTCGTACAGACTATAAATAATAAACACTGTTTTGTTATTGTCACCAAAAAAATATGTAGCAGAATACATTTTGGCCTAAATTTATGAAGAACAATAATTTATTTGCAAAATTTTATAACAGAAACCAAGAAAATGTGTTTTATTTTCAAAATATTTGTGTTTTTTTATTTTAATGATTTTTATTGATTTTCATATTTAAAAAAATACAGAAATACAATAACACAGGTAGTTTCTGCTGCGCAGTCAACAAGTGGCACACAAATGTAAATGATTACAACCAATGGTATAACTTTCGTATGCGATGAGCACTTACAAAGTAGGTTCATGTGCTAATTTTGTGGCGGAAGTGACGTTCTCCCCCTCCAGGCACCCCCATGGGAACATAATGTGATCGGGGGGGGGGAGGAGACGACACGTCCAAATGCACACTAACAACGTATAGACGGATGGCATCCATAAAGAACTAGTAAAACAAAAACCTGAATGGAGGTCTAGATAAAGTGGGGTGTGGGAATGAATCCCATATACTGTGGAATTTTTTGAGTTTGTCAGATTGAAGAGCAAGACACTTTTCATATTTGCGGATCAGATATATTTGGTGTTTTACTTCAGTTACACTAGGTGCTAGGGTGCTTCTCCACTTTCGTATAATCATTAGTCTAGCTGCAAAAAGGATATTCATTACAAGGGGTTTGTAATTTGTTGAGAAATTTTCTATGCCTATACTAAGGATGGTTAGGGACGGTGATGGGGTTGTTAGTTGGCCTGTGATGGATGAAATTAGAGAGAATATTTTATTCCAAAAACTTGTAACATTGGGGCAATTCTACAAGATATGAGCAAGGGATCCTATGCCTGAGCAGCCTCTCCAGCATAGGTTGTTATCTAGGTTAGAAAATGTTGCCAGTTGAATGGGGGTAAGATACCATCTGTGGTGGAATTTCTGGGATAATTCCCAGTAGTTGATACATCTAGAGGAGATATGATTATGGTGGATGGCTTTCAACCATTGATCATCGGTGTGTGTCACATTAACCACTTGCCGTCTGCTCACTAGAGCTCTACTGTGGCAAAGTGGTTCGTTATCCCCTTTCTCGGCGGCGCGCGCGCGGCGCCGGAGGCTCGCTCCCGCTGTATTCAGTCACAGCGGGAGTCGGGCCAGGGGAGGAGCAGCGGCGATCGCTGCTGCTCTTCCCCGATCGTCGGGGAATCTCCTAAGTGACAGGCAGGGTCAGATTGCAGGGTTCAGCATAGCTGAACATGCGATCTGTACCTGTGTCACTCAGTCACCTCCCCCCACACACGTTAGTAAGCACCAGGCATACATTAACCCCTCCCTCTCCAATAAAATTAACCCCTTCCCTGTCAGTGTCATTTTTACAGTAACAGTGCATATATATAGCACTGATTACTGTAGTAATGTCACTGGTACCCCCAAAAGTGTCAAAAATGTCAGTCAAGGGTCCGATCTGTCCGCCGCAATGTCGCAGTCCCGCAAAAAAAAATCGCAGATCGCTGCCATTACTCGTTAAAAAAAAAAACCACCAAAAATGACAGAAATCTTTCCCTTAGTTAGTAAACGCAATAACTTTTGCGCAAACCAATAAAAATACGCTTATTGTGATTTTTTTACCAAACATAGGTAGCAGAAAACAAATTGGCCAAAAATTTAAAAAAAGTTTGATTTTTACATTTTTTTGGGGGGAATTTCATATAAAAAATGTGAAAAATATTGTCAGAATTAACGCTAGTTTTTTGGTTATAGCGCAAAAAGTAAAAATCACACAGGTGATCAAATACCACCAAAAGAAAGCTCTGTGGGAAAAAAAGGACGTCAATTTTGTTTGGGTACGGCGTAGTACGACCGCGCAATTGTCAGTTAAAGTCGCACAGTGCCGAATCGCAAAAAGTGGCCTGGACGTAAGACAGCAAAATCCTCCGGTGGTAAAGTGGTTAAGCTCTACCTCCCATTTTTTTTTTAGGGCTTTGAATATATTTGTGTTTTTTAGTTAGCAAAACATAAAAAATCCAGCAGCGATTAAATACCACCAAATGAAATCTCTATTTGTGTGAAAAAAATGATAAAAATGTCTTATTGATACAGTATTGCATGACCACACAATTGTCATTCAAAGTGCTACAGCGCTGAAAGCTGAAAATTGGCCTGGGTAGGAAGGGGGTAAAAGTGCCCTGCATTGAAATGGTTAAGGAAGAAACCACTGATGCATGGGATGCTTACTGTTTTTAAACTAAGAAAAAGTCAATGTTTAGGCACAGCTTGTCCTAACTCATAGCCTTCTTCTGTACAGACAGTAAATACATTTTTGTATATTTTTCATTTCAGAATGGCACTGAATGGAAACCAGAATCGTGTCAAGACTGTACCTGCCATGACAACATAGCAATATGTGAAAAGACGTTTTGCAGGGATCCACAATGTGACTTCACAAAGGTATTGTAAAAGTTTGAGAATCCCCCATGGTATTTCTGAAATCTTGTCATTTTCATGCTCATAGCAATATGCATGTGTCCGCATCTATATGTTCCATTACTTTAGAGGTAAAAGTGAAAAATAGTCTGACTTGCGCATCATTGAGGTAGTAATCATCATAATGTAACTTTACAACTTCAAATATATATATGACTCAAAGTTTGTGGAGTTATGTGAACATCCTTCCATGATCCTTACATAATTCTCCAGTCAACACTTCGGATTAGGGAGGTGTTGAATTGAGAACTTTGCAGGGGGCATATCAAAATGCTAGAGATCTGGACTTATGCCCTCAGTATTGGAGCTGACGGTGGACTCTCTTGCTTCTGCCAGCACAGGGAAGCTTAAAGTAGAACTATAGGCAAATATTTTTTTTTTCATTTTCGATAGACCCCTGTCAGATCTTTTTTTCGTCATCAGTGTCCCATTGCAAAGATTTCCCTTCACTTCATGTCCAATAGCCAAACAGTAAGTGAGAGGAAATCCCTGTAAATTAAAGGAATTTCTTGGGGACCCAAGTGCAAAGTCTGGCGCAGATCTGCATAGAAACCAATCAGCTTCCAGTTTTTTTTGTCACAGCTTAATTGGACAAGCTGAAGTTAAACGTTGATTGGCTACCATGCACAGCAGCACCAGATTTTGTACTCTAGTTTTAGTAAATCAATCCCCACAGTAAGGTATTTATTTTTTAAATATTTGCTATTTGAGTTAAATACCGGTGGTTGTTAACTCAACCTTGCTGTGTCCATTTAGGCAGAATCACATGCACATACGCAGAGGAGCATACGCAAGCAAACACTATTTTGCCAGCAAGAGAGAACAAATACTACTGAGTTTCAGTGGTGGAGCCTCTGGGACTACCCTAAAATTCATTGGTCCCCAACCCCCCTGGCACCACGGACCGAGATTGGGGGGGGGGGGGGGGGTTGCAGGCTGTCACCTAAGGGGGTTGATATTGGGGGTGCAGCCTATCACCGGGGGTGGGGGGGGGATTGCAGCCTGGGTCCCACCAGTGCCCTATGAGTTCTTGTTCCTGACCTGCCTTTCCTCCCTCCTCCTCTCCTTCGTGACCACAGACAGGGAAAGGAGGAATGGTGCTGGGAGAAGGAAAGCAGGCGCCCTCTGGGGCATGGAGGGTGTTAGTGCAGGTTGTGTTGCTATGCCCCCTCACCCCCGCCACACAGCCCACCACCTAGCAGGCCATGGATCGGCACCAGTCTGCAGCCAGGGGGTTGTGGACCCTTGCTCTAGTTGATTACCATTTGTGTATTCATTCATACCAGGAAAAACATTTACAGTAATTTAAGCTACATTTAGCATACCCCAACATTCAGGAATTCCTTTAACTTACATTTAGCACACCTCAACATCCACAAATCCCATTACATCTACTTTAAGCATGGAGAAGGCCATTATATGTTATGTTAAAGTTGTATTAACGGTTTAAATAATCAGTAGTAAAGAAAAAAAAAAAAACCCCATCAGACTTAAGCAGTTACAAAAAGTTTTCTACCTGCAAGACTGAGCCATCTGGGAAATTATAAGGTGTGAATTTTGCACAGAACAATTTTAGATTTTACAACCCGCATCAAACTCAAATTTGTTTTATCTGCAGTAAATGAAAGCCAAATGTGTTATATATTATTTCTGTGCAGCAAGAACAGGAAAATATACAAAACATAAGAGATAATGCATTTTTAATTCCCTTGGCTCAGAATGATTTACAAATGTTCCAAGGTGTATTACGTTATATTTTATTATATTATATGCTTTGCACTTTTGCAACTGCATTCAGCACACCAGCCTAGCTTCTATTACTTTCAAGATCACTTTAGATGAAAAAGTTATTTCCCAAAGACTGTTTGTTTTGCTTTTATTTCAGCGCATACATTGTAAAGCTAGCTGAAAGTAAGTTTTTGTTGTTATTTAGGGAGAAGTCTTTCGAATAGAACATAATAAGTGCTGTCCAGAGTGTACTTCAAGAAAAGAAGGTGCTTGTCAGTATGAAGGACAGGAACATGCTGTAAGTGCTATTTTTCTATTGTATACATTAACATAACTATCATATTGATGTTTGCTATTATAAAGAGAACATGTTGTCAGAACATGGCCTACACAGCCCTTCTCAAGGATGTGATCAGCTGGGGTAAAAGGGGGATTCGACTTGTCTTGAACATTACAGATTTAAAGATAATTTCCTTTTTTTTTTTCTTGCTTGCTGAAAGTGGAACATTATTAAATTATTTGCAGACATACAGTATATAAGGAAGTATAAGTTCATTTCTGAATTCACATCAGTTCCGAGATCATTTAGAATTCATTAACAGGTTCTTTTGACCTGCATTTGACACGCTTAAAGCAGGTTTTGCATACCCATAGACCTGTATAGGAATACCAAACCCATCTGACATGAATAAAAGCTCATCAACATAGGCCCTGAAGGAGCTCTGTCACAAATTTAAAAAAATGAAAGCAAAAACTGCACAATAATTTTTTTATCTATCCAGCCACAATTTCCCTAGAATCTTTACTCTCTTTCAGAACCACTAGCAGAATATTATGCTGTCGCCTATAGTAATGTATGGGCAAGTATACTGGAACAACAGACTATGGCAGGGCATACAGTCAGTGGACACTATGGAGCAGCAGATGTAAACAGGCATGTGTCCATTTACACATGCCGACATCTGATCCTATCCGCCAAAAACAGATGGATGGGGGACCCATTTCCCAGGTGTCTGGAGGATCGGATTGGATGACAGTCCGATGTAAACTGACAGGCGGTCCGTTTACATCTGACTGCCCATAGAGGAAAGCGGGTTGTGTCTGTGTCCGCACTGCATAAGTGGAGCAGACATGGACCTGTTATCAGCCTGCTCAAGGGGATCAGCGGAAGATCCCCTGCTCAGCAGGCGGATTTCCTAAAGGAGTTTGCCCATTTAAAAGTGCCCGAAGATTCTGCTAGCGGCTTTCCCCTGGGACAAGCAAGTATACTTTTGCGGGGTATATCTTTCATTTTTTAAATCACTGATAGAGATTATCATACTGAAAGAAATATGGGGGTTGCCACTGCTGACCTGCTGCTAAAAATGCTAGTTATTCTGTCTCTGGCATCAGTAATTCAAGATACTGACTATGCTCAGGCATGCAGGTTAGGAAAGACAGCATGAAGACAGAACTCTGAATCTCTATACTAATTTCAAGTCAGTGAATTAGAAAGCACTGAAGTCATTTGTCTGCATGATAGTAAGGGAAATAGCATTTTCAAAAGAAGTGGTAGGCTTTGGTTATCAGCAGTGATATAGGCTTATCAGAGTGCTGTCTAACTCACTTTTAATGTGTAAGTATTCATGAATGTAGGCATGCAGTTGATGTTAAACACGCAGGGATTCTGGCAGGTGAGAAGTCGGTGCTTTACATGTGTCAACATATCAAACGCACCAGCAGTTTTTTTATAGCATAGGTTAAAAGTAAAGCCAATAAAGCTTTGCCCTCCCAAATGTGAAAATTGTGCTTTTTTGACTCAACTGTGGCAACCTTTTATGGATCCGTAGTTTAAGCATTCGTTGGAAGTTAATAAATCATTTTTATTTACCTCTTGAATTTGTAATTATTCTTTCGTCAAACCCAGTGCTTGCCTCGGGGAAGTACATTTACTGTATTCTAATTACATGCATTCATCAAAATCTGATTTCAGCATTTATATATTTGAGATGAGTACAATTAAAATGTGTCAATCTGAACACCATCTCCTTTTTAACACAGCAAATGCAATGGATCTTGAGCCTCGCACACACAGTGCATCCACTCAGGATCCATGATCCAAGAAACAGGTTTTAAGATTCTCTTGTGTTTGGAACAGAGTTCCTATACTACTGTACAACATTTTTCCAAGGTGCTCACCCCTATGCTGGAGGTGTCAAGAACACAAGGGATCTTTGATACATATATTCTGATCTTGCCCAGTGTTGCTGGGTATTTGTAATCAAGTGAAATAAGTTTTCTCTAATTTCAATGATATATGACGTTTGGGGAATGACCCAGCGGCTTTCATCCTCCATCTCATGCACCTGTTAATCAAGTGCTATAATCTCTACTTACTAAAACTCTACACATTAACACTCTTCTTACTAAAGCTATGGAAGTGGCCCTCTGGAAATGTTTTGATCCGCTAACCCACTACACTAGTGCTGGACTCAAAGGGTAAGGAGACAACTATGGGGTAAGGAGACAACTCAGTTTGCTCTATTACCCTCCTCCCTATCTCTCCTTGCTCTCATCTCTCCCTCCCTTTTATTTATTTATTTTTTCTCTCTTCTAAACTAGGAATTTCTTGTTTCTTAAAATTCCTGCCTGAACCTATTAAAACAGGGCCTGCTTTGTCACCACTTACCGTATTTTACGGCGTATAAGACGACTGGGCGTATAAGACGACCCCCCCTAATTTTCATCTACCGGTAATACTTATACTTAGGTTACCTTGGAGATATTATACTCGGCGTATAAGACGACCCCCCCATTTTTGGGGGATTTTTTTGAGGTTCAAAAGTAGTCTTATACGCCAGAAAATACAGTATTTTTTTTGGGGACACAGTGAAGAATGAAGGCGGAGAGGAGGCAAACAATGAAGAATTATTTTATTTGCTGCCAGGAGGGGTCCTAGTATGTACTGGTTTGTTTGATCTCTGCCTAACTGACATGGGTTGAGCTTTACCCTCCTTTTCTGACTGCAATAGGAAAAAGCAACACTCAAGTCCCAATAAGTCCTAATAGGGAGTAGATACATTGGTGCTCAGGCTCCAAGTGTCTTCCAGTCGCCTATACAAAATGCAGTGGCGTAGCGTGGGTTGTCAGCACCCAGGGTAAGGCAAGTAATTTGCACCCCGTAACCCGTGGGATTTTAGCACTCGAGTCTCTTCCACTAGATTAGTTAAAGAAACCCTTACCCCCTAAGCACATGTATTGTTTGTTATGAAAATACTGATGTAATTAAAGTAAAATGCATCTAAATACAAGTTTGAATGACCAGCGTGCCCCCTTTCAATGCAGAGAGAGCATCGTGCCCCCTTTCAATGCAGAATGACCAGCGTGCCCCCTTTCAATGCAGACAGACCAGCGTGCCCCGTTCAATGCAGATAGACTTACCTGCAGTGGTGGCTTCTCCTCGAGTCCTCCTGCCTCCTCCGCGGCCAATGGCATGCGTTCACCTTTCGGCCAATCAGGAAGCGGGTCTCGGACTGCTCTGCGCCCCGTGTCAACCCTTTTTTTGAAGCCTATTAGAGCCTCTGGCTCTAATCAGGTGATTAAAAAAAAAACAGTCTGTGACAGCGCCAGGCTGCTGACTCACTCGCTGCCAAACTGACTGAGCAGTGAGGAGTGGCGGCATAGGCGGGGCTTGGCTTGCAATGCCACCCCACCCTTCACCAATGGACAGGTGAGGCACAGTCCAGCCCCGCCCCGCCCTGCCATTTTCAGCCATAGGGCGGCCACGCTGGACATCTCTCAGCCTAAAGATGGAGGCAGCCGCAGACAGTGTGTGAACTGTGTATGTCAGAGTCAGACAGACAGAATGACACTGCGGATGCGCCCCCCCAGATGTTGCGCCCGGTGCGGCCCGCCCCCCCTGCACCCCCCACGCTACGCCACTGACAAAATGTAAACGAAAATAGGCAGCGGGCAACCTGAAACATCAAAGTCTATGGATCTTTTTTTCTACAAGGTGATAACAGGATAAAACAGCTTATACGTTTCTGTAATTTCTGTCCACATGTGTGTTTCAACTGTATAACTAGGTGCTTTGTTGGTACACCATGTAAACTATAACGAGAATAATGAAACTATCACTCCTTTCTCTTTTTTGGTGGTTGGAGCCGTTATATAGTACTTGTGTATATAACTCAGATACTCTAATTCTTACATTCGTTTTTCCTAATATAGTCAAAAGACACAATTTGGGAGCTTGTAAAAAAGAACAAAGTCATTTCAGTGTTATAAGTGGAAAGCTATGTCATGATTTGCAGAGCAGTTAAGGTATACAAGATACCTTTCTTCCTGAATATCCTAAACTTGTGCCCTATAAAGATATTTTCTAGAATCTACATATAGCTCATGCTTTTAATTTGTTATATATTCTCTATGTGTTGGTGAATCATGTCATCTACTCGAAAAAAAAAAAAAACAACATCTGTTAGCGATTTGTTATTTGCACAAGATGAATTATGGAGGGAAGAATGAAACAGTTGTATTAGCATGAGTGCTGCATTTTACATTACAGCCCCAGGCAGGTGCTCAGCAAAGAAAGGATATGAGACATTACTGATGCTAGTGTAAGTCTCAAGCACTCTGTCAGGAAGAGGATGTAAAGTGACTGGTTTCTATATTTTAAAATGCATTTGTTACCTACATATCTTGCAATGGAGACATGCAGGGTTTTAAAATTTAAAATTTTGCGCAGCCCCCCACCCCCCAAAAAAACAAAATGATATACTAAATACTTAACCGATTCAAGTGTACACAAATGAAAGTGCAAATATACATATATTCAGTGTACTTATGAACCCCGTGTAAACAAATGCAACTATTAATAGCTTAATTCAGGTGACAGGTACCCTTTAAAACTTAACTCAACCAAGGCAGAATTACTGGTTTAAAGCTGAAATACTTTACGCTTTTTTTTTAAATTATAATGGCTGCTGTATATTGTGACATGTCTGGGATGTACTCATGAAGCCTTATTGAAAGGCCCACTTCTGAGTGAGCCCTTCAAGATTAAACCAGTACAATAAATGATTGCTATAAATATTTTTCACACAGATGTTATCTTCTTGTACAATGGTTATTTGTCCTTTCTTATTCATTGCTCACCAAGCAGCTTTCCATCTTCTGGTTTCCGGAAGCCTTTGTCATTTGCCTATTTGAATAATCGCACATTTGTCAGTAACGATTTTCAGAAGTGACACATTAAATATAAAGGATATCAATAGACCTGCACATCACAAACAAACAGCTGGTATGCTCAAAGCATTTTTTGTACTGTCATTAGCAAATGAAATGATAATTTATAATTTTTATATAACATTGTTTTCATTTGAAAGGGGCTGTGAATAGCAACCATAGCTTGCAAATCCTATTTTTAGATCTATGTTTGTTAGTAATAAACTCAATTTTGTTCTATATTTTCTTCGTTTTTAATAAAGATTATTTTTGTACTTTAGAGGCAAAAACATAGAACCAGAAAAAGGTTCAAGTGCATTTGACAAAAAATATAATTTAAAAATATAAAATACTAACATGTGTTAAAAAAAAAAGAATAGGTTTATCCAGTTAAACCCCAAAAAAAAGAAGAGCTGCTAGAGCCAGCTCTAGTACCAGAGTGTTCTATATTTTCACAGCTTAAAATTCCTGCCTGCAAAGTCTCCAGCTTTTTAGAGGGAGAAGTTAGTGAAGCTTCATTAATGGTACTTAAAATTGGAAGAGATGTGTGCTTTGCTTAGAACAAGTGTCCTTGAAACTTGCGTACTTCCAAATATTTTATTATTAAGGTTTTACAGACTCTGCTATGTGGTAATTGATAGGAGGCATGTTTCTACTAGTAAGGGCATACCTCATAAGATTTAAAAAAATTATTCACAAACATTTTAAGATCTGCTCCCCACATTCTCAGGTTCTGTTCCAAATTGGCCACATTTGTCCAAAAGAGAAAGACTGTTCTTACCTCTCTCCATTAGCACCATAGCTTTTTTTTTGTTTTTGTAATAATTATTTTATTAATATGCTGAAAGCATACATTTTCATGCAATAAGATAAAAGGTAACATAGGGTACAGAGACCACAACACACATGATCCACAACATATAGCACTAAGCACCATTGTTCAAATGATAGCCACAAGGGCGTACTAAGTATTCTAAACATGAAAACAAGAATGTCACCCTCTAAATGTGGGGTCACGTTGTTGGAAGGTGCATCTCTATGAGGGGAATGGTAGTCATCGTGGGGCTGGCTCTAATGTCCAAGGCCCCTGAGGTCGCCAGCTTAATGGGGCCATCAAGAGAAGCATCAATCAAGAACCAGTCCAGTAACAGCAGGACAGAAACCCCATGAATCTGGGGTGCCTTTGAATATGAAAATGCATTTCATTTAAGGAAGCCTTCTCCCCTCATGTGACATGTAGGACCATAACACATGTGGGGGGATTAGGGGTAGTAGTAATAAAGAAGGCGGAAGGAATCAAACAAAAAAGGGCATATATGCCCGGGAGGGGGTGAATAGTGAAGATAAGGGAAATGTTATGTGGTCCATTCACCTAGGGTTATTACATCAAAAAGGGGGAACAAACAAACACCGACCAGGTGAGAACACATGTTAATAAATACATCAGCACATGTGTGGCAAAGTTGTTACCAAAACCCCAGGGATATAACAGAGGAGCATGCAACAGGGTCTTAGGCAGCCGCCAGACCAGCAATTCTCGCAAAGGGGGAGTACTGTAACAGAGAGCTATAATGACTCATTGGCCTTAGGTGTATAGTGTATCCATGTGGCCCAGACTGAGTAAAATTTACTATAGCGAGCCTTGCAATTAGCCATCTATTCTTCCTCCTCCATGATGCTGTTAACCATTTTGATCCATTCAGCCCAACCAAGCATTTGGGATTTTTCCCAGTAGATCAGAATGAGGTGGCGAGCAGCATATATAAGGTGCGGCAAAATGCAAAATGCTTTTCCTGTAGTGACTAATTGGAATGGATAGCATAGGGGAGTCTGGGACATTAATATCAAGAATCAACTTAATTTGGGTCCGAATGTCCTGCCAGGAGGGGCAACACATGGAGGTAAGTACCATGCTTGCCACAGTTCCTCCAACACAGGTCAGATATGTTAGAGTAGATCTTAGCCAGCCTAGTGGGGACCCTATACCAGTGCGTCAACAGCTTATAGCCGTTCTCTTGCATCTTTGTGTCCAAATAGCTGGTATGGGTCAGGTGAAACAAATGGTCAAGTTGGGTTTCTAAAAAATTGCGCTGCAGGTCTCTCTCCCACTCTGGAATGTTGAGGGGCTTCACTATAGGTCCCCTTGGCTTGAATGAGTTTATACAGCATCTAAATAAAATTAGGTATCTGGTCTTTCCCCAAACAAAATTTCTCAAACTGAGTCAGTGCAGATGATGGGTGAATCCTAGGGGACTGAAGATGCATGAACTGGTGAAGTGGCCTGTACCTCCATGAGTCTAATGGGAAGCGCCCGTACTGCTCTCTCAGGGCATCGAGAGAGAGAAGCCCTTGTTCCTAGATAAATCTACCACATTGCAGATTCCCGTCAGCTGCCCATTTCCTAGAAAAGGAGAAACATTCTCCTGGCTCAAACCAAGGGAACCCTTCCAAGGGGGCTATGCACCATGTCTTTTTTTGCCACAAAGAGTATAGACTGGGGGAAAACAGGGGGGTCCATGGCCTAACCCCAGCCCATCCATCCTTCCCATTCTATTGCACAGAGCAGGTGCGCATAACTCTCTTTTTTTATTTATTTATTTTTTAAAATGCGTTTACAATTACCATAACACCTAAACCCAATTTTGCAATGTTTACACGTGTTAATAAAACTGTACATATCATTGCAAATACTTAGTGCATCCAGCTGAATTTTACCTTGTTTTTCAGGGCAGATTGGACTTTCCTTGGTGGTAAATGGCAATGGATATCTCCCGATTTTGTTTTATTATGAAAGGAAAACTGGTCCAAAATAGTAAAAAAAAAAAATGTAAATATTAGCCTTATATTTTTATGCCATTAACTTGACCCACCAGCAAAAAAACCTGCAAAATAAATTCTCCTACCACTTACGATCGCTGTAATACCTCATGCTTGTCTTTTTTGTGATTTCTATCTATAGTAGGGCCAAGAATCAATAAACACACTGACACTGACTCTAAAGCCTCGTACACACGCAACGAATTTCCGCCGACCGGTCGTCTGTCTTTTGTCCAGAGTGGTGTCTGTTGGTTGGAATGTGCTCTAGACTGCACACAAATTTTCCCGCACGACAGAATTCTACCTCAGAAGTGATGTCATGTGTTGGATTGCTTTCTTTGTGTTCTTTCATCTCTGAGCATGCCTAGTCTTGCTCATAAGATTTTTCCCCATCGAAATCTGTACTAATGAGACGAAAATCGGACGTGTTTTGATGGTCGACAAAAATTTTATAGCCTGCACACGAAGATTTTTTCGGCCGAAGAGTCGGTTGTCGGAAGCATCATACTAACAAGCCGAAAATCGGCAGATCGGTCGTCGGACGAAAATTCCCGGCCGAATTTCCACACGTGTTTGGGCCTTTACACTCGTACTGACACTAAAACACACTGACACTTACATTGCCACAAACTGTGACACTGGCATTAACTGACACATTGACATTAACAGACACACTGACACTAAGGGGTTTATTTACTAAAGCTGGAGAGTGCACAATCAGGCTCACTTCTGCCAACCAGAAACCAATTCACTTTTAACCTCAGCTTGTTCAATTAAGGCCTAACTCCACTTTTGTTGAGAAAAAAAAACATTCCTCTCTGGGTGATCTAAGTACATTGCAAGGATTATAATAACATTTGTTGCAGATTCCTACCTTTTGCTATTGTGAAGAAATCCCTCTCTGTGTCTCTGTGTTCATGTGGGAAAGTAAGTCTAATGGGAGTGGTTTTAATTATCAATCAGTTGTGCCCCTACAGAGCACTAATGAGGAAAGCTACCGGGTCTGCATCCCTAGATGTGATTTCCTATTGGAAGTATCCCACCAAAAATTACATTTTTGTTCCAGGGGATGCCTGAAATCTGACTTGTATCTTAGTGCAGACATCTGGGAAAATCGATGAGCCAATCACACAAGCAGGAAATTATGTTTCTGGGGGTAGTTCAGTACACTATCGGTGTACAGAACACTTACAGGTAGCCATATTGCTTTGCTTTTTCAGAAAGTTACAGCGGCTGCAGACTGAAAAAGAAAGGTCATTTTTATAACATTTAGTTAAAAAATGACTTGTGTCACAATTGTATACGCTATATTATTTTTTTATTTGCTATTTTTTCCCCACAAAAGTGGAGTTACCCTTTAGGCTTTTGCAAAAAAACCTGGAAGCTGACTGGTTTCTATGCAGAAGCGAGCCTGATTTTGCACTCTCCATCTTTAGTAAATGAGCTCCTAACTGTAACACTGACACTTAACTGACATTTACACTGACACTAACAGTAACTGACATACTGCCACTAACTGCCACTTTGACCAACCATAAAATGAGCAAATTTCTTTCCTTTCCAAAAGTTGCAGGAAAGAAATGTGCTTGTTTCCCCCATAAACAAAAACAGACAGTATTGATGCAGGAATCCCTCCTGCCAGGCCATTGTCTTCTCCGGGCCAGAGGGCAGGGGAAGCCATCCCCACCGGGAGAAGACAGCGTTTATTGCTAGTGGCTGTAGCAGCCACTAACAATAATCACAAGAGAATCCGGCAGGCCGGTTGTACCCTGGGTGTCGATCGATCAACTTGATACATTCAGCCTGCCTGTTAACGGTTCGAATCTTGGTCAGTTCCTGCTGAACCAGCCTGAGATTCAAACAATGTATAGCCGACCTTACACTGCTACTCACTGACACTAACTTGGGCACCTTCACAGACACTAACACTCACTACACTAGATCAAGCCCTGAACTAGGTAAAATTTATTTGTTTAACTACCTCACATCCGCGCTGTAGCCGAAGTACGGCTGCAGCGCGGACTCACATTTTCGGGAGGCCGTCTTTAAACGGCCTCCCAGACACAGTCTCCCCGCGCGCTCTCGCGAGCGCGCATCGGGGAAAATCTGTGTCGGCCGTGTCCCTTGGACACAGCCGATCACAGATCGTGGTGAATGGCCAATCACATCGGCCATTCACCACGTGATCGGACCGTCCAATGAGAGATGATCTCATATGTAAACATATGAGATCATCTCTCATCGCCAGCGCTCCTTCCTCACACAGAGACTGCACTGTGAGGAAGGAGCAGAGCCGATCAGCCATCGGGGACAAAGAAAAATGTAATCAGGGCACTGATCACCAGTGCCCTGATTACAACAAAGGTACACTAAACACACTAACTGCCCACCATCAATGCCCACAGTGCCCGCCATCAGTGCCCCCCATCAGTGCCCACAATCAGTGCCCATAGTGCTGCCAGTCAGTGCCCATCAGTGCCTGCTCATCTAGGCACTGATGAGCACTGACTGGCAGCACTATGGGCACTGAGTGTGGGCACTGATGGTGCTGCCCATCAGTGCTGCCCATCAGTGCTCATCAGTGCCACCCGTCAGTGTCAATCAGTGCCACCTGCCAGTGCCCATCAGTGCTGCCCGTCAGTGCCCATCAGTGCCGCCCGTCAGTGCCCATCAGTGCCGCCCGTCAGTGCCGCCTCTCAGTGCCCAGCAGTGCCGCCTATCAGTGCTCATCAGTGCCGCCTATCAGTGCCGCCTATCAGTGCTCATCAGTGCGGCATATTAGTACCTCCTCATCAGTGCCACCTCATCAATGCCCATAAGTGCCACCTCATCAGTGCCCATCAGTGCAGCCTATCAGTGCCGCCTCATCAGCGCACATCAGTGAAGGAGAAAAAATTATTTATTTTCAAAATTTACTCGCAGAAAATAAGAAAAACATTTTTTTTTTCAAAATTTTCTGTCTTTTTTCTTTTTTTTTGTAAAAAATAAAAAACCCAGAGATGATTAAATACCACCAAAAGAAAACTCTATTTGTGTGAAAAAAATGATAAAAATTTCATATGGGTACAGTGTAGCATGAACAATTGTCATTCAAAGTGTGAGAGCACTGAAAGCTAAAAATTGGTCTGGATGGGAAAGGGGTTTAAGTGCACAGAAGGCAAGTGGTTAAAAGACAGATTTTTTTTTTGGGATTGTCCTCTAGGAAGGAAAAAAATGGTATATTCTCCTCGCCAGAGGGAAAGTCTGTTGTTTCTCCTCTTCACAAAGCAAAAACAATACAGGGTTGAG
Organism: Pelophylax lessonae; assembly: GCF_965119305.1. Classification (NCBI taxonomy): domain Eukaryota; kingdom Metazoa; phylum Chordata; class Amphibia; order Anura; family Ranidae; genus Pelophylax; species Pelophylax lessonae. The sequence continues at coordinate 523,616,095 of NC_138768.1, forward strand.
ATACAGAGTGAAGGATCACTGTGAGCCAATCAGAGGCTATTACAGCGATCTTGTGGTCAGGATCTGGTTCCTCCAGGTCCTGATCGTTATTAGAGACCCAGGACTGTCAACGACAGCCCGGCCTCTGTGCTGGGAGTGCGCGAGCGAGCGCTTTTCCAGCACAGACACTAGTACAAAAAATATGCAGTGCCCAGGTTTAAAGTATTTTTCCTGGATGCCGCATACTGTATATGTGTTAGGCATAGAGGGCGTTAAAATGATTGACTAGACCCGTTTATACTGTATCAGGGTGGATTTGATTTAAATCAAGTTGATTTAAATCATGATTTTTAAAGAGCAACTGTCACCTCTGTCCCACAGCTGCTCCTCCTCTGACCCGCTGTTGACTCACTGACAGTCCTATTAACTTTAATGGGACGGCTGGTGATGCAGCAGTGACACAACAAGGGGAGGGACGTGGCAGCAGCAGGTGAGTAATATCCGCTAACAGGCGCTGCCATGATGGATCTGAAATGACAGGTGCTCTTTAAATGTAAGGACTCATTGTTGCTGGTAGTGGGAAATTGTGTGAATACATCAATGCAGTGCATGTTATCTCAGCTTGCAGAGCTTGGATTCATTGAATGAGTTTACCAAAAATGTAAATATTGCAGAATATACAGCCTCATGCTACATAACTAAGCTTCATTTCATGCTGAATAAACTAAACTATTAATGTATCTGAAATAGAAAACTATCTTTAGATAGATTTTTATTTCAAAAGCATTTTTTTAAAATAAATTTGATAAAAATAAAAAAAATCTAATTAAAAAAAAAAAAATCTGATTTTTTTTTTTTAATTTTTTTTTTCCGATTTTTATCCACCCTGTAGTGTATATCACCTATATGCTGTTTCTTTTAATAATTAGTTTCCTATAAATTATATTTAACCTGAGACCTTGCATCACAGTTTAAGGTTAGATCATTTGCTTTCATGCTGGGTTCACTCCTCATTATTGTCCATCTGTGGTGATATTTATATTAAAGCGAGAGATAGATTTTTATAAAGGCCTAGTTATGAAATATATGAGAGATTAGTGAGGCATCATTGTTTATTTCTCACAGATATAAGGTCGGTGCAGGTTAGAGTTATTATTTCCACATGACCTACCTTTAGATGAACACTTTGCCCCAGAAGCTGTGAGGCTGGGAACTTGGCACATTGCTGCAGAGGTTGTCATGCAGGTCATGGAAACAGCCCTAATCACTGCTGTGAATGTTATCCTCATGCTGCTAAGGTCTGTATGCAGCAGCTTTTGGAGGGCCCAGCACAAGGACCATTAATCCTTCTGTCAAGAAAAGTGTATCCAATTTAATGAAAGGGTAAGGTGACTGTAAACGTCACCTCCTCTCTTATCATGGAGGCATAACACACAATTCGTGCTGGAGAAGTAAAGGCCATTGTTAATTACTACCAACCAGCACTACCCAATACTGCTAATGGGTTTTTAACCCTGTACTTTTAGCACACTGTTGTCTTTTTTTTTCAACATTTTAGTTTAACCTTAAAAGAAAAAAAAAGTATGTTGGAGTATATGAAAAAGATATTGATGGGATGCAAGAATTTGCAGTACTAGAATTGGTTACTGTTCTGCGTTATCCCTCATTTTAGGGAAAGGAAGTTTACGAAAGCCTATTGGCTGTAGTCTTATAGACTTCAGTTCAGTTGCATGTGTTTAAATATACTGTACAGTATATATATACAGTATCTCACGAAAGTGAGTACACCCCTCACATTTTTGTAAATATTTTATTCTATCTTTTCATGTGACAACACTGAAGAAATTACACTTTGCTACAATGTAAAGTAGTGAGTGTACAGCTTGCATAACAGTGTAAATGTGCTGTCCCCTTAAAATAACATACAGCCATTAATGTCTAAACTGCTGGCAACAAAAGTGAGTACACCCCTAAGTGAAAATGTCCAAATTGGGCCCAATTAGCCATTTTCTCTCCCTGGTGTCTTGTGACTAGTTAGTGTTACAAGGTCTCAGGTGTGAATGGGGAGCAGGTGTGTAAAATTTGGTCTCTAACATCCAGCTCTGTGATGTCCAGTGGCAACCTGTGAAGCTCTGGGCTGAATAATTTTGCACGCCCAATTTTTCAGTTTTTTATTTGTTAACAAAGTTTAAAATATCCAATAAATTTTGTTCCACTTCATGATTGTGTCCCACTTGTTGTTGATTCTTCACAAAAAATACAGTTTTATATCTTTATGTTTGAAGCCTGAAATGTGGCAAAAGGTCGCAAAGTTCAAGGGGGCCGAATACTTTCCCAAGGCACTGTATATATATATATATATATATATATATATATATATATATATATATATATATATATGTATATTAGCTCAATTTGTTCTGTGTTTGCTTGCATCGGATGCGCAGGAGTTCTGTGCATCCACGTGTATGCGGTACTACCAGCAGTGCCGGGACAAAGTCATCCCCAGTGCCCAGAGCAAACATGCCAAACCCACACCTGATAAATATATCTGATCATTATACCTATTTATAGAGTGCAGAGGTCAGGATTGGGTATATTACAAAGTGCAAGGGTGGAGAGGTTTGCAAAATAATATACAGAGTGCAGGGGTCAGGAGCAGATAATGTACAGATTTCAGGGGTAAAGTGTATGTAATATTTAATGTGCAGGAGTTAAGAGTGGGTAAACTACAGAGTGCAGGGATGATGGGTATATACCCCCTAGTGCACAGCAGTACCCCTATGAAGCATTTATCACCTACATATATACACACATATACAAAAAAACACTCTCATACTGTATACACAATATACCACCAACTTATGTACATGTCTAAACCAAGCGTCTTCTCTTACTTTTTTTTTAAATATAAAGGTTTAAATTCTAACTCCAGGAAAGTACAAAAATCCACCCCTTTAGTGGGGCTCCCCATACTGGGCAAAGGATACAAGCTGTACTAACCCCCCCCCCCACTGCACCGAGCCCACAATGGGACAATCCTATTCCCTACCCACACGCACATGCCCACTGTCTCATTGTCGGGTCGGCGCAGATTGGGGCATGGAGATCGGATTGTCGGCTCGGTGCAGTGTCGGCTCGGCGCAGTGTCGGGTCAGCGCAGTGTGGGCCATGGAGATCGGATGGATGTTTGTTATAAGAGATCCCGCTGCCCGATCCGTTGGTGCGCATGCGCCCGCTCATGCGCAGTAGGACTTGTGCCTCACCTGTTACGATGTTATCAAAATTCCCTACATATTCTGCGAATGCGCAGTAGGACGTGTGACGCGGCCACAGCTGGTGCATGACGAATCCACAGTTGATCTCAACCGGAAATGACGTAGGTAGGTAAATCTGATTGGTTAGGGAAATCTGATGGAACAGAGGCTGAGATTATGGGTACAGGAAGTGAGCAGTGTAGCTGGTGGGAGCATGGAAACAGGTAAGTGAAATAGGCTATTTTCCCCACTTTCCCTACACACACACATGAACTGCAAGGGTGGACTTTATTTTCCATTCCTGGAGTTGGGCTGTATTATGGCACCACCACACTTGCTGTTGATGCTCAAATTCTTGAATATCTTAGGAATTACTGGGACTTTTCAGGTTGATGTATTCCACATACAGATTTTAAGCTCTTTTGAGCAGGGCCCTCTTAAAGGAGTTGTAAAGGCAGAAGGTTTTTTATCTTAATGCATTCTATGCATTAAGATAAAAAGCCTTCTGTGTGTAGCAGCCTCCTCAGCAACAGGAAATGGTGAAAGCAACAGGAATGGCAGCCATTGCCAAAGCAGATCAGTGTGGAGGCATGTTGTCCTGATGGAACAAGGCTTCTAGAGCAAACCACATCTTTTCACCTTGATGTCTGCATGCAAAGCATTACTCAAAGGTTGCATAGCAGTTGCCGGTTATTAATTGATGACGCTATATAAGTACCTGTATTAAATAAATACATTAAAATAATCTGTCCTTTCTGAAAGTAATTGATGAGCAGCACACCCTGGGAATCCCAGAAGACTGTTGCCATCACTGCAGATGTAAAACTCTGTGCCTTTGGTGAAGGACAGAAGGTGTGTTTCTACTGTTTCAGCTGAGATTTGCTCTCAGGTTAGAAGTGGTGGACCCAAGTTTCATTCACAGTCACAAACTAGCACAAATGTTTCCTAGATCTTTCCTAAACAGCTGCATATTGTCCATGGATGTTGAGAATCTTGTGCGTTTTTTATGATCAGGCATCAGCAATTGTGAGACTCATTGGGCAGAAACCTTGTGCATATTAAAATTTTGGGTGAAGATGTACTGAACTATAGTTCTTGGTGTGTCTGTTACCTTAGCAATTGTCAATCTGCCATTACCTCATCGTACATATGGTTAATGTTTTCTGTATGGTCACATCCGTAGGTCTGCCAGGGAAGGGATCATCTTTAAGGATATCCCATTTTCACTTTTTAACAGTGCTGTAGGATGTGCCATCCTTTCCCAGTGTTGCAACTCATTTACAAAAAATGGCCAACCTTGTGCGCAAAAAAAAATTTCAGCTCTGAACATCTGGAAGAGTGGCTTGGTGCGGTGATATAGTTTCATGTCTATGTGGTCACTCCTACATCAGACCATGAACACTTGGGACGTTCCTCATACAAACTAGCAAACGAAAGCAAAGAAAAACGGTTTTGCATTACGTTTAGGATTTCTTTGAACATCCCTTGTACTCTTGCTTAAAACTAAAGGCAAAACTTTTTTCCAGTTTTGGATAGTGTTGAGAGGGATTAGAACACCTGTCAGTTTTTTTTCTGTCTGTGATCCCAGTGGGGGGATTGACCCTCTCTATTTGTTCTGGTGACGGGTATCACAGAGAGTGAATGTAATAGAAAATACACAATTTTGGATTGTCACCAGAACAGGAATAGTGGGGAAATCGGTGACCTTGATGACAACAAAGGATTTCCCTCACTACGGAGGGATTTCCTCACACTTCCTGTTGTGGCTATGGGGCAGGACGTGAAGTGAAATCTCCCCAGTCGAAAATAGATTGTAAAAAATAAACCTAAAAGGGGTTGTAACCCTCTCTTATCAAAGATAGAGCGGCGCTAAATCAGACTGATAAAATACAACCCAACAAACATACAATGAATATGTAAACAAATCTAATAGAAGAAAAATTTGATGTGAGAAAAATCCAAAGAATAAAAAATATATTGTGAAACAAAGTCTAGTCAAAAAAATGATTCCCAAATAAAAATTTTGCCTTTAGATCTACCCTAATTTGACAATGCATCACCAGAGGTTACAGAAGTGGAAAGAAAAGGTGCTGTTCTTTGTGTCCCTGCTCCCTAGGCATTGGCCCATGAGTACCATTTTGGAAAATACAGACCTCAGTTTCATTCCTTATACTAGAGTGGCAGGAGGTTTTAACCCTTCCTGTGACTTTGAGTGGAAGGATCAGCCTTTTTATTTGAGACATGAAAATGGACCATAGTGAATTGATATGATAGAATCTTGTGAATTCTAGCAGATAAAAAAAAAACAATGGCAGCTCTATGGAATCTATTTATTCAAAACTGATTTAATCTAACTTTTCTTTCAGTGCTAATGCATCTAGAGGTTTGGTTTTGTATGTTACTTTTAAACCTTTTCGTTTATTATGACATCAGAGCTTGACGTTTGTATGCAAGATGATTTAAAATATTCCACCTACTACAAAAGCTAATTATACTTTTTGTTGTTGTTGCAGCATGGCACCCAGTGGGCACAGTCCAAGTGCACTATGTGTACGTGTAAGCATGGCAAGGTATCATGTGCCTCCAAACCTTGTCCCAAGATGCACTGCAATGAAGGAGAAGTGGGAGTAGTGTCCCCAGGAGAATGCTGCCCTGTATGTTTCGGGACTGGAGGTGTGTAGCATGCTTTGTGTAGATCTATACGAGTATCTGCAACTGAATCTAATAGTATCTAATCCCAAATAATTTCTCTATGCATAAAAATCAACATTTAACATTCCACAATTTTTTTCTGTGAATCATCACACGCATGTATTAAAAGTGACAATAAGGTATACATGTGTGCAGTTATTGTGCACTAAAATTATCTCTGTAAACAAATGTATTAAAAATTATTTATAAGTGCAATTCATATGGTGAATCCAGTGAAAGGTCTATTTTTTATTACCGTGTTGCCTTCCACCAATCACAACCTGTGATTTTCACCCTATCTGCTACTTGAAGTGCTCCATAAATATGCCAGTGTATCACCTCAATAGTGCTCCCCTTGTGTATACTCTCACCTTACTGAATGTGACCTCACATTTAAATTCGGTCAAAATATGCTTTCTATCCCTTCCAGGGCTAAGATGTAAGTTAGCTTTATCTCCTCATTCTGCCTCCTTATTGCTGCTAGCTCATATCATGACAGTCTCATGTAGAAGTTGTTAATATCAGCTCAAAGCAACCAATTCCGGGGTCTCCTTAAATAATCTATTTAAGGTGTTATGTGTCTTTGTCCCATTGTGTGCCGCCTTGGTGTGCATCCCCATTGTTAATTGAGTTACCTATTGTTTCTGTCTGTCTGACCATCTCTTGGAGATGAGATTATTATTGTGACCACTGTGCCTTGTTATTGAACCATTGTGGGATGTAATGTATTTATGTTAATTAGCTTACTTAGATTATTGTTCCTTAGCTATATTAATTATATTCCTGATTACAGTTTGTTTTGTTAGGGTAATGTGATCAGGCCCTACCTGGTCCTGTGTGCTATATAAATTGTGTGAGTTTTCAATAAAGTGAGTTCCAGTTTGCATCTAAGCTATTGTCTGCTAGTCTTAGATGCTCAGCTATAATATCTGGTTCCTAGGTCCAGACTGGAGGAAGCTATATATCACGACGGAGGCACTCAAGCCGGGTGCTGGACGGTTCCGTCACAGTGTCCATGTGCAAAGTGAATCTAATGGGAGAAGTTTCATAATTATAACTCAGCTGCTGTGCCCGCAGACCTCTAATGAGGAAAATTGTAGGGTCTGCATCACTTTAGACTTGATTTCCTATTGAGAGTACCTCACCAAAAATTAATTTTTTATTGCACGGGTGGGATGCCTGTAATATGACTTGTATCTTAGTATAAATTTCTAAGAGAATCTGTATGCCAATCACACAAGCAGGAAATTATGTTTCTGGGTGGAGTTCTGAACCCATTGTGTCAACAGAACACCTCTAGGTAGACATATTGCATTGCATTTTACAGAAAATGACAGTACTGCAGATTGAAAAGGAAAGGTCATTTTGAATACCATTAAATTACAATATGACTAGAGTCACAGATGTATATGCTTTATTATATTTTTTATATTTGCTATTTTTTTCCCCCACAAAAGTGGAGTTACCCTTTAAAGGTAAAGAAAAATAGCCTTGAAAAAAACAAATGCAGCCACCACATCCAATGACGGGTAAAATAAAGGATTTATTCTTTCAATGAGCCAGGAGATACATTATATTACAATACAACATGTCCATTAGAATCCATAGAACTGCAAACTCTCCTGTTTCAATAATAAAAACGCACCGTTTGATAAAATGGCAGCGTAATTCAATTCTGCTTATTATATACCTACATAACCAATATGATGACAGAAACTAAACGTTTTTATTTGTCCACAGATTTCGAATAAAGCAAACAGCCCATCCAACATTTTTAAAAAATTTTGTCTATCTTCCATTAAGGAGAACTGAGGAACATCTGTCATTAAAAGTAATTAATTACTTGAAATAAAAGAAGGCAACTCATTTTCATAGCTGTACAGTACAAAACACAGTGGGGGAGATTTACTTAAACAGGAGCACGGTGCTGTGCATGATAGCCAATCAGCTTTTTACTTCAGCTAGTTCAATTAAGCTTTGACAAAAAAACACAGTTCATTTTGACTTATTTTAACTTATGCCTCTTTCACACGGGCACACCGCCCGGCGGAGTCCATTCTGCTCAGCGGGGGGGCGACAGGATTGGATCAGACAGCAGCGGGTGTCAGCAGACATGTCTCTGCCCACATCCGCTGCCCCATAGGGATGCATGGAGCATCCGATCAGGTCCGCCTGAAACACTGACAGGTGGATCGGATCGCCCGTGTGAAAGGGGCCTTATAGTGTGTACCAGGCTTTAAACACATGATTGCTTTCTTGCCACCACCACTTCTGCTCCTTGAGTTCCTATTTGGTTGGTATTTAGCAGTAAGGAGTCCTTGTCTTCATTAGGAGCAAGGTTGTTGAGGCCATGGCCTCTTTTTCCCTAGGAGTTTTTCCTTCTTTTTTTTACCCTAAGTAGGGCATTGTTCTGAAGTCTCTTTGTTGTGCTCCTCTATGCCCTCTGGAAGTTTTCCTTCCATTGTATGGCTGGGGTTTGTGCTGTTTGAGTTTCTCTCTCAGCTGCTATTCTTCTGGTTTGTCTGGCTCCCTGAGGCTAGTTTCAGCTGTAAAGTGCTTCAGGTTGGTCTCTCTGTTCTGTCAAACCTTTCCTTGAGCCCTTGATACATGGGCCTAGTAGACATTTGGTTGTGTTGCCCACCCCTCATTTGGACTGTTTTTTTAAATCCCAGGGTTCAAGAATACTGTATCCTGTACGGTACAACTTAGAAGATAGGATTTTTACCTTACTGGTTTAAGATACTAGTTCCTTGGAATACAGAACAGGACACAGGTCTCTTCCTCTGTTCTTTATGATCTTCCCATTGCTTGCTACAAAACTGAGGCTATCTGGGAGTGGAAGGGGTTATATAGGGAATGTCTCAGCAACAACCTTTTTTCCAACATTCGGTCACCTGAAGGTGACAGCATATACCCCAGCTTAAAGAATACTGTGGCCTGTAGTGTACTCCAAAAAACAGATTTTACTGCTAATTGAAAAATCCGAACAATAAAAAATAGATACAAATACTGCGCTAACTAAAGACATGTGAAAGCAGCTGGCACCACTAGACCATAAAGTGACAAAAATACAAAATAGAAAACAAATGTGCAGCGCTAGTGATATAAGAAAGTCCGACTAAATCCGTCCCATGTGAAAATATCATATAAAATAAGTGATAAAGTGATCCAAGTGTGGTATAAACAAGATGTGCAGCAAGATCCCAGCACCAATGAAGGTATAAGTGAATTGCGCTCACCAGATGGATGGGACCCCAGTGCTATACAGCAGGAGGGTCAAACACGCTTGAAAAGATAAGGGTATATCCCAACAAGATTCACCGACCATGGAAGATGCCAAATGGGTTCTTGACAGATGTACCAGTCAGAATATCCACTCCCGTGTATTGGATGGTAAATCAAAAAAGAAGGGGGATATACATAGCGTAATATTGCTAAAACTGGTTTATTGATAAAAAAAGCCGATACACTTACAGACATCCGTAATCAACAGGCATATCAAGCATAAACAGCTGGGCTGACTGAAGTCCTCTTAACATGTTTCGGCACAACTGCCTTTTTCAAAAGATATTTTGTCAGCATTCAGATATCCAATATATATAACATACTCATTGGTCCCATCACCCTGTGAAGGCGATTGGATAATTGATACCAGGAAGTAGTAAAAGCACATTGGCGTGTGTTCCAAACCTCATAATGAGAGGCCGCCAAAAAAATCTATAAAGCTAATTGGCTGGTGACTCTCAAAGCATAGAGGAAATGCTCCGGCGTGCGGTCCACACCTCATTGTGGAACACCGCCAAAAATAAGCGATAACGTCACTTCCGGGATAAACAAGGAAGTGACCTCATCCCAGTGTAATAGACACAAGCCGGAAGTAGTGATGCCGAGGAACACCGCAAGCATTGTAAGAGCGGAGCGACGGCTGCGCCAGCGTCATATCCGGGACCTATGCGGAAATGACGTCAGTGAGGCGCATCGTAGTGGAAGTTTGCGGGCCATCTAGCGGTCGTCCGGCATATCGCCAGAGATAGCTGAGATATGGTGATGCATTCAAAACCAGAAAAGGGGGAAATTTTAAATGCCCAATCTCTATTTAGTAGCCAAAACAAGATGGTGTACAACCGATGAGTATATTATTGTACAATCACATGTATCAATCGAAGGCAGGAAAATACATATATATTCAAAAGATTATCTCAATATATCAATAAATGGCTAAAACATATATAACGGTATAAAAATGAATAAAAAAGAATTTAAAAAGATTAAAAACAACATGAGCAGGAAGATAAGGGAACAATTGGAGAGTGTACACATTATGCTGTATTTATAAACGCATTAATGTCCCACTCAATGTTTAAACCATAGGGATGGTAAGATTTAAGGGTAAGTGAAAAATCCTACTGTTATGCATTATCTCAAAAACGATTTAGGGTAATGCCCCTTTCACAGTAGTGCGACTTGTCCTGCGACTGCAAAGTCGCATGACAAGTTGTTCCCCATGATTTCCAATGAGTACTGTTCATATCTGTGCGACTTCAAGTCGCAGCCACTTTAAAGAAGTCTCTGCAATACTTTGGTCTGACTTTGATGCAACTTGAGGTCCATAGACCCCAAGATTACACAGGCAATGCTTCAAGTCAAAGTCGCAGGGCAAAGTCGCGTCAAAGTCGCGTGACTTTCAGATCGCACAAGTGTGAAAGGGGCCTTAAGAAAATATCCTCCCTTGTCTCTGCCCTGCAAGTGTTAAATGCTTGTTTACATGCCACCTTGGCTGTCTGTGTCAGTAAAAAGGGTTAACGATGTGTCATGTTGAGAATCATATCAAAATACAATTATGGCCTCCTGTTTTAAAAAAAAATATATGCTGCAGCATATACAGTACCTTGGAATATCTCGCAAATAACTGTTTAGGTTGCCAGAGAAGTCAACCACATTCAACTTCCTGTGATGTTATGGCAACAATGTTGCACTTCTCCTAAATGTAGAGCAAAGTTGCAGCACCAGTTGCCATGTAGGCTTTTTCTGCAGTGGGATAAAACAAATGTTACAAGTGAAACGGCTATAAGGCTACATTCACACCTGAGCGTAGCGTTTTTCGCGCGTCTTTTACCGCGATTTTAGCGGCGTTTTTTACCGCGATTTTTACCGCGATTTTTGTGTAGGCGTTTTTAGATTGAATAGAGATCAATGGAAAACGCCTGTAATCTGCCCAAAAAGAAGCTCATGTACTTTTTTGAGCGTTGGGCGTTTTGTATACAGCGTCAAAACGCTCAGATGTGAACAGGGGCCATTGAAATGAATAGGATTTGTCTTGTTGGGCGTTTTGAGAGCTGATCCTAGAGCAGAAAAACGCCCCAAAAACGCCCCAAAACGCCTAGATGTGAACGGAGCCTTAGCATTGTCATTGTTGATTCAAAAGCTTGTAAAGTGAATACACCCCTTACATTTGTGTAAATATTTTATTATATCTTTTCATGTGAAAACGCTGAAGAAATGACACTTTGTTACAATGTAAAGTAGTGAGTGTACAGCTTGTATAACAGTGTAAATTTGCTGTCTCCTCAAACAAAAGTGAGTAGACCTCTAGGTGGAAATGTCCAAACTAGGCCCAAATATTTTGTGTGGCCACCATTATTTGCCAGCACTGCCTTAACCCTCTTGAGCATAGAGTTCACCAGAGCTTCACAGGTTACCACTGGAGTCCTCTTTCACTCCTCCATGACGGCATCACGGAGCTGGTGGATGTTAGAGACCTTTCGCTCCTCCACCTTCCATTTGAGGATGTCCCACAGATGCTCAATAGGGTTTAGGTCTGGAGACATGCTTGGCCAGTCCATCACCTTTACCCTCAGCTTCTTTAGCAAGGCAGTGGTCGTCTTGGAGGTGTGTTTGGGGTCGTTATCATGTTCGAATACTGCCCTGCGGCCCAGTCTTGACTGTAGGCAAGACACACTTGTCTTTGTACTCTTCACCTGGTTGCCGCCACACATGCTTGACACCATCTGAACCAAATACTTTTATCTTGTCTCATCAGACCACAGGATATGGTTCCAGTAATCGATGTCCTTAGTCTGCTTGTCTTCAGCAAACTGTTTGCTGGCTTTTTTGTGCATCATCTTTAGAAGAGGCTTCCTTCTGGGACAACAGCCATGCAGACCAATTTGATGCAGTGTGTGGCGTATGGTCTGAGCACAGACAGGCTGACCCCCCACCCCCTTCGACCTCTGCAGCAATGCTGGCAGCACTCATATGTCTATTTCCCAAAGACAACCTCTGGATATGATGCTGAGCACGTGCACTCAACTTTTTTGGTCTACCATGGTGAGGCCTGTTCTGAGTGGAACCTGTCCTGTTAAATCGCTGTATGGTCTGGGCCACCATGCTGCAGCTCAGTTTCAGGGTCTTGGCAATCTTCTTAATCCTAGGCCATCTTTATGTAGTGCAACAATTCTTTTTGTCAGATCCTCAGAGATTATTTTGCCATGAGGTGCAAAGTTGAACTTCCAGTGACCAGTATGAGAGAGTGAGAGCGATAACACCAAATTTAACAAACCTGCTCCCCTTTCACACCTTAGACATTAAAACACGAACGAGTCACATTACACCGTGGAGGAAAAATTACTAATTGGGCCCAATTTGGACATTTTCACTTAGGGGTGTACTCACTTTTGTAACCAGTGGTTTAGATAGTAATGGCTGTGTGTTGATTTATTTTGAGGGGACAGCAAATTTACACTGTTATACAAGCTGTACACTCACTACTTTACATTGTAGCAAAGTGTCATTTCTTTAGTGTTGTCACATAAAAAGATACAATAAAATATTTACAAAAATGTGAGGGGTGTACTCATTTTTGTGCAGTACTGTAGCTGGTCAATTAGCATCTGGTCACCTAGCCCTGCCTACTGCTTTCTGGATTAATAGTACTGCTGCTGTTGATGAAACCTTCCACTGTGTGCTGTAGTGTCTGGCAGGGGGAATGCATGGATGAAGATTGGCTCAATCAGGAAAAGTAACGTTTTTTCTGCTTCATTAAATAATTGATTCATTTTATTTTATTATTTATTTTATGAGACTTGTGCATTACATAGTAACTGGATTTATTACTTGTTTAAATTGTCATACAGGAGCCTTTAGATGTGCTACTTACTTGTTTTTGAGTTTATAATGTTATCTGTTGGATAGCCTACCCTTCATACATTACAAATGCCACATGGGCATCTTAATACATTTATAAGATCACATATAAAAAACAATTTTCTAGGTTACCAAAACCTTTGCTAAAATGGCATGCCTAATCTCCCGTGATAAGCCCATTACAGCAAATGCATGATAGGCATGGAAACAGTAACAAATGTAAGTTTGTTTAGGAGTCTTATATTCCGTATCTTTCTTCTCATATTTAAGTGGACAGCAACAGTGGAATTTCTTTGAACAGCTACCCATCTGATTGCAGGAATGTCCACAATTTTACAATAATAAGTCTTATTTTGGTTGATATAGCATATTATTTGGATTATATTCACTTCATAGTCTGTTGGCCTTAGTTTCCAGGAGCTCATTCCTACCTACCAATTTAATCTCATCTTGTATCAAATCCTTTGAATCTTTTTTTTTTTTTTTTCACTAGAGCCTTTTCAGCAAATTTGACTGTATCATAATTTGCTGTATCATAAGCATTATCTTTGTACAATAAACAACTGGCCCTCACAAGCAAGCCTGCGCCTGGCAGGTCTCTAAACTGTGTTGTTAGAATAGTATAATTGCTCAACCTTAATTGAGAATCAAAAAATGAAATGATGATTTAACAAAATGAAAATGTAATACTGGGATGAGCACAGTTTGTTCATTCATAATTTGAGTTAGCTACTTAAGAAGACCATTTTCAAAAAGAAACACCAGAAAGATGTAATTGCCAAAGTAAACATATGCTACAATATTTTGCTACTTTTTCAGGAAGGCCTTCCTTAAAGTATCCCCCCCTGGCATTTCTTGTGTTTTGTTGCCCCACAACCTGGAATTAACATGGATTATTTGAGGATTTGCATCATTTAATTTACAGAACATGCCCTCAACTTTGAAGATGTTTTTTTTTTTTTTTTTTAATTGTGAAGCAAACAACAAATAGGACAAAAAAACAGAAAAAAGTCAATGTGCATAACTATTCACCCCCCTAAAGTCAATACTTTGTAGAGCCATCTATGGAGTCTATAGAGACTCTATGGAGCGTACGCCTTATTGTCGTCCTATGTACAGATACTCCAGCCTCTGCTGTGGAACTCCTCCAGGGTTACCTTGGGTCTTTGTGCTGCCTCTCTGATTAATGCCCTCCTTGCCCAGTCTATGAGTTTTGGTGGGCGGCCGTCTCTTGGCAGGTTTGCTGTTGTGCCATGTTCTTTCCATTTGGTTATGATAGATTTGATGGTGCTCCTGGGGATCATCAAAGACTTGGATATTTTTTTATTTTATAACCTAACTCTGACTTGTATTTCTCAACAACATTGTCTCTTACTTGTTTGGAGAGTTCCTTGGTCTTCATGGCAGTGTTTGGTTAGTGGTGCCTCTTGCTTAGGTGTTGCAGCCTCTGGGGCCTTTCAGAAAAGGTGTGTATATAGAATTACAGATCATGTGACACTTAGATTGCACACAGGTGGACATAATTTCACTAATTATGTGACTTCTGAAGGTAATTGGTTGCACCAGAGCTTTTTATGAGCTTCATAACAAAGGGGGTGAATACATACGCACATGCCAATTTTCTGTTTTCTATTTCTAAAAAATAGTTTTATGTATATATTTTTCTCATTTCACTTCACCAACCTAGACTATTGTGTTCTGACCCATCACATAAAATTCATATTAACAAAACATTGAACTTGGCTGTAATGTAGCAAAATAGGTAAAAAGTCAAGGGGGTGAATACTTTTGCAAGGCACTGTATATATACTATATTACTAAAAGTATTGGGACGCCTGCCTTTATATGCACATGCACTTTAATGGCATCTTAGTCTTAGTCCGTAGGGTTCAATACTGAGTTGGCCCAATAGAACTCCTTTAGGATGAATTAGAGCGGAGACTGTGAGCCAGGCCTTCTTTCCAACATCAGTGCCTGACCTCACAAATGTGCTTCTGAAAGAATGGTCAAACATTCCCATAGACACACTCCTAAACCTTGTGGACAGCCTTCCCAGAAGAGTTAAAGCTATTATAGCTGCAAAGGGTGGGTCAACTAAATATTAAACCCTATGGACTAAGACTGGGATGCCATTAAAGTTCATGTGCATGTAAAGGCAGGCGTCCCAATACTTTTGGTAATATAGTGTATTTATAGCAGCAGCAGATATTATCCTTATTCCTTGTGTGTTAAAATAAAACATACTATCAAACCTAAAACAGGTTTGTTTTTGAAAAACGAATGAACGAGAGCGAATGTCAGTTTGACCCCACTAACCATTAGAAAAGCCAACAAATGTTCTGATAATGAAAATTTTGTGATGAAATTCTACTAGTGGCCAGCATTATTTATGAGACATACACATTGGCTTACAAATGTGCTATTTTACGTGGCTGGACCTTCCCTTGTCCACTGAATAAATGTATATATGTTTAACTCTACAACATGAACTGGAAAGCCTAGAGGATTGCAGCACATCCCACACGTACAAGTTCAGAGTTCAAAAAGTTTATTGTCATATGCACAAAGCACAAGTACCAAATACAGTTAAATGCTTTCTTGTGTGTATTCACACAGTTTTACACAAAAGTAGACAACACAAAAATGTAATATAATGAAATTGCAGCAGTTTACTAATAAATCTTAAAAAATAATGCATAAATAGGAAAAATGCAATTACTGTCCATTCAGAAGTCTTAGAGCCCATTTAGACCTTTCCATTCCACCGTGTAGCATTATCATAACACATATTAATGCAGATTTTTCTGTATATTATTATGCATTATGTTTATGTCTACCATTTAAATGAATGGGCTGCCAGTGCACCAGAAAATTGAACTGGCTGTCAGGGTGCCAGGAAATCAGACCACACGGGGATGCAGGTAAAATAAAGCAGTTTACTGGAGCAAACAACAATAAACGCCCAGCAATAGTGAGGAAGTAAGAGCAGGAACAAGCCGGGGTCAAGTCCAGAAGTGGGTAGTCATCCAAGCCGGGGTCGAGTCCAGAAGTGGGTAGTCTGCCGATGCCGGGTCGTCTGCCGAAGTCGGGTCATCTGCCGATGCGGGGCCCAGAGCCAGGAGAGTGTCGTCAGCCAAGCCAGGTCATACACTGAGGAACACAGAGAACAGAAGACTGTTAGCAGAGATGCACCTTGAAGCACAAACGCAAAGGTAAGGACTGCAACCCATCAGGTGATGGATATAGTCAGGTGTGCAGCATCATCACTGTGCGACACCCTGGCAGCAGGCAAGTGATGATGCAATCAGAGTTTATCAGAGGCAGCAGTCTGCACATGTCCAAGATGGCTGCCAACAGGAGGGCAAGGTAAGACCTTGACACAAGCATCATTTTCTTGGTAGGGCGTTACTGTGCATTGTGATGCACTGCAACACGTGTCAGACAGGCAGTGGGTTGATATATCAGGGTGTACAAATAAATCAATATTGCTGCGCCAAGTGACTAAATTCTATAGGGTAAATCAATATGAATCATATAAATCAATAAAAATGTGTATAAACATAAATCACCATATACAAATATAATAGTGATCCAATACAAATGACAAAGTGCAAGTGCAACAAAAAAGGGCGAATGCAAAAATGTCCAAAAAAGTGCTATATTCAAGTGATCAAAAAAGAGAGAGTCCCAAACTCAATCTTAATCAAAAGAAGAGTTATTAAGATATCTCCATCCGTGATCCAGTGTGTTAAAGGTGCAATTATGCTCCAAACACTTTAACTAGGTGCTCACAGTGATCGGTGCTAGATTAGCAGCTCACCTCAGGGTTAGACTCAAGAGTCATGTAAGCATTGGGATAATTTAAAGCGGAGTTCCGGGCACAAAAACGATATTTTTTTTTTGTGCCCCTCCGCTAGGTATGCCTCACCTGAAAAGGAATTGGATAGTTATTTTTTTTTTTTGTTTACTTACCTTGCAATTGAAGATCGAAGATACTCACCTCAGAGTACT
Organism: Pelophylax lessonae; assembly: GCF_965119305.1. NCBI lineage: Eukaryota > Metazoa > Chordata > Amphibia > Anura > Ranidae > Pelophylax > Pelophylax lessonae. Next base: position 523,633,176 of record NC_138768.1, read on the forward strand.
TCCTCCCTCGGAGCCGCGGCTCACCCCGTCACTTCCTGCCTCGCTATGATTCCTGGGAGCTGAACGTCACAGCTCCCAGGAATCAATGCGACGGCACCGGCCCCGCTCGTCATTTCCGGGCGAAGCCGCATTCCCCTGCTAAACAGCTTCTGGGCATGCCCAGAAGCTGTGGAGGAATGCCGCGCCGGAAGTGACGAGAGGGGCCGGTGCGGCGCATTCTGGGACAAGAAGACACGGAAGAAGACACAGAAGTATTTCTTCTAAAAGGTAAGTGCGAACCGGGACAAATCAGAGGCTAGCCATTGTGGAATGTGCTAGCCCTGACTGTCCCGGGGGTATGTTTAGTAAAAAATGACTCCTGTGCCCGGAACTCCGCTTTAATGGACAGCCTGTTCTTTCCACTCCACACCTTCCACTTCTCCTTCACCGATAATCAGAGTGCGATGATACTCAGCAAAAAACAAAGGAAGAAGGATCCTGCCGCTTATATCTCTCCCTTTCCTCTAACTTCAAACCGCCCCCATTCACCTCAGCCTATAAGATATATCAGGGTGCTATTGACAATGAATGACACCAAGAAATATATTGTCATTAACGTTCATAACATACATTATTTGTGTTGTTTTAACATGCATGTTCCTGCAGGGCATCACAGTGGAGGGGTCTGATTAGGCCCTTATAGCTGTAGGAAACTATCCCCCCTAAACCTGGATTTACCCTTGTTGATATACCTCAACTGCTTACTAGAAGGGAGAAAAGTGGCTGTGTGGGGTTAGAAAAGTCCCACATTTTGGATCATGTTCCATGTTACACCCCATTCAGGTTGTAATCTAAACCATGGTTACATACACCAACCCCCAAAAGCAAACTGTCATCCCCCTGTCTGAATCACAAGGTGCATCTTGATCCCTAGTTCTGTTCCTTTTTAAATTTAGCAGCAAGTATCATTCAAGTACAGGGTCACTAACATTCAATGAATACAAGTCCTATTTGCAGGTGTGAAAGAAGAGACTCCGCAATGCTCCCTCTCTGCCTCCACTCCCTCAAGTGACATCTCCATATGAACATATGAAGCCAGTTGCTTGTTTGTGTGTTCCAGGTGCAGTCTATCAGAGTGCCAGGGCTGCTAGATGTGACCTGTACCTGTGCGCTTTCTTGGGGAAGAGTTACAGCTGTTTGGCTAGGCTGGAGCACCATAACAGAAGGCCCACACCTCCATATGAACCTGAGACTGGAGAAAGTTTCCAAGACCCGGTGCATTGCACCCCCAATGCACTGATCACAGTTGCAGGGCTTTGCAGGTTTCAATGCAAACATTTATTAAATGTACTTTTTTTTTTTTATTATAGCAATGGTGGTGCATGTATATGCCTTTAAAATGCTGTCTGCTTTTTAAGGGGACATGTAAATATCCAGGACTGCCGCAATCCAAATGCTGGTAATCCTCTGTGCTGTTTTCTCAACCCATTGCAATGCTCTGTGATCCCGTTCTGAGCTGTCACCGTACAGAGGTGGAAAATATCCAGTAAGAATGGATTCTCTAACACATCTTTAGAAGCTAGTCCAGCCTTCCTTAGTCTACTGAGGAAATAAAGGTGTTGTTGTGCCTTCTGCACAAAGACTTCTACATTGGTGGACTACTAAAAGTTATCAGAAACGTAAAGCTGTTAATCCTTTCCACAAAATCCTTTACAATATTAATAGGTTTGTACACTGTAACCTAAGGCTATTCCTTCACACAAATATACCATGCACTTTAAGACAGACAGTAGTCTTAGAGCATCTATTCGTTAGACATATGCTTGTATTGATAGCGTGTTTGCCCAGATCTTATTTCTAGGTTAGATGATGGCATAGTACTTCAATTTGCCTAGCATCTCTATGGGAACCCATCTCTATGGGATCTGATAAAGCCCAGCAGTGCAAAGCATGTAGTCTACACATTAATCCATGCCCTTTGACAATTCATATTTGTTCATCATCGTTAACTTGAGATCACATCTTTAATAATCATAATGCTGTAATATACTGTAATGCCTTGTTTTTTTAATAACAGTTCAAACAGCCCTGTGCATTTAAATGCATAACGTGAACCCTTCAATTTTTTTGTATTTAATTTTTAGATTCGTTGTTTCCACCATATCATGCATGGTCTAATCCACCCATTCCTTGTTCCGGTCATTAGAATCCCTACCCTATTCAGTACAAGACAGTGCTTATTTAGCAGTTATTTAGCACTCAGCACTATGGCACTGATTTACCAAAACTGGAGAGTGGGAAATCTCATGCAACTCTGCATAGAAACCAATTAGCTTCCAGGTTTTTTTTTTTTTATCAAAGGCTTAACTGAATGAGCTAAAGTTAGAAGCTGATTGGTTACCATTCAGAGCTGCATCTGATTTTGCTCGCTCCAGTTTTAGTAAATCCACCCCTATATGGCAGGATTGTTTTTTAAGGATATGTGCATTTTTGAACTAGCATGATCACACCACTGGTCATAACCCCTTTAAAGCTGTGTTGAACTTGCAGTTGTGGCTGCTTATTTTGTGTTTCCTCTTATTGCAACTGACTTAACTTGACCCACCCCAGTAACTCACTTTAGAAAATAACTTAGAAAAAGTTAGTGAGTGTAATAAGTTCCAAGCTTGAGAATTTTCTAGCCATAGAAGATTTTTATTTATATAAGCTATTACTAAGTTGTAGTTTTTGCAAAACAGCTCCATTAAAATGTTAAATAAGCTTATTGCTTGCAATTGAGATTTCATTTACAGTGTGATTTTCATACACACCTAAGGACTTGCTGTTTTTTTTTTATTCTAGTGCATTTTTCATTTTGCATATACACAGTATCAGAAAATATATGTCAGTTCTTCTCTATAACTTTGTTGATCCAATGTGAAATTGAGTGTCATTGCTTTATATTTACAGACATTACTAGGAGAACAGGATCGAGTACAGACTGCAATAAAAACAATTTGATTGTTTATAGAGTCAAGAAAAAAAACATCCTATGGGTGAAAGTACACAGTTTAAAATTCTGCTGACTGCTTTTTCCGAGCATTCCAAATAATTTGGTGATGTTAAATAATATTTCATTTACTGAAGTAGTCACATCATTTCTTTGAATTAAATCTGTAAGTGACACAAGTGCCAGTATAAATTTCACCTTTATTTACTAGCAAGCTGTAACTATTGCAATTTAAGGTAGTGAGGCCTGTATTAAAATGTGGTTCCTAGTCTGCCCAAGGAATACTAAGTAAGAATCTCTAATTAAAATGTTTTCTTTTTGTTCAATTTTATAATTTTACCTTGCTTATCTGGTCGTGTCAGCGTGATATTTGACAGCGCTATCTAATTAGCGACACAGGAAAAAGCCCAATTGTTCAAACGAGACTGTGAATCCAATTAAGTACATTTAGCGTGATGCCTTTACTGACATTTACTATCAGCATAAAAAGACTGTATTCAATGGAAGGGGTCTTGTGTGCATTATTTCAAGTGTCTTTAATGAAAGCTTAATTTGCTATACAATGTACAGTATCTGGGGTGCATTATTTGATTTGGCACTAATTGGTCACAGTGTTACATGCCCTTAACTAATAAAAGAAAATTAAATCCAGTGAAGCAGAGTGTAAACAGGGATTGATTTGCTTTACATTTAACATACCCATAGACATGAGATGACTGTTGCCAAATCTGAATTCTTGTTGACTGCTCTCCTGGGGAACAAGAGATTGGACATAAACTTACGTGTGAATTATTTTGATAATGTATGGTATGTATGCCACATGGGTGTAACTAGATTGGCATTAATGGGTGCAACTGCCCCTGGTTCATGAGGTTTGGGGACCCGACCATTACTGCTGCTTTACTATATTTGACTGTGGTAGACTCTAGCAGAACAGTAATTATTCAGCTTTTTAAGTTACTTGTTGTACCTGCTCCATTATAACTGCTCAGGTTACCGAATTATGAGTTTTGCAAGATGAGAAATAATGTTGTTTGTCGTAAAAAAAACACTGTTTAACATTTCCCCCAAGACAACAAGATCATTGTGAGCAGTGACTAAATGTGTATAATCCACGCTATGGATAAACACCAGTATATAATAAAGTGCTAAGTGCGCATAGAGCTGCTGCCCCCCTTTAGACTGCAACCAAAGTAGTGCCTGTTGTGAAACCTATGTAAAAATTGGGTTTTGGCGCTGCTCTGTGTGCAATGTACAACTAGTATAGTATATCATTAATCAAAAAAACAGAAAATATATAAAAGAATATTGTGCAACATATGCAAATGTTATGTGCAAAAAATTATTAATAAAGAGCATGTGCTAAATAAAGGTGTCCAAGTGATGTGAACGTCCAATTTCACTAAACAATTTATACATAAACCTTGGGCTAATACAAGGTGATCCGTGTTTAAAGTGAAAAGTCAATTAATCTTATGCAGTATCTCATCCACACTTTGGCCCCCAGCTACATCACTAACCTAGTCTCAAAATACCAACCAAATCGTTCTCTTCGTTCCTCCCAAGACCTCCTGCTTTCCAGCTCCTTGGTCACCTCCTCCCATGCTCACCTCCAGGACTTCTCCCAAGCCTCTTACATCCTTTGGAATTCCCTACCCCAATCTGTCCTGCTGTCTCCTACTTAATCCATTTTTAGGCAACCCCTGAAAACTCATCTCTTCAAAAAAGCCCATCCTGCCTCCACCTAACTAATGTACTTTCATTTTCTTTATCAGCTCACCCTTCACAGTTATTACTCTTTGTATCACTTGACCCTCCCTTTTAGATTGTAAGCTCTAACGAGCAGGGCCCTCTGATTCCTCCTGTATTGAATTGTATTGTAACTGTACTGTTTGTCCTAACATTGTAAAGAGCTATGCAAACTGTTGATGCTATATAAATCCTGTATTATAGTAATAAAAATAATATAATATTTTTTAAAGGTGTGCAGGATATTCTTCTCATTAATTCTTAATTTCAAAAATATCTGAGGATACAGAAAGGGGATCACTGCGATTTTGCCTGTGATCCAGAATCGCCGCAAAACACAGGATGCGCCTGCGATCCCCGTTACTTTCAATGGAACCTTAATTGCGGTGCGATCTTGCCACGCTTGTCATCCAACTATTTGCAGTAAATATCACAAAAACAGAATCGCAGGACACCTGTCACCCCAATTTTACTGCAGTTCTTCGGGCACCAGTCAGGACAAAATCCCATCCTGATTGGGGTGCCATTGAAAGTAACGAGGATCGCAAGTGCGTCCCTCTTTTTGCGCTATTCAGAATTGCGGGCAGAATTACTGCGATTCCCCCCGCGCCCGGAATGTCATAGAGCAGAACAGAGCCTTATTGTTGCGTAGGACTGAGAAGATGGATGACTCTGCTGAATTCCGTGCACATGGTTAGGTCTTTGTCTCTTTGTATTGCAGAATCATGCTCTCTTAATGGTCATGTGATGAAAGATGGAGAGGAATGGAAGTTGAGTCAGTGTTCTAAATGTACCTGCAAGAATGGGGTGACTCAGTGCTTCACAGCAGACTGTCTCCCCATGCTGTGTGATAAGGTAAATACCACTAAGCTTTTATTGTTGTGTGATTTATGTTTGTCTATGATGAGTGGCTCAAAACATATGTTATACTGCAAATAACAAGTAAATGGTAAATAAATCAAACTAATAGATAAACTACCCAGCACTTATAGGGAATCACACAATTATTCTCTAATGGAGGAGAAGCTCTTTATTTTTTTCCTTTTACTGTTGTTAGGAGTGAAAGGAAAAACATCATATTTTTGCATGTCACATGTTATGCAGATAGGCCCCAAAATGTTTAAGCTTCTAAAAAGATAGAGTGGTATTTCACGTTTTCTTATTTTCATGCATTCCAATGGAATAAGTGAGCATGCATTTATTAATATACCTAAGACACAAACATAGACACACACAGACCCACCCAGTGGAGGATAAGTGTTTACTGCCAGAGTGGCTTATAATGTATGTACAGTAAATTGCAGATAATTCAGCTATAGGATAGCTGGCTAAAACTGATCATTTAATGTTTACTCCATCCCTCTGGAATGTATTTAAATATAATTGAATTTAAAGGATTAGGGCCCTTTCACACTGATAAATTTGTTCACACTTAGGGCCCTTTCGCACGGGTGGTCCGTATGTCCGTTTTTCATCTCATTTTTTTGCGGATGAAAAACGGACATAATGCATGTCAATAGGATTGCGGATGTCAGCGGATGACCATCCGCTGACATCCGATTTGCGTCCTTTCCTATCAGTTCCATTTTTTGGAACGGAAGAGAACCCTATTTTTCTTTCGTTTAAAAAAACGGAACGGACGCAAAAACGGATGTCAGCGGATGGGATGATAAACGGACATACTGACCGAATTACACAAGTGTCATCCGTGTCCGTAAAAAAAAAAAAAAAAAAAGTGCCGGAGCGGATCAAAAAACGGTCCGCTCCGTGTGAAAGTACCCTCATACATTTTGTTGTATTTTTACCTTGCTAAAAAGAAAAACACAATAAAAAATTTTTCTTTTAAAACCTTTGGAACTCTCTTCACAGCACTGTGCTGTGAGTGTGGTGCATTTTAAAAAATGTCCTGCATGCTGCGTTTTTGGTGCACTTTTCAAAAGTGCACCAAAAACGCTGCTCTCCATTGAAAGGAATAGAAAATGTATAAAAATTGCACCATGGTTGCATTTTTGGTGCTTCTTTTAAATCACATGTCTGTTTCACAGGTGCATAATTGGAGTCAGGCAACCCGGAAGCTCATCAGAAACACATATGTTTTGAACACATTTTTTTCAATGGAGCAGCATGAAAGCACCCTTAGGCCCCTTTCACACTGTCCGTCCGTCGGACGGACTCCGTTTATCTCAGCGGGGGATCGATCCGCCGATCCCCCGATGAGCAGGAGGATGACAGCTGTTCTCCGTGCTGTGTGCGGAGACACAGCTGTCGGTTCCCCATGCATCTCTATGGGGAAATCGGATGGGAACGGACCGTAACGAACCCTATGGAAAATAGGGTTTCCATCCGTCCAGATTTGACGGATCGGATCGGATGTCAGCGGACATGTCTCCGCTGACATCCGATGCCCCATAGGGATGCATGGGGTGACCGTTCAGATCCGCCAAAAAAACGGACAGGCGGATCTGAACGGTCCGCCTGTGTGAAAGGGGCCTTAGTCTTTCCAAAATTATTAATGTATGTTGGGTAGATGCTAATGAATTGAATTGTCGCTTGAGAAGTCTGTTAAGTGCCAAGGTCTGCCCATTTCCGTAAGTGGAAATTCAATACAAAAGAGGTGTTACGCTTCCTGTTGTATTTTTTTATTTTCTTTATGCTTTGAAAGATACAGTCTGAGATGTCAGACTCTGGGAGATATTAGAAGTCAATGGGTGGCACAGATTATTAATTTTAAGCAATTTATCAGTTTGGGTCGACTAATCTTTTGAAATGAATGACCTGAAATAAATAAAAAAACTTTCCTTTTAACCCTAAATCTCTGTTCCAGTAAATATATGTATTTTATGTACAATATGATTATTTATTTTGCCACTTCACCTAGTGGCTTAGTGATACTGAGAGACCTTTGTGTTGTAAAAAGCTGTTAAAAGGTGATAGGGATTACAGGAGGTGCTTGGAATTTGCTGGGCCTCCCATCATGTCTGTGTGTAGTAAAAGAAGTATGTCACTCCAAACCTGTCTACACAAGCCTGATAGTCAGTTGCTGATTGAAAAAGTGTTTTTGTCTGCATCTCTTCCTTTCTGTAGCTGAAAGGTAAAACGTATAATTATATTTTTAGGATGAAATTTTGGCTGTTGTTCCTGGAAAGTGTTGTCCTGAGTGCCTTCCAAAGTCTTGCACTTTAGCTGGAAAGATATATGAGGTAATTTCTGATTTCATTGTAGTAAAACTTCTCCCTGACTCATATCTTCTGAATGTTCTAAGTTTGTTTAATGGTGAAACAAGAGTAATGGGGAAAATATGGCTGTTGACAGCTGGTTTTAAGCAGGTTTTAACTTTTATATTCTGACCGGAACTAGAAAATTGAGTTACATTGGCTTTTGGAGCTGGATCCCAACCAAAATTATAGTATTATAAGGTGTGAACTAAAATGTGTGCTCCTATGCTCACGATCTACATTCATATAAGTTAAACCTATCCCAGCTGAACCCATGCAGGGCACAGGAACAAGTTCACTTAAAGACGGGCTGGGCGATAAAGCGATACCGATATGTATCGCGATAGTCGGGGGATCGATAGCAATACAACACTGTGAACGATAAACGCTCTGACGGGTTTAAGCTTTAAAAATGGCGCCGCCCGTCGCATACACGTCACTGCGCACGCGCCCCCGCCGCTCGGGAGAGGCCGGGAATAGCCGAAGTTACACGAGCGGCGGCGGCGCGTGCGCAATGACGTGGCGGCGCCGGGCGGCGCCATTTTTAAAATGAAGGCGCCTCTGGAACAGGTAAGTGAAACAGCTTCACTACCTGCCATTATGCAGGGCTGCGGGCACACTACAAGGGATGCAGTGCTGCGGGCATGGTCTACCTGTACCATGCCCACAGCACTGCATCTCCTGTAGTATGCCCACAACCCCGGATCCTCTTGTACCATGCCAGTACCCTGCATTATCCTGCACCATGCCAGTACCCTGCATTATCCTGCACCATGCCAGTACCCTGCATTCTCCTGCACCATGCCAGTACCCTGCATTCTCCTGCACCATGCCAGTACCCTGCATTCTCCTGCACCATGCCAGTACCCTGCATTCTCCTGCACCATGCCAGTACCCTGCATTCTCCTGTACCATGCCAGTACCCTGCATTCTCCTGTACCATGCCAGTACCCTGCATTATCCTGCACCATGCCAGTACCCTGCATTCTCCTGTACCATGCAAGTACCCTGCATTATCCTGCACCATGCCAGTACCCTGCATTCTCCTGTACCATGCCAGTGCCCTGCATTCTCCTGCACCATGCCAGTGCCCTGCATTATCCTGCACCATGCCAGTACCCTGCATTCTCCTGCACCATGCCAGTACCCTGCATTCTCCTGCACCATGCCAGTACCCTGCATTCTCCTGCATCATGCCAGTGCCCTGCATTCTCCTGCACCATGCCAGTCACCCTGCATTCTCCTGCACCATGCCAGTGCCCTGCATTATCCTGCACCATGCCAGTACCCTGCATTCTCCTGCATCATGCCAGTACCCTGCATTCTCCTGCACCATGCCAGTCACCCTGCATTCTCCTGTACCATGCCCGCCGCCCTGCATTCTCACCCTAGGGTCCTTATTTTAAATGGGTAATAAAAAATATCAATAATTATCGATATCGACCGATATGAAACACTGATATCGTGATACAGTTTTCAGCCATATCGCCCAGCCCTACTGTAGCTGCTGAATTTTAATATAAGGACACTTACCTGTCCAGCAATCCAGTGTTGTCCTCACCTGAGCTGATTTTTCAGTTGGCTTCGGGCACAAGCGCCGGCATCTTAAGTAAGGGAAACGTCACAGCCAGCTCCCACTGCATGCTTGAGCCGCTTTGGGAATGGTCCCGCAGTCTTCTGGGACCTGTGGTGTGTCAGGGAAAGGAGGTGGGGGGGGGGGGCAAAACCAGGTACTCGCTCCCCTTATCCTCCCCCTCCAAAAAAAAACTTCCAATAATTAAAGTGTGTGTGTGTGTGTGGGGGGGGGGGGAGTATACAAGGAAGCAGAATTTCCCTTTTTGGGTGAAGTTCCACTTTTAGTTCTTCCTTTCTAACCTGCATCTTTCTATCTTCACTTCCCTACCACTCTGTTTGATCACCCAGAGAGGAGAAATACCCAGTGAAGAGAGCATGTGATTCAATCTTCTTCATTGTGACAGAATTGATTGATTGGTTAGTTGACTGATATGGGGGTAGCAGTGAAGTAAACCTATCTGTTATTTTAACCTTTGGCTTCAGAGCTTTGAGTTACTGACCTGAAATCAGCAATGTGAGTACTTTTACTGGGTCACTGATTCAGAAAGTATTAAAGCCATTGAAAGCCAGGCAGGTAACATTTTCACAAGATAGCGAGCAATGGTTGTTTCAGTTCTTCTCTAATGACAGGATTAGTTAGTGACTAACATAAATCTTTATTAGAATCCCTAAATTCAACCCTTAAAGGGTATAGTTGCCCAAAAAAAGAAAGTTAATTGATTACTTCTCTGCAATATTGTTATGTCTCTTTTTAAATGCTGCAAGTACAGAAGAAAAACTTGTTGATCTGCCAGACATCCAGTGATCTGTTAACTTTTGGTAGTGAGCTGAAAACACAGTGCCACTGCTGCACTAAAATCTCAGAGTTCTTCCCTGCTAGACTACAGAATCCCCCCCACCCATCTCTATAATACAAGGATGGTGTTGTGTAGTCCAGCATGGGAGCAGAAGCAGTGTTATCAGTTCAATATAACAAGTCCTCATTGGATTTTTGGCAGACAAAGAATATGTTATTCTATACTTGAAGAGTTTATAAAGAGACAGACATGGGAAAATGTACTGGTATCGCATATGTTTACTAAACATATTTTAAAGCGATATTAAACCAAAAATGTGATATATTGCAGCATACCAATCATTAGATTTTTAGGCTTTTCCCTCCTCTGTTTTCACCTGATGATTTGGTCAGTAACATAGCTCGTGTATTAGAGTGCCCCCATTCTGGATGAAGGATCAATGTGGGACACAGCAGACAGCAGCTATGTCAGTTTGGGGGGAGGGGAATCTGCAGTCGAAAGGCAAACACAAGGGCACACCAGCCTAGCGCATTCTCCTCCATAAAGGCTTTATTAGATAAAGAGATAAAAATACCCACACACGAGTTCTTGGTATGTGCATAACAAAATATGTTGCCATTTGCATCAAAACAGAAGATATCCCATCCTCAAAGGCTTGAAACGCTTACGCGTTTCGAGGCCTAACCTCTTCCTAGGCTCTAAGGAAGAGGTTAGGCCTTGAAACGTGTAAGCCATTTCAAGCCTTTGAGGACGGTATATGTTCAGTTTCTGACGCGGACTGCAACATATCATTTTGTTATGCACATACCAAGAACACGTTTGTGAGGATTTTTATCTCTTTATCTAATAAAGCCTTTTTGGAGGATAATGCACTAGGCCGGTGTGCTCTTGTGTTGGTCTTTTGATTGCAGTGGTGCCAGACTACCCTGGTCTTGAAGGGGCTGCAAGGCTGAAGCATCCAGGAGAAGCCAAGGGTAAGGTCTCTGGTAGCCGCATGTGTGTGGCTCAAGTTGGTCAGACTGTCACCTCTCAGAGAGCAGGAGATAGTTGCATTGCATTATTTTTTGTTTGGGGGGGGGGGGGGGATGTTATATGTACTAGCAGACTTAGGCAAGCCATATGCAATTTTCTATCCTTCAACCCTTCCTGGGTGAAATTCTCCTGCTGTGCTATTGTATTCTGACAGAGCAAGGTTTCCCCACAGTAGGAATGTAATGACCACTACTAATGGCTATTGCCGCCAGCAGTGATCACACAGGAAAATCTCAACAGGCTGGTTGTAGCAAAGTCAATCGATAGATCGACTTCAGTATAACCAGCCTGCCCATTGCTGAAAAGAAATTCAGCTTTGATTCATCATTTGAGCTGTCTATGGCCTGCCTTAGATACACTAACAAACCCCACTCACAGCTCCAGCTCAACAGTTTTTTTCTCTTTTGGGATAAAGGTTTTACATAAATAAATAAAAGCTGAAAATTATAAACACCCCTGTCAGTGGTAAACATTTGAGCTCATCCCTCTAACTGCTACATCTACAAGAGAGCTTGTTCTTCTGAAAAACGACAGACTTACTGGCCAGATCACCAGGTAAAAATAAGGGAAAGAAAGCCTAAAAAAGAAAACTAATGGAATTACCACATCTAAGAATTAGTAAGCTGCAATATAACAAATATTTGCTTTCAGGTTTAATACCACTTTAAACTGTAAGCTTTATGTAGTGAGTTAACCATAAGCTGAGCCTGCACAGAGTCCTGACCTCAACCCAGTGAGCCAGGCCTTCTCTCCAACATCAGTGCCTAACCTCACAAATGCGCTTCTGGAAGAATGGTCAAACATTCCCAAAGACACGCTCCTAAACCTTGTGGACTGCCTTTCCAGAAGAGTTGAAGCTTGTATAGCTGCAAAGGGTAAGCCAACTCAATATTGAACCCTACGGGCTAAGACTGGGATAAATAATTTTATTTTATCTTTTCATGTGACAACACTGAAGAAATGACACTTTGCTACAATGTAAAGTAGTGAGTGTACAGCTTGTATAGCAGTGTAAATTTGCTGTCCCCTCAAAATAACTCAACACACAGCCAATAATGTCTAAACCGCTGGCAACAAAAGTGAGTACACCCCTAAGTGAAAATGTCCAAATTGGGCCCAGTTAGCCATTTTTCTTCCTTGGTGTAATGTGACTCGTTAGTGTTGCAAGGTCTCATGTGTGAATGGGGAGCAGGTGTGTTAAATTTAGTGTTATCGCTCTCTCTCATGCTGGTCACTGGAAGTTCAACATGGCACCTCATGGCAAAGAACTCTCTGAGGATCTGAAGGATCTGAAAAAAATAATTGTTGCTCTACATACAGATGGCCTAGGCTATAAGAAGATTGCCAATACCCTGAAACTGAGCTACAGTATGGTGGCCAAGACCATACAGTGTTTTTACAGGACAGGTTCCACTCAGAACAGGCCTTGCTATGGTTGACCAAAGACGTTGAGTGCACGTGTTCAGCGTCATATCCAGAGGGTGTCTTTGGGAAATAAACATATGAGTGCTGCCAGCATTGCTGCAGAGGTTGAAGATTGGGGGGTCAGCCTGTAAGTGCTCAGACCATACGCCGCACACTGCATCAAATTGGTCTGCAAGGCTTTCATCCCAGAAGGAAGACTCTTCTAAAGATGAAGCCCGGAAACAGTTTGCTGAAGACAAGCAGACTAAGGGCCGTGTCCTGTGGTCTGATGAGACCAAGATACATTTATTTGGTTCAGATGGTGTCAAGCGTGTGTGGTGGCAACCAGGTGAGGAGTACAAAGACAAGTGTGTCTTGCCTACAGTCAAGCATGGTGGTGGGAGTGTCATGGTGTGGGGCTGCATGAGTGCTGCCGGCACTGGGGAGCTACAGTTCATTCAGGGATGCATGAATACCAGCATGTACGTTGACATACTGAAGCAGAGCATGATCCCCTCCCTTCGGAGATTGGTCCGCAGGGCAGTGTTTCAACATGATAACGACCCCAAACACACCTCCAAGATGACCACTGCCTTGCTAAAGAAACTGAGGGTAAAGGTGATGGACTGGCCAAGCATGTCTTCAGATCTAAACCCTATTGAGCATCTGTGGGGCATCCTCAAGCAGAAGGTGGAGGAGCGCAAGGTCTCTAACATCCACCAGCTCCGTGATGTCATCATGGAGGAGAAGAAAAGGACTCCAGTGGCAACCTGTAAATCTCTGGTGAACTTCATGCCCAAGAGGGTTAAGGCCGTGCTTGAAAAAAATGGTGGCCACACAAAATATTGACACTTTGGGCCAAATTAGGACATTTCCACTATGGGGTATACTCACTTTTGTTACCAGTGGTTTACACATTAATGGCTGTGTTTTGAGTTATTTTAAGGGGACAGCAAATTTACACTGTTATACAAGCTATACACTTACTACTTAACATTGTAGCAAAGTGTAATTTCTGCAGTGTTGTCACATGAAAAGATATAATAAAATATTTACAACAATGTGAGGGGGTGTACTCACTTTTGTGAGATACTGTATATATATATATATATATATATATATATATATATATATATGTATATATATATATATATATATATATATTCAGTTGTTCTCATAAGTTTACATACCTTGGCAGAATTTATGATTTCTTGGCCATTTTTCCGAGAATATTAATGATAACACAAAAACTTTTCTTTCTCTCTTGGTTAGTGTTTGGCTGAAGCCATTTATTATCAATCAACTGTGTTTACTCTTTTTAAATCGTAATGACAACAGAAACTACCCAAATGACCCTGATCAAAAGTTTATATACCCTAGTGATTTTGGCCTAATAACATGCACACAAGTCGACTCAAAGGGGTTTGAATGGCTATTAAAGGTAACCATCCTCACCTGTGATCTGTTTGCTTGTAATTAGTGTGTGTGTCTGTATAAAAGGTCAAATGAGTTTCTGGACTCCTGACAGACCCTTGCATCTTTCATTCAGTACCGCACTGACATTTCTGGATCTGAGTCATGGGGAAAGCAAAAGAGTTGTCAAAGGATCTGCGGGAAAAGGTAGTTGAACTGTATAAAACAGTAAAGGGATATAAAAAGATATCCAAGGAGTTGAGAATGCCAATTAGTGTTCAAACTCTAATCAAGAAGTGGAAAATTAGGGGTTCTGTTGAAACCAAACCACGGTCAGGTAGACCAACTAAAATTTTAGCCACAACTAATAGTCAAATTGTTCGGGATGCAAAGAAAAACCCACAAATAACTTCAGGTGAAATACAGGACTCTCTGAACACATGTGGTGTGGCTGTTTCAAGATGTACAATAAGGAGGCAATTGAAGAAAGATGGGCTGCATGGGGGAGTTGCCAGAAGAAATCAATTACTATTTAAATGCCACAAAGTATCCCACTTACAATACGCCAAACAGCACAGAGACAAGGCTCAAACCGTCTGGCACGAAGTCATTAGGAGTGATCAGACCAAAATTGAGCTTTTTGGCCACAACTATAAACGCTACATTTGGAGAGAAGTCAACAAGGCCTATGGTGAAAGGTACACCATTCCTACTGTGAAACACGGAGGTGGATCACTGATGTTTTGGGGATGTGTGAGCTACAAAGGCACAGGAAATTTGGTCAGAATTGATGGCAAGATGAAGGCAGTATGTTATCAAAAAATACTGAAGGAAAATTTGTATTCATCAGCCGGGAAGCTGCGCATGGGACGTACTTGGACATTCCATTATGATAATAATCCATTAACACAAGGCCAAGTCAACCTGTCATTGGCTACAGCAGAATAAAGTGAAGGTTCTTGATTGGCCATCTCAGTCTCCTGACCTCAATATCATTGAGCCACTCTGGGGAGATCTCAAATGTGCAGTTCATGCAAGACAGCCCAAGAACTTACATGAACTGGAGGCTTTTTGCCAGGAAGAATGGGCAGCTTTACCATCTGAGAAGATAAAGAGCGTCATCCACTAAACCCACAAAAGACTTCAAGCTGTCATTGATGTTAAAGGGGGCAATACACGGTATTAAGAACTGGGGTATGTAAACTTTTGATCAGAGTAATTTGGGTAGTTTCTGTTGTCATTATGATTTAAAAAGAGTAAACACAATAAGAGGTGGCAATGGTTATCTTAACCGTCCGGCATTTATATATTGGGCTACTTATTTATGCATCTTTTTATGCTACTATTGTGAATATGGATTATCTATATCTTTTAGTTTTTATCTTCCCACTCAGTGTTTGCCCCAACACTTACATTATCAAACCCTCTTTTTTGGGGGAGGCATTATTAACACAAGGGCTGCCTGTATGTAAATGTTTACATGATTTCCCCGTTGTCTTCTAAGCCCCCTACTAGATGTGGCTGGGCATATAATACCAGAAAGTGTTGCCTGTCGCCATAGTGATCATGATAGACATTCGGAGGAGCCCTTAGCCAGTGTAAATGGAGGGTAGGGCCAACTCATCCAATCAGCATGCATGCCGCGGAAACACAGTGTTCTCACAGCGTCTTGCTATTTTAATGAATAGTGAGGGGAGGACAAGCCAAGTCACCCAGCACGTATACTGCGCTGACGGGGCGTCACTATGACAACTGACACAAACATTACAGGCGGCCCAACCAATACCGAGTGAAGGGAGGAGTAGCCATTTCAATCAGCACGTATACCATGGTAAAACGATGGTACCATGACAACCGGCACAAACATTCCAGGCGGCCCAGCCAATACTGAGTGAGGGGAGGGGTAGGCAGTTTACTAGCATACAAGTCAGGGAGATAGAGGAGGAGCAGGACGTTCCTATACTGACTAGCCCCCTATAAAATAAGCTAAACGGCGCCTTCCTATCATATCCCCCTTGGAAGACACGTTGACCCTGTGTCGTACGTGTGGGGGAGGGGCCCGGACAGTGTCTCTGTCTAAACCAGGAAGTGAAGGAGCTACGTACAGAAGATCTCCATTTCCACCCGATTGCCATCACATACAATTACTAGGGATTGCTACTAAGGTTGTTTTATGCTTGGTGCACTTTAAGCACCCACTAAATGTGAGTACAATACTTTTCTAAATAAAATATTGTTTATAAAAAGATATAAGCACTGTTGGAGTCCCCCTTTCTTTCTATGTGACACCGTATGGTACTATGAGGGAAGTTAACCAGAGTGAAACGCTCTTTTGAGGGGCTGATACACCAACTACTTCGGGAAAGGCGACCCTGAAAGGGTAATCTGCGCTATAAGACCGCTGCTTAATTGCTAAGTCACAGGAGTGAAGGTGAGGACCCAGACACATAGGTTGTTGCGGTGAAGGTCACCACCGAGGCTGTCACTGGATGTACTATTTTATCACTTTATAGTGGACTATATATAGAAATCTTTGGGAAGTGCAATTTCCATTACAGAAGATTACCATCTGGCACCTTTTTCACAATTTTATTTGAAATATGTTTATACATTTGAACATATTTTTAAATATTTTCACCAATATTTCACCAATTTCTAAGTTTTCATATAATCACTTATTTAATTGTTGATTACAATGATATAATTGATTGTTATTTAAATATTTATTAATTATACTTACATTTATTACTGATTGTATTTTGCACATATATATATTATTTGGAGCACTTTATATTGCGCGGCATTATTTAATTTTTATTCAATCATATACACTTAAGAGAAAGTGCTGTGCTCGCTGCAATTCCCATAAAAAAGTACTAGACCTGTTTAGCTCGTAGGATCAACACTATACAGTTGATTGATAATAAATGGCTTCAGCCAAACACTAACCAAGAGTGAAAGAAAAGTTTTTGTGTTATCATTCATATTCTTTGAAAAATGGCCAAGAAATCATAAATTCTGCCCGGGTATGTAAACTTATGAACACAACTGTATATATACACCCTATATGTGTGTGAGAAAGAGGAAGGCATAAACCTTTTAGAAAAACTACAACCTTATGTGTGAAAAACATTATTTTTATTTTATTTATTCAATGTATTATTTTATTTATTTAATAATATTTTTTATTATTCAATAAATGAATGCATTCTTTTACATATTCTACATTTACATCTGTCCCTGTCCTCGAGGAGCTTACAATCTAAGGTCCCTGTCTTGCATCCTTATATAGGTCCAATTTAGACATAAATGTTAGTTGTTGTATGTAGTTATTCTTCCACTTCAGGCTGTCACCTCTGAGTAAATCGGAGCCAGGAAAAATGTTGTAGCTCCCATCACGTAGGCTGTGTTGCCATTCAGGTTGATTTAGTGGAGGGTTTGTACATAAAATTGGAATTGCAATCACTTGGGGTGAACATAAACATTAGGCATGTAGGCATTATCCAGCTGCCATCAGGCTAAACACTCTGTAGGGCACTACATAGAGCAGCATAAATATGTACACTCAGCCCTATATACCTTTTTATGTTAGTGGAGAGGGGAGCGGGACAGCAGAGAGAGGAGCAGCCAGATGTTGCTTGTGCCACTTGTCACTGGGGAAATAATATCTATCATAAAAGTTTTCCTAACCTGTCACGTTGAGCATTCCCCCTGGGATCTGGCCAAAAACGGCTGGATTGGCAAGTGTCATCTCATGTACAAATTGCTTTACTGAACTGAAAATGACCTGTCCTTTTATTACAGGTAAAATAGATAGAAATGTTACTTGTTTAAATTACGGATCCCAACATGTAATTTTGAAAAATATCCCTTTCTAGTCACAGATTCACTCAATAATTAGCTTAGCATATAAAGTGACAATAAACTCGGATTTAAAAAAAAAAAACAACAACTCTATTCAAGTATGTATTCTTAACTCAGAAAGTCCCTTCTATTTCCCCCAGCCACCTCTAAGCCCCCAAATTCCTTATTTTGCTGCTGTGATTTGGCTATGTTCATTTTCCATAGTCCCACAGTATTTAGGAACATAGCTACCCTCTCTTGCTCACTCCCAAAATGAATTAGGGACTGTGAACTAAGGGATTTGTAGTGTAAATGAAGCAGTGCACATTAGTTGCAGTCATGTGCACTACTCATTCCAAACAAAGGAAAGTGAGAGGGAGAAGGAGAGGTTCAAGATCTCACAAAGGGCATTTCAAGGAGGCAGAAAAAAAACTTTCCATTAAAAAATAAATTTAGGGTCATAAAGTAGTGGATGTGTAAGAATTGTTTTTGGAGATAGAGAATATTGTTTTGTATCACTGGCCATACATGGGTTGAAATTCAACCGGTCCAGCAGGGGCCTGCCAAATTTCGATCCATGTAAGGGCAGGCTAGTTGCACACGTCAATCTATCACTCGACTTGTGTACAACCAGCCTGTTGGGTTTAGGCAAAACAATCAGTGCCGCTGACTTAGCTCAGGGGGCTGAAGCAAAACTTGTTGGGGGCATGGCTTGGCTGGAGTCCAGGCTGAGACTGCCACATACTCTTTCGTAGTAGAGTTGCAGCGATGTGCAGCTCAAGGGATATGTTCTTCACTACATGTTGACGTCCGGAGTCGAGACAAGCTTAGTTCCCGGCAGGCACTCCCAGCAGTTCACAATGGACTATGACCCTTTGGAGCTTGAGGGGCACCTACATTTTTACATTTGATCAGTGCCATTGGCTATAGCCAGCATCACTAATCAATGTATTCTGATGGTGGGGAAGTTTTCACTCTGTCACAATCCAATAGCTCAGGTAGAATGTGTAGATGGGGGAATCAGCTTATTTTCTTTTCAGGCAGCTCACCGATTGAGCAAAAAAAAAGTAATAAAATATGGCGGATTTTAGTAATACACATCGTAAAATGTAATGTAAAATCTGTATTTTATTCAGTGTCTTAGCTTTAAAGATTATAAATATATACAGGTGTGTGTGTGTGTATATATATATATATATATATATATATATATATACTGTATACACACAAAACTATTTTTGTTAAAACCCCTGCTATTTTATCAACTGCTATCTTTGTCCTTTGGGAAGATTTCCCTTTATATCTTTTTCAAAAGATGTATTAGGGAGTAAGAGAACTTTTCTACAAAGTGAGAGGAAATGTACTTTTTAGACATCTGCCACCAGAATAGTGTCCCAATATTAAAAGCATTGCATTGTTTCTTAACCTCTCACCACATTATTTATAGCTAAAAATAAGTTTTGTCTATACAGTACATGTACTTTTATACTTACGCCCCCTACCTTTGAGATTTGTGATACGTTAAGACAGTGCAGTGATATAACTCTATAAGTAATTTTCCGTTCCATTACATTTCTGGAGGATTTTAAATTATGTATTGTCATTAATCAAGTATTAGTACAGCTGGTCGGGAGGGGTAGGAGCCTGTTCATGGCGCTGCTCAGGAGTTTCGGGTTAGAAGCACCAGGAACTCCCACCCGGATTATGCAAAGGGGCATGCTATACCCTGTAACCCTACTGTAATCCCCCGGTAATCCCTGTCCCTCAATTCAGAACCCCTAAAACTGACGTTCGAGAGGAGAGATCTAGTGGAGCCGGCGTGGCTGAGAGGAGCCATATCCCCCAGCCATACCCGGGAGCAAGCTAGAGAGAGACGGGCAGTCGGGATCGGCTGCACTTGGAGAGTCCCCGCAGTGAGTGGCTAGTGCAGCAGGTTCAGCTGCCGGAAAAGGAGACCAGGACATCGGAAAGGATGGCTCACAGGGATCTAAAGGCAACCGCCAGTCTGCTCATGAAGAGGACAAAGGAACTTCCGAGAGCCATGAACATCTTTTGAGTATTAAACCTGCCACACAGAGAGAGAGATATTGGACCCATACTATCTTTCTTGGAGTTCAACAATAAAGACTATATTGAATAAAATAAAGGGAGACAGGAGGAAAAGCCAGATGACCTTATTACAGCATTGGAATAATGAATTACACTCTTTCTTCTTAATCTCCTTTTTTTTTTTTTTTTACATCCTCATAATAGCTGTTGCTCCATAATAGCTGTAACTCTGAGGTTGGGACTATTCCCCCCCTCCCCCTAAAACTGCAG
Source organism: Pelophylax lessonae (assembly GCF_965119305.1). Lineage (NCBI taxonomy): Eukaryota > Metazoa > Chordata > Amphibia > Anura > Ranidae > Pelophylax > Pelophylax lessonae. The sequence goes on from NC_138768.1 coordinate 523,653,491, forward strand.
GAGGACTGTTTGGAACGGCGGTTCAGTGGGGAGAGGGGAGGAAAAGAGGATACTAGACAATACAGTGGAATGGCAAAACAAGACTAAAAGTCAAAAGTGGTCCTATATATTATAAGAAGCAAAGAAGAGGGCACTAAAAAGCCATAAGATACAGCGGAAGAGAGAGAGATGTGTGGCAGGAGAAGATGCTTAAAAGGTGAAAAGGGGAAAAGAAAGCAAGGTTAGTAATAAAAATGAAGGGTACAGCGGCAAAAACAAGTGGAGCAATAAAGTTGCCCAAAATAAGCACAAGTCCAGGAACAATAAGAAAATATATGTCTCAAGGAGAGAGCCATGAGAAGTCAGCAGCAGGAAATCAGCCAGGAACTCGGGTAAAACAAACACCAGGAAATAATAAAAATAATACAACAATTGGTTCAACTGTATCAAACCATCCGAAAGGAGATATAGAGTTAGAAAGCGAAAATGAAATAAATCCTATTGGAAGAGCAAAGCTTTAAAACACAATTAATGACAAAAATGGAAATGGCAGATATGTCTGCTAAATTAGAGAACTCTTTGAAAACTGAAATGGCAACACAACATCGAAACCTGGGTCAGATGCTGAGGCAATTAGAAGAAACAGAAAAGAGAATGGAGGTCCATTCACAAGAAAATAAAGAGCTTAAAAATTAAATTAAAAATTTACAAAAAGAACAAAGGGACATGGCTTATAAATTAGAGGACCAAAAAACCTGAGGTAGAAGAAAAAACTTGAGAATCCGGGGAATCCCAGAAACAACGCAAAAAGAAGACCTAATAGAAACAGTGAGGAGAATATTTAATCTGTTACTAAGGGGACAAATATCAGATTGATCAGGATAAGAAGACCACAGGGTATCCCAGTGGAATCCTCAAGAGATATAATTGTAGCGTTCCACAACTATGAAGACAAAGTCCAAATATGGAGTAATCTGAGAAGGAACCCCCCACTGAAATATGAAAAGATTAATCTCCAGATTTTTGCCGATTTTATCAGAAGAGACATTAAAGAGAAGAATATCCCTTAAATCCCTTCTGGAACAAATGAGAAAACAGTATATACACTACAACTGGGGATTTCTTGCATGTCTAAAAGGAAAGAAAGAGGGACGCTCAGCAAGGCTGAGGAATTTTGTAGAAAATTGTATCTCGCAGTACCAGAGATCCCCTGTTGGACAGATGCCAAAAGAAGAAAAGAACAAATGGAAGACGGACAATGGTTGCAAATTACAAATAAGAAAAAACAATAGATATCTAAAAAAGGAGTACAGACTAAAACAATTTAAATAGAAGCAATAGAGGTGCGGGGGGGGGGAGGGAGGAGAAGGGAATGGATAGAGAATATAAGCTGTTCGGGTGGGAAAAATGGGCACCTGATGAGCTCTGAACCTTCATCCCTAGTCAGAAGGGAGGGAGGTTCAGAAAGGCACCAGAAAGAGTTCTACCCTGGGTAGGAAGAGTAGATAAGTTGGAAGATCCCAAGGGGGGAAGAAGGTATCTACTCAAAGACCAGAAGTGGGTTGAAACTCTAACAAACAAGATCATTAGTATTAGAGTAGGAAGGGAGGGGGGAGGGGTTTGGGGAGAGAATACATGGTTTTAGGATGTGGAAAAATTCCCCTATTCTTGTGTCTTTCTCAGTTCTTGGTTGGCCCTCTTATATTTTTTGTGGAGAACAAATCCTCTTTCAACCTCTATGTCCATGTCTTCCATGGGGGGGGGGGGGGGGTGTTGGGGGAGAAAGAGGAACGATAAGGTGCAGAGAAAGAAAGAAGAGGATAGAATGGTAAAACTAAAATTTATAACATATAATGTAAGAAGACTAAATAGTCCAGGGAAGAGACGTAAGATCTTAAAAGAAATTAAAAAAGTTACTCTGCAAGCATAATATTTCTACAAGATACACACATAGCACTGTGTGAGGCAGATTTATATTTCTAATTTCTACAAGGTGTAGAATTTACATTGGCTAATGTTTACTGCCCCTAATAAGAATCCAACAGGATATCTGAGAGATGTTTGGCATAAGCTGATAGACTCTAGAAGGGGCCAATTAATCCTATTTTTTGTGGAGAACAAATCCTCTTTCAACCTCTATGTCCATGTCTTCCATGGGGGGGGGGGGGGGGGGGTTGGGGGAGAAAGAGGAACGATAAGGTGCAGAGAAAGAAAGAAGAGGATAGAATGGTAAAACTAAAATTTATAACATATAATGTAAGAAGACTAAATAGTCCAGGGAAGAGACGTAAGATCTTAAAAGAAATTAAAAAAGTTACTCTGCAAGCATAATATTTCTACAAGATACACACATAGCACTGGATTCAAATGTTAAATTATACTCAAAATATCATCCAACATGGTGCTACGGAGATTCTCCAAATAACAAAGAAAAAGGCGTGGCAATAGGGATGGCAAGAGAATTTATATTACAGGATAGAAAGGTGGATCCAGAAGGCAGATTTATATTTCTAATTTCTACAAGGTGTAGAATTTACATTGGCTAATGTTTACTGCCCCTAATAAGAATCCAACAGGATATCTGAGAGATGTTTGGCATAAGCTGATAGACTCTAGAAGGGGCCAATTAATCCTAGCAGGAGATTTAAATTTCTGAATGGATCCAGGGACTGACAGTATGTCGCGTGCACTGGGAGTCGGAGATTACCAATTTAAGATGATAAAAAAGGAACTGCACCAATGACAACTGGTAGATGTGTGGAGAGTACAACACCCTGGGATAAAGGGCTATACTTTCTACTCTCCAGTGCATGAGACATATTCAAGTCTGGATGATATAATGGTGGAGCACAGAGGGTTGAAGTCAGTAGGAAAAACATCAATGGAAATAATGACATTGTCAGATCATGCCCCAGTTATAATGAACTTCAAATTAAGGGAAATTCAAGAAAAAATGAGTACCTGGAGATTAAATGAAGACCTAATAAAGGATAAAAAGATAGAGGATATAATAAAAAAGAATTAGATCAATATTTTCAGCTAAATGAAACACAAGGAATGTCAGATGCCATGATATGGGAAGCCCATAAAGCGTACATTAGAGGAACACTGATCTCATTAGGGGCTAAAAGAAAAGAGAGAGGACAAGGAATATGAAAAGACTTAAAACAGAAATATAAGAGTTGGAACAATACCATAAAGAGAAAATGGATAGAGAAGTACAACGTGCCCTGGTACTAAAAAGAGATGAGTTTAGAGACTTAATGGAACAGGAAACAAGACAGGTTTTCAATGGAGTGGCCAAAGACAAATATAAATGGGGAAATAAACCAGGAAAAAATTTAGCAAAAATAATAAAAAATAAAAAAGTAAAAGCATTTATAGAAAAAATTAACAATGGTTAAGGGGAGATAATGCATTCATCAATGGAAATAGGTAAAGTCTTCCAAAGATACTATAGCTTATTAAATGCAGTAAGACAGAAGGGGCCACAAGAAGCTGAAGTGGAAAGATTACAAAAAATACAAAACTATTTAAAGGAAGCAAAATTACCCAAAATTCCAGAAGAACTACAATTTTTTAGAAGATCCATTAACACAAAAGGAGATCAATAAAAAAAACACGACAATAGGGAAGAGTCCAGGACCCGATGGGTTTACAATTTGCTTTTTTAAAACGTTCAAAGAACAACTGATTCCAAAACTGTGTGTATATATGAACGGATTGGCAGAGACAAAGGAAATTAGGAAAGAATCACTACAGGCACATATTACAGTTATACACAAATAAGGAAAATACCCAACCTTGTGCTCCAGCTACAGACCAATAGCTCTACTTAATACTGATACAAAATTTTATGCAAAGGTATTGGCCACAAGAATGAAGGAATTGATGCCTGAATGGATCCATACAGATCAAACAGGGCTTTTACCAGGGAGGGAAGGTAAAGATAATGGGATAAGAACATTACTCTTACTGCATAAACTGGGAGGTGGAAAAGCCCCAGGTATATTCTTGTCAATAGATACCAAAAAGGTATTTGACAGGGTGGATTGGAGTTTTATGTTGAACACAATAGAAAACTTGGGACTGGGCCCTAAGATGATAGGATGGGTCAAGGCATTATATACAGTGGGTACGGAAAGTATTCAGACCCCCTTAAATTTTTCACTCTTTGTTATATTGCAGCCATTTGCTAAAATCATTTAAGTTCATTCTTCTTCCTCATGAATGTACACATAGCACCCCATACTGACAGAAAAACACAGAATTGTTGACATTGTTGCAGATTTATTAAAAAAGAAAAACTGAAATATCACATGGTCCTAAGTATTCAGACCCTTTGCTCAGTATTTAGTAGAAGCCCCCTTTTGATCTAATACAGCCAGGAGTCTTTTTGGGAAAGATGCAACAAGTCTTTCACACCTGGATTTGGGGATCCTCTGCCATTCCTCCTTGCAGATCTTCTCCAGTTCTGTCAGGTTGGATGGTAAACGTTGGTGGACAGCCATTTTTAGGTCTCTCCAGAGATGCTCAATTGGGTTTAAGTCAGGGCTCTGGCTGGGCCATTCAAGAACAGTCACGGAGTTGTTGTGAAGCCACTCCTTCGTTATTTTAGCTGTGTGCTTAGGGTCATTGTCTTGTTGGAAGGTAAACCTTCGGCCCAGTCTGAGGTCCAGAGCTCTCTGGAGAAGGTTTTTGTCCAGGATATCCCTGTACTTGGCCGCATTCATCTTTCCCTCGATTGCAACCAGTCGTCCTGTCCCTGCAACTGAAAAACACCCCCACAGCATGATGCTGCCACCACCATGCTTCACTGTTGGGACTGTATTGGACAGGTGATGAGCAGTGCCTGGTTTTCTCCACACATACCGCTTAGAATTAAGGCCAAAAAGTTCTATTTTGGTCTCATCAGACCAGAGAATCTTATTTCTCACCATCTTGGAGTCCTTCAGGTGTTTTTTTAGCAAACTCAATGCGGGTTTTCATGTGTCTTACACTGAGGAGAGGCTTCCGTCGGGCCACTCTGCCATAAAGCCCCGACTGGTGGAGGGCTGCAGTGATGGTTGACTTTCTACAACTTTCTCCCATCTCCTGACTGCATCTCTGGAGCTCAGCCACAGTGATCTTTGGGTTCTTCTTTACCTCTCTCACCAAGGCTCTTCTCCCCCGATAGCTCAGTTTGCGAGACGGCCAGCTCTAGGAAGGGTTCTGGTCGTCCCAAACGTCTTCCATTTGAGGATTATGGAGGCCACTGTGCTCTTAGGAACCTTAAGTGCAGCAGAAATCTTTTTGTAACCTTGGCCTGATCTGTGCCTTGCCACAATTCTGTCTCTGAGCTCTTCAGGCAGTTCCTTTGACCTCATGATTCTCATTTGCTCTGACATGCATTGTGATCTGGAAGGTCTTATATAGACAGGTGTGTGGCTTTCCTAATCAAGTCCAATCAGTATAATCAAACACAGCTGGACTCAAATGAAGGTGTAGAACCATCTCAAGGATGATCAGAAGAAATGGAAAGCACCTGAGTTAAATATATGAGTGTCACAGCAAAGGGTCTGAATACTTAGGACCATGGGATATTTCAGTTTATCTTTTTTAATAAATCTGCAACAATGTCAACAATTCTGTGTTTTTCTGTCAGTATGGGGTGCTATGTGTACATTCATGAGGAAGAAGAATGAACTTAAATGATTTTAGCAAATGGCTGCAATATAACAAAGAGTGAAAAATTTAAGGGGGTCTGAATACTTTCCGTACCCACTGTAAATGCCTATATCACCCCACAGCGGCAGTAAGAGTAAATGGGAGCCTGTCGCCATCTTTTGAAATGTTTATTGGAATGAGACAGGGCTGCCCGCTATCGCCTCTCTTGTTTGTACTCTCATTGGAGCCACTTCTTGCAACAATAAGAAATATTGTAGATATAAGAGGGATGAAGATTGGAGATGATGTACATAAAGTAGCAGCATATGCGAATGACATCCTGTTGTATCTGATCAATCCCAGGATAACATTACCAAATTTAACAAAAGAATTAAAGAAGTACAGAGAACTTTCTATTTTAAGATTAATCCAATAAAATCAGAAATCTTAAATGTAAATTTAAATAACGAAGAAGAGGAGGCATTACGGTGGGAATTTCCGTATATATGGGGGAAAAGTGGGATAAATTACCTCGGTATAAATCTAACACCATCATTAGAGAGAATATATCAAGCAAATTATATCCCATTATTAAACGAGATTAAACAGAATAAAAACAAAAAATGAATAGACCGTTCTGGATCGGGCGAATGATTATCATAAAGATGGTGATATTATCAAAGATTTTGTATAAATTTTAGATGTTCCCAATATCAATACCCCAGATATACTTTAGAACATTAAAGCCAATGATGTTAATGTTCATTTGGCAGAACAAGAAACCAAGAATACAATATTCAGTATTACGGTAACTAAAGGTAAAACACAAGGGGGGCTAGCAGCACCAGATATTAAAAGATATTACAACGCTGTCGTATTAACACGAATGATTGAATTGTCAAAGGTAAAAAGTGGTAAAAGGTGGTGGAGATTGAAAATACACTGAGTAAGACATTACTGAAAAACAATATATGGATTCCATATAGATATAAAACACTGGATGTATATACACACAAATTGACTAAATATGTAATTAGGATATGGGATAAAATACACAAGCAAGTAAAATGGGAATATAATTTACCATTAATTGCACTGAACCAATTTTTTTCTACCTGGTAATGAGGTGCAATCTGGTGAATGGATTAAAAATGCACAGTTGAAAGATATCATAAAAAAGGGAAAATTTGTTCAAATCAGGATTTAAAACACAAGGGTGATTTGATGAAGTTGAATGAATGGAGGCATTTTCAGCTAAAGCACTTTGCATCAGCATTGCCACAATCAATCAGATCTGAGGAAGATTAAAATCCATTTGAATATTTTTGTAATGTACAGGAGCCTGTGAAACATAGTACAGCACGGATTTACAAAATACTCAGAGCTGGATGAGCTGAGAATACCCCCATTCATTAGAAAATGGGAGTGGGAATTGGGAACACAGTTAGAAGAACACCAAATAGGTAAAAAGTTAAAAGCATTGCATAGTTCAGCAGTAGATATTAAGATAGTTGAAAAGAACTATAAACTCTTGAAAAGATAGTACATAACACCTGAGAAAGTACAAAAATATCAGCCGTAGAAATCGCCACTGTGTTGGAGAGGATGTAACATGATGGGTACTATGACACACACACATGGTGGGAGTGCGTAAAAATACAAGGGTATTGGCAAAAAGTGGAACAATATATAAAATAAATTACTGGTATAGAGATTGCAGGGGACCAGGGGACTCGTGGAGCTGTCTATTCCCTAATACAAATTAAACAATAAAAACAATATAGGAGTACAGTACTACCACATCTGTTAAATGCTGCAAAAGGTATAATTCGAAAAAAATGGTTAGACCCAGAAAGACCCTCAATAAAGAAATGGTTTAAAAGAATTGAATACATATTGAATATGGAATATCTATGCTGATTTTTATATATTCATACAATATCTATGCAGTAGTGAGAAAGATAGCATAGGAAGATTCTCTGAAATATGGGAAAATTGGATCGTTTTTAAGAAAACGAGTAAATATGTGGAAATATGTGCGGATGAAGAAAGGAATATGGAAGAAAATGGGGACTGAAAAGAAAAGATAGGAGAAGAGTAGGGGCGGATACTAGGAAGGGTATGGGGGAGAAAAAAACAATGGTATATAGGAATATGTAATATGGTTGTATACTTTGTTTGTATTGGAAAAATAAATAACATTTAAATAAAAATAAAAAAATTAGTACAGCTGTTTAGTTTGTGGGAAAAGTTCCTATAAAACACTGACATCTTGGTTTCCCAACACATAACAACAGACTTATTGTGGGCCCTAATTGAAGACTGGCAGTGTTAATGTGTACAAGTGTATGTGATTAATATATCATTCAATTAAAAGTATAAACTGGGACAGAATACTCCCTTGCTGCCATCTTTAATTTAGGATATTTGGAAATATTACTGTGATGAGATTAGCCAAGTAGAATAGCCCTTTGAAAACTGCATTCCCTGGCAAGCCGCATTTTTAGAGATAGGAATGCAGCGGGGGTATGTTGTATTCACAGTGCCCTCACATCTTCAAAAACCTGTGTGTCATTTGCTGATAAAGTCATATTTCTAGCTATTTTATCCTCCCTAGAAAATATTTTGTGTTTTGTGCTCTGCAGTGATGACTTTCACTGCAAAGCAAGAGATGTCAAAGTATTAATAGTGATAAGTAAGTCACTCGAGATTTCAAGCTTAAAGTGTGTTTACACTTTTTCCGTTAAATTTGAGGACTCCTCTCTATATTTTTGTTATGCATTCCCATTCAAGCACTATACCTACAAATATTTTAATATAAATATTTGGTACTTTTCTTTTTTCTTTGGAGCACGTTTATACCTAAGACTTTATAGGCAACTTCTATTGATTGGGATAGCTTTCAATTAGGGGACAGATTAAGGAAACGCAACCCAATTTCTTTGTTAGTACAGACAGTGTGTACATTTAGTTTGCAACTAATTATAAAGTTCTGCCAGCACAGTACAGGCAAGGTTAATTATTGTAAAAAAAAAAAAAAAATGGCAAATTGGAAATACACCTAAAGCCGAAATAAATTTTTATCTGAGTGGGCCCACTAGGAGGTTTATGTCATAATCTCCTAATATGTACCGCATATTAGGGGATTATGGCAGATTTACCCTTTAAACGATGCCCTCTAGATCTGTAGTGTCAGCACTCCAGCTGGTCCTGGGCGCTCACATTTTAACTCAGTCTTCCTTCTAGGTTGAGTCTTCCTTCTAGGTTGACTCTGTTCTGCCACTTGAATGGTTGGGTTACAATGTTGTCACTCCCATGCATGCGCACGGGAGTCACTTCAACATGGCACATAGCAGTGCCATGAACGTACCCTGAGCAGCGCATCTGTGGTTCAGTGTACATTACTGCTGATAGGCAAGGAGAAGGGTTTATTTCAGAAGAGACTACTAGGGTCAGTGGTTTATTTAAATTTCTAGTTACATTTTATTTTTTAAAACTAGTACTTATAGAGCCAAAATTGTATTTTTATTAGGAAAGATTGTAATAAAGTTGCTTTGTTATAGCATTTAGAAGCTATGATCTTTAAAATGTTCACATCTACTTTTGTCTTTTCAGCATGGTGCACAGTGGAAGAAAAATCCTTGTTCTACCTGCATTTGTGATAAAGGAGAGGTCAAGTGCCACACTAAGTCATGTTCATCACTTACATGTTACAAGGTAATGTAAGCCAATGCTTCTTAGTGGGAACATTTTACCATGGCTTGGAGTCATAAATTGTGTATTTTCAGCTGTAATGTAAATGTGTGCCTGGGCCCTATGAAATCCTAAAGTTTTCATAAAGAGTTTAACTAAAGTTAAAGCAAATTAAAGTTTTAATCTGCAGTGTCATCTGAGCTGAATACAAATATGTATTTAGTTTAGTGCTGACAAGATACAGCAATCTTATTCTAAAGCCCAATTAAAGTTTTGAATTGAAGTTTGGAATAGAAAAGATACAGCGGAGATGTTGTATAGACTCATTAAAAACAGAAATATGGGGTTTAGTGTTATTGCCCATTTATACTTACCTAGGTGGATGCAGCATTGATCTGATCCTCTGCACTGACAACCGAACTCCGCCGATCGCTCGGTTCTCACAACTCCCCTAGCAGAGAGCTGTCAGTCAGCAGCTCTCTGTCCTGCCTCCTCCTCGTTCATTGAAGCGCTGAGCTGTGGATGGGCTCACTGAGTCGTGACTCCACGTCACTGACTCCATGGTCGTGATGACGCGGTACCTGGACCGACATCTGTGACGTCAGCGGAGAGTGGACTTCAGGCTGCTCTCTGCTGAAAAACAGGTCACAGGAGTGCAGAATGAACTGCACTCTCCTGTGATCCATAGGACATGTACAGCCAAACGAGCTTTGGCTTTACATCTCCTTTTAAGTCAAAGAGCAACACACCAAGGACAGTAACTGATAGTGATGCATTGAAAGCTACAAATGAAAATGTTGATATAGATCAGTGGTCTCCAAACTGTAGCCAGTGATGGGGGCATTGATGCCGGGGAGTGTTTCCCGTTGGCCAGAGTCCGGCCCCCTAAAGCCTGAAGGACAGTAAACTATCAGTTTGCTTTGAAAGTTTGGAGACCCCTGATATAGATAGATGAATTTTGCACATGATTATTGCTGTTTAAACCTCACTGCCAGACAACATTGCCAACATAAAAGAAAAAGTATATAGACATTTTCTTTTGCATTTGGGTATTTTTAACTTGTCACAAGGAAAGCCACATATATTTGTTACCATGATTATTGATGGACATTATTAATATATATTCATTAACCTCCCTGGCGGTATGATTATGTCTGGAATTACATACCAAAAGCGGTACAATTCTTTTCATGGAAATTTGGCGTTATGTATTATAGGCCTATAATTCTTAGTAATTACTGACTTAAACCTGACCAAAACAAGACTCTAGTAGACATCCCAGATGTGATAAATTTGAAACACAAACGCATGAATTATAATCGAATCAATAATATTATTTTATTATTTAATATATAATATATATAATAAAATTATATTATTGATTAGATTATAATTCATGCATTATATATTATATATAGATATGTGTGTGTGTGTGTGTATATATATATATATATATATATACACACACATATATATATATATATATATATATATATATATATATATATATATATATATATATATATATAATATATAACGCATGAATTATAATTGAATCAATAATATAATTTTATATATATATATATATATATATATATGCATGCATATATATATATATGCATATGCATATATATATATATATATATATATATATATATATATATATATATATATATATATATATATGCATGTATATATATATATATATATATATATATATATATGCATATATATATATATATATATATATATATATATATATATATATATATATATATATATATATAATATAAAGTGTGTTTTGTGCAACGTTTTTTTTTTTTTTTGAATTTCCCTCCCTAGTTCCGCTCCCATGCAGCATTGCTGCTGCAGGGAACGGAACTAGGAAGTGATCGTACCGACGGAGGACGGAGGAGCGGCGGGACTCTCGGCTGGCGGTCGCAGCAATGAGAGATCATCGCTGGATCGCCAGGATAAGGTAAGAGAAGCTCCGCTGCGCTCTCTGCAATCCACCCCGAGCGTGACTCGGGGTTACCGCTCGTGCAATGAAAAATCAACCCCGAGTCACGCTCGGGATTACCGCTAAGGCGGTTAAGCATTTGCCTTGAGATTAAAGTTGGGCATACACAGCTCAATTGCTGGTGAATTGTCCAGAATTCAAGCCATGGCTGGCTCTATATGTTATTTTTTCTATTAAAATAACAAACATATTATACTTACCTCCTCTGTTCAATGATTTTGCATAGGGCCGCCCAGATCTTTCTGTTCTTGTGTCCCTGGCAGGAGCTCCGGGCCCCCTCTTTCCTGTTGAGTGCCCAAACAGCAAGCAGCTTGCTACGGGCGCACCCGAGCTGAGCTGCAGCTCCATGTATCCATTCAGACACAGAGCTGCCATTTGGCCCAGCCCCCTCTCTCCTGATTGTCTAACTGAGTTTGATTGACAGCATCGGGGGGCAATGGTGCCGCTGGTGTATTTCAGCCAATCAGGAGAGAGAGTCCCAGAAAGCTGGGGCACTCTTGGACATTTGCTGGATAGAGAGGGGGTTCAGGTAAGTATTAAAGGGGCTGAGGGGGACTGCTGCGCACAGAAGGCTTAACAACCCCTTTAAATACATGAGTGGGCAGCAGAGATTTCTTCATCCATGTTGTTTAGTGTGGATAGGATAATCTATTTATTTCATCTTTTTCTTATTTATGACTGGCATTACACCAAAATGTCCATATATTAAAACTGACCATCATGAAATAAATGAGTTTGGTGTAGATCCAAAGTTGTATATACTCATGTTGCGGTTTTTGCATGACATTAGTTATTTTTCTTTCTCTTATGTTGTTAGGGCCAAACCAAAATAAAGCAACCAGGCCAGTGCTGTGAGGAGTGTGTGTCCACTAAAGGGAGCTGCACAGTGGATGGATCCATCAGGTACCATGGAGGGCTTTGGAATGGGAGTCATTGTGACTACTGCTTGTGTGACCGAGGGAAAGTGCTTTGCTATCCAGCACAGTGTTCCAAAGTGGAGTGCTCTTGGGTAAGTTTGATTTTGACACCTAAAGAACAACATTCTGGGGTTGATTTACCAAAGGCAAAAAGACTGCACACTTTGCAAAGTGCAGTTCAAACTCTGCAAGAGCAGTTGCTCCAGAGCTTAGTAAATCAGCAAAAGCTCTGCTAAATTCCATCATCAAATCATGTGCAAGCAAAAATCGTTTTTTCTCTTTCGTTCATTGACGGACATAGCTCCATATCTTCTTTGACCCTTGGGCTATGCTGCTCTCCATAGGATTGGGACTAGGTGGAAACAAAACTTGTCTACCCTGCTATAGGACTTTAGTTTTTCTGCCTAGTCAGGAGTAAGGACCTGGTTTCCTGCTGAAATCTGCGGTCCTGACGTTTTTTCCTTTTAAATTAAATTTTTTCTTCTTTTATATTTTCTGTTCCTGTGAGAACTACAATCAGTTTGGTTCCTGTGAGAACTACAATCAACTGCCGGACTGGGCAACGCAAAGGATATCCTAGATCCTTACTGTCTTACCAGTCTGGCCAGTGAGTGTGACCCAACTATTAGCTCTGTGCTAGGTTGGCTGCGACATGGTCCCACTGAACGTGGAGTGAAACATCTCGCGGGGACGCATACAACTGGTCACGATAATGGTCACGGCCAGAGTTGCAGAGTACCTCTGGCCGCAGCACCCCCATTTCAAGATGGAGCAGTGGACTGTCAGGAGTGGTGCCTGCTCGGTTCCCAGGTGTGGTGAGTAGTGTCCACCCTCTCCTCTGGGGTGGACGCGGGCCCTTCCTCAGGTTGTTAGGCCCCTTCTGTGCCCTTCCTTCCCTCTTGGTTTTCCCCCTTCACTAGTGGGGATCCCCTGTACTGGTCGCCCTCACCTACCCCCCCCTTAGTCCCCCCTCGGGGTGCATGGGCTGTTGTGGGGTATGGGGTGTCAATGGTGATGGGCTGGAGGGAGGTGGGAGCGACTCATTTTCCGATGCTCCTGCAGCGAATGGCTGTGCGGGGGGTCCCTGTAGGGCCGGTCTGGGTGTTGCGCTGCGTGGTGCCGCCATTTTGTTGAGGATGGCTGTGTACAGCCTGGGCAGCCATGTTTGTGTAGTTCGGCGGCCATGTTTTTGGAGTTTCCCATTGAAGCCATTTTCTTGTAGCCTGTGGAGCGGTGATGCAGTGGTGGGCCTCTAGTGGTAATGAGTGCGCTTCCCCTTCCTTTCTGATCGCAGCATGGCAAGCAAACTGGCGCTCTGTATCCAGCTCTGAATAGATGAGGGTGAGTCCCTGCTGGTATACAGCTCCTTCTTCTGCTATAGTAGCGCCGCTGGTGCGCTGGAATTTGCATTCCCATAGCGATAGCGGTGTGAGGGTTTTTTTTTGTAAAAAAAAAAAGGTATCACCACCTGACCCACTCTCAGAAGCTGCGAGACCCTCTGGGTCTCAGTCTGCCCTAGCGACCATGACAGCGGTCCTGCAATCACTTGTGTCAAAAGTTGATATGGCCCTGCAAAAGCGGCTTGGCAAGAAGCGCCCCCCTGCCTTCACCTGTATCCTCTGCTTCCTCAGAGTCTGAGGGGGTTTTGGCTGCTGCGGAAGCGATTTAACCCGCTGGGTCTGTGTCCATGCACCCTGAGTGCTCTGATAGTGAGGATGAATCCATTTCCACTACAGGCGCCCATGAAAAGGCGCTTGTGGAGGCACTGATTATATCAGTATGGGAAACTTTAAAAGTGGAGGACACAGCTGCTGCTGCTGCTTAGACTGCGCCAGTGAAATTTGGCACCCGTAGGCCATCTAAGGTGTTCCCTCTTTCCTGCCTATTTTGACGAGATTGTTGCTAGTCAGTGGAGGTCCCCGAAATGCATGGTTGGAATACCTAAGCGTTTCACTAGGAGGTATCCCTTTGAGGAGTTTCTCATAAAGACGCTGACGGTTTCACTAGCAGTGGACTCTCAGGTCTCCAGATTGAATAAGGTCACGCTTCTTCCAGTGGAGGATTTCCCATCTTTTAAGGACCCTGTGGACAAGAGAGCTGAGGCTCGGGTCCGATATCTCTTCCCCGTGGTGGGTTCAATTTTGAGGCCGGTGTTTGCTATCACCTTGGTTTCCCAGTCCTTATCGGAATGAGCAAAGCTCCTTTGTCAGGATCTGGAAGGGGGTCAATATCCTCCTGAACTAGCGGATCAGTTGATACAGGGGCTACAGTATATCTGTGATGCATCTTTGGATGTGGCCCCTTTGGCTTTCAGAGTATCTGTGACTGCGGTGACCCTTTGCCGCATGATATGGTTGAAGTACTGGTCGGCTGACCAGGCTTCCAAAAAAGTGCTGACTGGCCTTCCCTTTGCAGGAGACCGTTTGTTGGGTGCTTTTATGGAAGAGACCATTAAGGGTCTTACAGGAGGTAAGAGTATTCACTTGCCAACAGCAAAGAGCCTCGTCATTAACGTGGTCCTTTCTTCTCGGCTCACAAACGGCCCTTTCGGGATCGCAGGACAAGGGACAAAAGTCCACCCGTCACTTCACGGGGGGCTCCAAGAGGCCCTGGGCTGGTAAGTCAAAAGTGGGTTCCAAGCCCTCCTCTGCCTGAAAGGGCACCCTCACCCGTATCTGGAGTGGGGGGGCCTCTTCGCTTCTTTCCAAACCCGTGGACCTTGATCTTATTCAAGACAAATGGATCCACGAGTTGATTCAGTCCGGTTACAAGACCAAGTTTCAGTCCTTGCCTCTGGCAGGGTTCTTTCCTTTCAATTTGCGCCTGTCCTCAGGTTGGCTGCTGGGCTTTTACAGGACTGTGCAGGATCTGCTAGCACAGGGAGTAATTGTCCCGGTTCTAGGGTTTGGAACATTTTCAGGGATTTTATTTGAATCTATTTACTGTTCCCAGGAAGGAAGGCAAGGTCCGTCTGATCTTGGATCTCAAGGCCCTGAATCGTTTTGTGCGGGTTCAGAAAATTCGGGTGGAGTCCATTCGCACAGTGGTGGCATCCTTTCTTTAAGGGGATTTTATGGCCTCTCTCGATATTAAGGACACTTACCTTTATATCCCAATATATGTAGGGCATCAGTGTTTTCTTCATTTTGTCGTGGGAAGAGAACAATATCAATTTGTGGCGTTACCCTCTAGTCTCGCCTCAGCTGCTCGGGTATTTGAAAAAGTGTTGGCCCCGGTATTAGCCTTGCTCAGGTAGAGGGGGATCGCAGTACTGGGGTACATGGACGATCTCTTTCTGCAAGCAGAGTCTTCGTCTGTCTTAAAAGACGATCTAGACATCACTGTGCGAACTCTGCAAGAGTTCGGCTGGTCACTGAATTTTCAGAAGTCAGCTCTGATTCCGTCCACCAACCTGGATTACCTGGGCTTCACTTTGGATTCAGCCTCAGCCAGTGTGTTTCTTGCGGAGGCGAAACTGCTAAAGTTGCAGCATGCGATTCAGCTCCTGCTGTCCAACTGTCAGTCATCTCTCAGGACTTGCATGCAAGTGCTGGGTTTGATGGTCTCCAGCTTCGAGGTGGTTCCATTTGTGCAGTTCCATACCTGGCCTCTGCAGAAGGAAATTTTTGATAAAGAGAGAATTCCGCGCAAATGGATCTGGTTACTAGATTGGCTGCAGCCTACCCCAAAAATATAGTAAAACTATATCAGGATTATAGGAGTTTGATAGGGTAATTGGCGCTGCCAGTAATTGTAAAGAATATATATATATATATATATATATATATATATATATATATATATATATATACAGGGGAGTAATGTATCTTACAAATACAGGGAAGATATAGGTAATAAAAATATGAAATCAATGGTATAAGTAATGGTCCTTATATATACCCAATGGTTCCAATACAATGCCACAGTATGTATTCTAACCAACAATTGATAAACTTATAGCACTAATAAATAATTAATGTCTAATAATTAATTATAAGCAAATGAATAAGGTGAAATGACATAAATAAATAAAATGTGTACAATGCCTACAGGCAATAAATATAATTCGACTGGTAGAAGATATGTGAGTCTAAAAATAAATAAATATTAAAGTGACTCGTGTAATAAATACTGTAGACACTAGGTGGCAGTGCTATTAAAAGATGATAGGTGTGGATATCCAAGTAAAACAATTATAAGGTGATAAAACCTGCCAAGTGGTGTATTAATATCAGGAGTAAAATGTCAATCCCAAATAACAAAGAAATCTCCCAATATAGTGAAATAATGGATATCCAGGTGAGAATAAATATATAAAAAATGGTACTAAAAAATTAAATATTGTGCCAAGTGAAATAAAAGTGTTGATGACGAAACGCGTAGAGCGTAGGCACGTCAGTTCCGCCCTTTGAGACGCACATCCGGTTGCTGAGACGCACGGCGTCCGGAAGTACCGCTGCACGAGGGGTTCGCGGTCCCTACTTGCTTACGGATGCTGTATCTTTGTTTTAAATGTGAGTACTTTATGTAAATTGTTTAATAAATGGATACATTTTACGGTACATCACTATATTAGCGTTTTTCTATCCATATAATCTCGGACATCATTCCTAATACTCTGGAGCGCTGCCTATGATCCCTTACTACATATCGCTTGCCTAAATACCTTACTACTGGAGGGAGGAAGTGCAATTGATCCCAGAAGGAGTGGAGAGGCTCACCGCAGTTTACCGGGGAACACCCCATTAATCCAACGCTGGTTACCCCTGTAGGGGTGCCGCTCTCTGGTGAGTGCGGGCTACATAGGAAGGGGAGCACGGAAATTCCCTCACCCGGCACCCACATCCTGATCCATCACTGGGAAGCACCCCCTCCATCCATGAAAATTTCTTCTGGCACTTTATAGCACAATATTGCTGCACAATTTTGGAAGATCATTATATTGATCAAATCTGTGGACTTTCTTCACTTTCATTACGGACTATTTAATTCTTTGTGTATCTTTAATTTATTCACCAGATATCAATTATATTTATTCCTGGAATCCCTATAAGTGTTTTTAGAGATCCCAAACACTTTTATTTCACTTGGCACAATATTTAATTTTTTAGTACCATTTTTTATATATTGATTCTCACCTGGATATCCATTATTTCACTATATTGGGAGATTTCTTTGTTTTTTGGGATTGACATTTTACTCCAGAAGGAAATTTTTGCCAACTGGGACAAGAATGCCCAATCCCCGGACAATCTGATCCTATTGAGCTGGGGTGCAAGGTGATCCTTGCTTTGCTGGCTCCATTCCTCGGTGCTTCGACAGGAAAAGTCCTTTCTCCCCCTGTACTACACAGTGGTTGCCACGGACGCCAGCCTGTCTGGGTGGGGAGGGGTCTTAAGCACAAATTCGGCTCAAGGGGTTTGGACTCGGGAGGAGTCCGGTTTGCTGATCAATATTCTGGAGATTCGGGCGATTAGGCTTTGCCTGTCCCAGTGGACAGATCGTCTGCAGGAGTGGCCAGTAAGAATTCAATCGGACAGTGCCACGGCGGTGGCATATATCAATCATCAAGGCAGCACTAAAAATGTTCTAGCGGCAAAAGAAGTAGCCAGCATTCTAAAGTGGGTAGAACAATATGTTCCAGCCCTCTCTACTGTGCACATTCCAGGGGTGGAAGTCAGCAGGCCCTGAGTCTGGGCAAATGCACTCTTCATCTGGAAGTGTTTCAACAACTGTGTCTCCGTTGGGGGACTCCGGATGTGGATGTATTGGCCTCTCGTCTCAACTGGAAGGTTAAAAGGTTTGTTGCAAGATCCCTGGATCCTTTGGCTGATGATGCTGACGGTCTGGTGGCCCCTTGGGGTCAGTAATGTCTGATTTAGGCTTTTCCTCCACTACAGCTTCTGCCTAGGCTTCTGCGCAGAATCGAGGCAGAAGGGATTCCAGTCACTCTGATGGCTCCAGACTGGCCTCTCCGCTCTTGGTAAGCAGACTTTGTGAGGCTGGTAGCTGTTGTTCATTGGAGACTCCCTCTCAGAGAAGATCTTTTGTCTCACGGGCCGATCTTTCATCCTGTTTTATGGTCGCTTGCTTTAAGGCCTGGCTATTGAAAACCAGGTACTGAAGGTTAGAGGGTTGTCGGATTCGGTAATTCCTACTCTGTTAAAGGCTAGAAAATCTACTTCTAGGAAGATTTTTCATAGAGTTTGGAGGGCATACATTTCTTGGTGTAAGTCTTGTGGGGGTTTCTCCCTGGTCCTTTTCTGTGTTCCGTCTACTGGAGTTTGTACAACAAGATGTAGATAAATGTTTGGCTCTGGGTACCATCAAAGGCCAGATTTCTGCCATTTTTTCCAATGGCCGTTGGCTGCAAATTCTTTGGTTCACACTTTTCGTCCAGGGGTTTTGCCACTTGGCTCCTCCTGTAAGGTCTCTGGTACCTTTGTGGGACCTCAATTTGGTACTGTCGGTTCTTCAAAAACCGCCTTTTAAAAATATTTGTGAACCTTCTCTGCTTACTCTGTCACAAAAGGTAGCCTTTTTGGTGGCTATTACTTCTGCACGCAGGGTGTCGGAACTTGCTGCGTTGTCCTGTTGGTCACCTTACCTGGTGGTTCACAGGGACAAAGTGGTGCTACGTCCCTGTCAGTAGCTCCTTCCTAAGGTTGTCTTGGGTTTTCACTTGAATGAAAACATTGTGTTGCCTTCCTTGTGCTCTAAGCCGACACATCCTAAAGAAATTGCTTTGCATTTCCTGGATGTGGTTCGACTGGTGGCGACTGTGGCCATTCGAAAATTGGATTCTTTGTTTGTCCTTACTGATGGATCTCCTAAGGGGCAGGCAGACCATTTCCAGATGTATCAGGCAGAAGGTGGTGCAGGCCTATTCTATTAAGGGTCAGGCTCCTCCTTTGCCTTTTAAGGCGCATTCTACAAGGAGGCTTAGTGCCTCCTGGGCCTTCCGTCATCAGGTGTCGGTGGCTCAGGTGTGCAAGGCGGTCACATGGTCATCTGTGCATACATTCACCAAGTGTGACAAGTTGGATGTACTTGCATCTGCGTAAGCTGTGTTCGGCCGTAAAGTTTTTCAGGCTGCTGTTGCAGAGGCTCCTGCCTCTTGAGGGTGTATTCTTCTGGTTGGTGAGCTCCAGTTGTTTCTGGTTGAGCTCCTGGCTTAACTGGTTGGCTATGTTTTGGGAATTATGTGCATTGCTGTGTTTTTTCCCTTCCCCTCATGTTGACACTGCTTTGAGACATCCCAAGAGTCAAAGAAGATATGGAGTTGTATCCGTCATTGAACAAAAGAGAAAATGGGATTTTTGAGTTACCGTAAAATCCATTTCTCTGATGTTCATTGACAGACACAGCACCCATCCCTCTGTTGAGTTGGGTTATGTATTCTTCTGACACTGCTTGTTACAAATTGAAGTCCTATAGCAGGGAGTGGGAAGTATACCCCCAAGGAATGCCCTAGGGGCATAGTTAAGTTTTGTTTCCACCTAGTCCTACTTCTATGGAGAGCAGCATAACCCAAGGGTCAAAGAGGATATAGAGCTGTGTCCGTCAATGAACATCAGAGAAAAGGTTTTGACGTTAGGACAAAAATCGATTTTTTTTCCCTTGCACTTGATTCAGTACTCTTTGAAAAGTGAGCATTTACCTAATTTAATAAGCTCTTGCAGAATGCACCCTCTATTTCCCTTTAGTAAATCAACCCATAAAGAATAACTTTAGGTGTAGCCAAACGTGCAATATACATTTGCATGGCCATTCTGCAAATCTGTTTAACTATGTTGTCATAAAATTGTTGGACCTGCTGTGATTTGCCTAAGTATGCACAAAAACTTACAACCACAATAATCAGGTGCACATGCATAAAGAATAATTTGTCTCGGAGGAGAGGTGTTACTGTATGTAAGCTGGCACCTTCAGCATTCCCATTACAAGGTTTGCCCCTTTGTTATGCAGATCAGATCATATATTTCCTATAAGCACAACATCTTCTATGGGACAAGGATAGCCCATAAGTCTTGAAAGGGAGGAAGGGAATGCCAGAATGTATATATTTTTGTGTGACTCAGTCATTTATACTATGACAAGAAGATGATGAATAACGGCCATACAGTAACTTTCAGAAACAGAAGGATCCCTAACAGCAAGTGTATTCACATAGAGGACAGTTGTTGCTATGAAAGTGTGTTGGGATTCTTTATAGATAAAAATAGATAGCTAGAAATAGACCTTCTTTTGTTAAAGTGTTTACCTTTTGTTTTTTAAAAAATGAAAAGGTGAACTTCTACTTACCTTCTGTATGGGATGGGATGCAATGTTAGTGTCCACACATCTGGTGCAGCATTTTAAACAGGGGGCAGTTGCTAGGACCCATAATAGTTAGCTGACCTCCTAATGACACCAGAGAGAAAGATGGCTGATGGCTTGTGGCAGATCAAGGCAGCGATGGATTCATTGGGTGGGTAAGTTTGCTATTTCAGCTAAACCCAGCAGACAAGGTAAGAGAAGGATGCAATCACATTTAACCCTGGGGGGGGATAGGAGTTTTATATTTCTAAGTAACAATGTAAATAAATTCGGCTGGTTGTTGTAGGTTATTGCTTTCTGTACATAGTCATCACCCTTTGCACTTAGAGTAAGGCTATGAGTGTTTAGTTAGAATACAGCTTTCATTGCTAAGTAAACATATTTTAATAACTTGTGTTAGATTGTGTAGCAATTCTATGCAGCTTTACTTAGTTATGAGAATAATGCCAATTTGAGCATAGCACAGGCAGCATTCATATCTTGCCTTCTCTGTAACACTTTAAAAAGAACAGCTATCCTCTGAGCAGCTTGCCAGAAATATTTTAGGCAATATGTTAAATAAATATTTCCCCACAGCTGTCAAAAGGATTATCTATTAATATTTTTTAAATGAATGAATAACATGTTGTCCTATTAATGGTTCAGGAGGACATCTGTACATATGTACTATGCAAGTTATGTTAACTTCAACAACATATACAGTATGTTGGATACGGAGCATATAGTGTTTAACCTTGTTCACAGGTGAATGTACATTCTGGTTGAACACTGATCTCTTGATTTTAGGGTAAATAGAAAATTGAGTTCAACCATTCAGTACATCCTATGCATAAGGAATCATTCAATATGAGGCATTTACAAAGCTAATTAGTGGCAAGTTTAGATGCAAATCATTTTTTTGCCAGGTAAAGTCTATGCAACAGTTTTTATTTACATTTGAAAACCCCAGTGACAATAATCTTGTGCAGCAAACTGCAACACAGTTTCACAGGTCTGCAACAGATTTATTTCTGAAGATAAAACAGGTTGTCATCAGGATGAGATAGTATTCACTCACTCAAAAAAATTGATAATTGTGTTTTGTGTTCCTGAAACATTAACTGCAACAACTGGCTTTCAATGGACAGTGCAAGCTCAATGGATGATTTGTCCCCTTTGAGGGACCAACATCAGAAGATCATTTAAAACCAGAATGGAAAAAATCTCACAGATGGTGAATGAGCTTAACTTGTCTAAGCAAGGCCTAAAATGTCAATCTGCCTTTTATCACCTTTCTGACAAATTTGATATTGTATGGCAGGGTTATGCAATAGTTTTGAAAACCGCATTGACCACCTGATTGATTTCATTATACTTGTAAGTGCAAAAAAAAAATGCTCAAGTTTTGCTTTTTTCGGTGAGGATCAAACATATTCATCTTCCTAAAGTTGTCAATAAAATGTTTATATAAACATACAATTGCACCTAAAGATGTTATATGGCAGCAAGTAATGCTTTAGCATTTTACATAAGGTACATTTGGATGAATTCTAGAGAATTGGATCATTCAAGACTCTAGAATCTACAGCTTGCGTATTCATAAAGGACTGAGAGGTAGTAAAGAGAAGTAAGAGTGAGTTTCATAGAAGAGCACGAACTACACAACGTATAACTATTTTTTCTTGAACCACCAAGATAATTTTAGCGGTTCTAAAATTATACCAACATAGCAGAGGAATATCTCTAAAAATACTGAAGCTCATGAAAGCATTTCCTAAAACTTTACTAGACACCGTTGTTTATTCAGTTGTTGCAATGGAATATCATATTTCAGTTATTTTAATCACAGATTCTAGATTTACAAATAGGATTTTCCATATGGGGTAAATTATAGTGACTTCAAGAATGATAGTGGCAGGCCATTCATGATACATAATTACCATCAGTCATGGAACTGCAGCTCGGCCTTGTGCCCCCTCTCTCCTCATTGGCTCACTGACTTTGATAGAATGCATTAAGATAAAAAACCTACTGCCTTTAGAAGCACTTTAAGCCTCTGACCAATGCTGCTTTTTCACAGATCTGGGTCTGTATGCATGGCCTTTTATTTATTACTGAAACGTAAAAAGCAGCTTCACCCTACCTAGTTAAAATTTTGTTTCTAATCCCAGATAATTGTCCCTGTATGTAAATTTAAAAAAAAAAACATAGTTATTTCTCTAAGGAGCCCAGCGTTGTCTTCCTTCCAGCCCAAGATTTTTCTTCACCACTCTGCTCCCACATTGCCATCTTGAAACAAGATCTGGCATATGTGCAGATATACTGCAGGTCTCTGCCAGGTCTCCCCACCATGTGTGCACCGACCACCACGATTCTCTGCCAGTACACCGTAATACTGCCTCCTAACATATGATAGTGTTTTTTTAATGTTAAAAAGAAATTTCAGATTTGTAAAGAGAGAGGGGTGGAAAATCATAAGAGAAGTGCTATTTGTGGGTGAAGGTCCACTCTAATTTCAGTTATATGTAGAAGGGAAATGACAAGCGGGTTAAAGTTATTATAGAAGGCTGGTACTTGGTCAAAAAATCACCCAGACAAAAAATAAAAAATAAAAACAACAATGCTTTAATAATGACTTGGGAATTTAATTTACATTATTAAAGCAGCTTCGCTCTCAGTTCTCCGCCAAGAATTGTTAAGGTGGATTATGACTTAGACCAGTGGTCTCTAAACTTTCCAAACAAAGGGCCAGTTTACTGTCCTTCAGTCTTTAGGGGGGGGGAAGACTGTGGCCAGTGGGAGTAGAAAATATCCTGGCATCCGGTGGGGAGTAAACAATGCCCTATCTTTGGTGTCAGTGGGAGAACTAGTGCCCCATCATTGGTGTCAATGGGAAGAATTTTGCCCCATTGTTAGTGTTAGTGGGAGGAATTGTGCCCTTTCTTTGGTGTCAGTGGAAGGAATAGTGCCACCATTGTGAAGTTGAAAAAACACATGGGAAGGAGAGGGCTGCACACAAATGTCTTAAAGGTAAAGAGAAAAGAGTACCCCCCAGGGTTTTTTTTTTAGCAGAAAATGAATCTTGAGTTCAAAAGATATAAAATTATTAATTTTTTATTTACACTTGGTTAAAGTTTTCCATATAAAATTAAAGCTCTGGTTTACAATATTAACCCATCGAAAAAGACATGAGAAAAGGACAATACATGGATAAAACAATCACAACCAACAAATTGGTATCCCTACGCATTTCGACCTATGCCATGGTGGTCTTCCTCGGGGGATGTGTGATGTCTACAAGTACATTATAAAATTAGAAATACATTGTACAAGACATAAAAAAAATAGCTATAAAAATATAGCCTATATACATTATCCCACAAAAGTGAATGTACACCCCTCACATTTTTGTAAATATTTTATTATATCTTTTCATGTGACAACACTGAAGAAATTACACTTTGCTACAATGTAAAGTAGTGAGTGTACAGCTTGTATAACAGTGTAAATTTGCTGTCCCCTCAAAATAACTCAACACACAGCCAATTATGTCTAAACCGCTGCCAACAAAATTGAGTACACCCCTAAGTTAAAATGTATAAATTGGGCCCAAAGTGTCAATATTTTGTGTGGCCACTATTATTTTCCAGCACTGCCTTAACCCTCTTGGGCATTGAGTTCACCAGAGCTTCAAAGGTTGCCACTGGAGTCCTCTTCCACTCCTCCATGATGACAACATGGAGCTGGTGGATGTTTGAGACCTTATGCTCTTCCACCTTCCTTTTTTTAGGATGCCCCACAGATGCTCAATAGAGTTTAGCTCTGGAGACATGCTTGGCTAGTCCATCACCTTTACTCTCAGCTTCTTTAGCAAGGCAGTGGTCCTCTTGGAGGTGTGTTTGGGGGTCATTATCATGTTGGAATACTGCCCTGCGGCTCAATCTCCGAAGGGAGAGGATCATGCTCTGCTTCATTATGTCAAAGTACATGTTGGCATTCATGGTTCCCTCAGTGAACTGTAGCTCCCCAGTGGCGGCAGCACTCATGCAGCCCCAGACCAAGACACACTTGTCTTTGTACTCCTCATCTGGTTACTGCCACACACGCTTGACATCATCTTAACCAAATAAGTTTATCTTGGTCTCATCAGACCACAGGACATGGTTCCAGTAATCCATGTCCTTAGTCTGCTTGTCTTCAGCAAACTGTTTGTTGGCATTTTTTGTGCATCATCTATAGAAGAGGCTTCCTTCTGGTACTACAGCCATGCAGACCAATTTGATGCAGTGTGTGGCTTATGGTCTGAGCACTGACAGGCTGACCTTCCACCCCTTCAACCTCTGCAGCAATGCTGGCATCACTCATACATCTATTTCCCAACGACAACCTCTGGATATGATGCTGAGCATGCACAATCAACTCCTTTGGTCGACCATGGCGAGGCCTATTCTGAGTGAAACCTGTCCTGTTAAACTGCTGTATGGTCTTGGCCACCATGCTGCAGCTCAGTTTCAGGGTCTTGTCAATCTTCTTATAGCTTAGGTGATCTTTATGTAGAGCAACAATTATTTTTTTTAGTTCCTTAGAGAGTTCTTTGCCATGAGGTGCCATGTTGAACTTCCAGTGACCAGTATGAGAGATGGAGAGCAATAACACCAAATTTATCACACCTGCTCCTCATTCACACCTGAGTCCTTGTAATTCTAACAAGTCACATGACACCAGGGAGGGAAATGGCTAATTGGGCCCAATTAGTTTTTTTCACTAAGGGGTGTACTCACTTTTTTTGCCAGCAGTTTAGACATTAATGGCTGTGTGTTGAGTTATTTTGAGGGCACAGCACATTTGCACTGTTATACAAGCTGTATACTCACTACTTTACATTGCAGCAAAGTGTAATTTCTTCAGTGTTGTCACATGAAAAGATATAATAAAATATTTACAAGAATGTGAGGGGTGTACTTACTTTTGTGAGATACTGTATTTACCATTACACCGATGAGTGTCTTTTTACCAGTTTTTGTTAGTTCAGAATCATCCTGGAAAGGACCTCCAAGAATCCAGAACAGGTAATGTGAAAAGACTGGCTTGCAAGGAGTCACATTTTGAACAAATAATGGGATGGTAGAGGATCTACCTGCAGAAATATTCCCAAATATGGAAGGTAAAATTAAAATTTACAAAAGGATTTAGATTGAATAATACATGAAAAGGGGGGAAAAATTATCCAAATGGAGTGATCTGATGGATACACCTGGGACAATTGGTTTGTGAACCCTTTATCCAAAGTGATGAGAGATTAAAAAAGGAAAATAGGAGAAAAGTGCAAAAACCAAGAATGTGGCCTGTGAAACCAAATGACCAAAGCAAAATCGTGCAAAAAAAAAAAATGTAAGAGTGTAAAGTGAAAAGGATAGTGATAAAGTGAATGTCAAAACGTTTTGTTACCTAAAGACTTGAAATCATTGTGGCATATAGGACGACTGTGTTGTACAACATCAAAAAAGATCTATGTGGACCTGCCACCAATGATATCACAGATCTATGTGTGGAATTGCAGAGTAGCTCAACATATGCTAAAAAATAAAAATGAAGATGAATGAGTGCAAAAGTGAATGAAAAATCAGTATAATGAAAATAGGTGTATAGAGAAATGTTTATTTTGAATAATGAAAAAATTGTATATAAAAAAAGGGGGGGGGGACATCCCAATTATCATAATTCTAATAGTATTTGATGTTTAAACGTAGTATATATAGTAAAGGGCCTTGTGAAAGTATTCGGCCCCCTTGAACTTTGCGACCTTTTGCCACATTTCAGGCTTCAAACATGAAGATATAAAACTGTAATTTTTTGTGAAGAATCAACATCAAGTGGGACACAATCATGAAGTGGAATGAAATTTATTGGATATTTCAAACTTTGTTAACAAATAAAAAACGGAAAAATTGGTCGTGCAAAATTATTCAGCCCATTTACTTTCAGTGCAGCAAACTCTCTCCAGAAGTTCAGTGAGCATCTCTGAATGATCCAATGTTGACCTAAATGACTAATGATGATAAATAGAATCCACCTGTGTGTAATCAAGTATCCGTATAAATGCACCTGCACTGTGATAGTCTCAGAGGTCTGTTTAAAGCGCAGAGAGCATCCTGAAAAACAAGGAACACACCAGGCAGGTCCGAGATACTGTTGTGGAGAAGTTTAAAGCCGGATTTGGATACAAAAAGATTTCCCAAGCTTTAAACATCCCAAGGAGCACAAGTGATAATATTGAAATAGAAGGAGTATCAGACCACTGCAAATCTACGAAGACCTAGCCGTCCCTCTAAACTTTCAGCTCATACAAGGAGAAGACTGATCAGAGATGCAGCCAAGAGGCCCATGATAACTCTGGATGAACTGCAGAGATCTACAGCTGAGGTGGGAGACTCTGTCCATAGGACAACAATCAGTCGTATACTGCACAAATCTGGCCTTTATGGAAGAGTGGCAAGAAGAAAGCCATTTCTTAAAGATATCCATAAAAAGTGTCTTTTAAAGTTTGCCACAAGCCACCTGGGAGACACACCAAACATGTGGAAGAAGATGCTCTGGTCAGATGAAGACAAAATCGAACTTTTTGGCAACAATGCAAAACGTTATGTTTGGCATAAAAGCAACACAGCTCATCACCCTGAACACACCATCCCCACTGTCAAACATGGTGGTGGCAACATCATGGTTTGGGCCATCTTTTCTTCAGCAGGGACAGGGAAGATGGTTAAAATTGATGGGAAGATGGATGGAGCCAAATACAGGACCATTCTGGAAGAAAACCTGATGGAGTCTGCAAAAGACCTGAGACTGGGACGGAGATTTGTCTTCCAACAAGACAATGATCCAAAACATAAAGCAAAATCTACAATGGAATGCTTCACAAATAAACACATGCAGGTGTTAGAATGACCAAGTCAAAGTCCAGACCTGAGTCCAATCGAGAATCTGTGGAAAGAACTGAAAACTGCTGTTCACAAACGCTCTCCATCCAACCTCACTGAGCTCGAGCTGTTTTGCAAGGAGGAATGGGCAAAAATTTCAGTCTCTCAATGTGCAAAACTGATAGAGACATACCCCAAGTGACTTACAGCTGTAATCACAGCAAAAGGTGGTGCTACAAAGTATTAACTTAAGAGGGCTGAATAATTTTGCACGCCCAATTTTTCAGTTTTTTATTTGTTAAAAAAGTTTGAAATATCCAATAAATTTTGTTCCACTTCATGATTGTGTCCCACTTGTTGTTGATTCTTCACAAAAAATTACAGTTTTATATCTTTATGTTTGAAGCCTGAAATGTGGCAAAATGTCGCAAAGTTCAAGGGGGCCGAATACTTTTGCAAAGCACTGTATATTTATTCCTATGGATGAATCTCATAGGCAGATTGAGCAATAAAAATCTGTCCATCTGTTTAAAATAAAAGGTGCTAAACAAAAAAAAGGAATTTGCAAAAGGAAGAAGATACAGATTAATTGTAGGGAGGTTTACTCACTTGTATTGCAACAGGTAGTATCCATACATATGCTGTTTTGGACCCAAAGGGAGGGAATTATCAAATGCCTCCTTTGTAAATGCCCTTTTATAGCCCCAATCGTTTGATTGATTTGAGTGAAAAATGCTGCAGGTGTCTCCTCATACCTACCTGTTGTCCAAGACCGCATGCTGTGGTCTCCTCGTGGCTCCCTCTGCCTTCCGGAAGAGGACCCCGGCCATTGCCGCTACTTCTGGGTGCACCGATGACGCGGCACGCAGGCTGGGTGCCAAAACATATGGCGCTGCACATGCGCGCTGGGCTATCAGACCTGGAAATGATCCAGGACACCGCCAGCATGGGATAGCTAGTCCCCCGTAGCCGGGTGAAAACCACGGCCTGAAAGTTAGATGGGAATAGACCAAAGAAGACAAAAGAGTTCTCCTGACAGTCTGACCTTTGACCCCATGCCGGGAAGACAGTCTTGACAAAACCCATCCAGGATGACATGGGAGGACCAGCCATGAATTCTATGAACTAAAAACAAATAGCATTATACAACTGACAAGAATATCATGTTTATCCATAACCACAATCATTATTATTAGAAATAAGGAAATGTACAATAATTTAAAAAAGAAGGAGCCGTATACAAATTAAATTACAATATACTTCTGTGTATTGTTACAAAATACAAATACAATACAATTCTATGTGTATATCAAAAATTGTTACACTGTTTCCATACATATATTTTGTTGAGTTTGTCCATGCAAATAGCCATTCTATCCCAGGGCAAACAAACGTGAAACAATTTGTGTCCCCAGTTCCGTCAATTACGTTTAACAGAGCGAGATAATAATAATGATTGTGGTTATGGATAAACATGATATTCTTGTCAATTGTATTATTCTATTTGTTTTTAGTTCATAGAATTAATGGCTGGTCCTCCCATGTCATCCTGGATGGGATTTGTCAAGACTGTTTTCCTGGCATGGGGTCAAAGGTCAGACTTTCAGGAGAACTCTTTTGTCTCCTTTATGATGCTTTTCCACTACATGGAACCGTAACGGTTCGGCACGCTTTTGTGCTTTTCCACTGCTGGTACCGCATGGTATAAGGTCGGAACGGTTCGGTTCGGTTCGGTACGGTACGGTATAGGTTTGCTTTTCCACTGCATGGAACCGAATGGTACGGTACGGTACGGCTCTGAAAAAACAGTACCTACTCGATTGTGGTTCCAACAGGTACCAAACTGGTACCATATCCCACAATCCTTTGCATGCAGTCACTATTAGCCACTGATTGGTCAGAGAATCCCACCCACCCCGTTGTTATCCCACCCACTTAACTTTAGTACTACTTTAGTGGAAAAGCAAACCTATACCGTACCGTACTGAACCGTTCCGACACTATACCATGCGGTACCAGCAGTGGAAAAGCAAACCGGGCCAAGTAGAGCCGAGCCGGTACTAGCCGGTACTTGCAGTGGAAAAGTGCCATTAGTCTCTTCCCAGCCGACGACTGGGTTGTGGTTTACACCCGGCTACGGGCGACTGCCTATCCCATGCCGGCAGCGTCCCGGATCATTTCCAGGTTAGATGGGCCGACGCGCATGCCATATGTTTTGGCGCCCAGCCTGTGTGCCGCGTTATCAGTGCACCCGGAAGTGATGGCAGCGGCCGGGGACCTCTTCCAAATGTTAAGGGAGCCACGAGGAGACTACAGCATGCGGTCTTGAACAACGGGTAGGCATGAGGAGACACCTGCAGCATATTTCACTCAAATCAATCCAACAAATGGGGCTATAAAAGCACAATCACAAAGGAGGCATTTGATAATTCCCTCCCTTTGGGTCCAAAACAACAGGTCATGTATGGATACTACCTGTGGCAATACAAGTGAGTAAACCTCCCTACAATTAATCTGTATCTTCTTCCTTTTGCAAATTCCTTTTTTTTTTGTTTAGCACCTTTTACTTTAAACAGATGGACAGACTTTTATTACTCAATCTGCCTATAAGATTCATCCAAAGGAATAAATATATTTCCATTACACCACACCATTACAACAAAAATACTTTCATAAAATGTCAACCGTATGGAAACATTAGGTAACCCACAACATGCCCCACTCTTCCCGACAGTAATTTATAATTTAACAGTTCAAGGCATAGAAACCACAAAACACTATAACAATGAAGGTGGCCCTCCCCCATCCCATCCTCACAAGCAGGAGACAAGCACGAATGTTCCATTGAAAATTACGTTAGCAAACGGTCCATAATGAGGTCATTAGGAGCCATGCCTGAACAGTTCAGCCACATGCCCCATATCTTGGAAAACTTCTGTGGCGACCCCCTTTGCTGATAAATAACTTTCTCCATACGGAGAGTGGTACCCATCTGTTCCAACCACATCCCGTAAGTAGGGGGCTCCGGTGCTATCCAATGTCTCAGGATAAGTAATCGAGCCTGGAAGAGAGCCCGAGAGGCGGCCTCCCTCAAAAACCTATCCTCCACTATCTGATCTAGGACCCCCAAAATGCAGTGGTGAGGATCCCTAGGTATTTCCACCCCCAGGGCTTTAGTAATGGCAGATAACACAGTGGACCAATATCTATGCAGCTTTGGACATCTCCACAACAAATGAATCAGATCCCCTGTCTCCCTCCGGCATCGTCATTTATACTAAGTTTAAGCATCAAATACTGTTAGAATTATGATAATTTGGATGTTTTCCCCCTTTTTTCTGTTTTACAATTTTTTAATTATTCAAAAAAACCTTTTCTCTATACACCTATTTTCATTATACTGATTTTTCATTCACTTTTGCACTCATTCATCTTCATTTTTATTTTTTAGCATATGTTGAGCTAATCTGCATTTTCACACATAGATCTGTGATATCATTGG
The DNA here is from genome assembly GCF_965119305.1 of Pelophylax lessonae. Classification (NCBI taxonomy): domain Eukaryota; kingdom Metazoa; phylum Chordata; class Amphibia; order Anura; family Ranidae; genus Pelophylax; species Pelophylax lessonae. The sequence continues at coordinate 523,684,466 of NC_138768.1, forward strand.
TGGCAGATCCATATAGATCTTCTTTGATGTTGTACAACACAGTCGTCCTATATGCCACAATGATTTCCAGTCTTTAGTTAACAAAATTTTTGACTTTCACTTTATCACTATCCTTTTCACTGTACACTTTTACTTTTTTTTTTTTTTTTTGCACGATTTTGCTTTGGTTTCACAAGCCACATTCTTGGTTTTTGCACTTTTCTCCTATTTTCCTTTTTTATATCTCTTATCACTTTGGAAAAGGGTTCACAAGCCAATTGCCCCAGGTGTATCCATCAGATCACTCCCCCCTTTTCATTTATTATTCAATCTAAATCCTTTTGTAAATTTTAATCTTACCTTCCATATTTGGGAATATTTCTGCAGGTAGATCCTCTACCATCCCATTATTTGTTCAAAATGTGACTCCTTGCAAGCCAGTCTTTTCACCTTACGTGGACTCTTGGAGGTCTTTTCCAGGATGATTCTGAACTAACAAAAAAGTCTCTGGTAAAAAGACACTCATCGGTGTAATGGTAAATATATAGGCTATATTTTTATAGCTATTTTTGATATGTCTTGTACAATGTACTTCTAATTTTATAATGTACTTGTAGACATCCCATAACTCCTGAGGAGACCACCACGGAATAGGTTGAAACGTGTAGTGATACCAATTTGTTGGTTGTGATTATTTTATCTATGTATCTCATGTCTTTTTCGATGGGTCAATATTGTAAACCAGAGCTTATATTTTATATGGAAACTTTTTAACCAAGTGTAAATTAAAAATGAATAATTTTATATCTTTAATCTCAAGAATTTTTTTGCTGCTAAAAAACCCCTGGGGGGTACCCTTTTCTTTTTTTTTTTCCAAAGGGGGGTACCCTTTTCTAGTGCCACCATTGATGGTGTCAGTTGGAGGAATAGTGCTCCATCATTGGTGTCAATGGAAAGAATTCTGCCCCATCGTTGATGTTAGTGGGAGAAATTGTGCCCTTTCATTAGAGTCAATGGGATGAGTAGTGCCACCATTGTTGGTGTCAGTTGGAGGAAATGTGCCCCATCATTGGTGTCAATAGAAAGAATTCTGCCCCATCATGGATGGGTTCTCCTGGTACTTCTCAAATTGCAGCTTACACAGGGTTTTTTTCCCTTTGTTCTCCAAGTCAATGGGTCAGTGGAGGAGCAAAGGGAAGATAAGTATAGCCAGCATTGGCCTTTATCTTTTTATTTTTTATTTTAAGGTAACAATAAGCTTCTATTTGTGATTTATTCATGCACACACTGTGCTTTCTTTCCTTCTGCTCATTATAAAGCCAACACCATTTGTGTTTATGTTACGTTAAGACACCTTTATGTATGTGGAGAATTGGCTTGGTGCTAATATGCTGAATTTGCTCATTTTTCATGGAGGGTCCTCCAGACAATTCTCCTTAAGATGAGTAAAGTGAAATCTTTACATTCCACAATTTAACTGCCGTTTACACAGTGAATAGCATTATCTCAGCAAAAGTACATTCTTCATACTACAATAATCTGCATTTCTTTATCAGGGTGAAGAATTAGTCCATTTTGAGGGCAAATGTTGTCCAGAATGTGTATTGAGCACTAGCTACTGCCTCCACAAAGAACATGACAAAGAGGTGAGAATTACAGCTTTTTCTGAATCGGTATTACACATCTATGGTGGAAAGGAAAATTATATTTTGAAGTAAACTTAAAATCAAGGGACCCAATGGTCTATTTTGTATGTATTTATGTGCTTGAGAGAGATTTTATCAATTTAATGCACACACATTGAACCATTTGTATTAAAATTTGTATTGTTTTAATCTGTACTTTTGTACTAACTTTGCACACCAGATATGCGGGGTGGTTTACCCAGACAAGAGACCAGACAATGTTAAACACCCTACCATGCTAATACTAGCCCACATACTCATTAGTTCTGGTGATTTTCCTTAAAAGCACTAATAACTGCTGATAGGTCCATGGTTCCAAAGCTCCCCCAGTGCACACAAAAGCATAGGTGTTGATTTACTGAAGAAAAAGTGGATGTTCGTTTTGCAAGGGAATTTTCACTTTGCAATGTAATTTCTCTTTCGTTCATTGAGGGACACAGCTCCCGATTCTTCTTAACCATTGGGTTCTACTGCCCCACTACAGGAGTAGGACACTAGGCAGGAAAAAGCTTGACTATGCCTAGGGGCAGTCCCAGGGGGTATACACCCACTCTCAGCTATAGACACTTTTTTTTCTGCCTAGTCAGGAGTAAGGACCTAGTTCCTTGCTGGGATCTCTGGTCCTGGCAATTTTTTCATTTTAAATCCTCTTATTATTTTGTTCCTGTGAGAACTACAATCAAGTGCCAGACTGGGCGGCGAACGGGATATTATAGATCCTTAGGGTCCACCTAGTCCAGGCAGGCAGAGCAGTTCCTGGTGTAGTAAGTATCTGCTCCCCCCAGCACACCTGGAGGGTTTTGGGTTGGACGTGGGCCCCTCCGTGGGATTGTCGGACCCCGGGTTTCCCCTCCCTTCAGCCCAGCCCCCCTAGAATTTCAGTCACTGTGGAACTTTCGGCCTCCACCGGGTGAGGTAATGAGCTGGCTTTGCCAGATGCTCTTAAGGGGAGCTGGTTTGAGTTGCTGATCGGGCTGACCGGGTTTTCCTGGTGCACAACGGGGGGTTGAGCAGGCTTCCCTGCCATCCTGGGGGGTTGGTGACTTAGGCAGGGATGTCCTCTGGGCTCCCTGCAGTGGTTGTTGGGCTGGGGGAGCTGATGTTTTTACCATCCATGGGTAGGCGCCTCACGTGGCTGGATCCGGCCAAAAATTGAGGCCACGTTTTTAGGGCCTACTCGTCAAAACCTATGTGAGGCAGCCCCTATGAGGATGGCTGAAGCCACTGCCTTTTGTTTTGGACATCCACCTTCCCCTCCGCTGCCCCTAAGCGATCGGCTCTACTGGGGCTTGCGTCCTTGTGGCCAGGCGCCCTTTTAAGGGAGCTATGTCCTATTATGTCCTCTATGGAGGGCTCAGAGGGTGACCCCCTTGTTTTTAGTGGGGTCCGATAGGTGGTCTATTCGTGGATCTTTGGCCGGCGTCCCTTTTGCTGGATCGCAGTCGGCAGCCTCCCCTGATTGTAATGTTTTTTGGGTGAGTTCAGTATATATTGACACTACTGGGTCTGCGTCCACGCATCCTGAGTGCTCAGTTAGTGAGGATGATTCCTCTACTCCTCTAGCCACGCTTAAATAGGCGCTGGTGGATGCACTGTTTGTGTCAGTACTTGAAATGTAAAAATGGAGGTTGAGGCTGATGCCGCGTCGGAGGCACTGGTTCCTTTTGGCACCCACAGGCCCTCCAAAGTGGCGAGGGTGTTCCTCTTTCTGCTTACCTTGACAACATTGTTACAAACAGGGGGGTTGTCGAAATCACAGTGGTTGCTAGGCGTTTTTTGCTTGCGGTATCCTTATGGGGATTTAGTGTGTAAAAGGTCAAATTGAGTTACCTTTATCCCGGTTGAGGAGTCCCCGACCTTTGCAGGTCCAGCTAATTGGTTGCTCTGGCCCGCCATATGTGTGCTGTGGCTGGTTCGGCAATGAGGCTGGTAATTATTATTGCCCTGTTGTCGCAAACTCTGCCCGAGTGGGCTAAGCTTTTACGCCAGAACCTGGAGGGAGAATAGCTTCCCCTGTCTTTGCGGAGCTGGTCCAGGGGCTAGTTTGTCTGTGATGCCTCTTTGAATGCGGCTCCTTTGATTTCTAGGCTGTCTGTATCAGCAGTGGTCCTTCGGCGTATTATCTGGCTGAAATGCTGGGCTGGGGACTAGACTTCTAAAAAGACCTTATCTCCCTCTTGTATGTGGTCGCCTGTTTGGAGCTTCCTTGAATGACATCAGTAAGAGTCTCACGGGGGGGGGGGGGGGGGGGAGAGTATTCTTCATCCACAGGCTACCAAGGGCAAGGAGCCCCGTCGTTGTCTCTCAGGATCTCAAGATTAGGGATCAGAAGTCATGGCCTCCACCAGAGGTTCCAAGAGGACCTGGTCTGGCAAGCCACGAGCGGGCTCTTCAAGACTTGAGCACAAGGCTGCCTCTGCATGAAAGAGCACCCTCACCCGTACCGTCTTCGCTGGTTTCTGGATCCATGAACTTCCCAAGTTTGGTCTTGTCCTCCGGAAAGCTTTTTTCCCTTCCAACCTGCACTTGTCCCCAGATCACTTAAGGGTTTTTTTTGGGGCTGTGCAAGACTTGTTATATCAAGGAGTGATTGTTCCGGTTCCGACTTCCGGACATTTTTTAAAGGGTTTTTTACTCAAACCTCTTTACAGTCCCCAGGAAGGAAGGCAAGGTACGTCCAATTCTGGACCTCAAGGCGCTAAGCTGCTTTGTGCGAGTACAGAAGTCCTGTATTGATCAATTTACATGGTAGTGGCATCCCTACATCAGGGGGATTTCTTCTTGCTTCTTTCAACATCAAGGACTCCTACCCGCACATTCTAATATGTGCTGGTCTCCAGCGTTTTGCCGTGGACGAGGAGCATTATCAGTTTGTGGTGCTGACCTTTGGTCTCACCTCCATACCTCGGGTCTTCACAGGAGTGTTGGCCCCGGTGCTGGCATTGTTTCAATCAGCGGGGGATCGCGGTACTGGGATACCTGGACAATCTTCTTCTGCGAGCAGAGTCTCCAACTGCTCTGATGGACTACTGGAGATTGTACTGCGAACTCTGAGGGAGTTCGGTGGGATCCTAAACATTCAGGAGTCTGCTTTGGTTTTGTCCTTTCTGGGTCTGACTCTGGACTCGGCCCCAGCCAGATTGTTTTTTCCTCTGGAAAAACTCAATACATTGCAGAAGGCAATTCAGCTTCTGTTCTTCAGCAGGCGGTCATCCCTCCGGGTTTGCATGCGCGTGCTGGGCCTGATGGTGTACACCCTTGAGGCGGTCTGTTTGCACAGTTCCATACAAGATCTCTGCTAAAGAGATTCTGGTGAAATGGGTCAAGGATCCACAGTCTTTAGAGGTGGCTTTACTCTCTGGCATTTCGACAGGGAAAATCCTTCTCCTCCTGTTCTGGATGATTGTCTCCACGGATGCCAGCCTGTCCAGGGTGGGGAGGCGTCCTCAGCACAGATGGGTTTAGGGGGTTTGGACTCTGGCAGAGCCCAGACTGTCGATTATTGTACTGGAACTCCAAGCCATCAGACTTTGTCTGGCTCATTGGACAATCGTCTTCAGGAGTGTCCGGTGCAAATTCGTTTGGACAATGCTATGGCCGTGGTCTATGTCAATCACCAAGGGGGCACAAGAAGTGTCCTAGCGGCTCGGTAAGTAGCCGACTGATTCTTTCCAGCCCTCTCAAACTTCTGTGCAGGATTTAGGCAGAAGGGATTCTGGTTATTCTAGTGGCTCCAGACTGGCCTCGCTGGTCTTGGTATGCTGATCTGATATGGCTGGTGGCCGATGCTCCTTGTAGACTTCCTCTGAGGGAGGATCTGCTGTCCCAAGGACCAATTTTCCATCCTTCTTTACGGTCGCTGGCGTTAACGGCTTGGCTGTTAAACGCCAGGTGCTGAAGCGTGGAGGTTTGTTTGAATCAGTGATTCCTACGCTGTTAAAAGCTTGGAAATCTGCCTCTAGGAAGATCTACCATTGTACGTGGAAGACGTCCATTGCGTGGTGTGAGTCTCTTGGGATCATCCTCCTTCTCAGTGGATCGGATCCTAACCTTCCTTCAACAGGGGATGAACACAAATTGGCCTTGAGTACCATCAAGGGCCAGGTATTGGGTTTTGACGGCCTTTTTCCAACGACCTTTGGCCACACACTCCCTGGTGCTTACCTTTTCTTCAGGGTGTCCGACATTTGGTTCCTTCAGTGTGGGTTCCGTTGCCACCCTGGAATCTTAATGTGGAGCTTTGAAAATATTGGGGAGGTTTCCCTGCTTACGTTGCCTCAGCAGGTGGCCTTCTTTGGTGGCTATCACCTCTGCATGCAGGGTGTCGGTACTGACAGCGTTATCCTGTCGTTCACCTTATGGTGCTTCACAAGGATTAGGTGGTGCTTTGCCTCTGTCCGTGATTCCTTCCTAAGGTGGTCTCTGACTGTTATTTGAATGTAGACATTGTGTTGCCTTTTCTGTGTCCCAGGCCTAAACGTCTGAAGGAAATTGCCTTGAATGTCTTGGATGTGGCCTGGGCAATTAGGGTGTACCTGGCAACTGCGGAGTCTTTTAGGAAGCCAGACTCTCTATTTGCGCTCACGAAAGGACCTCACAAAGGGTTGTCTGCTTCTTCTGCTAACATTTCCAGATGGATCAGACAGATGGTGGTTCAGGCCTATTGCATCAGGGGTCAGGTTCCTCCTTTCCCTGTTTAGGCGCACTCTATTAGGGCGCTTAGTGTCTCCTGGGCTTTCCGTCTTCAAGTGTCAGTGACGCAGGTTTTGCAAGGTGGCCACCTGGTTGTCGGTGCACACTTTTACAAAGTGGTTGTGTTGGCATCTGCGGATGTTTCTTTTGGCTGCAAGGTTTTGCTGGCTGCTGTTTAGAGGACCTGGTCCTCTTTGAGGGTTTATTGTTTTTCAGGTGAGCTCAAGTTGTTTATGGTTGAGCTCTATCTTACCTGGTTGGCTATGGTTAGCGTTGTGAATTTTTTTTCTGATGTTTTCCCACCCCTTATGTTTAACACTGCTTTGGGACATCCCAATGGTTAGGAAGAATCAGGAGCTGTGTTTGTAAATGAACGAAAGAGAAAATGGGATTTTTGACTTACTGTAAAATCCATTTCTCTTGACGGACACAGCACCAACCCCTCTGTGGAGATGGCTTTCTTCTGACACTGCTTGTAACAAAACTGAGTGCCTATAGTTGAGAGTGCCCAGTCTCCGAAGATAGGGGATCATGCTCTGCTTCAGTATGTTATAGTACATGTTGGCATTCATGATTCCCTCAATGAACTGTAGCTCCCCAGTGCCGGCAGCATCCATGCAGCCCCAGACCATGACACTCCCACCACCAGGCTTGACACTTGTCTTTGTACTCCTCACCTGGTTGCCGCTACACATGCTTGACACCATCTGAACCAAATAAGTTTATCTTGGTCTCATCAGACCACAGGACACGGTTCCAGTAATCCATGTCCTTAGTCTGCTTGTCTTCAGCAAACTGTTTCTTTCTTGTGCATCTTCTATAGAAGAGGCTTCCATCTGGGATGAAAGCCATGTAGACCAATTTGATGCAGTGTGAGGCTTATGGTCTGAGCACTGACAGGTTGACCCCCACCCTGTCAACCTCTCCAGAAATGCTGGCAGCACTCATACATCTATTTCCCAAAGACAACCTCTGGATATGATGCTGAGCATGTGCACTCAACTTCTTTAGTCGACCATGGCGAGGCCTGTTCTGAGGGAAACCTATCCTGTTAAACTGCTGTATGGTCTTGGCCACCGTGCTGCAGCTCAGTTTCAGGGTCTTAGCAATCTTCTTATCACCTAGGCTATCTGTATGTAGAGGAACAATTCTTTTTTTCAGATCCTCAGAGAGTTTTTTGCCATGAGGTGCCATGTTGAACTTCCAGTGACCAGTATAAGAGAGTGAGAGCGATAACACCAAATTTAACGCACTTGCTCCCCATTCACACCTGAGACCTTGTAATGAGTCACATGCCACCAGGGAGGAAAAATGGCTAATTGGGCCCAATATGAATATTTTCTCTTAGGGGTGTACTCACTTTTGTTGCCAGCGGTTTAATCATTAATGGCTGTGTGTTTGGTGGGGACAGCAAATTTACACTGTTATACAAGCTGTACACTCACTACTTTACATTGTGGCAAAGTGTCATTTTTTCATTGTTGTCACATGAAAAGGTACAATAAAATATTTACAAAAATGTGAGGGGTGTACTCACTTTTGTGAGATACTGTATACTGAAATACAGTATTACATTTTTATTATTATAGTATTATAGTAAATAAAGCCACAAGCCTGCAGGCAGAAGATGACGATGGCCATCTTGGTACACCCCGCACTGCTCAGCTTCAAACTAATTACAGTATATAGTGAAATAGACTTTTACACTCGGTTGCGGTGAAATAATGGGTAGCGGTATCTCTAATGGGTAGCGGTAGTCTGATAGAATCCCGGCCGTAGATGAATCAAATTATCTATGGGTTGGCTAATTGTACCCAAGGCTATCCATCGATGGACTTAGGGTGGAAGCAGCATATCGGATTTGTACATTGTGACAGGAAGTCAGGTAAATCTGGGGATGTAGTCACAGAGAGGAGACACATTCCCACCTGGTTTGGAAAGTTCACTAATTACTATAGGGTGTCGGCTGCCAAAGGCAGCAGGAAGGTGTAAAGAAGTTGAAAGGCCTTCAGCTGTTCGGAATGAGGAAATGAAGGCCTCTATAATTTGTCCAGAGGAAGTCTATGGATTGCTGCCTCCAAAAGCTGTCTCCTGAAGCCATGTGGGCTGGGAGAAGGAGGACAGTCAGATGAGTGCCTCCCGACAAGCTGTGTGGGCATGGGAGAAGACCCCCTGAAGTAATGTGTGCTAAGGAGGGTAACCAAGTGTGAAGACCTCTCAAAGGTAAAAGACATCAGATATCCAGAGGGCTGGGTGCATGTATCGCAATTGCTTCTGTGGTCGGGCTGGCATGCTTATTGAAGTATTATAGAAGTTGCAGAAGATACACTTCCATGGCTGGGATGACTATGGAAAGACTATGCTTGTGTGAAGAGATTATAAATGGACTATTGAGTGTCCGCTGTAGGACAAGAAAGTCTGTCCAACAGTAGGTTGGAGACAGACTCTTAGGTAGGTTCCAGTGTGTGAAGGTAGCCGCCCACCGTGGCAAGGATTTGTTTTGTTTTATTTTATTTTGGCTGTTTTGATGCTTGCACCGGTGTGAAGAAAAATTGCAAGAATAAACCTCATACACTGTTTTTAGAACCACTTCTCGGCTATCCTAATGTGTAAATGCACCCCCCCAAGGGGTCATCCACGCCTACCACCGAGCTAATCCCTCACAACATGCAATTCAATAATCACTGTGATCCCCTGGCAGGGATGGCTCCCTATGCCCCCCCCTCTCCCATTGGTAGAACACAATAACTCTGTGGTAGGAATTCCCACAGCAACAGTGACTATGTTGATGGGGGAATGGAGCAATTTTCTTTCCTGCAACCTGTGGAAAATCGCAACATCTATGGCCTTCCTTAGTAGTGCTGCATCCTTGGTTGTGTCTTGGTAACCTTGCTTTGAGTCTTTTTGAACCTTTCTGAAATCAATGGGCTTCCTGCAGTCTTTAAAGTGGAGTTCCATCCTATTTTTGAACTTTGCACCTTCCGTTAGATTAAACGATCCTGAAAAAGAATTGGATAGTTATATATTTTTTTTGTTTCTCTAACCTATTTTTCATAAAATTAACTTACCTTCCTTCCACTTCCTCCTCCTGCGGCCGCGGCCCCCGACGTCACTTCCTCCTTTGCATTGACTCCTGGGAGATGAGCGTCATCAAATCCAGGAGTCAATGCGCCTGCACCGGTGTCCCTCGTCACTTCCAGTGCAGGCGGTGCATTCCCTGCTGATGGATTAAAACAGCTTCTGGGCATGCGCAGAACCAGCTGCGGGATGACGCACCTGCCCTGGAAGTGACGAGCAGGGCATTCTGGGACTCCGACATCACGGAAGAGGACACGAAGAGGGACGCTCCGGCTTCAGCTGCCCACACCGGAGATGGCAGCGCTGGTAAGTTTTTCTTCTTACAGGTAAGCTAAACAGGGGACAGTTCAGAGGCCAGTGTTGCTTAAATGCACTAGCCCTGACTGTCCTAGGGGTATTTTTTGTTAAAAATTTTTTTTAGGGTGGAACTCCGCTCTAAAGTCAGACACCTACTTTGTTCCTGGTGGACAGAGAGAATGTGATCTAGGCTTTTCGTCACATGTGGAACCTTGAATTCAGCAGTTATTTTATTCAGGGCAAGGGAGGTATAATTTTCACGCAAATAGTAATGTGACCTGGTTATGTTGATATGTATTGATTCAGGGGAAGTGTGAATTGTATGGATAGATCCACGTTAACTTGCAGTATTCTAGTTTATTGCTATTTTAATCCTGACATATTACAGTTATATTTTTTTAACAAGATAGACTACTCCTTTCCTTTTTGTTAACTCAACTGCATGCATGATTGATTCCTAAATCTAGATTCATGTAAACATTAAGGCAGGAGACCCTTAAATCCTGCCAGGCAGTTAAAATGGCTGTGTTTTGTAACTCTTGGGACTGAGTATTAGATAACGCTGGAATGTGCTTTATTGGAATGTTTGTAATACATCTGATAACTATGCTTACAGAACATACTTTACTCATGGAGGTATTTCTTTTTGTCTGCAGGAATCTCCTTCAGATTTGAGTGGAGTTAAACATTTGATGGTAAGTAGTGATACTATAAGGATACATTTATATTCAGATCCAGCACAGATTAGCTGATGTCAAAAAAGCGTAAAGCAAAACTCAGCTGCTGTTTGTTTTCAGTATACCAATACGATGTTTGAACATGATCTCTATACCTTGAGTGGCTGAGGAGTCAAGGCTTTTTTTTTTTTTTTTTTTAAATAGTTGTGAATCTCGTAGGGCCATTTGTAACCATGCCTGGTTAGTAACCCAGACCATAAACATCCAAATGGAGTACCAGACTAAATAGTAAAGGAGTCTAAAGGATTTTAATAATTCATCATATGAAATCTTAAAACATCCAAAGCATTTTGAGGGCCAATAACACTCCACTTCATCAGGGTTAGAAAACAAATATAAACATTGTGAATATAGGGTGAAACAAGAATAACCCCCTTAAATTACATTATATACGCACATATAGGATTCAAATAAAAATGATTATCCTTAAAAAAAATATTTGCTGTAAATTCATGCTGTATAAAGCAATGTAATATTTGATGAAACAAGAATAATTAGCATAGGACTAAATAAAACAATAAAATAACCAATAGTATTAAAGAGAGAATGTTTTGGAAATCCAACAATACATTTATTAATTACGTCCATGAAGGTATGAAGTAAACCAGTGTACACAAATTAGCCTACATCTCTTAGGTTATAAACTCTAATGAGCAGGGCCCTCTGATTCCTCCTGTATTGAATTGTTTTGTAACTGTACTCCCATTGTAAAGTGCTGCACAAACTGTTAAGGCTATATAAATCCTGTATAATAATAATAATAATAAAAACAAATACGTTTAATAGCCAGAATAATGAGTTATGCAGCAGGACATACTGTATTCGAGAACAACATATGGTGTGTGTGTATAATCATTATGACTCTGCGGCATTGTGTATAAAATGTAAAAACATAGCTCAGTGGACTTTAACATGGCTTAGATGACAGTGAAATGAAAAATCAGATAGATCTGTATTGGATAATAGTGATAAAATGTTTCAGAAAGAGCACTAAAATAGTATGTAGCTTTAGCTTGCTGGTAAATCACTAGAACATTTGTGCAGCATAAAGTTTAGGTAGAAACAGCAAACGCCTGTCAGTGCTGCTAATGACTGTTTAGATGCAAAAAAGTGTCAGGGCAAGAAGTATTCGGACAGATCTGGGCGTTGAAAGGTAGGGAAGGCACTGAGATTCAGTGAAGAATGGTACCTTTTATTATATGAGCAGTCTTTCCAGAGCAAGTCAGCTTGTTGAACAGATTTGGTTTTGTCCCCTGAAATAATTATTTAAATTCCAGGGCCTCTTGATGATATCTTTTTGGAGGATAGCAGACCAAAACAGTCCATTGTTCCCTTCAAAGTTACAGTTGTTATTTTCAGTGGCGTGGTATGAGTTCTGATCAGTCCTAAATCAAGTTTTTGTAAATATTTGACAGAGATGCTTTACCACATGTGATATTTTGGTGTATGTTTTTCTCTCTCATTTAGTCTGGTGTTAGCACACACATCTAAAACCTGCGTCTATATGAAATTAAAAGACATTTGCATATAAATGCATGTAACCATTTTTCAGCGGTGCCATTCACACTAAACTTTTAGGCTTCTTCCAGACAGGCAGGTGGATCTCTCTGCTGATCCCTGCTGAGCAGGCGGATGACAGGTCCGTGGCTGATCCGCCTATGCAGAGCGGACACAGGCACAGCCCGCTTTCCTCTATGCGTGGGTCAGATGGATACGGACAGCCTGTCCATTTCCATCTGACTGCCATTTGATCTGCCAGGCAGATGGGGAATGGATTCCCTATCTGTTTGTTTCTAGGAAATGCAATCGTATTGGATGTCGGAAGACATCAATGGACACATGTCCGTTGATATCCGCCGCTCCATAGAGTGCAGTGGATGGTCTGATTAGGTCCTCCTAAAAAACTGATAAGTGGACCTGATCGGCTAGCCCGTTAAGAAAGGAGCCTTACCTGCAATGAGGTGCAGTCAAGTTTGATGTGTTTAGAGAAGATAGAATTTTGTATGTCCAGGGTTTGATTAGACACTCTAAATGTGTGTAAATGCATGCAGAGAAATGCAAATCCTTTAGAAGGTAAAACAGCCCATCTGTGTATTTAGCGGTTTGCCTAGAGTTCAGCTTTTAACACTGTAATGGCAGAGGTAAATGCACCTTCACCTAAAAAGTATTTCAAACAGCGGTTTTAAAAAGGATTGGCACATCTTTTCATCATCATGAAAACTCATTTGAGTTTTAGGCTGAAGAGTTCCTACTCTTATAGCATTGTGACTAGGTTCCCTTCAGGTTGAAACACATAAGCATATTTTGGTGCTTTTATGTGTTCATAGAAAGTTTCAAAGTCTTTTTGAGAGATGGCTAGGTGTTCTGAATGTTTTTGCACTGGTTGAAGAGTGGGTTTAGTTCTTTCTTTATATCATGGCAACCAATGCTTCAGTGAGCCTGTGGTCTTCACTGGATGGTTAGAAGGTATGTGGATCACTGTTGCTAGGGTACAATAAATTCATGTAAAGTAGAATTATAGGAAAAACTTTTTCTCTATTGTTCATTGTCAGACGCAGCTCCATATTCTTCTTAACCATTGTGTTATACTGTCCCCTACAGTCCCTGAAAGCATACACCCACTCACTCTGCAATAGGATTCAGTTTGTTTCTGCTTAGTTTTGGAGTAGGACCTAGTTCCCGGCTGGGACTTCGCTCTTAGCTTGTTTTTTTTTTTATTTAAAGGGAACCTTTGTTAAAATTTTAATTTTTTAGCTAGTTATGCCCCGCTCTAGGCCTCGCCACGACAGAGCCCCAATGGACAAGGGCTGAATGGACAAGGGCTGGCCTGCGAGTGAATCACCTCTCCGGGACACACACGACCTGGTTTGGCCTGAGTCGCAGCATGTCCCTTGGCCGTCAGCACCCCCACCTTGAGTAGAGAGGTAGTCTGTCCGGAGTGGCACCCACCCGATTGTCGTTGGTATGGGGAGTAGTGTCCCCCCATAGCTCTTGCGGTCTCGGGGGGGGGACGTGGGCCCCTACTTGGGATGGCCAGACCCCCGGGTTCCCTTCCATTTCCCTCAGCCCCTCTAATAGTCAAGGTTGTCTTTTGGCCCCAACCTATCCCCATACCCCCCCCCCGGGTTAGGTAGGAACTGGCTTTGCCAATTGCTCCAGTAGGGGGGGGGTGGATTCGGTTGTTGATGACTGGGCTGTCCGAATCGACACAGGGTCTTTGAGCAAGTTCCCAGCCCCCTGGGGGTTGATGACCTGGGCAGGGATGTCCTTTGGGCTCTCTGCTGTGGTTATAGGCTTGGGGGGGGAGCCGATGTTTCTTCATCCGAGGGTCTGCGACCCCTGGGTCGAGCTGAAACTTTAGTCCACGTCTTTGCGGCCTACTCGAGGCTGTCCAGGTACCTGATCCGTGCTGACTGAGATGAGGTGCCTGACCGAGCTGACCAAGATGAGGTGCCTGACCAAGCTGACCGGCGGATGCCTCACGCAGCCGGATCGGGCCAAAAATTTAGGCCACAGCTTGCGGCCTACTCGCAGCTTACGGAGCTGGGTGTCTGAGTGACTGACCAAGCTGTCCGGGGGACTGACCAAGCTGTCCAAGCTGCTAACCGAGCTGTCCAAGCTGCTGATCAAGCTGACAGAGCTGACGGCGGACTCGCGACTGGATCGGGCCCCACATTTAGGCCGACTCGCCTCTGGCTGTCCGAGCTGCAGACCGAGCTGTTGACCATTGTTGTGTGGGGGTACTCTGCCTGCGTGTACAGTATGTGTCACAGCGGGCCCCCTTTTCCTCTTTATAGGGGGCTATGTCTTTTATGGTGGGTGAGCCTTGGGTCTAATAGGGGTCCTTTTGTTGAGCTTTAGCCAGCGTCTCCTTACGGTACTGTGGTCGGCCACCTCCCCTGCTTGTTATGTTCTCAGGGTGAGCTTAGCATATTGCGACTCTACTTATTCTGCGTTCACGCACTTCGGGTGCTCTGCGGTGAGGATGTCTCCTTGTTTTTTACTGCACATGCGCATGCAAGGGGGCTGGAGAATGCATTGATTGTATTGGTGCAGAAAATTTTAACATGGGGGCTTCGGTCTCCTCGGGGCCCACAGATCCCCTAAAAGTGGCAAAGGTACTCCCTTTTCCCACCTACTGTGACAAAATTGTCGCGAGTCAGTGGAGTTGTTCTAAACGCAATAATGGTAACCATCATGGTGTGGCTGAAAAGCTGGTCAGCGGACCAGGCTTCTAAAAAGGCTCCATTAGATCTCCCCTTTAAGGGGGACCGCCTATTTGGGTCATTTTTGGATGAACTGATCAAAGGACTTACAGGTGGGAAGAGTACTCTTCTTCCTCTATCCGCTAAGGGCAAGTCACCGCGTAAAAGATGGGGCCCTTATTTTTCAGCACACAGGCGGCCACTACGTGCCTTCGGCACACAGGAGAAAGGACCTAAGCCATTTAGGTCATCTAGGGGTTCCAAGAAGACGTGGCCGGGTAAGCCGAGATCAGGCCCCTCCAGATCTGCGGACAAATCTCCGTCAGCATGAAGGGACGCCCTCACCTGTATCTGGGGTGGAGGGACGTCTTTGTTTTCTGTCCAGAACCAGGGACCTCCATGATTCAGGACAAATGGGCCCACGTGCTGCTCCGATCAGGTTACAAGATCGAGTTCAGGTCCCGACCATCGGACAGATTCTTCCCATCTAATCTACACCTATCTTCAGATCGATTAAGGGATCTACGAGGGTGGTACAAGATCTGCTGTCGCAAAGGGTAATTGTGCCGTTTCCCTCTTTTAAGGGTTTTATTCAAACCTGTTTACTGTTCCCAGGAAAGAAGGGAAAGTGCGTCCAATTCTGGACCTCAAGGCTCTGAATCGCTTTGTGCGGGTAGAGAGGTTTCGAATGGAGTCCATTCACACGGTAGTGGCGTTCCTACACCAAGGGGGCTTTTTGGCCTCTATTGATATGGAGGATGTATATCTGCACATCCCTATTTATGCTGGACACCAGCGTTTTCTTCGCTTCGCTGTAGGAGAGGAACATTATCAATTTGTGGAGTTACCCTTTGGTCTCGCCTCCACCCCCATGGTCTTCACCAACGTGTTGGCTCTGGTATTGGCATTACTGTGACAGCGGGGGATTGCAGTACTAGGGTACCTGGAGTTCGGTTGGACCATCAATTTCCAGAAAATCTGCTCTGGTCCCAGCCTCCAAAATGGTTTATTTGGGACTGACTCTGGACTCTTGTGTTTCTTCCCCCGGAAAAGCAGCAAAATTTGCAGAGAGCTGATTGCTGTTATCCAGCACTTTGTCCTCATTGCAGACTTGCAAGCAGGCTCTAGGCCTGATGGTGTCTAGGTTTGGGTCGGTTCCCTTTGCTCAGTTCCACACGAGACCTCTGCAAAGAGGTATTATTGTCAAGTGGAACAAGGATCCAAAATCTTTGGAAAATCTGATTAGATTGAGTCAAAACGCAAGAAGTGCTCTTCTGTGGTGGCTGGGGGGGAGGGGGGGGGTACTTGGAGAGCTGTGTGTCCAGAGGATCTGGACTCTGAAAATATTCTGGAGCTCAGAGCGATAAAGCTTTGCTTGAGTCACTGGACAAATCTTCTGGGTTGTCCAGTTCGGATTCAGTCAGACAATGCCACGACCGTGGTTTATGTCAATCATCAAGGGGGCACCAAGAGTGTCCTGGCGACCTGGGAGCTGGCCGAGATCTTAATATGGGCAAAAAATGTTGTTCCAGCCCTCTCTGCCGTGCATATACCCAGAGTAGAGAACTTGCAGGTGGATTACTTGAGTTGTTAGGTTTTGGATCAGGGGGAATGGTCCCTGCACCCAGAGGTGTTTCCTCTGTTGTGTATCTGGTGGGGGACACCAGATGTAAACCTGTTCATTTCTCGGCTCAACGAGAAGGTACAGAGGTTTGTAGCCAGGTCTCAGGATCCACTGGCCGATGCCACAGATGCACTGGTGGCTCCTTGGAGTCAGTATTGGCTGATCTATGCGTTTCCTTCACTGAAACTTCTGCCTAGGCTTCTGCGCTTAATAGAGGTGGAAGGCATTCCGGCCATTCTGGTGGCACCAGACTGGCCTCGCCGGTCTTGGTGTGCAGATCTGGTAAGGTTGGTCGCTGGAGCTCCTTGGAGACTTCCTCTCAGGGAAAATCTGTTGTCTCAAGGGCCGATCTTCCATCCTGATTTACAGTAGCTGGCTTTAACGGCGAGGCTGTTGAAAGACAGGTATTAAAGGATAGGGGTCTTTCTGATTCCTTCAATGTTGAAGGTTAGAAAATCTACCTCCAGGAAGATTAATCATTGTACGTGGAAATCGTACATCTCATGGTGTGGGATATGCATTCTTTGATTCGCACTTTTATCCAGGGAGTTCGTCTTGTGGCTCCTCCGATACGGTCCCAGTTATCTCCGTGGGATCTTAACTTGGTACTGTCTGTTCTTCAAAAACCTCCCTTTGAAAACTTAGGGAGATTCCTCTGCTTATACTGTCACAGATGGTAGCCTTTTTGGTGGCTATTACCTCTGCCTGCAGAGTGTCTGAATTGGCGGCGCTGTCCTGTTGTTCTCCTTCTCTGGTGGTCCACAGAGATTAAGTGGTACTTCGACCTAACCAGACGTTTCTTCCTAAGGTGGTTTTTGATTTCCATTGAATGAAGACATTGTTCTGCCTTCACTCTGTCCTAAGCCCAAGCATCCCAAGGAAATTTCCTTGCATTCTTTGGCTGTGGTTTGGGCAATTAGGGTTTGCCTGGTGATTACTGAGTCTTTCAGGAATCAGACTCTTTTTGTTCTCACGGAAGGACCTCGGAAGGGATTGGCTGCGTCTGCTGCGACCATATCCAGATGGATCAGGCAGACGATGGTACAGGCGTATTCACTTAAGGGTCAGGTTCCACCTTTCCCTGTGAAGGCACATTCTGCTGGGGTGCTGAGTGCCTCTTGGGCCTTTCGTCATCAGGCATCAGTAGTACAAGTTTGCAAGGTGGCAATTTGGTCGTCTGTGCACACGTTCACTAAATTCTAGAAGTAGATGTGTTGGCATCCTCGGATGCTTCTTTTGGCCGCAAGGTTTTGTAGGCTGCTGCTTAAAAGAGCAATTTTTATCTTTGAAGGTGTACAGTATGTTGTTTCTAGGTGAGCTCCAGTTGTTTCTGGTTGAGCTCCATTTTACCTGGTTGGCTAAGTTTTTAGCCTTTGGGGAATTACATTCTTTCTCTGCGTTGTTTTCCCACCCCTCATGCAAATACTGCTTTGGGACGTCCCAATGGTTAAGAAGAATATGGAGCTGCATCTGTCAATGAACGATAGAGAAAACAGGATTTTTGACTTACCTTAAAATCCTTTTCTCTGAAGTTCATAGAGAGACGCAGCACCCGCCCCTCTATTTCTGAGTGGGTTGGGGTTTTTTGCCTCTGATACTGGTTGCAACAAAACTGAATCCTCTAGCAGAGTGAGTGGGTGTATGCCTTCAGGGACTGCCCCATTGCCGAGTGTCCTACTCCTGTAGGGGGAAGCATGACCCAAATGGTTAAGAAGAATGTGGAGCTCCGTCTGTCAATGATCTTCAGAGTAAAGGATTTTACTGTAAGTCAAAAATCTATTTTTTTCCATTTTGGATAGAGTACGGGAAAGGTTATAACCCCTGTCAGGTTTTTTTTATGTCATCTGTGTCCCATTGAGGAGATTTTCCTGAATATCCTGTCCCATAGCCAAAAAAGGAAGTGAGAGGAAATCCCTGCAAATTAAGAGAATCCCTTGGGGACCCTCAGGTCACCAGAACTAGTGTCCCAATGGGAAGATTTCAACTCTATTACTTTTCTGGGGACAGCCCAAAGTTTAAGATTTTCTTTGACTTTCACTTTCAATGATAATGGTAAACAGGACAAATTGAGAGGGTGAACAATGGCACAGATAGCAATAAAACCTAACAGTTGTTCTAATCCCCCTTGCAATCTATCCAAATCTAAAAAAAAAAAAAAAAAGTTTTCTCTTTTGTTCGTTGACGGACACAGCTCAAGAATTTTCTTGACCATTGGGTTATGCTGGCCCCTACAGGAGTAGGACACTAGGCAGGAAAAAACTTTACCACGCCTATGGGGCAGGTCCAGGCGGTACTCCCACTCATTTTCTTTTTCTGCCTAGTCAGGAGTAAGGACCTAGTTCCCTGCTGGGATCTCTGGTCCTAGCATTTTTTTTCCTTTTTTAAATGGATTTTTTTCCTCTTTTATTGTTTTCTGTTCCGGTGAGAACTACAATCAACTGCCGGACTGGGCGACCCACTGGATATTCTAGATCCTTACAGTGTCCCCAGTTCAGGCCAGCGAGCGCGACTCGATCTCAGCTCCGCGCTAGGTCAGCTGCGACATAGGCCCACTAGGCGGGGGCTGGCCGGTGAGTTAAACGTCTTGCGAGGACGCTCAGACCTTGTCACAACCCGAGTCACAGCGTTCCTCGGGCCTGCATCACCCCCATTCCAAGAAGGTGCGATGGTCTGCCTGGAGTGGTGCCCACCCGGTTTCCATGGTTTCACTGGTGGCCTGTTGGGGTGGTCGTGGGCCCCTGCTTGGGATAGTTGGACCCCAAAGTTCCCATCCTTCCTGCAGAGCGTCACCCCTCATTTATCAGGGTCCATTTGCCCACACTTGGCTCCCACCTCCCTTCCCCCCTGGGGGGAACCGTACAGGATTAGCTGTTTTAGGGATGTTGAGCGGCTGATTGGGGGGCGGCGCCTGCAAAAAACGCGTTCCTTTCCCCCTTCCTGCCCATTCATTTCTAGGGGTCTCGGGAGCTGCGTGAGCGCCGTGTGGAACCGCTATTTTTTCATGGATGGCTGCTGTATCTATCGGCAGGCATGTTTGTGTAGTCCTGTGGCCATTTTCTTGTAGTTTCCCATTGAATAAAGCGGCGGCCATATTTTTGAAGCCTACAGACTGGTGATTCGGCGTTGGGCATCTAGTGTTAACTCCTGCACTTCCTCCTTCTCTGTGATCACCGCATGGTGTGCAGCTGGACGCTCTGCTCTGTAGCTGGGTCGGTGGTGCCGCTTGTGCGGCGGTGGGGAGTTTTTAGCAGCGTTCTTTTCCTATTTTGCTAAGGTAGTCCCTGGGTTCACCATGGATTCCCTGGAGCATGCTTCTCCACCTGACCCTCTTTCAGAGGCTGCGGGGCCCTCTGGGGCCCAGTCAGCTTTGTCTGCTATGACGGCAGTCCTGGAGTCACTAGTGTCCAAGGTAGATATGGTCCTGCAACACAGGATGGACAAAAAGCACCCCCTCCCCCGCCTTCACCTGGATTCTCTGTCTCCTAAGATCCTGAGGTTGATTTGGCCTCCGTGGAGGCGAGTTTCCCTACTGGGTCTGCGTCCACGCACCCTGAGTGCTCCGATAATGATGATGATTACTCTTCCACTAAGGCTGCACACGAAAAGGCGCTAGTGGATGCACTGATTGTAGCTTAAAACTGGATGCACTGATTGTAGATTAAAACTGGATGACTCACCTGCAGCTGCTGCGTCGGAGGAGACGGTGCGTTTCGGTTTAAGGCGAAAAAGGTGTTTCCCTTTCCCGCCTATTTTGCCAAAATTGTCACGAGTCAGTGGGGTTCACCTTAACGCACTGTCGGGGTACCAAAGCGTTTAGCTAGAAAGTATCCTTTTGAAGAGTCCCTGTTAAAAAAGCTGACAGTCCTACCTGTGGTGGACTCTCAGGTTTCCAGGCTAAATAAAGCCATCCTTTACCCGATGGAGGACTCTCCGTCTTTTAAAGACCCTTTTGACAAAAGAGCTGAATCTCTGGTCCGACATCTTTTTACCATGGCTGGTTCCATCCTTAGACCGGTGTTTACCATAACTTTGGTCAAGACCTTAACGAAATGGGCAAAGCTTTTGCGCCAGGATTTGGAGGGGAACAGATTTTCCCTAACCTCACGGAGCTGGTGGACCAGTTGGTCCAGGGGTTGCAGTTAATCTGTGATGACTCTCTGGATGCGGCTCCTTTAGTCTGCAGGGTATCTGTAATAGCAGTGACCCTGAGGCGCATGATTTGGTTCAAACATTGGTCTGTGCACCAGGCTTCCAGGAAGGTCCTGTATGATCTTCCCTTTGTAGGAGATCGCCTGTTCGGAGCTTCCATGGATGAGATCATTAAGGATCTTACAGGGGGGAAGAGCACTCTTCTTACACAGGCTACCAGGAGAAAGGAGGCTCGTCGTAAACGTGGGCCTTTCTTCTCGGCTCACAAGCGGCCTTTTCGTTCCTCAGGATCTCAGGACAAGGGATCGAAATCCATTTGAACCCCCTCGGGAGGTTCCAAGAGGCCCTGGTCTGGTAAGCCGAGAGCGGGTCCCTTTAGACCAGCAGACAAGTCCTCTTCTGCCTGAAGGGGCGCCCTCACCCGTATCTAGGGTGGGGGCACGTCTTTGCTTTTTTCCGGACCCGTGGACCTCCTTGATTCAAGACAGGTGGGTCCACTAACTGATTTGGACCGGTTACAAGATTGAGTTTCGGTCTTTGCCTCCGGCAAGGTTTTTCCCTTCCAACCTGCGTTTGTCCCCAGATCGCCTGCAAGGTCTCCTCGGGGAGGTGCAAGACTTGTTTCTACAAGAGGTCATTGTACTGGTTCCTGACTCGGAACGCTTTCAGGGGTTTTACTCAAACCTATTGTATGGGGAGATTCCCCTCGCTGAGACGGAAGAGGAAGGACAGAGATTGCGCTGCCTGAAAACCACCATTTATTTTGCAAAACGCTACATTGCAAAAAACATCAAGCACAAGGAAAATTTGGAAGAGTCTTCCACCACCTTGGAACCGATACAGGACTGCGACTATTTGTCTGCAGCACCAGCTGCAAAATCACTCCGATTCCTGCTGCGATTATGTAGGGACATAAGGAAGGTTGCAGAAATAAGAAGCTATATGTTGGGTGGCAAATCTTTTAAAAAGGCTTTAATCATAGCCGAAACGCGTCAGATTCCTGGATGACCTCTGTGTTTATTCATCAAAACTATCTGCAGGAAATACAGAGAGAAAACATCCATACTAAATGTCACCACACCCACACCTATCACAGATTCGTATGAATCTTCCTTCTACTCTTTTTCACTCTTGGGCTCTTAACCCAAGCACGTATTCAGCACATGCTTATATGTTATGTACTTTAGTGAACCATGTATATTTCATATAAATAAATCTTAATATTTTTATACAAAATCTTGTATATGATCACTTGCCCATAAAGTCCCACCCCCCCTGGCTTGAGGCACCAGAACACCCCATACCATAATTATAGGGACGGAGGCAAAACCTTTTTCTATAAGCTCTCTTGAGATCAAAACCCAACCCCCCTTTACTCAAACCTATTTGCTGTTCCCAGGAAGGAGGGAAAAGTTTGTCCAATCCATTCGCACGCGGTAGTAGCATCCCTTCATCAAGGGGATCTTCTGGCCTCTATAGTTATCAAGGGTGCTTACCTTCACATCCCAATATATGTCACACATCAGCGTTTTCTTCGCTTTGCCATGAGCAAGGAGTATTATCAATTCGTGGCATTACCCTTTGGTCTAGCCTCAGCTCCTTGGGTGTTCACAAAAGTGTTGGCCCCAGTGTTAAGCATTGTTGCGCCAGCACGGAATTGCGGTACTGGAGTACCTAGATGATCTTCTTCTGCGAGCAGTGTCTCCTACTGCCTTTAAAGACAACCTGGACATCACTGTGCAAACCTTGCAAGAGTTTGGGTGGAAACTGAATTTCCAAAAATCAGCTCTGGTTCCATCCACCAAGCTGGACTACCTGGGCCTGACCTTGGACCCGGACTCAGCCCGGATGTTTCTTCCCTGGGGAAAAACTCCAGAAGTTGCAGGATACTATTCTACTCCTGCTGTCCAACAGGAGGTCATCTCTCAGGACTTGTATGCAAGTGCGGGCCCTGATGGTTTCCACCTTTGAGGCGGTTCCGTTTGCACAGTTCCATACGAGACCTCTGCAAAGGGAGATTCTTTCCAAGTGGGACAAGAATCCACAGTTTCTAGACAAATTGATCCTGTTGAGTCAGGGTATGAGAGGGTCCCTGATTTGGTGGCTTCACTCTCTGGCTCTTTGACAGGGAAAATCCTTTCTTCCCCTGTCCTGGACGGTGGTCACCACGGATGCCAGCCTGTCGGGGTGGGGAGGCGTCTTGGGCACAGATTGTGCTCAGAGTGTTTGGACTCTGGAGGAGTCCAGACTGCCGATCATTATACTGGAACTTCGGGCGATTAAGCTTTCCCTGACCCATTGGACAGATAGTCTGCAGGAACGCCCGGTCAGGATTCAATCAGACAATGCCAGGGCCATGGCATATGTCAATCACCAAGGGGGCACAAAAAGTTTCCTTGCAGCCTGGGAAGTTGCCCGCATTCTAAGGTGGGTGGAACACTTTGTTTCAGCCCTCCCTGCTGTGCATATTCCAGGGGTGAACAATTGGCAGGCGGACTACCTCAGTCGGCAGATGCTGGACCAAGGAGAATGGTCACTTCACTCGGAGGTGTTTCATCAACTGTGTCTCCGGTGGGGAACTCCCAAAGTGGACCTGTTGGCCTCTCGTCTTAACAGGAAGGAACAGAGGTTTGTAGCAAGGTCTCAGGATCCTCTGGCCGATGCCACAGACGCTCTGGTAGCCCCTGGGGGCCAGTATCGTCTGATATATGCCTTTCCCCCTGTAAAACTTCTGCCAAGAATCGAGGCAGAAGGAATTTAAGTGATCTTAGTGGCCCCAGACTGACCTCGCCAGTCTTGGTACATGATACATCTGGTACGGCTGGTCGCCGACGTTCCTTGGAGACTCCCTCTCAGAGAAGATCTTCTGGCTCAAGGGCCGATCTTCCATCCTGCTTTACAGTCACTGGCTTTAACAGCGTGGCTATTGAAAGCCAGGTGCTGAGGGATAGAGAGGTGTCCCAATCCTTGATTCCCACGCTGTTGAAAGCTAAAAATTCTACTTCTAGGAAGATTTTTTATTGCGTCTGGAAGGTGTGCATTGGTTGGTGTGAGGCTGGAAGGGGTCTCCCCTTGTTCCTTTTCGGTAACTAGAATCTTGGAGTTCCTCCAAAAAGGGGTAGATCAATGCTTGGCCTTGGGAACCATGAAGGGCCAAGTTTTCGGCCTTGGCGATTTTTTTTTTCAACGCCCATTGGCTACACACTCCTTGAGATTCATACTTTTATTCAGGGGGTCCGCCACCTGGCTCCTCCGATGAGTCCTTGCCTCTGTGGGACCTCAATTTGGTGCTGTCGTTTCTTCAAAAACCTCCTCTTGAAAATATTTGTGAGATTCCTCTGCTCACTTTCACACAGAAGGTAGCTTTCTTGGTGGCTATTACTTCTGCACGCAGGGTGTCGGAAGTTGGCTGTGTTGTCTTGTCATTCACCTTATCTAGTGGTCCACAGAGACAAAGTGGTGCTTCGTCCCTGTCGTCGTTCCTTCCTAAGGTCGTTTCTGGTTTCCATCTAAATGAAGACATTGTGTTTCCTTCCTTGTGTCCTAAGCCTAAACACCCCAAGGAGATTGCCTTACATTCCTTGGATGTGGTTCGGGCAATCAGGGTGTATCTGGCAGTGACTGAGTCGTTTAGGAAATCGGACTCACTATTTGTCCTTATGAATGGACATCGTAAAGGGCTGGCTGCGTCTGCTGCGACCATTTCCAGATGGATCAGGCAGACGGTGGTGCAGGCCTATTCCATTAAAGGTCAGGATCCTTCTTTTCCTGTTAAGGCGCATTCCGCAAGGACGATTAGTGCCTCTTGGGCCTTTCATCAGCAGGCGTCCATGGTGCAGGTTTGCAAGGCAGCCACTTGGTCGTCTGTGCACACTTTCACAAAATTTTACAAAGTGGAGCTGTTGGCATCTGTGGACGCTGTCTTTGGCCGCAAGGTTTTGCAGGCTGCTGTTTGAGAGGACTTGTCCTCTTTGAGAGTGTATTTTTCAGGTGAGCTCCAGTTGCTCCTGGCTGAGCTCTTGTTACCTGGTTGGCTAGGTTTAGCCTTTTGGGAATTTTCTTCTGCTGTGTTTTTTCCTACCCCTCATGGTTGACACTGCTTTGGGACGTCCCAATGGTCAAGAAGATTCTGGAGAAAAATTGTTTTTGTCTTACCGTAAAATCCTTTTCACTGATGTTCATTGACGGACACAGCACCCACCCCCCTCTATTGAGTTGGGTTGGGTTATATTTCTTCTGACACTGCTTGCAACAAAACTGAGTGCCTATAGCAGGAAGTGGGAGTATACTCCATGAGACTGCCCTTTAGGTGTGGTAACGTTTTTTCCTGCCTAGTGTCCTACTCCTGTAGGGTGCAGCATAACCCAATGATCAAGAAGATTCTGGAACTGTGTTGGTCAATGAACTTCAGAGTAAAGGATTTTACGATAAGACAAAAATCCAATTTTGCCTTTAGTTAAACTTTAAGTTTTTGATGGAGTAGGAAAAGAAAAGATCTCGTCTTTTTTTTTTTTTTATATTGCTATCAAAGGCTCCATTAGAAAGAGATTAACAGGGTTGAAATGACAGACTAGGGTTTTGGCAAGCGGTTTGCAGGTCGGAATAGCAGACCTGCAGGATTACTTTAAGTAGTAGTCAGTACAGGGTTTCTTGAAAGAGATCCTGTTACATGTTAAAACTTATCAGCAAAGGGCCTATCTGCAAAGAAGAGGCATACATACAAAGAGTATGTATCTCTACTGCAGTCTGCACGACTGAATGCTGCACCATTGCAGAGAACTGGCCATTAAATTCCACTGAGAAATCTACAAACCTATGAGTGTGAATCTCAGTGGTCCCCATTAGCTCTCACTGGTTCCTCCTGCTTACTTCCATCTCATTGCGGGAGAGTGTAGTGACATGGAGGTCAGCGGAAAGAACCAGTGAGAGCTGCGGGGTACACAGGAGATCGAGTTCTTTATAACTGACTAAAATGTGAATGTATTTGTTTTTAATTTATATGTGGATTAATTAATGTCCTATTTTAATATAATATGAACTGAACTGTATGCAAAAGTTGGAGCCTTTCTGCATTTATACTGTTTTGTGAATGGGTAGACTTTTGCTATATCTTGTTTTGTCTGACCCACAAGCACCTGAAGTTAATACGCACATTGACTAGAGCAGAACTTATGTAGAAAATTGCAAGACCAATTAAAGCCCTTTGTTAGTCACATGACACTTGCCCTTATCAGTGATGTGAGAAAAATTAGGCCCATGTTACATTTAATAGTGTTGTGTTCTTTTTCCTAACGCTTTTTGAGATAATTATGTTTAGAAGAATTTTCTTCTTTATTTAACAAGCTTTTCGCCTCGCCTCTTGACAGTCATGAAGTGTTTTAGGCAGCGAGGGAAGGAGATTTAATTAACATTTAGTTAAATCGCATAGAGCAAATGGGACCATTAGAAACACCAAAGTACACAAACTCATTATATCTCTAATAGAGGTGTTATTTTAGTGCTGAGCACAAATCAATTTTCCTGGAATTTGCGTGATTAAGAGAAAGTTCACGCTATATGATATGTAAAAACTGATACCTTCTGATGCGTTTTTTTATTAACAGAAAGACAAGTGCATAGTGTTTGTGTACGGGGAAGGACATTAGGAATCTTGCCCCCTTGCATCTTTTAAAGGTTGACCAACCCACCGAACCTAATCGCAGTCAAAAAAGTCCCAGATGAGAAATCTTTGTGAAGGAAAATCTTTTTAAAAAACAAATTGTTTCTTCCCTCAGGAGAACAGTAGATTTATTTTTTTTTTTTTTAGGCCCCATTCACATATAGCGATTTGGAATCGCAGCGAGGCCACCTACGATCCCAAATCGTTAGATGTGAATGGGGCCTCTATCAGAAAGTATCTGCACGTCTCACTTACTGTATAAAAATCCAAAAAATAAGAAATTATTCCTCGTGGGCAGAACAACGCACAACCTGAAACAGCTGTATGCAGTTTGAAAAAAATGGCCCTGTACTTGTATACTGCATCTTTACTGTAAACCAGCAGTTCTCCGTGCACAGTTGGCCTAAGTGTAAAAAGGAATGATTTGCACAGCTCCACCCACTATCCTAAAATTATGAATAAACCCCTTACATTTTAAAAATGTCAATTAGCACCATAGGCACTTGTACCTTCACATTAGAATCATGCCTTAACTTCTCTTAGTAGTCTCATGCAACTTATTTTTATACTTTGGCATTTTTAGACAGAGATGTTGGGGAAGAGAGATATTTCACAGTTACATTTTTATGTGAATGGTACATGTGGCAGTACTATACATTTGACACTTTAAGATTTATATCTTAGGGCCCTTTCACACGGGCGTTCCACATGTCCGCAAATCATCCTTTTTTTTTGCGGATGATATACAGACATAATGAATGTCAATGGCATTGCAGATGTCAGCGGAAGACCATCCGCTGACATCCGATTTTCATCCTTTCAGTTCTGTTCCGTTTTTTGGAAAGGAACAGAACCCTATTTTTGCTCCGTTCAAAAAACGGAACAGATGCAAAATCGGATGTCTGCGGTGTCATCCGCTGACATCCGCAATGCCCATAGACATACATTATGTCCGTATATCATCCGCAAACGGATGGGATGATATGCAGACATACGGAGTGGATGACACAAGTGTCATCCGCTCCGTGAAAAAAAAAAAAAGCACCGGAGCGGAGAAAAAAAACTGAACGGCCGTGTGAAAGAGGCCTTACATGTGCATTGTGTAAACTTATAGACAGCTGTCTGGTGAAAGCCTATGTGCTCCCTATATAAATATATTGACTTTATATATGAAACAGATCATTAGGTAGAGAAATTATTGGCAATGTACAGCGGAGGAATTGTGACTCAGAACACTACATACAATAAATGGCCTGGAATCCAGATAGAGCCGATGACACGATAAAGAACAACACAATAAGCCATTCTGTCTGCAGGCTGATGGTGTTTGGAAGCTGTTAAACTTATGTCAAGCTTCTTGATGCATGGATATATCCCTGACTTACTGTTTCACATTAGAGATTTATCTGTTTTACAATTGAGAACTGCATTTACTCATGTTTTCTGTACCTAAATTAACCATTTTGTTGTAGACTTTAAACATCCATTAAAACAAACTAAAAAACTGAGCTAGGGCTCTATTGGATATTAAAAACAATTGAGCTTGCACAATACTATAATACATAGCATAATAAACATCACAAAACAATAGTGCAGCGCTAAGATAAATTAAATAGTATATGCAATACAATAGTGCAATGCAAATATATCAAAATATTATGTGTCACTAAAAATTTTAAAAATAAAACATACAAAAATCCAAATGTGCCAAAAACTGAATCCAGTCATTCTTTCATTATGAGGGAAGTGACAGATGTGGCTACCAAACGCCACCAAACTTCTTAATGATAAACCACACAGCACCTCAGTGTGCAACAGAGGGATGCTTACCAGAATCAAATGGCAGCGCTCGTATATCAATCCAATATATCCAGCTTTCCTCCTAAAACCACATGTCAAACGATGATACTGCCACATTGTTATAAAGCGCTGTGCATACATATACTGTATATATATATATATATATATATATATATATATATACAGTATATTTGGGCATAGTATTATGAAAAAGAAAAAGACACACTCTCCTTAGTGCAATCCTAATTAAAACACCAATTTATTGTGGTTAATGCACTTACAATGAAAATATGACAACCAGTAACTTCATATTATATAGACAACTCATATTTCAGAATCCAAGATGGCTGTGGCCGGATCGCATATGCGTAGTGGCGTGTGTTCCCTCTCTGCCCTTCTAGTTTTGTCAAAGATAATTTGGCTCTTGATGACGCCATCTTTGAGCCGCGTTTTGTAAACATATTCATTTATTCTACCCATTAAAGTGAATGAATGCTCAAGAGCTAAACGCACCTATCACTTAGACCAGGGATTCCCAAACTATGGCACTCCAGTTGTTGAGGAACTACAATTCCCATCATGCCTAGTCATGTATGTGAATGTCAAAGTTTTACAATGCTTAATGGTATGTGTAGTTCTGCAACAGCTGGAGGGCCGTAGTTTGGGAATCCCTGACTTAGACAAATGCACAGGTTTGTGTGCGTTCAGAGTTTTTTTCTTCTGAATGTGCAAGTTTGTTTGCCTCTAAACACTCCTACCTGTAAACATCTATGTGTGCAAGGACACACAGATTAACATGGAGAGGCGTTTAGAGGAAGGGAAAAATAAACGTCAAATACCCCTCAAAGTGGTGTTTAAATACTTAGTGTGCATAAGGGCTTCAAAGTAGTTGATACTGCATACCAGATATCTTGGTAGCTGCTTGTGTGTACAATGATTGATCTGCTCTGTTCTACTTGTTTCTTTTTCCAATCACTTGCTCACTGAAGAATGGAGAGAAATGGAAAGAAGGCCCATGCGCTGAATGTGAGTGTCAGAATGGTCAGGTGACCTGCTTTTCTGCATCTTGTCCCACATGTCCTATTGGAACTCTAGCAGTGAATGTTGAAGGCCAGTGCTGCCCAGAATGCAAGCCAGGTATGCTTGGTTGATATTTTTGTGTTACTAATTGAAACAAACCTTACATGAATACTATATGATTCATACATTAAAAAAGTTATTTAAGAAAATGATTTGTTAGTGATCTTCTCACTGCAAGAAAGTAGGTACTTTCTGTGTTACCAGGTGAATATAGACCCTAAAAAGGGCCGAAATGCAGGAACCTAGGAACTGCCTAGTGGTCAGTAAAGAACCCAACAAGAGATGATGGCCATTGAGGAGGGGCAACAGCTAACAGCTGCCAGAAACAAAGCATGGTACAAAATTGGCAGGCAAGATCGTGATCAAATAAGCAAAAGAATAGAGCAGGTGGATAGCATTCCCCGCCCCTTAGATTATGAAGTGGCAGGAGGTGACAGAGCTGTCAGATGGCTGGAGCGTTAGTCGGGTGTGGACCTTTTTTTTTTCTAGATCGTCGGCTGATCGTAATTTCAGATGGATCTACATTGAATAAATAAAGAACTTGTCAAAAACTGTAGGTGCATTTTTATTTAATTTTTGACACTTTTTTGGTGAATGAGTAGAGGTACAATGTACCCCATACCCATTTACATGTGGGGATGGGTGGGATCAAGGGAGTTTCCTGATTCTGAAAAGGCACCCCCACAACCAACGGCTCAGGGTTGTGGGGAAGAGGCCCTTGTCCTCATCAGCATGGGCATGTTGTGTAATGGCCTGGCATAGGGGGGGCCTTCTCGGATAAGGGTCTAGTATGGATTTTGGGGGTAGCCCACAGCGTTTTTAAAAACATTTTGATGGGAGGTTCCCCTTAAAATCCATACCAGACCTGAAGGGCCTTGGAGAGCAACCCCTGCACTGTTTTATTGCCAGTAATTGTTTTGTTTACATTCAGCTGCCTGTGGGGCACCCCTCTGACAGCTAATGAGTCATCAATTGTTAAGGACAGGGTGGTTGGATTGCCAGGCCTGCTCCTTAACAACTAGCTATTCATTGGTTTTTAAGGACACTGGCGGCCGCCCACTCCTTACAAAAATTCTACTGCTCCTAAACACTTTTGAAAACTCTCCTAAACACAGCAAAAATTATGCCAAATCCAGTCTTTTTTAGCGATCTTTGAGCATCTAGTGTGCATGGAGCCTTAATCATACCATTTCTTCTGACATCCTCCAGTGTTAACTGACCGGCAGTGCAGGTCTTCTAGTTGTGTATGGCTATTTTAATGAAAGAGAATTTCATGCAATTAAAAATATTAAGGTGGTTCTAAAGGTAGAACATTTTGAGGCATTCTATGCTTTTAGAAGGAAAAAAAAAACCTGTGTGCAGCAGCCCCCTAATACCTACCTGAGCCCCATCTCGATCCAGCGACGTTGCACGAGAGACTCGGCTGTTCGGGACTCTTCTCCCTCCTGTTTGGCTGAGACACACAGCGGGCACCATTGGCTCCCGCTGCTGTCAGTCAAAGTCAGTGAGCCAATGAGGAAAGAGAGGGGACAAGGCCGAGCTGCAGCTCCGTGTCTGAATGGACACACAGAGCAGTGGCTTGGGTATCCCTACTCGGCAGGAGGGAGGAGGCAGGAGCTCCAGTGAGAGATCCGAGAAGAAGAGGATCGGAGCTGCTCTATGCAAAACCACTACATAGAGCAGGTGAGTATGACATGCTTGGTATTTTTAAACCAAAAAAACAAGACTTTAGTATCACTCAAAGGATTCTGTTAAATGTAAATATTTTTACACCTTTGAACCCAAAAGTAGCAACACTTTAGGATATGCATGAAAAAACATTGGATCAACTTCTGTCAAACATTAGTGGCCAAACAAGGATTGAAATTCATTCAGTCCCTGTTGAAGCAGTTGAATTTCAATCCATCTATGGCCAGTTTTAGATCACGCTGTAAGTGATAGGTTAATATTGTGATGCAATTATTGTAGCCATGCTTACATATGCTAACACGTTAAAAGTGTTTACTAATTAATCTGTTCTCATTTGTAAAAAAATAGAAATGTTGTATCTATTGTGTAAACTTTAGTTTAGACCACTTTGACAGATAAGGTCACATTAGTAATTTCTCTTTGGGATTAAAAAAGTATTCTGAATCTGAATCTGAACATACAGTAAATATAATACTATGTATAGCTAAGATTTTTTGTTATAGACAGTATGCTGTGACACATAAGATAATACTTTTTCCCATAATCGCTGATTTTCTTTTTCAGAGCTATGTAATCCAAACTGTTTAACCTGCTCTCAGTCCGCTGACCACTGTGACATGTGTCGGGATGAAACTTACTTTTTGCAGATGGGACGCTGCGTGCACAGCTGTGACCCTGGATTCTATCTGGACGGCCAAACATGCCTGGGTAATGCACCAGAAAAAATGTGTCTTATGTTTATTCTACATTAAAAGAGAGATGCAGTAAATGTGCCAAAACATGGTCTTGCAGCTTGGCCGCTGTGACAGAAAGCTGTTTGTTTTTCATGGTTCCACAGTATGTGGATATTGTGGATATTACTGCAACCATAAAATCTAATGTTCAAAAGTATGTGGATATTGAGGATATTATTGCAACCATAAAATCTAATCTGTGAAAAACATTTACTGCATTTTATACTGACTGACTATATTGACGATATATATTCTGACCAAAGACACACAGTGCTTTCTGTTCAATACGGTTAACTATCAATGGCACCTGTGGCCAATTTTGTCACATACCAGCCAGAAATGTAGAGACAACAGGGTTGATTTACTAAAGGCACTTAGGTTGTTCACTTTGCAAGAGAAGTAGCACTTTTCTCCAGAGCTTGGTAAATGTGGTGAAATTTCAGTTTGCAAGCAATACCCAATTACGTGCAGGCAAAATAAAAAAGCATTTTTCCAATAAATCTAATGTTAGTGCTTAAATCGTCTGAAAGCAGCAGTGTGCAGTTAGTACAAATATTCAAACACCAAAAGTACATATAAAATTAAAAATGCAGCGCTATATCTAAAACAT
Organism: Pelophylax lessonae; assembly: GCF_965119305.1. NCBI lineage: Eukaryota > Metazoa > Chordata > Amphibia > Anura > Ranidae > Pelophylax > Pelophylax lessonae. The sequence goes on from NC_138768.1 coordinate 523,716,484, forward strand.
TAAGAGAATACATCACTTTACTCTTTATCAAGAGTGAAGAAAGTGCATAAACAGTGGTTTACTGACATGATCAAGCGATTAAGCCACAAAAATGAAGAAAATGTCTTTATGCGCAATATACAATTCAGGTGTGGATGATCAGCAATTTCAAAATATCACCCTAAGGCTGGGTTTACACTATTGCGAATTGGATGCGGGTTTCATGTCAGGAAAATGTGACCGGCTCTCTATAGAGCTGGTTCACATATCTCCAGGGCAAATTGTACAGGAGTCCTGTGCGTCCTCTGGTTCATTTCAGGTCCAAATTCAGCCAAAAATTTGGACTGAAATCGGACCTGAAACGGTGAACAGGGACAAACTGGACCCCTGCTGTGAGCCACCCCTTGCAGCTGTGTGAACCCAGCCTTAGTGTCTTGCCTCAGCTGCACCATATTCTGTGTGAACCAGCTTTAGTAAGACTCAGCCAGTGTGTGCAAGGGAAAAGGAACTATTTGGTCTCAGCTAAACTTAAGCTTAATATGCAGTGAAGAGTACTGAAAGAGTGCAATGGCTTGAGTTCCCAACTCTTAATCTGGATGGAGATCACGACAGTCGTCCTTCGTCTCGTCTGTTTGTATCCCATATGTCAGAAACATTTGTTCCCCAAGGACTAAAAAAAAAAGGCAAAATGTTGGGAGACATCAGGAGAGTCGGTGCTGTCTATGACAAGTGGTCCATGGTCTGTTGTTGCTAAAGGGATCGGTGTCTGGGAGATATGCCAGTATACAAACCTACAAGGCGCAGTGTTTATTACCTACAGGTACGTGAGTACTACCTAGGGGGACCACAGGTGCGGTGAAGGTGCACATATTTTGCATATTGAGCACGGAGGATTGTTTCACCTATATTGTCCACAAGACTGCAATATTACTATCTTTGAAGATCTGTTTATTGATCCGATTTTTGGGACTTAAGAGACTAAGTCATTTAGCGCTGCTAGTGTTGATTTTTTCTTTCTGGGATGTACTGTGACATAGTGAAGCAGAGCATGATCCCCTCTCTTCAGAGACTAGGCCGCAGGGCAGTATTCCAACATGATGACGACCCCAAACACACCCCCCAAGATGACCACTGCCTTGCTAAAGAAGCTGAGGGTAAAGGTGATGGACTGGCCAAGCATTTATCCAGACCTAAACCCTACTGAGCATCTGTGGGGCATCCTCAAACGGAAGGTGGAGGAGCGCAAGGTCTCTAACATCCACCAGCCTGTGATGTCATCATGGAGGAGTAGAAGAGGACTCCAGTGGCAACCTATGAGGCACCGGTGAACTCTATGCCCAAGAGGGTTAAGGCAGTGCTAGAAAATAATGGTGGCCACACAAAATATTAACACTTGTGGGCCCAATTTTGACATTTTAACTTAGGGATGTACTCACTTTTGTTGCCAGCGTTTTAGACATTAATGGCCGTCTGTTGAATTATTTTGAGGGGACAGCTAATTTACACTGCTATACAAGCTGTAGACTCACTACTTTACATTGTAGCAAAGTGTCATTTCTTCAGTGTTGTCACATGAAAAGAAATAATAAAATATTTACAAAAATGTGAGGGGTGTACTCACTTTTGTGAGGTACTATACATGATCATGAGACCATATTCTTATTTGGCCTAGGTCAGCCAGATTGCATGCCAAGGTATAGTCTCTTGGTGCACCCCCAACAGAGTTCACTAAAGCTTATGAACAGTATCTATGCTCTTGCCTTGTAATAAATGCAGCAGTGTATATCACTAAAGGTCATAGGGAGGTCATATAAAGCAGGAGATTGTCCAAAATGTCTTGGTATACTGACGCCTTAAGAGTTCCCTTCACTGGAAATAAGGAGCCAAGCCCAACCTCTAAAAAACAACCCCACACCATAATCCCCCCCTCCACCAAATGATTTGGACCAGTGCACAAGCAAAGTCCATAAAGACATGGATGAGCGAGTTTGGGTGGATGAACTTGTCTGGCCTGCACAGAGTCCTGACGTCAACCCGATAGAACACCTTTGTGATGACTTAGAACGGAGACTGTGAGTCAGTCCTTCTCGTCCAACATCAGTGCCTGACTTCACAAATGTGCTTCTGGAAGAATGGTCAAACATTCCTGTAGACACACTCCTAAACTTTGTGAACAGCCTTCCCAGAAGAGTTGAAACTGTTATAGTTGCAAAGGGTGGGCCAATTCAATTATAAACCCTACGGATTAAGACTGGGATGCCATTAACCACTTTACCACCGGAGGATTTTGCTGTCTTACGTCTGGGCCACTTTTTGCGATTCGGCACCGTGCGACTTTAACGGACAATTGCGCGGTCGTGCGATGCTGTATCCAAACGTAATTTATGTCCTTTTTTTCTCCACAAACAGAGCTTTCTTTTGGTGGTATTTGATCACCTGTGCGATTTTTACTTTTTGCGCTATAAACAAAAAAAGAGCGTTTATTTTGAAAAAATAACAGTATTTTTCAAATTTTTTTATATGAAATTCCCCTCAAAAAAATGTAAAAATCAAATTTTTTTTAAATTTTTGGCCAATTTGTTTTATGCTACCTATGTTTGGTAAAAAAAAAAATCACAATAAGCGTATTTTGATTGGTTTGCGCAAAAGTTATTGCGTTTACTAACTAAGGGAAAGATTTCTGTCATTTTTGGTGTTTTTTTTTTAACGCGTAATGGCGGCGATCTGCGATTTTTTTTTTGCGGGATTGCGGCGGACAGATCGGACCCCTGACTGACATTTTTGACACTTTTGGGGTTACCAGTGACATTACTGCAGTAATCAGTGCTATATATATATGCACTGTTACTGTAAAAATGACACTGGCAGGGAACGGGTTAATTTTATTGGAGAGGGAGGGGTTAATGTATGCCTGGTGCTTACTAACGTGTGGGGGGGGGGGAGGTGACTGTGTGACACAAGGACAGATCGATGGTTCAACTATGCTGAACCCTGCAATCTGACCCTGCCTGTCACTTCAGAGATCCGCCCGCTTGTGTTTACACAGGCGGGCGGATCTCCACACTCGATGCCCCGACGATCGGGGAAGAGCAGCGGCGATCACCGCTGCTCCTCCCCTGGTCCGACTCCCGCTGTGACTGAATACAGCGGGAGCGAGCCGAGAAAGGGGAGTGTCTGACGACGTAGGTCTACGTCGTCAGACGATAACGAACCACTTTGCCGCAGTAGGCTCAACGTGAGCAGACGGCAAGTGGTTAAAATTCATGTATGTAAAGATAGGCGCCCCAATACTTTTGGTAATATAGTGTATATTACATTGTAACATTTTGGCTCTGAAAAGACTTTGTACCTGCATCATGATTTTGATAGATGTAGGGGACTGTTAATTGCTCTACTGAGGGTCCTTCATATCACAAAGAGAGCAGTCATATTGATGAGTTGCTAGCTTTGCAGTCACAGATTATGGAGAAAAGTGTGCAGCTGAAGTGTGGTAGTTTACACTATTGATAATCCAGACTGATATACACAATGCCACTCCTCGAGCCATGTGATGTGTTTATGAATGGTACGTATTGATGGAAATTTAGTCACACCTAATGGGCCATACATGCGTGTTAAGGCTCAAGATCCACATCATGCTCAAATAATCTGCCATGGATATTATCAATTAAATATGTGGATTATGCTCTTAAGCACATCTGATTGCCTAAATATAACAATACAGTTATTGTGTCATGGAATACATGACATATTTGTTGAATAAAAATGACCACAGGTGGAATTTTAAATGTTACAACTGGCAATCTTGCCATGTCCTCTGCCGGCTGAAACCATTTTTTTCTGATTGAAGCCTTTCAGATCGCCTGTAATTTTTTATGTCATAGCTAATCACATTGCTTTACATTACTTTGTCCTGTCTTCCTTCTGAGAAGGAGCACACCCTAATCCTTTAAGAGTGCGCAGCATGCTGTCTCCTGTCAGATTGGATGAGCTCAGCAGCTGCGGCAGGAGAGAGAGAGCACACTGCACATGTGCGGTCCTCTGGAAAATAGAAATAGCCTGTAGCGCTAGATGGTGCTTTAGGGAAACTGCTGAAGGAAGACAGGATGGAGCTATGTAAAGCAGTGGCAGTTTTTCCCGACAGGCTTCTGTTATTGCGAATATGGTCTAAAAGTATGTTACCAGAGGAGAAGCATGGTTGTAAGATCTGATTAGCATAGGGTACTGCTGTGGTGTAGTGTGACTTCATAGTGAGTTTTCTTTTTGAGGTCAACCGGCCTTTTAATGCCCTTTATGCAGAATGTGTCTATTCATTGCAGTGTATTTCTCTTGTGACTGTCATTTTTATTTGTGTTTACTTGTGCTAATAGCTTGTAAAGACACATGTTCCAGCTGTAACAATGGATTTGAGTGCACAGCCTGTACGGGATCTCTGTTTCTCAAAGAAGGACAGTGTGTAACGTCATGTGGATTGGGATACTTCCAAAGCCATCTTGTTTGTTCAGGTACAATGTTAAGCTGTGTGTAATAAATCACATTTAATTACATATTTGTATTTTTTTTTTTTTTATCGTGCCATCATTTTCTGTTCCACTTTAAAGTGAATAAACTGAAAGCAAACATAATTTGTTTACAACTCACATAACAGAGTACAAGGATCCTGCTTGTTACAATCTTAACAGATTACAGCATGAACTCTATGCAGTTGTGTTAATATCCTCTAACTAATTTAAAGTGGATGTAAACCTCAAAAATGACCTTCTCTTTATATTCTCACTTTTGGACTGCTAAATTCAGCATTGAAGGCATTTTAATATATCAATTCAATAGGTCAAAAACATTTTTTGTTGTTCATGTAAGAAATGTATAGCTCTCATTCGTACACTTCATGTGTTATCTCAAGAACAGGAATTAGCCCTCTTAGTTTTTTTTTTTGGGACCACAAAATCATTAGCCTTTGTGTTGTGGATATCAAAGAGTGAGTTTGAGTTGTCATCCTAAAGCATTAAAAATTGAATGCGTTTCTGGCAGATCAACAGGTATTCTCCTGCGCTTATAGAATCAATAAAAAATGTAGTTCCTAATGGAATTTGAGTAATGAGAGCACTCGTAGCCCATTGACGCTTCCTCTAGATCTCCAATTGAAAGCCTGTACAGAGGTACGGGCAAAGAACTAGAGATAGAGTCTTCAGAAACTGGGCACTGCACCCACGATCCACTGATTGTGGGTGCAATGCTTTGCAGGCTCCTGTGAAATAAATATATATAAATACATGTTTCTCTATCGTTCATTGAAAGATGCAGCTCCATATTCTTCTTAACCATTGAGTTATGCTGCCCCTTACAGAAGTAGGACACTAGGCAGAAAAAAATCTTTACCACACCTATGGGGCAGTCCCTGGTGGTATACACCCTCTCACTCTGCTATAGGAATTCAGTTTTTTCTGCCTAGTCAGGAGTAAGGACCTAGTTCCCTGCTGGGATTTCAGTCCTAGCATGTTATTTATGTAAAAAGCAAACCTTTTGTCTAAATTAAATTTTTTTAGCTAGTTATGTTCCTGAGAGAACTACAATCAACAGCCGGACTGGGCGTTGGACTGAATATTCTAGATCATTATGGTCTCCCAGTCTGGCCAGCGAGCATGTGCAGGTCGCAGCTCTGCTCTAGGCCTCACCACAACATAGCCACACTAGACAGGGGCTGGCCCTTGAGTGAAACACCTCGCCAGGACGCACACGACCTGTTTTGGCTTGAGTCGCAGCGTATCCCTTGGCTGTCAGCAACCCCACCACGGGTGGAGAGGTGGTCTGCCCGGAGTGTCACCCCCCCGAATATCATTGATATGGTGAGTAGTGTCCTCCCATATCTCTTGAGGTCTCGGGGTGGATGTTGGCCCCTCCCTGGGACAATCGGACCCTTGGGTTACCCCCCACATCTCCCCCTTGTATATGGGGTCCCTAGAGAGCATCCTTCATTGACCATCCAAGGTTCCCCCCACAGGCTACTACATAGGGGGTCCCTACCTTAGTCGGGCACGGCGCAGGGGCTGTAGCAGGTGGTAGGGGCCCTTCGGGGGGCAGATGCTGCTGATCGCGTGATCTGCTGGGGGGCGGGGGTAATCCTGGTGGGGATCCCTGCCAGGGCCCCCCTGTGCCTGATTGATTGCTGCACCCCTTAGGGGATCCTGTAGACCGCATGGCGTGCCGTGGACGCTGCCATTTTCTTGTAGATTAGCTGTATTAGGCTCGGCAGCTATTTCTTAGTAGTTTCCTATTGAAATGCATTGGGCCGCCATTTTCTCGGAGTCCGAGAATGATGTACAGCAGTGAGTGGCAAGGCTTTACCTCTGGTGCTGACCCAGGTACTTCCTCTTCCTGTGAGGATCGTTTTCTTTACATTTCAGACCAGCTTTGCTCTCCCTAATATCGGGCGGTGGTGAGTCTATTGTGGTCCCTGTAGGTCGTTCCCTCACTCTGCTATATTGCAGCTTAGTGTGCTGGGACTTGTAGTACCTCTGGTGCAGCGGTGTGGGGCAGTTTTTTGCAGTATTCTTAAAATGACACTGCGCTGTCCCCGGGTTAACATGGAGTGTTGCGGGGACCTCCGGGTCGCAAACCTTGTCTGCCTTAACCACTTTACCACCGGAGGATTTTGCTGTCTTCCGTCCAGGCCACTTTTTGCGATTCGGCGCTGTGTGACTTCAACTGACAATTGCGCGGTCGTGCGACGCCGTACCCAAACGAAATTTACGTCCTTTTTTTCCCACAAACAGAGCTTTCTTTTGGTGGTATTTGATCACCTGTGCGATTTTTACTTTTTGCGCTATAAACAAAAAAAGAGCGTTTATTTTGAAAAAATAACAATATTTTTAACATTTTTTTTATATGAAATTCCCCCCAAAAAAGATGTAAAAACCAATTTTTTAAAAAATTTTTGGCCAATTTGTTTTCTGCTACCCATGTTTGGTAAAAAAAATCGCAATAAGCGTATTTTGATTGGTTTGCGCAAAAGTTATTGCGTTTACTAACAAAGGGAAAGATTTCTGTCATTTTTGGTGTTTTTTTTTTAACGCGTAATGGCGGCGATCTGCGATTTTTTTTGCGGGACTGCGACATTGCGGCAGACAGATCGGACCCTTGACTGACATTTTTGACACTTTTGGGGGTACCAGTGACATTACTGCAGTAATCAGTGCTATATATATGCACTGTTACTGTAAAAATGACACTGGCAGGGAAGGGGTTAATTTTATTGGAGAGGGAGGGGTTAATGTATGCCTGGTGCTTACTGACGTGTAGGGGGGGAGGTGACTGAGTGAGTCATGGACAGATCGGATGTCCAGCTATGCTGAACAGTCCGATCTGTCACTCCCTGTCACTATGGAGATCCGCCCGCTTGTGTTTACACACTAGATCCCCGGCGATCGGGGCAGAGCAGCGGCGATCGCCGCTGCTCCTCCCCTGGCCCGACTCCCGCTGTGAATGAAAATAGCGGGAGCGAGCCTCCGGCGGCGCGCAAGCGCTGCCCAGAAGGGGGAGTGTCTGACGACGTAGTACTACGTCGTCAGACGATAACGAGCCACTCTGCCGCAGTAATATTACTGTGGGCGGAGGTAAAGTGGTTAATGGCGTTTTTTTAAAACCCTGGTGTCAAAAGTTGTTATGGTCCTAAAAAAAAAGGACTAGTAAAAAGCGCCCACTGCCCTCACTTGCCTCATCTGTATCCTCGGATTCTGAGGTTGATATGGCCACCACGGATGCGAGTTACCCTGAGGGGGTCTGCGTTATCGCATTCTGATTCGGATGGCAAGGATGATATATCCTCATCTGCAGCTGCCCTGAAAAAACACTGGTGGAGGCACTTATAGTTTCAGTGGGGGAAACTCTTAAAATGGCAGATGATTCTACAGCGTCAGGGACGCAGGTGTCTTTTGGCACCCGCTAAACCCCCGGGTCGGTCGCTGTGGGCGAGGAGCGTTATCAATTTGTGGCGTTACCCTTTGGTCTCGCCTCCACTCCCAGGGTCTTCACCAAAGTGTTGGCTCCGGTATTGACATTACTGCAACAGCGGGGGATTGCGGTACTGGGATACCTGGACGATCTCCTCTTAGGAGCAGACTCCCATTCAGTTTCGCTGGCCGACTTAACCATCGCTATACAGACTCTGCAAGAGTTTGGTTGGAACATCAATTTCCAGAAATCTGCTCTAGTCCCATCCTCCAAACTGGATTATCTGGGACTGACTCTGAACTCAGCTTCAGCGAGGGTGTTTCTTCCTCTGGACAAACTGCAAAAATTGCAGAGGGCGATTCACCTGCTATCCAGAAAATTGTCCTTTCTATGTGAGGGCTGGGCCTGATGGTGTCTACCATTGCAGCGGTTCTGTTCGCACAGTTCCACACAAGACCTCTGCAAAGAGAATTTCTTCTCAATTGGAACAAGGATAAAAAATCTTTGGTCTATCTGATCCTGCTGAGCCAAAAACACGAGAAGTGTTCTGCTGTGGTGGCTCTGCTCCCTGGCTCTATGTCCAGGAGACCTTGACACTAAAGAAGTCCAGACTACCGATCAATATTATGGAACTTAGAGTAATAAAGCTTTGCTTGATTCACTGGAACAATCACTCTGGAAGGAGTCCGGTTTGGATTCAATCAGACAATGACACTGCCATGACTTACGTCAATCATCAAGGGGGCACCAAGAGTGTCCTGGCGGCTCAAGAGGTGCCTGAGATCCTAATATGGGCAGAAAACTTTGTTCCAGCCCTATCCGCCGTGCTCATCCACGGAGTGGAGAATTGGCAGGCGGATTACCTGAGTTGTCAGGTGTTGGATCAGGGAGAATGGTCCCTTCACCCGGAGGTGTTTCACTTGCTGTGTGTTCGTTGCGGGACTCCCGATGTGGATCTTTTGGCTTCTTGGCTTAACAGTAACGTACAGAGGTTTGTAGCCCGTTCTCGCGATCCTCTGGCAGACACCAGACGTACTAGTGGCTCCTTGGGTACAGTATCGACTATCCTGCCCCTCACCTTATCTGGTGGTCCACAGAGACAAGTTGGTACTTCGACATAATCAGTAGTTTTTTCCTAAGGTGGTCTCAGATTTATATGTAAATGAAGACATTGTGCTGCCTTTATTATGTCCTAAGCCCAAGCAACCTAAATAATTTTTCTTGCATTCCTTGAATGTGGTTAGGCTAATCAGGGTTTACCTGGCGGCTACTGAGTCCTTTGGAAAATCAGACTCGCTTTTGTCCGCACTAACTGACCTCGGAAAGGATTGGTTGCTTCTGCTGCGACCATATCCAGATGGCTCAGGCAGACGTTGGTACAGGCTTATTCAATTAAGGGTCAGGTTCCTCCTTCTACTAGGGCACTGAGTGCCTCTTGGGCTTTTCACCATTAGGCGTTAGTGATACAAGTTTGCGAGGTGGCAACTTGGTCGTCTGTGCACACATTTACAAAATTCTACTATGTAGATGTGTTGGCATCTTTGGATGCTTGTTTTAGCCGCAAGGTTTTTGCAGGCTGCTGTTTAAAAGATAATTTATTCTCTTTGAGGGTGTATGTTGTTTCTAGGTTGGCTCCAGTTGTTCCTGTTTGAGCTCCATGTTACCTGGTTGGCTAAGTTTAGCTTTTGAGAATTACATTCTTTTCTGCATTGTTTTCCCACCCCTCATGTTATTACTGCTTTGGGACGTCCCAATGGTTAAAAAGAATATGAAGCTGCGTCTGTCAATGAACGGTAGAGAAGACTGGATTTTTGACTTACCGTAAAATCCTTTTCTCTGAAGTTCATTGACAGACGCAGCACCCGCCCCTCTGTTTTTGAGTTAGGTTGGGTTTTTTTTCTTCTAACTCTGCTTGCAACAAAACTGAATGCCTATAGAAGAGTGAGTGGGTGTATACCCCCAGGGACTGCCCCATCGGTGTGGTAAGGATTTTTCCTGCCTAGTGTCCTACTGCTGTAGGGAGCAGCATTACCCAATGGTTAAGATGAATATGGAGCTGCATCTGTCAACGAACTTCAGGGAAAAGGATTTTACGATAAGTCAAAAATCCAAAATCCATTTTTCTCTTATGTCCTCCGACAGTCGCCGCCTCTCCATATTCGTCACTATGGGGTAATTGACCTTTGCTCCGTAGGAGTAGCTAGGCAACAGAATATGTCAATATTAAAGCTTTTAGCATATCCCACCCCCAGAAGGTGGTCCCCTCAGTCAATACCCTCCTGCTTCCTGTATCCATACCTCAGTTTCATTGTCTAGCTTTCAGGAGTTAGCAGGCTGTTTCTGTGCTGGGGCTTTTTGTCTCAGCCTTTATCTTCTTTTTGATTTTATTTGAGTGTTTTTTTCTCTATCTTTACTTACAGTAGCTGTTTGTTTCTTCAGCTTTAGTTAGTTCTTCAAAAGCTTTTCTATTTCCCATCTATTTTGACAAAATTGAGGCAAATCCATGGGGTTTCCCTAAACACAATGTGGTGGTTCCTAAGCCTTTCACTAGAAGGTACCCCTTGAAGAGTCTCTGTTAAAAAAGTGGACGGTCCCACCTGTGGTGGATTTCCGGTTTCCAGACTGGTCCAGGGGTTACAGTTTATTTGTGATGCCTCTCTGCATGCGGTTCCCTTCGTTTCTAGGCTGTCTGTGACAGCAGTGGTCCTTCGACGCATGATATGGCTGAAATGCTGGTCTGTGGACCAAGCTTCCAAGAAGGCCTTAGCGGCTCTCCCTTTTGTGGGGGATCGCCTGTTTGGGTCTTCCCCGGATGAAATCGTTAAGGGAGTCACGGAAGGGAAGAGTACTCTCCTCCCACAGGCTTCCAGGGGCAAGGAATGTTGCACACTTGGTCCTTCTTTTCCGGCTCAGAGATTCCAAGAGGCCCTGGCCTGGTAAGCCAAGAGCAAGTCCTTCCAGACCTGCAGACAAGTCCTCTTCTGGCTAAAGAGGCGTCCTCATTCTTATCTGGGGTGGGGGGGAGTCTTTGTTTTTTTTTCCCGGACCCATGGGCCTCTCTGATTTAAGACAGGTGGGTCCACGAGCTGATTTGGTCTGGCTACAAGATTGAATTTTGGTCTTATCCTCTAGAGAAGTTTTTTCCTTCCAACCTGCGTTTGTTTTGGTCTACATTGTCTCTTCGGTCTGTAAAAGAAGAAAAGAACTGCAAGGAGTGATTGTGATTGTACCGGTTCCAATCCCGGAATGTTTTTGGGGTTTTTATTCAAAGCTGTTTACAGTTCCCAGGAAGGAAGGCAAAGTTCATATAATCCTGGATCTCAAATACCTGAACCGCTTTGTGCGGGTACAGAAGTTCTGCATGGAGTCCATCCATTTGGTAGTGGCATCTCTTCATCAAGGGGATCTTCTAGCCTCTATCGATATCAAGGACGCTTACCTCCATATTCCGATATATGTCAGACATCAGCACGTTCCCGGGCTTTTCCATGGATTAGGAGCATTAATAATTAGTGGCGTTACCCTTTGGTCTCGCCTCAGTCCCTCAGGAGTTCACAAAAGTTTTAGCATTGTTGCGACAGCTGGGGATTGCGGTGCTGGGGTACCTGGATGATCTTCTTCTATGAGCAGAGTCTCCGACTGCTCTACAGGACAACCTGGACATCACTGTGTGGACTCTTCAGGAGTTTGGGTGAATTTTCAGGAGTCTACTTTGGTTCTGTCCACCAAGTTGGACTGTCTGGTTCTGACTCTGGACTCGGCCTCAGCCAGGGTGTTTTTTCCCCCGCTGAACAAGTTCCAGAAGCTATAGGATGACATTTGACTTCTGTTGTCCAGCAGTCGTTCATCTCTCAGGACTTGCATGCAGGTGCTGGGCCTGATGGTGTCTACCTTTGAGGCGGTTCTGTTCGCACAGTTCCATACGAGACCTCTGCAGAGGGAGATTCTTGCCACGTGGGACAAGAGTCCAGAGTCTCTGGGCAACCTGATCCTGTTGAGCCGGGTACGAGATTGTCCCTGGTTTGGTGGCTATATTTTCTGGTTCTTCAACAGGGAAGATCCTTCCTTCCCTGTACTGGACCGTGATCACCACGGATGCCAGCCTGTACAGGTAGGGAGGTGTTTTGGGCACGGACTGTGCTCAGGGAGTTCGGACTCTGGAGTTTGTCTTCAGGGGTGTCCATTCAAATCAAAAGATTCAATTGGACAATGCCACTGGCATTGGCATATGTCAATCATCAAGGGGGCACAAAAAGTGTCCTAGCGGCTGGGGAAGTAGCCGGTATTCTAAGGTGGGCGGAGCATTTTGTTCCAGCTCTCTCTGCTGTACATATTCCAGGGGTGGAAAATTGGCAGGCAGATTACCTCAGTCGACAGGCCTTGGACCATGAAGAATGGTCACTTCATCCGGAGGTGTTTCATCAGCTTTGTCTCTGGTTCGGGAACTCCTGAGGTGGACCTGTTGGCCTCTCATCTCAACAGGAAGGGACAGAGATTTGTGGCAAGGTGTCAAGATCCTCTAGGCGACACCACGGGCGCACTGGTGGCTTCTTGGGGCCAGTACCATCTCATATACGCCTTTCCTCCTCTCAAACTTCTGCCTAGACTTCTGGGAAGGATCGAGGCAAAAGAAATTACGGTCAGCCTTGTGACCCCAGACTGGCTTCGCCAGTATTGGTATGCGGATCTGGTATGGCTGGTCGCTGATGTCCCTTGGCGATTCCCTTCCATGCTGCTTTACAGTTGCTGACTTAACGTCTTTGCTGTTGAAAGCCAGGTGCTGAAGTATAGGGGGTTGTCTGACTCGGTGATTCCCACACTATTGAAGGCTAGAATATTTATCTCTAGAAAAATTTACCATCGCATCTGGAAGTCGTATATTGCATGGTGTGAGTCTCTGGGGGTTTCTCTCTGTTCCTTTTTGGTGGCATGAATTTTGGCGTTGCTCCAAAGAGGTGTGGAACAGCACCTGGCCTTGGGTACCATCAAGTGATAGGAAATCAGACTCACTTTTTGTCCTTACAAATGGACCTCGCAAGGGGTTGGCCGTGTCTGCCGCGACCATTTTCAGATGGATCAGACAGACGGTAGTGCTGACCTATTCAATCAAGGGTCAGGTTCCTCCTTTGCCTGTTAGGACGCATTCTACGCGGGCGCTTAGTGCCTCCTGGGCCTTCTGCCATCAGGAGTCAGTGATGCAGGTTTGCAAGGCGGACACTTGGTCGTCTGTGCACACTTTCACAAAAATTTTCAAAGTAGATGTGTTGGCATCTGTGGATGCTGCTTTTGGCTGCTGTTTGAGTGGACCTGGTCCTCTTTGATGGTGTATTGTTTTCAGGTGAGCTCCAGTTGTTCCTGGTTGAGCTCCATGTTACCTGGTTGGATAGGTTTAGCCTTTGGGAATTTTTTTTGCTGTGTTTTTCCCACCCCTCATGTTTGACACTGCTTTGGAATGTCCTAATGGCAAGAAGATTCTGGAGCTGTCTGTCAATGAACAAAAGAGAAAATTGGATTTTTGTCTTACCGTAAAATCCTTTTCTCTGATGTTCATTGACGGACACAGCACCCACCCATCTATTGAGTTGGGTTATTTTTCTTCTGACACTGCTGGCAACAAAACTGAATGCCTACAGCAGGAAGTGAGAGTATACCCCCTGGACTGCCCATAGGCGTGCTAAAGCTTTTTCCTGCTGAGTGTCCTACTCCTGTAGGGGGCAGTCTAACACAATGGTCAAGAAAATTCTGGAGCTGTGTCCATCAATGAACACTTTAGAGAAAAGGATTTTACGGTAAGACAAAAATCCAATTTTTCCTCCTCAATACTCTGAAGGGAATATACCTTGAAACTTGTTCTGTCTTATGGAAAGAGTTAGTCTCATGAGAATTAGTTTTACACATTTCTAAAGGAAGATTATATTTTAGCTTAGGTGCTTGAGGTGTCTCTTATGGTACTGTTCACAAAATCAGCGTAAGTTGCATTTTTTGAGTTATTCAAAAAAGTCCTGGAAATGTACAGCTGCAACTTTGGGACACAGAGGTGCAGGTCCTTGATAAAATGGCACTGCTACAGCACTAGCCTTATTTGGTGTCATGGTTACGTGTCTCCTAGTGTTCCTAGTGATCCTCCTAGTGCTGCTTTTGGGCCCGCAGATAGGTCCTCCCGGCTCTGTGTGTCAGTGTGACATGCCCCCCTCAGATCCTGCCAGGCTCTCTGTGTACCAGTGTAACTGGGGTGCTCTGCCCTGTCAGTTCCATTGTGGACTGGTCTGTGCATGGTGGAATCACTAGATGTACAGTGCTGTGAGACCCATATAGTAGAATTGCCACGCAATTCTTCTAGAACGGCACTGCCAACCCCAACACTGATGCACACTCCTCTCGCCACCACTGCATCAATGTATACTACTCTCTCTACCCCTACATCAATGCACAGATCTTCTCCAACCACCGATGCACACTTCTCACCACAACTAAACCAACACACACATCTACCATTGTAAAATGTGCAGTTGTCTCACTGACCACTGCCCTGGTGCGCACTTTTCTCACTGAACACTGCACTGTTGTGTACTTTTCTCATTAACACTTCAACGACATACACTTTGTCTCTTTAAGACCGCTGCACTGATGGGCACTACTTTGCTCATCCTCACTGCACCGATTTACACTTCTTCCCTCGCTGCCAATGCATAGATGCACAGTTCTTTCCTTGCTACCAATGCATAGATTCGCACTTCTTCCCTCGCTACCAATGCATAGAAGTGCACTCCTAATGGCACTACTACTGCAATGAGTTAAAAGTGTTTCACCATAAAGTAAATGTGCACTAAAATATAAATATAAAATCATGTATCTTTATACAACTGTGTACCAACATCTTATCATGCAAATAAAAGTTTCATGACTGTCCATAATCAGAACCAAATATGATAATATCCCATCACTTTGCAAATGATAGCTGAAAATATGGGGTTGATTTACTAAAGGCAAATAGACTGTGCACTTTGCAAAGTGCAGTTCCACTCTGCAAGTGCAATCCAATCATGTGCAAGCAAAAATGCTGTGTTTTTTTTTTTTTTCTTGCACGTAATTGGAAATTCTTGGCAAAGTGAAGTTTTAATTTATTTACAAAGCTCTGGAGAAACTGCACTTGCAGAGTTATATTTGCCTTTATTAAATGTGTCTTCTTTCCATATATTCAAATGTGCTGCACTTCGTGAAGTTGAAAATGCAAGCTTACCAGACACGATTGACCAAAAAAGGCCCAATGAGCATGTAGAAAACTATGTCTTCCAGAGGTATAACAAAAAGGCCTTCACCACTCCAGCAGTACCCAGGCATCAGCAGCCTGAAGAATGATGTTTTTCTCGAGGTTCTACTTTAAAATGACTTCATATAGTTTATGCCACATGCAGGGTTACTGCTCTGATGTATTGGGAAGAATATTCAGTTGCCTATGAACAACATCACACCACCACTGTACCAACATGCACTTTTCACATTGCTGTTCCAACTATGTGCATTCCCTTGCCACCATTTCATGTCATTAAGTAAACAGGCATACCTTTACTTATATGTACACTGGAGATCAAAATTAGAGAACCTTTTTACAAACACTTTATTTTTTCAAAAGTAATGTAAACTTCATTGCTCAACATTTGAAGACATTTTTATTGTGGCTATACCATCCTAAAAGAACAGTGTTTTTCAAAATAACCAAGGCACTTCAACAAAAAAATATATATATTTTGTAGAAAACATAATGATCAAAATTAGAGAACAGCAATGACTGTAGCACAGAGAAAGATTACAACTAACATTTCTGAAGGTTACAAAAATCAATAATTATTAGGAAGTATACAGGCCCTTGCTTTGAATGATATTACCATATCTGCGTCCACAGGACATCACTGGTCTCTCACACTGCTCTAGTATGATTTTGTTACACTCTTTTTCCAGTCTCTTCCACAGTTCGGTAACTGTAGTGGGCTTCTTGGCCATAACTTGAAAAAAGAAGGGGTTTTGGGACTATAAATGAAGTTCAGGTACCCCTACACCTCCATCCCTGTATTCAAAACAATAAGAGGGGAATTTGGGACTTTAAATGAGGCAACTGAAAAAGTCTAAGAAATATGTATCAAATATTTAATGTCATAAAATGGCACAATACAATGTATACATTTTAATGATAAAACATTACATGTAAAATTACATAAATAATTCAAATTCATATATGTACACACAAGAATAAAAATAGCAGCACAAGACATAAAAAAAATATGTAAACCATCACTGGTAGTACTCCATGTGTTGAGAGATTGCAATAGATAATAGTTGAATCATATAGACTTGGTGGATAAGATGAATGTGTGTAGCTACATCTAAATATAATGTGGCTGCATCATGTACAGCCCGACGCGTTTAGTGATCTGAATCACTTCTTCAAGAGCTGATGCTGCTCTGTATCTACAGAGAGATGAACATATCAATAAATCTATGGATAAAATGAGGTATCAAAAAGATGGTTGGAGTCCTAATCAAAGCCAGATGCGGCTTCGTTCGGGTCTCCGATGATGTAACCCGGAGGCGGCGTCCATGATGTCATGTCCGGGTTACTCGGCTACTAAAGGCGCCGAATTTAAAAAGTGACTGTATTCAAAAATGCAGTTTTTGGCATTTTGAATACATTGAAGTGCAGTGGAGGGGTCTAGGGTCTTTTAGACCCCCAATCCCTTCATAAAGAGTACCTGTCAATGCCTATTGCTGTCAAGGGATGTTTACATTGCTTGTGACAGCAATAAAAGTGATCAGATTTTTATTTTTTTTTAAAAACCTGTGCTAAAATTAAATAAATATAATAAATAGGAAAAAAAATTGTAACCACCCCCGTCACCGTGAGCTCGCGCACGAAAGAAAACGTATACGGAAGTTGCAGCCGCAAATTAAATTGCTGTTCAAACCACACATGTGAGGTATTGCTGTGATCGCCAGAGCGAGAGCCATAATTTAAAAAAAAGAGCTACTCTGTAACTCTAAACTGGTAACCATTAAACATTTTTAAAGCGTCGCCTATGGAGATTTTTATTGACTGTAGTTTGTCGCCATTCCGTGGGTGTGCACGATTTTAAACCATAACATTTTAAGTATCTATTTACTTGGCGTGACACCATCTTTCACAATATACAACAAAATGGGCTAACTTTACTGTTTAGTTTTTTTTTAAATACAGTGAAATGTAATTTTCCAAAAAAAATGGCCTTTGAAAGACCGCTGCGCAAATACCGCGTGACGAAATAATATTGCAGTGACCGCCATTTTATTCTCCAGAGTCTTTGCTAAAAAAAAATATATATATATAATGTTTGGGGGGTTCTGAGTAATTTTCTAGCAAAAAATACTGACTTTAACTTGTAAACAACATGTGTCAGAAATGGGCTTGGTCCTTAAGTGGTTAGGCCCAATTCCTGCTGTAGAAAACATCCCCCAAACCACTATGCTTCCCCCTCCACCTTTCACTGACTTATTTACACTCTTTGGGTTCAGTCTTTCCCCAGTTTGACGACGAATATGTTTCCCATCGGACCCAAATAAATTAAACTTGCTTTCATCACTAAAGTGAACTTTGGACCAGTTCTCTGTC
This sequence comes from Pelophylax lessonae, assembly GCF_965119305.1. Classification (NCBI taxonomy): domain Eukaryota; kingdom Metazoa; phylum Chordata; class Amphibia; order Anura; family Ranidae; genus Pelophylax; species Pelophylax lessonae. The sequence goes on from NC_138768.1 coordinate 523,734,053, forward strand.
CACACAACAAGCTCCTCAGCAAAGGTTAGTCTAGCCTTCTGATTCTTTCTGCTCTGCTGGTCACTGCAGAGTGAGCTTTCAGTCCAAATTCTCTTAAATGATGAAACACTGTATAACAAGACAAAACCTTACTCTATTCAGTGCTGAACTGGCGAGCAACCGCAGCTGAAGTGTTGAGCCGATTGCCCATTGAGATTCTCATTGCATTATCCTGTCCTCTCTTGCATTTGTCTTTAATGGACAACCAGCCTTCTTGGGGGACTTGAATGAGTCTGTGACGTAAAGATACAATATTTCTAGAAATCACAGATTTGGATTGACAAGATTCTCTTACTATGGCTGAAAGGGTCATCCTTTTAGCCTTCATCTGGACAACCTGCTGCCGGAGGGTTTCAGTCACTTTAGAATGGCTCACCATCTTGCAAAGTCAGTGAAAACTGGAGTTAGGCTGCCAGTTAAATAGGGTTTGTCAGATATTTTAAGAAATTAGCGCAAGGTGCCAGATTAACACCAATAACTTGGAGGTATCTGAAAATGTTCTCTAATTTTGAACAATGTTCTTTTTCAAATCTCATTGACGTTTTTTATTCTGTGCCTCAAAATATATGTAATTCATGAAATATACTTAACAAAACTGCTTTTTTAATCCTATTTAGATCATTTCAAATAGGACTAAGCAGTAACCTTGAAATTTAGGAAATCTAATTTTGATCTCCAGTGTATATATATATATATATATATATATATATATATATATATATTCCAATAGAACTCTGTGGGGTTAACATGTTCATTATCAATAAACCATTTCAACAACTAAAAACAATAAGCATGCAAAGTCTAATTGGCTATGTCAGAAATCTTCAGATCCATTGTACTGCACCATGTAAGGTCTGTACATGAATGCTGAATGTGAAAAGTTTACCCACAAAAGCATGTCATAAGACTTTACTCTAGAACAAACACTATGAAAACCAAAAAAACCTGCTTTTAGGGTTATGCATGTTTATTTTCTAGATATTTGAAGAAATGTAAACAGCAATGACAGTGGGCTCTTGCTTAAAAATGTTCAGTTTATTGTTTGAGCAATATTGAATATTTAATAACTGCATTCTACTATAATCTAGCCTTTGCATTTGTGTGGGCAAATTCTCCTGTTACAGTAAGATTCTGGGAAAATGTCTTCATTGGTTCTCATGGGAATAAATCCAATTTTCTTTAGTTCAGCCTGGCTGCACTGATTGCCTAATACAGGGCTTGTGGAGAAAGCTTCAGATTTCACTGTGTCCATTATTCATTTTTAACAACCCAAAGAAAAATACCTCCGGTTAGTGCCTTGTAGCTTTTCATAGGAAAGATTCAGTGAGCGTTAAGTGGCATTTCTTGGTAAGGTCTAGAAAACATCATGTACAAATAAATGATTTACTGTATGATAATGTATGAGTATCTTTACAATTGTACAGTAAAATATAATATAGAATCAATGACTTCTGTTCCCTCTTTTTTATTTGATATCTGATCTATCTATCTAGTGTATGTCAGAGGAAATGTATTTGCAGGAATATGTGCAATGGTAGTTTATTTCTGCCTAATCAATAGATAACAATACACTAATGTAGTTTCAATTCAATGCATTAGTGTCTGCTGTGGTAGTTTTGTGCCCAAAACAACTGTGTCTGAATGGGTACCTGTAGAGTTATAGAATATACACCATGTGTTCCATTTGCATAACCATATTCCATGACTGCCTATAATGAATTGAGCACAAAAACTTTGTGTAGCAGGACTAGTCATACACGGTATGGGCCAAATTCTAAAATCCACCTCTATACTTATTAAAAATGCAAAGTGATATATTTTTTTATTTTACATACACAAGGCTGCTGAAATATATCTATGGTGATAATTTTGTGCTCACATGAGTTTCTGTTCCCTGGTGTTCTTGGGTGATATACAAAAAGAAAAAGAAAGAAAAACAGTGGTACTCAGCCAAAGGCCCCTGTAAAGAATTCTGTATACTTAAAAAAGTACTTTGGCTATTTATATTTATCTTATTCCCTTGACAAAGGGGAAACAGAGAAAAACAAACCTCCCTACATAAAAAAAAAAACACCAAGACTTCATGTAGACAGTCGCAAGAGGACCATACAGCACTCATTCCAGCCTAATGGTCTGCACGGGAGGCACAGGGCAGTGCATGCATCCCTGTATGCAAGTACCGCTTGTATGTGTGTATATCTGCTACCACTTATATCAGCCTATCATTGATTTGGAGTGGCTGCTGGCAGTGGGCTGTATGTACTGTATGTTGCACTTGTGACTTCTTCTGTTAAGAGAATTATATCTGAATGTACGCTTTAAAGCCCTTTTGGGGCCATGTGCATAAATCCTTATTGATTTGTGGGTCCTCATGGCTCAAATGGGTCTATACGAAGATGACCTTTATTACATTTTTGATGGAGATGCAATCGCTGTCATTTAAACACATGGACCTGGAAGAATCTTCACCAGAGAATGTTTGGTGAAAGTGGGCTTACTCTCAATTTTGCCCAAGAACACTGCCATGAATAAAAATGGTACAAAAACATTCTCTGAGAGCAACTTCTCCCAACCATCCAAGAACAGTTTGGTGATGAAAAATGCTTTTTCCAGCATGATGGAGCACCTTGCCATAAGGCTAAAGTGATAACTAAGGGGCTTGGCAAACAAAACATCAACATTTTGGGTCCATGGCCAGGAAACTCCCCAGACCTTTATCATATTGAGAACTTGTGGTGAATCCACAAGAGGTGGGTGAACAGAAAAAAACCCTACAAATTCAGGGGGAATTGCAGAGATCTTGAAAAAGAAGGGTCAACATTGCAAATATTGACTCTTTGCATAAACTTAATGTAATTGGCAAAAAAAGCCTTTGACACTCACTGTATAAAATGCTTGTAAGTATACTTTAGTTTACCATAGTTACATCTGACAAAAATATCTAAAAACACTGAAGCAGCAGACTTTGAGAAAATTATAATTTGTGTCATTCTTAAAAATTTTGGCCAAGACTGTACATACTCTAAAACATAAATGAAAAACTACCATATACAGTGCTAGACATGCTGGGATGCTGGGATTTACAATACCCTCTTCCTTGATCTCCCAAGTGAGAATCCATGATTTATATGCCAAAAACTACTTGTTCTGATTGGTGGGTTTGTTAGGGGATCTTATTTGCATATTTAGGACTTTGGACAGGCTAACAGCATTAAACCAAGGCATATACTGTACATATCTATTTGCAACATGGCAATATAAATGTGAATCACATTTGACTAAATCTAAAGTTACTTAGTTAGTCTGGTTAAAAAAAAAAAATAAAAACAAGTCCTTGGCCTATTCTAGTTTTTTTTTTTGTTACTACGGACAACTATGTTCTAACTCTTAAGAACACCTGAACATCACTTTAATACTGTGGATCATGTTGCTTATTGCAATAATGTACTCATTGTAATTCTCTCTAATTCCACTGTATTTTGGAACTGTACTTCAAGTTATGTTGCACACTCCGGATTATTGTCTTGGTCAGTTGGCTCTGTATACCTGTGCTAATAAAAAAACCTGTTAATAAAAATATCTGTAAAAGAAAAAGACACAAGTCCAAACAGTTCAACCAATAGAAGGGGAAACATGTATACAATAATATATACACAATCCTATACATAGTTACATAGTTAGTGAGGTCTAAAAAAGACATCAGTTCAACCTATGACGTGTGTGTATGTGTGTTTGATGCTAACCGTACAATGTATACCCCTTTATGTTGTGGTCCTTAAGGTGCCCGTCTAATAGTTTTTTGAAATTATCGATGCTCCCCTCTGATACCACTGCTTGTGGAAGAGAATTCCACATCCCCATTGCTCTGACAGTAAAGAACCCCTTACATATTTTAAGGTTAAACCATTTTTCCTCTAGTTTTAGTGAGTGGCCACCTGTCTTATTGTATTCCCTTTCTCTGAAAAGTTTGTTCCTTATGCTAGGGTCACCAGTACAGTATTTGTACATTGATATCATATCCCCTCTCAAGCGTCTCTTCTCCAGAGAGAATAAGTTCAATGCTTGTAGTCTTTCCTCATAGCTGAGATCCTCCATTCCCCTAATTATTTTTGTTGCCCTTCTCTGGGCTCTCTCCAGTTCCAGCACATCCTTTCTGAGGACGGGTGCCCAGAACTGGATGGCATACTCGAGATGTGGCCGGATCGGAGTCTTGTAAAGTGGGGGAATAATCTATTTGTTTCTTAAGTGAATCCCCTTTTTTATACATGCCAGTATTCTGTTGGCTTTGCTTGCAGCGGCTTGGCATTGCATGCCACTGCCAAGCCTGTTGTCCACTAGGACCCTCAGGTCCTTTTCCATCTTAGATTCACTCAGAGGTTCCCCGCCTAGCGAGTAGCTTGCGTTCGTGTTTCTGACGCCCAAGTGCATTACCTTACATTTTTAAACATTAAACCTCATCTGCCATGTAGTTGCACACCCCATTATTTTGTTCAGGTCTGCTTGTAAGGTTTCCACATCCTGCACAGAAGTTATTGCCCTGCTTAGTTTAGTATCTTCTGCAAATACGGAGATTGTGCTAGATATCCCCTCCTCTAGATCATTTATGAAGAAATTAAACAGGATTGGTCCCAGGACAGATCCTTGGGGGACCCCACTTTCCACACCGGCCCACTCCCAGTACTCCCCATTTATCACCACCCTCTTGACTCTGCCCTGTAGCCAATTCTCTATCCAGGTACTCACCCTATGGTCCATACCTACATACCTTAGTTTTGTACAGTAAGCGTTTGTGGGGAACAATATCAAATGCCTTTGCAAAGTTCAGATACACCACATCCACAGGCCTTCCTTTATCTAAATTTCAACTCACTTCATCATAGAAGGTTAATAGATTGGTCTGGGAAGAAGGATTTTTCATGAATCCATGCTGATTACTACTAATAATACCATTTTCATTACTTAAGTCTTGTATATAGTCCCTTAACATCCCCTCCAAAATCTTGCAGACTACCCATGTTAGGCTGACAGGTCTATAGTTACCCCGGATATATCTCCGCCCTTTTTTTAAATATTGGTACCACGTTGGCTTTTTTCCAATCAGCTGGTACCATTTCCGTCTGTAGACTATCCGTAAAGATCAAGAATAACGCTCTGGCTATCACCTGGCTGAGTTCTTTAAGAACCCTCGGGTGCAAGACATCCGGTACCAGTGATTTATTTATGTTAAGTTTCTCTAAGTTAGTTCTAAGTCTATCTTCTTTTAACTATGGGGGTACTTCCTGAGGTGTACTATTTAATTTAGCATTACAAGCTGAGTTAGTGTAGCCCCCCAATTCTTTTGTGAAGACTGAAGAGAAGAAATTATTTAGCATTTTCACCTTCTCACTGTCCTCTGTGGCCAGATTCCCTTCATTGTCTTTTATGGGGCCAGTGTGTTCTGGTCTCGCTTTCTTACTATTTATATACTTAAAGAATTTCTTGGGGGTTTTTTACTCTCTTCCGCTATATGTCTCTCGTGTTCTATTTTAGCCGCCTTGATTTCCCCTTTACATTTTTTATTGCACTCTTTGTACTGTTGGAATGCTACCAATGACCCCTCAGCCTTGTATTTTTTGAATGCCTTTTCTTTAGAATTAATATGCCTTTTTATGTTGGCGTTTAGCCACCCAGGTTTTATTTTTGCTCTTTTAAATGTATTCCCCTTTTTTGAATGTACTGGCCAATCCCTTTGTTTAGTATGTTTTTGAAGCACTCCCATTTTTCCTCTGTGTTCTTTGTTCCCAGGGTTCTATCGCATTTGATATTTTCTAGCAAAGAGCACAGTTTTGGGAAGTTGGCTCTTTTGAAATTCAGTGTCTTTATATTACCCTTGTGTTTCCTATTACTATGATTGATACTGAAACTAATTGACCTATGGTCACTGTTTCCTAGGTTGCCCCGTATTTCTATATCCATGATCAGGTCCGTATTGTTGGTAATCAGTTGGTCTAGTACAGCATTGTTTCCTGTTGGTGCGTTCACCATCTGACCCATGAAATTGTCCTGCAAAACATTTAGGAACTGCCGAGCCTTGGATGAATGCGCTGTTCCTTCTGCCCAGTCTATATCTGGATAATTAAAGTCCCCCATTATAATTACATTTCCCATCCTTGCTGCCATTCCAATCTGTGAAAGGGGGTCCGCCTCCCCCTCCTCCCTCTGGTTTGGGGGCTTATAGCATACATCCAATATTACTTTCCCCATAGTGCCTTCCCTTTGATGTTCTACCCATAGGGATTCTACCTCCTCCTTAGCTTCATTATTAATATCATCCCTCCTATTTACCTGTACACTGATCTTAATCACTTAAGCCCTGGAGGATTTGGCTGCTCAAAGACCAGGGCCTATTTTGCGATTCGGCACTGCGTGATTGTAACGGACAATTACGCGGTAGTGCGACGTTGTACCCAAATTTAATTGACGTCCTTTTTTTCCCACAAACAGAGCTTTCTTTTGGTGGTATTTGATCACCTGTGCTATTTTTACTTTTTGCGCTATAAACAAAAAAAGAGCGACAATTTTGAAAAAATAACAATATTTTTTACATTTTTTTATATGAAATTCCCAAAAAAAGAAAATGTAAAGAAAAAATCTAATTTTTTTTTAACATTTTAGGCCAATTTGTTTTCTGTAAATAAAAAAAGGTGCGCTGATTAAAAAAAAAAAAAAAAAAAGCAGCTACCAAAATCCAATAGCTTGATTGGACAGTAAAATGAATGTGAAAAATAAATCTGGTGCGCTAAATATAGTAAATTATCCTGGTGTACAGTGGTAAAGCATATGTGTGTATTAAAAACACAGTGATGACAGGTGTACAAACGTGAGTATGCAACGTGACATATAATCAAAAAGTCCATGCGATAAGGGGTACTTCAAAATAAATATGAAAAAGTGATAAATTCAGAAATAAAAATCAATTTATCCATGTGATCGGTGCATATACTCTTCAACATATATGTGAATATTCGTGATGTTGATTCAATGACAAGAATTCATTGATCCGCATGGTTGGTACAAAATCCCACCACCTTACAAGTTATGTTCTTACCAGACGGATATGGTTAAGTGCAAATAGCTCCACTCAAGTGACCTCCTATGAGGTGACAGTGATATGTGCTTCACTGCACACGGGTGAAACATGTACTCATTCAAGCCTCTTACCAAATAAAATTAGGTAGTTAGCATGTATGGATCTCTTCCAAGGTAATGACACCCGTATAGGTAGACACTTGAAGGGTTAAATGGACAATCCTGTGCTTCCTCCGCTCTCCTGCAGGTGGCACCTCTCAGATGACCCCCAATAGGAAAATGAGAGTAGGCAGACAATAGTGCATTACATCACAACTTTATTGCATACAAAAAGAGAAATGGGCGATTGCTATAGAGGATTTCTAAGGTTTAAAGTTGCACCCCTTGGCAAGCGGAGCGAGGCGGTCGCGGTCTACTACAAGTTACTGCATATCGCTCATCTGTATTTGGGACAGTGTAAGTGCATTTCTATATATGGGTGTCATTACCTTGGAAGAGATCCATACAATTTGTTTTCTGCTACATATTTTTGGTAAAAAAAATCGCAATAAGCGTATTTTGATTGGTTTGCGCAAAAGTTATTACGTTTACTAACTACGGGAAAGATTTATGTCATTTTTCTTGTTTTTTTTTTTAACTAGTAATGGCGGCGATCTGCGATTTTTTTTTTTGTGGGACTGCGACATTGCGGCGGACAGATCGGACCCTTGACTGACATTTTTGACACTTTTGGGGGTACCAGTGACATCACTACAGTAATCAGTGCTATACATAGGTACTGTTACTGTAAAAATGACACTGGCAGGGAAGGGGTTAACTTTATTGGTTATCAGTGGGTTAAATGTATCCCCAGGGAGCGTGATTCTAACTGTGGGGGGCGTGGCTTGTGATGTAACCACAGAGACATACGATCCTACATAGCAGGATCGTACAGTCTCTGCAGTTACATCATGGAGAATGACAGACGGCAGTGTTTACATCAGCCGTCTGCCTTTCTCCCTCTCCAGCGGGAGATCCCGAGTGGCCGGCGGACATCGGGGCTGCAAGTCACTCGCGCATGGATGTCAGGGATCGAGTGGGGGCGGGAGCGCGCCTCCGGCAGCGCGGGCTCGCTCCCTAGAGGCTCGTGGGCGAGTGACGTACCGATACGTCACTTTGCCCAGGAGCGGCTGCCTGTCGTTAAAGGGGTTAATATACAGACATACCCTTCCACCTTTTTTTCCTTCTCTATCTCTGCGATAAAGGGAATACCCCTGAATGGTCGCCAGCCAATCATGAGAGCTGTCAAACCAAGTCTCTGAAATCCCCACAAAATCCAAGTCCTCCTCATACATCAGCAGCTCTAGCTCTCCCATCTTGTTGGCCAGGCTTCTAGCATTGATATACAAACCTAGTAATTTTGTCCGGTTGCATAATATATCCTCGTTTGTTGTTGTTTCTAGGCTGCTCTTGCAATTTTTCCCCATGCCCACCTTGGGTTTAGGAACTCTGAACACCCTACCGCTAATGTCCCCATTTGTGACCGCTGAACCTTGCTCCCCACTGGCTAATTCTACATCTGTACCTTCCCCCCATAACCTAGTTTAACCACTTGCCTACAGTGCACTTTCACCCCCTTCCTGCCCAGACCGATTTTCAGCTTTCAGCGCTCTCACACTTTGACTGAGAATTACTCAGTCATGCAACACTTTACCCATACAAAAATTGTGTCCTTTTTTTCACACAAATAGAGCTTTCTTTTGATGGTATTTGATCAATACTGGGTTTTTTATTTTTTGTGCTATAAATAAAAAAAGACTGAAAATATCGTGAAAAAACGCATTTTTCTTTGTTTCTGTCATAAAATTTTGCAAATTAGTCATTTTTCTTCACAAATTTTGGCCAAAATTTATACTGCTACTTATCTTTGGTAAAAAAAAAACCAAATAAGTGTATATTATTTGGTCTTTGTGAAAGTTATAGAGTCCACAAGTTATGGTGCTATTCATTGAAAATTGATCACACTTGATCACACCTGATGTACTGAAGGCCTATCTCATTTCTTGAGACACTAAAAGGTCAGGAAAGTACAAATACCCCCCAAATGACCCCTTTTTGGAAAGTAGACATTCCAAGGTATTTAATAAGGGGCATGGTGAGTTTTTTGAAGTTGTAATTTTTTCCCACAATGCTTTGCAAAATGAAGATTTTTTTTTTTTATTTTTTATTTTTTTACAAATTGCCGTATTAACAGGTTATTTCTCTCACACAGCACATGTATACTTGCAACTACACCCCAAAACACATTCTACTACTCCTCCTGAGTATGGCGATACCACATGTGTGAGACTTTTTCACAGCCTGGCCACATACAGAGGCCTAACATCCGAGTAGCAGCGTCCGGCATTCTAGGAGCACAAATTACACATATCATTTCCTGACAACCTATCGCACTTTTGAAGGCCCTGGAGCACCAGGACAATGGAAACCCCCATAAAATGACCCCATTTTGGAAAGCAAACAGCCCAACGTATAATTTTTGAGGCATAATGAGTCTTTTGAATATGTCATTTTTTTCCACAAGTTTTTGGAAAATGTGGAAAGAAAATGAAAACACATTTTTTTTTACCCAAAGCTGTCCATTTATGCAATATTTCTAACACATCGCATGTACATAGCAAAACTTGCACCCCAAAATACATTCTGCTATTCCTCCTGAGTATGGCGATACCACATGTGTAACACTTTTTCACAGCCTGGCCACATACATAGGCCTCACATCCAAGTAGCGCTTTACACAAAGTTGTCCATTTATCCACTTTAAGACTGGGCCTATTTTTGACACTTGGTGTTTACAAGCTAAAATCATTTTTTTTGCTAGAAAACTATTTGGAACCCCCAAACATTATATATTTTTTTTTAGCAGAGACCCTAGAGAATAAAATGGAGATCGTTGCAATATTTTTTATCACACCATATTTGCGCAGCAGTCTTCCAAATGCGATTTTTTTGAAAAAAATTCACTTTTTTGAACTAAAAAATAAGAAAACAGTAAATTTAGCCCAATTTTTTTCCATAATGTGAAAGATAATGTTACGCTGAGTAATTAGATACCCAACATGTCATGCTTCAAAATTGCGCATGCTCACAGAATGGCGCCAAACATTGGTACTTAAAAATCCCCATAGGCAACATTTTAAAAATTTCTGCAGGTTACTAGCTTAGAGTTACAGAGGAGGTCTAGGGCTCAAATTATTGCACTCGCTCTAACGATCGCGGCGATACCTCACATGTATGGTTTGAACACCGTTTACATATGTGGGCGGGACTTGCGTATGCGTTTGCTTCTGCGCGCGAGCTAACGGGGACATGGCGCTTTAATTTTTTTTTTTTTTTTTTTTTCCTATTTATTTTATTTATTATTTTTTTATTTTTACACAGTTTAAAAAAAAAAAATGTTTTGATCATTTTTATTCCTATTACAAGGAATGTAAACATCCCTTGTAATAGAAATAGGCATGACAGGTCCTCTTTATTGTGAGATCTGGGGTCAAAAAGACCTCACACCTCACAACTACACTAAAAAAGAAAAAAAAAAAAAAAAATTGTTGAAAGAGGAAAAAAAAAAAAGCAAAAAAAAAAAGCGGCCCTTTAAACCTGTTGCTAGGCAACGTCTTTTGACGTAGCTCCGGTCCTCCAAGACCATAGAGTTGAGTGAGGGCCATCTTGCCCTCACTCGACTTCCTGTCTCTAAAGATCCGGGACCGGATAGTTTTCCCCGCTGCCGGCGGGTCCGGTAAGCTGGGAAAACGTCTGGGACGCGGCAGGAGGGGGGGGGGCACCTCTTCCCCTGCACCGTAAGGGTAATTCCGCGGCGAATCTGCCACTGGGACCACCCTTATCTGAAAGCCGACCGCCCGCCGTTTCAAAAAATACCGGGGTTATGGGGGCTATCTGCTGCCATAACCCCAGTATTTAGCTTTTAATGGCCGACGCATATAGTCGTTAGGCGGTCAGTAAGTGATTGCATGTATATGGCAAACAGGTGACGATGACTGACGGGGTGACAGGTGACGATGACTGATGGGGTGACAGGTGACGATGACTTATGGGGTGACAGGTGACGATGACTGATGGGGTGACAGGTGACGATGACTGATGGGGTGACAGGTGACGATGATTGATGAGGTGACAGGTGATGATGATTGATGAGGTGACAGGTAACGATGATTGATGGGGTGACAGGTGACGATGATTGATGGGGTGACAGGTGACAGTCACTGATGGGGTGACATATGACGATGATTGATGGGGTGACAAGTGACGATCACTGATGGGGTGTCAAGTGACGATGACTGATGGGGTGACAGGTGACGGTGATTGATGGGGTGACAGGTGACGGGCGATGGTCACTGATGGGTGACAGGTGACAGGCGATGGTCACTGATGGGTGACAGGTGACGGGCGATGGTGCACGGCGGTACTGATGGCAGTCTCTGGTGACCGGTGAACTTTCGGGCTACGTTCACATGTGAGCGTAGCGATCATGGGCGGAATCACTGCGATTCTGCCCGTGATCCAGAAATCATTGCAAATTGCGGGGCGCCTGTGCGTTGCCCGTGATTTGCAATAGCACCCCAAATGCTGTGCGATGTTGCTGCAATTTCTGCCTGCCGAATCGCAGTAACATCGCGCAAACAACGCATTACGCTCCAAAGAAGCTCTTGTACCTTTTTTGGGCGTCATGCGATGTTTGCGCGATGTTACCGCGATTCGGCAGGCGGAAATGGCGGCAACATCGCACAGCGTTTGGGGTGCTATTGCAAATCAGGGGCAACGCACAGGCGTCCCGCGATTTGCAATGATTTCCGGATCGCGGGCAGAATCGCAGTGATTCTGCCTGCGATCGCTGCGCTCACATGTGAACGTTATGGGTGTCAATTTCTGGGCACTGATGAGGTGACTGTTGGGTGACAGGTGACATTGGGGGGGGGGGCTGAGGACTGTGTGGGGACCTTTATTAGTGTGATTTTTACTTTTGACATGTGTACAGATCAGTAACTCACTGTTTCTAGCTCTTCTCCCCTCATACTGGAAACTGTATGAGGGGAGAAGAGCTAGTAACAGTGAGTTACTGCTCTTTGTTTACATTTTGTGATCGGCTGTGAATGGATTCACAGCCGATCACATAGTAAACAGTCACTGTCAGTGACTGTTTACTACCGCCGGTGACAGCTGTGTTCCTACGGAACACAGTGCCACCGACATGACCGCGCTGCGCGCTCCCGATCGCGCATGCGCGGTCATCTGGTGGGCGCCTTCATTGTGATCGGCTGTGTCATTGGAACACAGCCGATCACGTGGGAAACAGCCACGCCCATTGGCTGTTTCCCCCCTGCCGGTGACGGGGGGTGTCCCGGGGACACCCCGACACCGGCAGTGCAGGGCGGCGCGCACGCGATCGCGCGCCTGCCCTGCTTAAAGTGCCGCCGTCATATGACGGCGGCCCAGGATAATGGTCGCTCCGCTCCGCCGTCATATGACGGCGGGCGGGCGGCAAGCGGTTAATACCCACGGTTGATCCAGAGTAAGGTAAGAAAAACCAATAAAACATGATCCAATTTGCTCCAGGAGAGGGAAAAAATTATTTCTGATCCTCTGGGAGGATAACTGTAAAACTATAAATATTAGTATCCGGTCATATTACTGTATGTGTATCTAGGAAAGAATCCAGGCCTTTTTTAAAACAATCTACTGAGCTAGCCAGTACCAGCACTTGAGGGACTCTATTCCATATTATCACAGCTCTTACTGTGACGAAACCTTTTTGTCTTTGGAGATTAAATCTTTTCCTCCAGACGTAAAGTGAGCCTCTGTGATGACCTTAAAGTATATACCTCAACATCATTCTCTCTTTTACTATAAAACAGAGGCTGTACTGGACAGAACCCATACATATCTGTTATATATGTAAAAATAATTCAAGGCTAAGTCCACCATATGCTGGACATTTTGATATATTTTGGCCAAAAAAATGCAGATGATTATGTGTGAGGTAACTGTATCCTAATATGCTCATGCCACCAGCACAGCCCTTACATGATGCATACTGATTTCCCTAAAAGAAAAAGAAAATCTTTGGTCTGGGGAGAAATGCTGCCATGTCCAGCTTGAGACTAACAGTATTTATAATGTGACTGAGCAAACTCTGCTGGAACCCTCTGGTTTGGCACTCTGCAACATACAGTATGATATTCCAGCAAATTCTATATTTACAATATTTGATCCACCCTTGTGACATATAAGGGAGAACTGTGACTAGTGCACCCGTGGCGCAATTACGCTTACCTCAGAATCATAACTTTAAAACATAACCTTTAGCCCTATTTTTTTTTTTTTTTTTTATTTTACTTTTATTTTCAAGGGAAATCGTTACATAATACATTATATTACACAGGATAAGGTTGATTGTCTTACATAACATCATCTATTTCATATTTTTCTTATCTCAGAGATCTATTCTGCTCCTCTGAATTTCAATCTACACAATTACAATCACTAAATCAATGTTATTCCTAGGGCAAGGCTATATCAAGCTAGCAAGTCTTCTCTCTACACCTATACATTTTATCCTTATCTTCTTCTTTATATTCTTAACTCAGTACTTAATTCCTTAATTCATCTATAATCTCCTTATCTTCTTCACCATGCCTTCCTTTTCCCTCCTTTTCCCCTTACCCCCCTTCCCCCCTCCCCCCCCCCCCCACTACCCTCATTCTTACCACTCCATACTCAAACCCATTCATCCCTTCCAACATACACAATCGCCCTTCGCAACCAAAAAAAAAAAAAAATTAATTGGGACCTCCCCCTTCCCTCCCCCCACCTCCCAAGACAATCATATAATATCCTCATTCTGAGATGTAGGACTTAACATTTGCCTCCCCTCCTCTGAGCCCATAAATAGGTTACAGTTTTTCCATATCATTTTGTATTGTTCTTGCTTATGTTGTGTCGAGAGCACAAGATCCTCCATTTTATTAATATGTTCTAGCTTTCTAACCCAATCAAATACCGAAGGGGCTTGTCTTTTTCTCCACAATAATGGTATACATGCTCTTGCAGCATTCATCATGTGGGGTAATACTGTTTTTTCATATCTCTTTACTGGCAGTTCAGAAATCTGTAATAGACAGAAGGCCGCATCCTCCTCAATTTTATATCCTGTTACTTTGTGAACTATTTGTCCTATCTCTATCCAATATTTTTTTATCTCTGGGCAGGTCCAAAATATATGAAATAATGTACCCTCTCCTTCTTCACATCTCCAACACCTGTCCGATTCCTGCATATACCACTTATGCAACTTATCTGGTGTGTTATACCATCTAGTTAGAATCTTGTAATTTATTTCTTGAATTTTAGCACATTTTGTTGGCCTGAATATTGCCCTAAACATCCTCTGTCTTTGGATCTCCGTTATTTCTATGTTTAATTCTTGTTTCCACTTTTCCAGCCATCTTAATCTTGGTTGACCTACAGGTATATTCAGCATTTTGTATAGGGTAGATAGGGGTCTTTCTATTCCTCCTATTTTCTCACATAACTTTTCAAAAGATGTTAAGGGCCTCTCAAATTTTTCCGGGGCAGGTAAGGATTCAAAAAAATGTCGAAGTTGAAGCGCCTCCCATAGGCAAAGACCAAAAGGTCCTTCCTCCTCTGTTAATTTAGATATTGGGGGCCACCTCCGCTGATTTGTGTATGATTTAATACCATCCTGTCCTGTTTCCCTTATTTTTTTAAAGTGTTGACTATTTAATCCGGGTACAAACTCGGGATTCCCCAGAATCGGATACAATGGGGATTCTGCTGTAGTAAGACATTGTCTCCGGGACTGTTGGTAACCTATTTTTAGCGTGTTTCCTATTAAAGGATGTGTCCTCAGGGTTTTAGGAAGTGTCTTATAACACCAAATCGCCCTTTTTAATGTTACCGTTGTCTGCGCTTGCTCTTTTTGGACCCATCTTTTTGAATCTGCCTGATGCCACCAATCTAATATTCGGTTCAAGTGGATAGCGTGGTAATATCTGCGCAGGTCAGGCACTGCTAACCCCCCCATATTTTTCGGTAATGACAGACTGTTACGAGCTATACGTGGTTTTTTACCGGCCCAGATATATCTACCAAACAGTCCATTTGTTACTTTGAAAAAACTATTCGGTATTTTGATTGGAAGAGCCCTCATTATGTATAGGTATTTTGGTAAGATGTTCATTTTTATTAAATTTGCTCTACCAAACCAAGACTGAAGACCACCTTTCCATTGCTCCAGTGTTTTTTTTGTTTCTTCCATCAGAGGGATTAAATTTAGTTCATATAACTGGGCCATGTCCGCCGTTATATAGGTTCCTAGATATTTTACAGCCCTATCTACCCATGCAAACCTGAAATTACTCCTTAATCTCGCCTTTTTTACTTCTGCTATTCCTATACCTAGCGCTTCAGACTTCCCATAGTTTATTTTGAAATTTGATAATTCACCATACTGTTTGAATTCTTCCAGCAGTACCGGGGTGGAGATTTCTGGTTCTATTAATGTAAACAGTAAATCGTCCGCATATGCTGCAGTCTTGTATTGTTCTTTCCCTAGCATAATGCCTTTTATATCTGGGTTTAACCAAATCTTATTCAGGAATGGTTCTAGGGTTAATGCGAAGAGCAGGGGGGATAATGGGCATCCCTGCCTTGTACCATTTTTTATGTTGAAGGGTTCTGATAATGTCCCATTTGCCTTTACCCTTGCTGTTGGATTAGAATATACTCTGGCTATCCTTTCCTGCATCACTTCTCCTATTCCTATATACTTGAGCATCGACTGCATAAAGGTCCACTCGACTCTGTCAAAAGCCTTTTCTGCGTAGGTGCTCAGTATAACACACGGGGTACCTGCCTTGGTAGCTATATGTATCAGATTTAGAACTCTAGTGGTACTATCTCTGGCTTCTCTCGATGCCATAAATCCCACCTGGTCAAGATGTATTATTTTTGCCATTACTTTTGCCAATCTGGTTGCTAGAATTTTTGTGTATATTTTTAAATCCGTATTTAGGAGTGAGATAGGCCTATAACTGCCACAGTTCGCTGGATCTTTTCCTTCCTTTGGTATTAATGTTAAATAGGCCGATAATGTGTCTCTTGGTAATACCCCTTCTGCTCCTCTCTGATTGAACAGTCTTTCCATGTATGGTCCCAAAATGGGGGCCAATACATGGAAGTACTGTGGTGTAAGTCCATCTGGGCCTGGAGCTTTACCCTTTTTCATCGTCTTCATAGTCTGTTCTATTTCCTCCCTCGAAATATGACTCTCTAAATCTTCTCTCTCTTCTTCTGTGAGTTTTGGTAATCGAGATTGAACCAAATATTCCTCCCTTTCCTTTTGCGTTTTTCCTATTTCTGGTAAATTATAGAGCCTGGCATAGAAGTTCTTGAATTCTTCCGTTATTTGTTCTGGTATTAGTTTTTTGATTCCTTCTGACGAAACAATCTGTGGGATATATGATCTTATTTTTTGACTCTGGATGGATCTTGCCAAAATCTTCCCACATTTGTTCCCGGACTCATAAGCTATTTTCCTTGATATTAGTATCGCGGCCTTCGCTCTATATTGTAATATGTCTAATATCTGTTTTCTCACTATGTTCAACTCCCCTAGTTCTGTGTTTGCCCTTTTTTTTATGTTCTGTTTCTAATACTTTAAGTTTGTCCAATAGTATTTGTAGTTGTTTATTTCTTTCCCTATTTATTCTCGCCCCGTGCTTAATTAATATTCCTCTTATTACTGATTTGTGTGCTTCCCACAATAAACCAATGGCGCACCCAGATTGGTCATTGTTTTTAAAATAGTCCTTAAGCTCCCTCTGCACTTCTGTTTTCACTTCCTCTATCTGAAGCAAGCTTTCATTAAGTTTCCAAAATCTTTGTTTTTTGGAGTCAGCTGAGGAGGTACTATATATCATAGTAATCATTGCATGGCCTGACCATGAAATGCTTTCTATACCTGTATATCTAACCGCTTGAAGATAGGCATGAGGTACCAGAAAAAAATCTAATCTCGAATAGCTTCCATGTGGGTGAGAATAAAATGTAAATTCCTTTTCAGTCGGATATTGAAGACGCCACACGTCTGTCAATTGCTCCTTATGTAGCGTTCTCACCATCCGCCTGTTCATCCTCTCAGAGGGAACCATTTTAGTTCTGGATGAATCCACCATGGGAGACAGTGGCATATTAAAGTCCCCGCCCAATATCAGTTGTCCCTGAGAGAAGTCTCTAAGCGTATTTAATGTTTTAGTTATAAACTTATCTTGTTGTTTATTGGGAGCATATAAGGTTGCTAGCGTCATCCGGGCTTCCCCCAGTTTCCCTTTTAAGAAGAGAAATCTCCCATTATCGTCACATAGTTTTTCCTCTAGCTGCCATGGTGTTTTACTGTCAATTAATATCGATACCCCTCTTGATTTTGACTGTGTATATGTTGCATGATATATAAATGGGTAAGCATTATTTTGCAGATATGGTAATCTATCTGTTTTAAAATGCGTTTCTTGTATAAACGCTATGTTTGCTTTCATGCGTTTAAGCTCTGCTATTAATATCCTTCTTTTTTTCTGGTGTATTTAAACCTTTTACATTTATGGAGACTACTTTTATATTTTCCATAATTGGGCTAAGCTAGATTCTCTTGAATAGATATGGTTGAGCGTAGAGTACCCAAAAAAAAAAAAAAAAGAAGAAAAAACACCCCTCTAGTTTCTCACCACGACTCACTCACACACTCTTCCCCCCCCTAGTCTCACACTCTCACCCCTATACTCAATTCACTTAACACCCTCTCTTCCTCTTTCACTCCTTCCCCTTTCCCTATGGAGCCCACCCCTCCAGGGGGAGTTCAGTACCCACCCTGGTTGGGTTCCACAGGTCGGATTTTAAATCCTTCTAACACACGGCGTTTTACCGCCACAAGTGTGTTCTTGATTTCCTGGGGGTAAGTGCTCGGGGCGGCCACGAACTTCCTCGCTCCTCCCTCCCTTACCTATTTGAATATTTGCTATTCCCTGTCTTCCAATACCCTTCCCTTCCCCCTTGCCCCCTCTTCCCCCAGCCCTCTCCTTAATGGACATTCTCTGCCCTTCTCTGTAACTAAAGTTCCCCCCCTTCCTCTCTCCTCCCCCCCCCCTCCAAAGCCTTGATATCTGGATATGCCTTCCCCTTCTGATTTAAATAATTAAACACTTTCCTGCTCTCCATGTATACCAAATTAGTTCTTTTCATATTAATTCTACTATTACTAGAAATTGAGGTGGGGCCCCAATTAACCAGAAAAAAAAAGAGAAGGAGGAAAGAAGAAGAAAAAAGAAAAAGAGAAGCCAACCAGAGGTAAGGAAGATAGGGCCAACCAATAGCTGGTAATGAAGATGGAGCGAAGGAAAGAGGGAAGCCATGACACTTTATATAATACTTTATCTAATCACTTAGCTATCCCGTATTTTGTCCTCATTTATTCATATTGACACCCATTCCTCCCACCTTCTCATATTTTTTCATAATTCAGCTAGTGGGGGGGGATAACAGAAAACAAAGGAACCGACCTATGACAATTCAATATAAATTTTAGAGATCTATATTCTGCTCTCACTCCCCGGCCGAGGGGGACGGAAGCCATCTCCCGTCAGGCGGGGAGCAACACAACAAGCGAAATTATGTGTTATACCCTATTTACCAAGGGGAAGAAAAAAGAGAAAAAAAAAAACCCACCCCCAGTTCACTCATCCCCCAACAAAATTTTTAAGAGGGGACTGCCCCTCATATAAGTGATAAGTGTCAAAGTATGTGTGTTATACCCTTTAAAAAAGAAAAAAAAAAACCCAATTCACTCATCCACCAAAAATTTTTTGGGAGGGAACTACCCCTCGTATAAGTGTCAAAATATGTGTGTTATACCCTTTATATAAAAAAAAAAAAAAAAAAAAAAAAAACCCCAAAAAGATTTTTAGGAGGGAACTACCCCTCATATAAGTATAAGTGTCAAAATATATGTGTTATACCCTTGTTAAAAGAAAAAGAAAAAAACCCCCTTCACTCATCCCCCAAAGAATTTTTAGGAGGGAACTACCCCTCGTATAAGTGTCAAATTATATGTGTTATACCCTTTAAAAAAAAAAAAAAAAAAAAACCCCAAAAAGATTTTTAGGAGGGAACTACCCCTCATATAAGTATAAGTGTCAAAATACATGTGTTATACCCTTGTTAAAAGAAAAAGAAAAAAACCCCCTTCACTCATCCCCCAAAGAATTTTTAGGAGGGAACTACCCCTCGTATAAGTGTCAAAATATGTGTGTTATACCTTTTTAAAAAAAAAAAAAAAAGGGAAAGGGGAAAAAAAAAAGAAGGAAAAAAAAAGGGGAAGAGCCCCCCTAAGGGGGATAGGGCCACAAGCACCTTCCATATACCAATCAGTTATCTTAAATATCCCCCTTTTTTCCCCCTCTTTTCCTCCCCCTCTCTGTGTCCCTTATTTATTCCTCCATTAGCCACAGGTCTCAACTCCTACTCTCTCCCTTCCCCTCCCCCTCCCCCATGGTCTCCTTTGGGATCCCTAAGTTAATTTCCTGGTAGTCTTCCCAACCAATTTGGAACCTCTATCGGTGGGGCTTCTAAAAAAATCAAAAAGGGCTATTCTATCTTGATAGTGACGTAAAGTAAAAAAACGTCCATCCCTATTAAATGTTACTGCAAATGGGAAGCCCCATCTGTACGTGCATCCTTTACTTTTGGCTAATTCTAGAATAGGTTTCAATGCAGCTCTTCTCTGTAAAGTTCCTTTAGAGATGTCCGAAAAGATCTGTATGTCCATCTCCTCCAGCTTCCAGACTCTGGATTCCCGAGCTTCTCTCAAAATCTTTTCCTTCTCGGAGTAGTAGTGCAGTTTACATATTACATCTCTAGGTTTCTCCTGATCTTTTTTCCTTGGACCTGGTATTCTATGCATCCTGTCCAGTTCTATTTTACCCGGGTAGTTCACTCCCAGGATATTTTTGAATAGCTTATCGACTGATTCTTCCAGCTGTGGGCTTTTTAATGATTCTGTTAACCCTCGTATTCTCAAATTATTACGGCGACTTCGATTTTCCATGTCTTCCACCTGTAACTGTAACTTAGCCTCTCTGTCGCCCTGACCGTTCCTTTATTGAAGCTATTTCTACCTCTTCCTCTCGTTGCCTGGTAGATAATACCTGGATCTCATTTTTGATAAGTTGGATCTCTTTTTTATGTGTCTCCTCAACTCGCCCTACTAACTGTTCCATGTCGGCCTTGGTTGGAAGGGAACATATCATTGCCTTAAATTCAGCCATTTGTGCGGCCCATTGGGCATTCAATGAGGGTATGCTCCCTTCTCTCTGTATTTTCCGGCTAAGTCCCTCGTCTCTTTCTTGTAAAGGAGACGTAGCCCTAGAGTCTGTCATGCCGCTTAAGTCCCACTCTGTCTGTATCTCCCCTGCTTCCGCCATTGTTACTATTGGTGTCTGATTCATAGACAGAAATTTCCTTATTTCTCCTTCCGGTTTTCCTAAGTTTTTTACCGTATTTTTTTTAACCTTCCTCTTTTTTGTGAGGGTCATGCTAGCTTCTTTACTTCAGCTGTATATCCTCCACCCGTCTATTGCATACACCACAAATTATAGCAGGTGATAACAGGTGATTGATAGTAACTATTACAGTCCGGGGATACTTTTATCCCCTCTCCCCGCCAGTCCCGCCAGCAAAATAGGTATATATAGACAGTTCATCAATGAAAAGAACGATTACCTTCCCTTGTAAAAATGTTCTCTCTTTATTGGCCGGTTATGTTGCTTTAGCCATCTTCCTTTTCTTCCCTCGCGCTCTCAGCTCCATCAGCAGCCACACTACCCAGCCCGGTGAAGGTTCAGTTCTTCCACTCAATACCGCCGATTCACACGCCACGGAGCATCCAGCTATGCAGGGAGGTATGCAGATAGGCAGATAGGCAGGGAATCGGGGCGCTCCGCCGCCTCCGCAGCGTCGCGCTATTCAGACCTCCCACCTTCTTCCTTGCCGTCTCTGAGTGCGGTTTCCAGCTGGCCGCACCTCCCGCTTTCCAAGTCGATCCTGCCCTCTACCTCGTGGGAGTCTCGGGAGGGCAGGTACTTCCCGGGGCAGCCGAGTCACCAAGGAGGACGGCCCCTTCTCCGTGCGCCGACAAGCCGCCAAGAACGCTTCCAGTGGAGCCAGGTAGGGGAACCATTAGCCGCTCTCACTTCTCCTCATAGCTATCCGGACCCTTGGCTCTCCTTCGGGTCGGATTCCCAAGCTTACAGGGAGGGAGTTCTCATGCGAGGTCTACGGAGCACACCCGTTCATGACCGCTTCCGGTCACGCCCCCGCCCAACCTTTAGCCCTATTGATACCACTACCAGAAACCTTAGCAGTCACGTTGCTCACATGAGAAAGCTTAAGTGACTTCCCTACAGTAAATATATTAGTAGAAAGCGTGTCTCTCTTCTCGCACTGTACTAGTGTATGTAGGCCTACATCCTGTACAAGAACTGTGTCTGAACAGGCAACTTTGACGTCTATCTATCCAGCACTTAGATTGTTGGCTTTTTTAAAGCTTCTATGGCTTGTGTACTAACACTACTGTTTTTTTTTTTCATACATTTCGATATATATTTGGCATTTGTTTACTCTTGAAATTTGTAATCATCCATCTAAAATTCTCCCCATGTACCTGACCATGTTAACTAAATCTTTTTTTCTTTTCTTGTTTAAACATGTTTTTAAAGACTTAAATAGGCATACAGAGGTAGAGGGCAAATATGAATTATCCCCAAAGTAGAGGGGATAAAACAGGATGTACAATAATGCAGTTCAGTGACAGGGACGAAATAATGCAGTTCAGTGACAGGGATGAAGTCTACACAGGTATAGGGTAAGTGAAGAGACACACACAAGAGGACTGTCAAACAGCATGATTTGTACAGTTTAAAAAAGCACACAGGTATGCAACCGTGTAATATAATTATATTACACGGATGCATACCTGTGTCCTTTTTTTAACTATACAAACCATGCTGTTTGATAGTCCTCTTGTATGTATATAAGTGAGGAATTAAAATCATTGAAAACGCTATAACATGAGACTCAAGGGAGACCAGGCCTAGTACGAAGCAAAAAATGGGGCACTAGGGACCCTGATGGTGAAAAAGGGGTTAACTAACTTATTTTATGCCTAGCCGCCATATTTCTGAAAGGAAACCCCTTCTAAAAATACAGTATATAGGCTGCCATTGCTGACCTTTGAAAATACTTGTTGCCTAGCTGTTCCCTGCCACTGAGTTGGAACAAGCATGTGGGAGTATAGACTTTCCTAACATCAGTGGCTGCATGCTAAATCTGTGTCAGTGACCCAGAAAGTATTGAGGCTAAAGTCAGCTAGGGGACTAGTATTTGCAGAAGGAGGTCAATAATGGCTTCCTCCTTTTTTTTCCTCAAGGTTCCTTTATGTTTAAAATGCTCAGTATGCTGCTTTCCTCAAAGAAATTGCAAATACAACTTATCATTGTAAATATTGCTGACATTTCGCTGTAGACCTGTCTTGGGGAGTAAGATATAAGCCTGAACTTAAAGCTTTCACTATGTAAGCTAGAGCTGACAGTCATCTTGTCAGATAAATCAATACAAGAAATGGCCAAGGCCATGATTAATGTGAACATTTAAATGTCCTCTATCTTTCAATAAAATATAACATTCAGTTGAAGTCATAAGATATGCCAGGCAGTCACAAGTATTATTTTGTTCCAGTAATTGAAACTTCCATATAGGAAGCCTGTAGATAAATATTCATTTTCGCAATAGATCTCCCATCGTTAAGTGCCTGTGAATTTTGCAGGTTTAAAGCAATGTGTTGCATACAAGCACTAAACACACCTTAACATACCTTGTACAGAACCACAGAAAAATGTTGCTGCCCTAAGCAGTTCTGAAATATAGCTCATATTTTCTATAAATTCTTCTTGTGTTGTCTGATTATTTTACTATTTAATAGTGCTGAAACATGCTATTTAGGACAGTATGTCTCAATTTCAGTTGTAGAGGTGGAAAAACAAGAGGAACCAGATATGGTGTAAAGTGTCCCTAAACCCACATCATAAAAAAAAAACTATCAATAAATGGTGTATTACATGCTATTCATACAAAAAACCTGGTTGGTCCTGCTACTCTCTATCTCCACCTTCTGTTCATGTCCCCAATTCAGCTAGCGATTTTGCAGCTGTGGTGCCAACTCTGCATATGCTCAGTTTGTAGTGATTTTCTATGCTGAGCATTTCCTCCCTATTGCATCTGAGCAGCCCATGTGACTATAAAGTCACACCTGTGGGTGTATTTCGTTTATTCATGTCCAACTTTTCGTGACCTCATGGACCATAGTGTGGCAGGCCTTTCTGTCCTCCACTGCCTCCCGGAGCTTGCTAAACTTCATGTTCATTGTTTAGATGACGCTCTCTATCCACCTTGTGTTCTGTCATCCTCTTCTTCTTTTTCCTTCCATGTTTCCCAGCATCAGGATCTTTTACAATGAGTCCTCTTATTGAGTTGATTTCCTTCAGGATTGACGTTTTTTATCTTCTTGCCGTCCAAGGCACTTTCAAATGTCTTTTCCAACACCATAGTTTAACCTCCCTGGCGGTATGATTGTTTCGGATTTTAGGCGCTGAAAGCAGTACCATTATTTTACATGTAATTCTTAAGAACGAGCAGCCCAAACCAACTATTTACATATGATTTTTTTTTTACTGTGCGTTCTTCTTTATAACATCTTGGGTATGATAAAGTTTAAACCACAAAATCATAAATTATAATATAATAACTATAAATAAGTTAAAGTATGTATGTATGTAAAATATATATATATATATGTATGCATATATATATATATATATATGTATACATACATTATATATATAAATATGTATATGTGTGTGTATACATATATATATATATATATATATATATATATATATATATATATATAGATATACGTGTATATATATATCTATATGTATATATATATATATATATATATATATATATATATATATATATATATACATATATATACATAAAAAGTACAGTAAAACTGCAGGAAAGGGCACTGGGGGGCAAACTAATGTGAATTCATTTTATTTTGTAATGAAATCAGTGTGTTTGTGTGTTTTACTATTCGAATTTGCCGCCGGTTCCATCCCCCTGCGAGCGTCACGTGGCAGGAGACGGAAGCTGGGGCTCAGAGCATCGGGCGGAAGATCCGGCCGCCGCACACTGCTGGGATACATCTCTGGTTCCCGGGACAAGGTGAGTACCTTCTCTTACAGGATCCAGTGATCTCCCTAGCAGTACCCCAAGTGTGGCTCGGGGTTACCGCTAATGGCTCTGAAATTTCCCCCCCCCGAGCCACACTCGGGAATACCGCTAAGGAGGTTAAAAGCATCAATTCTTTGGCTTTCAGCCTTCCCCATGGTCCAACTTTAAGAGCCATAGGTTACTACGGGCTATATGATAGATTTGACTATACGGCACTGTCCGTAGGGTGATGTCTCTGCTTTTTTAATGTTGTCTATGTTTGCCATTGCTTTCCTCCCAAGAAGCAAGTGTCTCTTAATATCATGGCTACAGTCACCATCTGTAGTGAACTTCGAGCCTAGGAATATAAAATCTGTCACTGACTTTCTAGTTCTTCTTCACTTTCTGCCATTAGTATGATATCGTCTGCATGGTTGTTGATATTTGTCCCTGCAATCTTAATTCCGGCTTGTGATCCATCAATCCTGGCATTTTGCATATAAGTTGAATAAGAAGGGTGGCAATATACAGTACATCCCTGCTGCACTCCTTTCTCAATTTTGAACCAGTCAGTTGTTCCATGTCCTGTTCTACCTGTTGCTTCTTGACTTGCATACAGGTTTTTCAGAAGACAGATGAGGTGGTCTGGTATTCCCATTTCTTTCAGTTTTTGCCACATCTTGTGATGCACACAATCGAAGGCTTTACTGTAGTCAGTAAAGCAGAAGTAGATATTCTTGTGGAACTTCCTTGCTTTTTCCATGATCCAATGATTGTTGGCAATTTGATCTCTACTTCTTTTGCCTCTTCGAAATCCAGCTTATACTTGTGGTAGGTCTCGGTTCACATGCTGCTGAAGCCTAGCTTGTAGAATTTTCAGCATAACCTTGCTAGGGTGTGAGATGAGTGCGATCATACAGTAGTTTGAACATTGCCCTTCATTGGTATCGGAATGTTAACAAACCTCTTCCAGTCCTGTGGCCATTGTTGAGTTTTCCAAATTTGTTGGCATATTGAGTGCAGCACTTTAACAACATCCTCTTTTAGGATTTTAACTACCTAAAAGCTCAGATACCATCACTTCCGCTAGCTTTGTTATTAGCAATGCTTTCTATGGCCCATTTGACTTCACTCTCCAGGATATCCGAGTTCAAGGTGAGTGACTGCATCATCGTGGCTAAATCAGACATTCAGATCTTTCTTGTATAGTTCTTCTGTGTATTCTTGCCATCTCTTCTTTATCTCTTCTGCTTCTGTCAGGTCCTTGCCATTTTGTCTAATATCATGCCCATCTTTGTAGAAAACGTTCCCTTGATATCTCCAGTTTTCTTGAAAAACTCTCTAGTCTTTCCCATTCTATTTTTTTTCCTCTAATTCTTTGCATTGATTGTTTAGGAAGGTATTTTTGTCTCTTCTTGCTATCCTCTGGAAGTCTGCATTCCATTGTGTATATTTTCCCCTTTCTCTATTGCCTTTTGCTTTCCTTCTTTTTTCAGCTATTTATATGGCCTCATCAGATAGCCACTTTGCTTTCTTGCATTTCTTCTTCTTTGGGATGATTTTCGTTTCTGCATCTTGTACGATGTTACACACTTCCTTTCACAGTTCATCAGGCACTCTGTCTATCAGATTTAATCCCCTAAATCTGTTTGTCACCTCCACTGAGTATTTACAAGGAATCCAATTTACATCATATCGGAAATTTCTAGTGGTGTTTCCCACTTTCTTCTATTTAGGTCTGACTTTTGCCATAAGAAGCTCATGGTCTGAGCCACAATAGGCTCCAGGTCTTGTTTTGACTGACTGTCTAGAGCTTCTCCATCTTTGGCTGCAGAGAATATAATCAATCTGATTTCTGTATTGACCATCCGGTGATGTCCATGTGTAGAGTCGCCTCTTTGGTTGTTGGAAAAGAGTGTTTGGTATTACCAGTGTGTTCTCTTGACAAAACTCTATTAGCCTTTGTCCTGCTTCATTTAATACTCTAAGGTTATATTTACCTCTTATTCTATGCTTTGACGTCTTACTTTAGCATTCAAATCTCCCGTTATGAGGATATCTTTTTTTGGAGTTAGTTCTAAAATGTTTTGTAGATCTTCATAAAAACAGTCAACGTCAGCTTCTTCAACATCAGTGGTTGATGCATAAGCTTGGATTATTGTGATTTTGAGCGGTTTGCCTTGGATATGGACTAAGATTGTACCCCAGTACTGCTTTCCTCATTTTTTTGTTGACTATGAGGGCTACACCATTTCTTCTGAGAGATTCTTGACCACAGTAGTAGAGTTTGTAGTCATTTGAGTTTAATTTACCCATTGCAGTCCATTTTAGTTCACTAATTCCCAAGATATCAATGTTCAATCTTGCCATCTCCTGTTTGACCACATTCAGCTTTCCCTGATTCATTGATCTTACATTCCAGATATTCCAGGTATTCTTCTTTACAGCATCGGACTTTCCTTACCTACCATCCACAGCTGAGAGTCCTTGCGACTTTGGCCCAGCCATTTCATTAGTTCTGGAGCTACTTAAAATTGCCCTCTGCTCTACCCCAGTAGCACATTGGACACCCTCGGGTCTGGGGGGGGGGGGGGGACTCATCTTCACTCATGTGGGTGTATACTGTAAGAATATTTAATAATAAATATCTTGCGCTCGTACTTATGTCAGAATATTTATACTGCTCTGAATATAGCAGTGTATTTATTTATGGTTAATAAGCAAAGATCTGTGAAAAAGGAGAGTCTTCACCTATTGCCATAAATCAATGTCGTGAATTCTTTTTAATTGATTAATTTATTTTTAAAAGCATATACCAATCTTAGTGAGTACAGTCTACAGCATGGAATATATATAAAAATATTTATTCTCAAGACATGCAAACACGATATATGATCAAACAAGAAGTGACACAAAAATAACTCTACAGAAAAATACTAACTTCAAATAATCAATGCAATGTGATGTTTAGCTCAATGATGAAAGTGAAACTGAAACAAAGTGAAAGTGAAAGCAAAACGAAAGCAAGATTACCATTTCTTCCCAGGTATAGTATAAACCATAAATTAATGTTCTATATAAACAGACTACAATGGTCTGCGAATCACAGGGCTCAAAGTCATTCCACTGCAGAAGGAATGAGAATAAGCCATGCAAAACGGAAGACTTAAAATTTCAAATAATGCACTTAATCTGATATTAATAAAAATGTATAAAAACAAAAATCAGCTTTTTAGAGAAAAATCTACCATGGTTTATACGGCTGGGATTGTAATCTCATTACCCTTAAATATGCAATATAAAACATATAAGGAAGGAATAAACAATTGTTGAATAAAATCAAATAACATAGCAAGGCATATTTACCACACTTATGGCTGCTAGCTTCAAATCGTTACCAGAGTCCTAAGATGGATGCCTTTCTTAAGATGGTTGCTTCCCTTCAAGTTTCAGATGAATGATGGACCAGGGAGTATGTCTGGATGAGTCTATTGAGTAATGTAATAGTGTGTGTGATGTAAGTGTATTGTCTGATGGGCAGTGTAATGTGTGTCTCTCTCATCTGGGTTGGTCTTTTATATGGTAAGAACAAAGAGCTATAAAAATTACCATAAGTAAAACCCAGAGGAATGAAACATTATCCCAATTGGTCAGGATATTCTATACCTAAACTGGTGAGATCATAGACACACCTCTTTTGATAATTAACCCCATACTTGGATAATAAAGTTAAATGATGATTTCTCTATATGTAAGATTAATCATATAACACAACATAAAACTTTGTCTAGACTCCCAGTACATACATAAATGTCCACCTGTATCTCCATCATTCACCTTGGCAAGTAATGCCATTTCAATAATTATATTATTTAACACAATATAATATTTTTATATGGAAATCTGAAATTATCTCAAGACTGCACCTGGTATTTTGTCTCCAGAGGGCAGTGTCGTACCGTTCATTAGATTTTGTATTCAACATAATTACCACCATGTTATCTGATGACCTACTGACCTGTCGGCTTGTGAGAAGCAATTACTTATTTGACCATGCCATAGGGCTGTCAGACATAGTCTAGGTTGGTAGAATTTACGACATCTTTGAGCACTTAACTAGTCTAAAGCAATTCTTATATAAACACTCCTACCACATGCCTTAACATGAAGTAATTCGTTTTTAAGACGCACAAGTCCTTATACATCATAGAAAAGTATACTTATATATATATATATTCTATATCTAATATTATAGAAGTATCAAGTTCTATATTAATAAGAATACAATGTATTATCGTTAATATACATCTTACATATGATGATGTTTTCTAAAACTTATATGGTTCATCTTTAAATGTCTGCTAGAATATACTGGGGTATTGTCCATTGTTATATACTTATAGACAGACTGAGATATCCCCCCTTAACATAGCGTCAGACTGACTGAGTCTTATCTGATAAATATGTCAAAAGAAATCTTATTTACGATTACATAAAAAATACAAAGATCTCTGTTGAAACCATAGACCCTTTGTAAGCCTGTGAGAGACATTTTGTTTAACAAGTATATATGAACTTTGTTTCACCTTAAAAACAAGATGGACGCCATCCTGTTCAGAATCTCTTATATGCATAATATGAAATATACATGGCTTTTAAAATAATTTTTCTTTTTACCTATTATTATTTTAATCAACCCCCAATAACCCCGACAATACACAGTGGTAAATGACAGCACACCCCCTCCTTTCTCCTCCATGCCCACTAACCAGCCAAACACAATGGGGGAGGAATATTAAATGTAGATTAATGGAGACTTCCCCTCCCTTTAATTTTAAGACACAGGCTGGAGTGGAGTGACACAGCCTGTGACTGGCAGAAATCCACCCACACCATGATATTGCCAAAAAATAATAAAGATTTAATTCAAAATATATATTTGTATGATCATTTAAAACAGTTTATTAATATTATGTATTTATGTTTAATCCGTATTCCAAAAGTTTTTTTTTTTTAACATATGACCAGCAGCAGAGGACTAGAAGCTCCTCCTGCTTACGTTTTCCTGCAGACAGGCTGGGGAAGATCTGGGTCATGTGACTGCTGCATATCGATTAGGAAAAAGGTACTTAGATGTTTTTTTTATTTTTAAAATAATTACAGTGCCATCATCCATATACAGAAATAGAAGGGACAATACAAATTAAACAGTGCGTGTTTAGTATCACTTTATTTGTTTACTGAACTAGAATACATCTTCTGACTCTTCAAAACAACCCCTACACCCCCTTTTTCTTACAGTTCTCTTCCTAAATGTAATTACACATATATTTGTGCTCATAAGTTTACATACCCTGGCAGAATTTATGATTTCTTGGCCATTTTTGCAAGAATATGAATGATAACACAAAAACTTTTCTTTCACTCATGGTTAGTGTTTGGCTGAAGCCATTTATTATCAATCAGCTGTGTTTACTCTTTTTAAATCGGAATGACAACAGAAACTACCCAAATGACCCTGATCAAAAGTTTACATACTCCTGTGATTTTGGCCTGATAACATGCACACAAGTTGACTCAAAGGGGTTTGATTGGCTATTAAAGGTAACCATCCTCACCTGTGATCTGTATGCTTGTAATTAGTGTGTGTGTATAAAAGGTCAATAAGGTTCTGGACTCCTGACAGACCCTTGCATCTTTTATCCAGTGCTGCACTGATGTTTCTGGATTCTAAATCATTGGGAAAGCAAAAGAATTGTCAAAAAATCTGTGGGAAAAGGTAGTTGAATTGTATAAAACAGTAAAGGGATATAAAAAAGATATCCAAGGAATTGAGAATGCCAATCAGCAGTGTTCAAACTCTAATCAAGAAGTGGAAAATGAGGGGTTCAGTTGAAACCAAACCACGGTCAGGTAGACCAACTAAAATTTCAGCCACAACCACCAGGAAAATTGTTCGGGATGCAAAGAAAAACCCACAAGTAACTTCAGGTGAAATACAGGACTCTATTAAAGCATATGGTGTGGCTGTTTCAAGATGCACAATAAGGAGGCACTTGAAGAAAGATGGGCTGCATGGTCAAGTCGCCAGAAGAAAGCAATTACTACACAAATGCCACAAAGTATACCACTTACAATACGCCAAACAGCACAGAGACAAGCCTCAAACCTTCTGGCACAAAGTTATTTGGAGTGATGAGACCAGAATTGAGCTTTTTGGCCACAACCATAAAGGCTACATTTGGAGAGGAGTCAACAAGGCCTATGATGAAAGGTACACCATTCCTACTGTGAAATACGGAGGTAGATTGCTAAAGTTTTGGGGGTGTGTGAGCTACAAAGGCACAGAGAAAAGGGGAGTTATAGCAAATGCTAACCCAAATTGCGGACTTTAAGGGCACATAAATGGATAGTCAATCAGTTGAATAAAAAATTATCATTTTATTGATTTATTCTTAAAAAACAATAGTGTAGACAAGCACCAAAGGGAAAACATGTTTTAAAAAAAGGAAAATAAATTGAGGGAATACCCTCAATAGAGATTCACAGTATATACAGTGGGGTCATTATCATTGTACAATGCATGTTTTGATATAAGGTAGTTTAACAGAGTACTAGTCTGGAAAATGGTCGACACGTTTCGCGGCAAGCTTCATCAGGACCACAGACGAATGTACACCCTCTTAATAAGGAAGACATAACAATAATTAATACTACATGGCAGATGAGATTTAATGTTGAAAAATGTAAAGTAATGCACTTGGGGGCCAGAAACCAGAAAGCAAGCTACTCGCTAGGGGGGGAACCTCTGGGTGAGTCTAGGATGGAAAAGGACTTAGGGGTACTGGTAGACAACAGGCTTGGCAGTGGCATGCAATGCCAGGCCGCCGCAAGCAAAGCCAACAGAATACTGGGATGT
This sequence comes from Pelophylax lessonae, assembly GCF_965119305.1. Taxonomy (NCBI): domain Eukaryota; kingdom Metazoa; phylum Chordata; class Amphibia; order Anura; family Ranidae; genus Pelophylax; species Pelophylax lessonae. Next base: position 523,765,476 of record NC_138768.1, read on the forward strand.
ATAAAAAAGGGGATTCACTCCAGAAATAAAGAGATTATTCTCCCGCTCTACAAGACTCTGGTCCGGCCACATCTGGAGTATGCTGTCCAGTTCTGGGCACCGGTCCTCAGAAAGGATGTGCTGGAACTGGAGAAAGTCCAGAGAAGGGCAACAAAAATAATTAGGGGGATGGAGGACATCAGCTATGAAGAAAGACTACAAGCCCTGAACTTATTCTCTCTGGAGAAGAGACGATTGAGGGGGGATATGATATCAATGTACAAATACTGTACTGGCGACCCGAGCATAAGGAACAAACTATTCAGAGAAAGGAGATACAATAAGACACGTGGCCACTCACTAAAACTAGAGGAAAGGCGGTTTAACCTTAAAGTGCGTAAGGGGTTCTTCACTGTAAAAGCGGTAAGGATGTGGAATTCTCTTCCACAAGCAGTCGTATCAGCAGGGAGCATTGATAGTTTCAAAAAACTGTTAGATGGACACCTTAAAGACCACAACATACAGGGGTATACAATGTACGGCTAAAAGCAAACACACACACACATCATAGGTTGAACTGGATGGACTGATGTCTTTTTTCAACCTCACTAACTATGTAACTATGTAACTATGTAATGACATGCATTAAACATAACAAAATCAGTTGGAAAAAGAAAAATACAAAATTACAATAACATATGATGGTTGTAATAAATGGACCAACCTCTTAAGGTGCAAGATTTGTATGTGATTCACGACAGGTATAGTGGGCAATAATAGGACCCCTGCACACCAGTATCAAATACTAGGTAACAAAGTAATATGTATAAGATATAAAATATAAAAGGAGGAGAGCTTATTAGTATTTAGGCCATATAAAAGAAATTAATGATTACCTAGGAATTTTAACAAGAAGTGAGGGACGGCAGCGGCACAGGCATGTATATGCAAACATGGCACTCTGTAATCAATAGATATATAAGAAGCTATAATAAGCAATCTGTAACCAAAGCTTGGTGCTAAATGAATACGCCAGAAAAAAAGGAGGAATATACAATTTATAAATGTAGATGGTAACATATTTACCTTGTATCAAGATAACAAATCATATGAGTCGGTAAAAAACGAGGGCAAAAGAAAAAGAAAAAAGGAACACTGGCATCCGCATCCAGCAAAAAGGATGGAATTCAATATAATGGGAAAAGGAAACCCCGACCGGCTTATTTGTCTGTAAAAAATATATATATAGCAGAGTATTATCTTATAGGTATGGTCTATGAAGAATTTTGTTGTCAGGTGATAATAGGCATTTATACTTACTCACCACATATAACTGCCGAGCATAGTACCACTCAGTAATATAGAGATAAACCAATATAGAGGTGCCCCATAAGGAGGAAGTCACCCAAACTGGGGGTCAAGTGTATGAGGGAGCCCACACTTTAGGGTATCAGTCCCCGTCCATAAATGAGAAGGTATGCTGGGCCAAGAGCCTATATAAGTATAAGCAGAGGGGTGTATAATATAGGATGAGGGTAAAAAATGCCAAGTATTACCACCAAAAATAAGCGGGGGGGGGGAGACCAGAAGAAACGTACCTGTACATGCCTGTGAAGCACCCGCTACACGTTCTGCTGTAGCATGTAGTGTGCGGGCGCCCTAAATACCCGCCAACACACCGGACGCTAATCGGCGCGCATGTCCCGCGACGGCCCGTGACGTCAGATGAATGCGCCACGTCGGGTCGGCATAGTTCCGTTCCAAGCTGGAACACACTTAAACCGGAAGTGTGGTTACGCCCCAGGAAGTGATGTACGCTCGCCAGCACCAAGGAAGGGGGATCATCGCGTTCAAGTTCACTCCCATACAAAGGCGGCCCGCATTTGTATGGGAGTGGACTTAAACGCGATGATCCACCCCTCCTTGGTGCTGGCGATCGTTCTTTTGGTCAGAATTAATGGCAAGATGAATGCATTATGTTATCAAAAACTACTGGAGGAAAATTTGTATTCATCAGCCCAGAAGTGGCGCATGGGATGTACTTGGACATTCGAACGTGATAATGATCCTAAACACCAGGCCAAGTCGATTCTGCTACAGCAGAATAAAATGAAGGTTCTTGATTGCCCATCTCAGTCTCCTGAACTCAATATCATTGAGCCACTCTGGGGAGATCTCAAACAAACGTGCAGTTCATGCAAGACAACCCAAGAATTTACAGGAACTGGAGGCTTTTTGCCGGGAAGAATGGGCAGCTTTACCATCTGAGAAGATAAAGAGCCTCATCCAAAAATACCACAAAAGACTTCAATTTGTCATTGATGTTAAAGGGGGCAATACACAGTATTAAGAACTGGGGTATGTAAACGTTTGATCAGGGTAATTTGGGTAGTTTCTGTTGTCATTATGATTTAAAAAGAGTAAATTGATTGATAATAAATGGCTTCAGCCAAACACTAACCATGAGTGAAAGAAAAGTTTTTGTGTTATCAATCATATTCTTTGAAAAATGGTCAAGAAATCATAAATTCTGCCAGGGTATGTAAAAGTATGTGCACAACTGTATATCTGCTGCTCTGAGCACTGGAACACAAGTTTAAATATGGTAATAACAGTCCTGATATTAAGGAGAACTCAACCAAAGCAAATTCGACTGCTGTATTAGAAAAGTTTTCTACAATCCTTCACCTCTGTCTTTGTCACAGCATTCTAATGTCTACAAATGCTTTATATCCCAACTCTGTTTCACAATCGCATTATGCAGTGGAAAATGGTTATTTAATAATATAATACGTTGGTTAAAATAAAGATTAAATACATGGCTGTGCTTTTAGTTTTGCTGATATTATTTGATATACAACAACTGGCACAGCCAATAATGCAATAACTGATGAATTAATTCCTTCTACATAGTGCTCTATTGTAGAAATCAAAGAAATGAAGCAGATTTATTTTTTTGTTAAGCTAGTCATACACATTACATGTCCTTGAAAATTACGAAATAGTTTAGTGCTAAAAGCTTGTTTCTAGTTTTAGCGCCTAAATATACATGTATCCTTTTAACAGCAAGTATAGCATGTGGCACAAATGTCCTAAGGTTCCCACTGTAGTTTTTGGCACTCCCAAGCCTACTCCATGTTTCCTATGAACTTGTCAAAATTACAGGTCTCATTAATAAACATTTTACTGTATTGAGTAATTTGGTAAAACTTTATAAATCTTTTTCAGTCTCTGGTTTTATATGAAGATCTACTAATTATAAGTAAGCCTGTGTCATTTTTATATCATAAAGCTAATTATCTGTGCTGTAGAAAAAAAGATCTAAATGTATCTATAGGCAAAAAAAAAAATTATATTATTTATCTGGTGACAGTTGTTAAAATTTTGGATTTTTCATCCCTTTATGTCGTAATGACTTTAGACACAAGGAAACATAGTGAGTGTCATAACAGCAATACAATCCTGGCAGAAATTGTAACTGTTCACAAATCTGTACAAAAATGATAAAACAAAAATGCATGATAAATTCTGTGTTTTTATGCAAACCAATATTTACTTATGAAGATATTCTCATATATACTCTATCTATTGGAACAATTTTGCACTGCCCTTTTGCGGTTCCTACTAGCTGTTTTTACTGCATGCCCATTCCATGCTCTAAGGTGACCTGGAGCATCTTTCTTATTTGGATTTAGCGTCAACAGATCTTGGTCATATGTATGGTCTCCTGAGGATGCCAGTTAACGTCCAAATGCGTAGAGACCGTCACCCAATTGTTTTCTGCAGTCTGGCCTAAATACAGTTATTATACTATATGTACATTGAATATCATTTTCAATATGTATATTTATGGGCTATGGCTTAGTAGAATGAGTGCCTTTCTTAGGGAGCCTCCTACATGCAAAATACTGCACTGGAATGTTTTTATGGGTATAGCTATCTCTAAGGAATTTTTGTAAATGAATAAAATTATTTTTGTATTTTAACCACATCCCACTCGCCCGCCCTATAGCAGATTGACGGCGGGAATGTGGTTGTATTATCCTGACCGGACGTCATATGACGGCGGCAGTATAATACGCATCGGTGATGCGAGGTGTCAGTCTGACTCCCTGCATCTCCGATCTCGGTAAAGAGCCTACTGACGTAGGCTCTTTACCATGTGACCAGCCGTGTCCAATCACGGCTGGTCACATAGTAAAGAGGAAGAGCCGTTGATCGGCTTTCCTCAGTACGTGCCTGACAGGTAAAGGAGCGCCGATCTGCGGCTCCCCTGACAGGGGGGGGTTTCGGGACTGGTAATCAGATCATTCATTACCAGTGCAGACCCTTGGGGGGGGGGGTGCCACTAGAACCACCAGGGATGCCCACCCATGACCCCAGGGATGACCACCCATGACCACAGGGATGCCCACTATGGCCGCCAGGGCTGGCAATCAGGGCTCAGGGAGCCCCCATTGCCCTCCCCATCAGTGCTGCCCACCAGTGCCCTCCCTATCAATGCTGCCCACCAGTGCCCATCATTGCCATCTATCAGTGTCGCCCACCAGTTCCCATTATTGCCCACCAGTGCCGCCTATCAGTGCCCATCAGTGCCGCCCATCAGTGCCAATCAGTGCCGCCTATCAGTGCCTATCAGTGCCCACCAGTGCCGCCTATCAGTGCCACCTATCAGTGCCCATCAGTGCCACCTATCAGTGCCCATTAATGCCGCCTATCAGTGCCCAGCAGTGCCGCCTATCAGTGCCCACCAATGCTGCATATCAGTGCTACCTATCAGTGCCACATATCAGTGCCGCCTATCAGTGCCTCCTATCAGTGCCACCCCATCAGTGCCTCCTCATCAGTGCCTGTCAGTGCAGTCTCATCAGTGCTCATCAGTGCAGGAAAAAACCTATTTATTTACAAAATTGTATAACATAAACAAAAAAACTTTTTTTTTTTTCAAACTTTTCGGTCTTTTTTTATTTGTTTAGCAAAAAGGAAAAAACCCAGAGGTGATCAAATGCCACCAAAAGAAAGCTCTATATGTGGGGGGAAAATGACATAAATTTGGTGTAGGTACAGTGTTGCATGACCGCGCGATTGTCATTCAAAATGCAACAGCGCTAAAAGGGGAAAATTGGCCTGGACAGGAAGGGGGTGAAAGTGCCCTGTATTGAAGTGGTTAAACTAACCGAGTATTCACTTCTTTGGTGTTAAGAATTGCACCTGTATAAAAATGGATTTTTAATACATACTTACCTGTAAAATCCATTTCTTGAAGTACATCACGCGACACAGAGCCATAAATCATAACATATGGGTTATATAGCCACCTTAAGGTGAAGGACACTGGCAACCAATCAGAAAGGATGCCCCCTATATAACCCCTCCCACACAGGAAGTACATCAGTTTTGTAGCAAGCAATAAAGACCCCATAGAAGAGGAGAGGGACCTCTGTGTCCCGTTATGTACTTTAAGAAATGGATTTTACAGGTAAGTCTGTATTAAAAAATAAATTTTTCTCTTCGTACATCACGGGACACAGAGCCATAAATCATAACATATGGGATGTCCCAAAGCAATGCATCTGAGGGGGAGGGGGACACCAAAACATACCACCATCTGACCACAAAAAGGATTACACTGCTGCCTGCAGAACACTGCGGCCAAATGCAGATTCCTCTTGGGTCTCAACTTCCACTCGATAGAAATGAGTGAACGTATGCACCGACGACCAGGTCGCGGCCTTGAAAATCTGAGCCATAGAGGCTTGATGGCTATGTGCCCAAGGGGCACCTAGTCCTCTGGTAGAATGTGCCTTTACTAGCAAACCATACACCTGGGTAATAACCTGGCAAATCCAATAAGAAATTGTAGACTTAGATGCTGCCAACCACTTTCTGGGACCATCTGATTCCACAAACAAGCTCTCGGTATTATGAATCCAAGCTGATTTCTGTAAGTAAAACTTCAGTGCACAGATTACATCAAGAGAATGCAATAACTTTTCCTCCTTTGAGTGAGGATCTGGAAAAAAGGAAGGTAGTATAATGTCCTGATTCAAATGAAAGGCGGACACCACCTTGGGCAAAAAACCTGGATGTGGACGTAGAATCACCCTATCTTGATGAAATTTTAAGAATGGCTCTTTATAAGAAAGAGCTGCTATTTCCGATACCCTTCTAGTCAAAGTTATCACAATGGAAAATACCAGTTTTCTTGTCAAAAGAACAGGGAGAACTTGCCCCAGAGGCTCAAAAGGCTGTTTTTGCAAAACTGCCAACACCAAATTCAAGTCCCGAGGGCACAATGGTGGCTTCACAGGCAAAAGCAAACGCAACACTCCCCGGACAAGCGTTCGGTTCCTGGAAGGCTGAAATCTGCCCTTTGATAGTGCTCAAGGCTAACTTCATATCTACTCCTGCTTAAAGGTAAGGTAAAATTCTCCTGATGATATATTTGTGTGGATTCCATTTCCTGGCTTCACACCAGGCAATGTAGGATTTCCAGACCCTGTAATAAATGTTTCTAGGGACTGGTTTCCTAGCGTTTATCAGTGTATGAACTGCAGGGCCAGATACACCCCGCTCCTTCAAGAATAAGGCTTCAAAAGCCAAGCTGTCAAATTTAGAGACTGTGCAGCAGGTGAAATATCGAACCTTGAGGGAGTAGGTCCGGACGCAGTAAAAGAGCCCAAGGCCTTATCACTGCCAACCTCTGGATTTGTGCAAACCAAACCCTCTTCGGCCATGCGCGGTATCAGCTGTACCGGAGGAAAAGCATAAATCAGGGAATACTCCTCCCAAGGAGTCACCAAAACATTCACTCCGACTGTGAGTGGATGCCTGGTCCTGGACATAAATCTCTTCAACTTGTTGTAGAACTTGGATGCCAACAGATCTACGTCTGGGACCCCCCAGCATATGCAGATTGATTGAAATATCTCGGGGTGTAAGGACCATTCCCCCGGAAACATCTGTTGACGACTCAAAAAGTCTGCCTGCCAGTTCTCTATTTCTGGAATAAAGACTGCTGTCAGGCGTGGCACAAACTTCTCTGCCCAGGATAGGATGAAATCCACCTCTTTCTATGCTAACCTACTCTATGTGCCTCCTTGACGGTTGATATAAGCCACAGCCGTGGCATTATTGGATTGTACCCTGACAAGGTGACCCTCAAGCCTGGACGTCCAGAGTTTTAAAGCCTGACTGACTGCTTGTATTTCCAAAACGTTGATGGGGAGACTTTTCTCTACCCAAGACCATTTCCCCTGGACAGTGGCTTCCTCCAGAACCGCTCCCCAGCCGGGGAGACCGGCATCTGTAGTCAATAATTTCCAGGTTACTGGAAGAAAGGATTTCCCTTTTTCCAGATTTCTGGTCAACAACCACCAATTTATACTCTGATGTACTCTTGGTACCAGAGACATGGAGCGGTCCACGTAGACAGAATGTTGTTCTGTAAGGGTCTGGCATGGAATTGAGCATATGGAATTGCTCAAATGCAGACACCATCTTCCCCAATGACTTCATGCAAAGACGTATAGAAGGATATCACAGCCTTACTACAGACCGAACCTGATCCTTCAGGTCTGTGACATTTCTTGCTGGCAAGAATATCTTTGCCTGTGCTGTGTCCACAAGAAGACCCAGATATTCCAGACGCTGGACCGGCTGTAGTGCTGACTTTACCAAGTTCAGTATCCAACCCAGACATTCTAGGAACTGCATTGTCTGTGGGACATTTTGTCTTAGAGCCGAAGTCGATCTATCTATTAGTAATAGATTGTTCATATATCCTATTATAGATATCCCTCGGGACCTTAAAACAGCCAATACTGGAGCTAGGATATTTGTAAAAACTCTTGGAGCTGTGGCTAAACCGAAGGGCAGGGCCACAAACTGAAAATGGCGGTTCTCTATTGCAAAGCGTATGAACCTCCTTTGATGAGCCTGGAATATAGGCACATGAAGATATGCATCCTTGATGTCAATGGATGCTAGAAATTCCTCTACCTGCAGGGAGGCTACGACTGAACGCATTGACTCCATTCGGAAAGTATGAATATTCAGAAACTGGTTTAAAGCTTTGAGATCCAGAATAGGTCTCACATCCTCGTTTGGTTTGGGGACTATGAACAGGTTTGAGTAAAAACCCTTGAACTTTTCGTTTTTCAGAACCTCTATTATCACTTTTTGAGCCTTCAGCTGGTCCAATGCCAGAAAGAGAGACCTTCTTTTCCAGGGATCTGTCGGTATACCTGACCTTATAATTATATAACATAACATAATAAAATAATTATTATTAATATAATTATTATATAATTATTATTTAATAATAATAATTTAATAATTAAATAATTATATAATGAAATACCCAAAACTCTGCAATGACCTTATAATCCCGGGATACCGAAACACCCAAAATTCCAGTTTGTACCCCAGTGAAATGGTGGAGATAACCCAGTTGTCTTGGATCAATTCCACCCAAACCTTTGAGAACTGTCGGGTCCTTCCCCCCACCCACCCACGTGAGTGGGGGGGCCCCTTCGCAGTGTTGGCTTAGCGGAAGACTTGGCTGATTTCTGGGCCCAGGGCTTTTTCTGACCATGCCCTGAAGGCTTGGTTCCGGATCCAGATGGTTGAGGCTGTCACCACCGTCTGGAAGTAAAAGCACTGGTAGTATGAGTGCTGGGGATTTTGGAAGAATCCTTTTCACGGGTAGCAAGAAATGTACTCAACCCCCCCCCCCCTTCCAAGATCTTTTGGATATACAAGATCTTTTGGATATACTTATCCAGATCATCACCAAAAAAGCGTAAAGCCAAGCAGTAACTTTTTACATGTTAATTCCGCAGACCAATTCTTTAACCAAAGGATTCTGCACATATGCACTGTTGCATCAGAGCAAATTGTAACATTTGCCTTATGGAGTCCGTAAGAGCATCCACTGCAAAAAATAAAGTGTGAAGTAGATCTGACAGATCTTCATAGACTCTCCTTGAGAAGGAACTGTCTTAAAAGCTCACTTCATACGGTCTTTTAAAGACTGACAAACTCCTATAGCTGCTACTGCTGGTTGTATCGCAGATCCTCCAGCCGCAATGGAGGCTTTCAATAAAGATTCCAACTGAAAACCTGGGCATCACCCACAGGACAGGTTAAACTCTTGTTAACCGCAGAAATGGAAGCATCCACAGTGGGTATATTCCATTTCTTAGTAAACTTTTTTTCCATAGGATACAATAATGAAAACTTATTAGGAGGAACAAAAATCCTATCTTTATACATGTCTTGCTCCAAGAGCGGATGTATGGGAAATGTCTGAGGACTATGAGTAGGGCGCAATGAGCCTAAAGAGGAAAAAAAGACTTCAGCTTTCTCTAGGGGAGGAAATTTGTATGTAGACCTGTTCATTTTAGTAAGAGACTGAATAAACAATCTCTGGGTCTGAGAGGTAGATAGAGACTCTTCTGACCCTGACTCCACAGACGTTGAAACCTCAGCTTGACCTTCCATAGGGTCACCATCATCTACTTCCTCCACATCTTCTTCCCAATCCTGAACTGACTCAGTGGGTGGCTCAGGTGAGGAAGATTTATCACATTTCCTCCCTTGAGATGCTACAATGATACCAGAAATCCTACCCTCAAAGCTGGCCAGTGCCACAGCCAAATCGTCCTTAGTGATGTAGGTTGCAGAAGTACTCGGAGTAGCCACTATGCCTGATAACCGTAATAGCTCAGATTGGCAAGTTGCCTCTGGCTCTTCAGGAGGAGTAGACACATTGGAAACATGGCTAGGACCTTCAACGCCTGATGGTGGCATCACAGTGCCTTTTCCAACTTTGCCCCCCCCCCCCCCCCGGGCCTTTTTTCAGGCAGACATTGCTTTAAAGCAAGACATGCACGCCAATTGCGTTAGAACACACTCTCCATGCGACGTACACCTGTACTTAAAGGTGAAGATTCCTGTGCGCGCGAATAGGTTTACCCCATAGACAAGCGATCAAGGAAGAGACGAAAATGCAGACGCTTATGCGCCAGGGCAAATACAACAACCATATGGGGTGAGAACAACTTAGGCTGAATCTTGTTTGTAACACCTGATACCTTTCAGGTGATCATCTCAGGAGAAAAAACAATGTGATAACCATAGGCAAAGAAATAATGATTTAAATCAAGCTTTGCAACAATCCCACAACTGCCTCAATAAGATGTAACTTGCAAGCGTAACATCCATAGTCTCATGGATGGATACATATGGCACATGGTCTCTGTTATTTTATTAAAAGGAACAGTGCATAAAATATTTACAATTTGCAATTATGCCAGCAATTTTTACCTTCAAGGTTTGCTAAATAATTAAATATTTTAAATTGGATTCACCAGTCCTGCCACAGGATTCTGCTTTGAAACAGGAATTCAATCTTCACCCATCACGGCAAGCTTTGTCTTGGCCACCTTCAAGGACTGGGTCCCCTTTTTTTAGAGGGGCCATGGCCTTGGACCTGTAGAGCACCCTGCATGGAGCGCCTTTGGGGTTTGGTATTCCAAGGGTGCGGATACCAGGGTCCAGGGCCTAAAGAGGACAGCATTGCAGGCAAAACCTCATATCTGCTTCCCGAGACTCAGGTACCATCTTTTTAGTCCATTGACTGTTTAGGATGGATCTGATAGCTAACCCCTTAGATTCAGAGATCAGGGTAAATAGCATAATCTTCTGTCTTCATTTGAAGAGAAAATAAGAAAAATGTGGAGAGACTCTACACAGTGACCATCACCTTTAGACACTGACGAAATAACGGAAGTACTTCCTGTGTGGGAAAGGTTATATAGGGGGGGGCATCCTTTCTGATTGGTTGCCAGTGTCCTTTACCTAAAGGTGGCTATATAACACATATGTTATGATTTATGGTTCTGTGTCCCGTGATGTACGAAAATAAACATTTCTTCATTATTTTGTGGATGTGGTGCCATGTCAGTAAATTGTGTTCCATGTTTTTCTAAACACGCATAACCCTCTTGACTGCTTCCAAAGGCAAAGGTCAACACCTGCCTTATGTTAAATAGAGCCCCAGTAGGATGCAAAACTACTGTAAGTCTGTCCAATCCTGTGCATTTGTGCCGATGTTACATATTCTTGAGCAGTCTGTCTAGCAATCAAGAGTAAAGTACTGCTTTTGAGGTCTCTATTAGGGACCTAGAATTATAAACTCAAATAGAATATAGTAAAAAGGAAGGACTTATATAGTCATTCTGTGTTTGCCCATGTGAATAAACAGTAGGTTCCCTTAAACGTACATCTCACTACATTCTTTCATGTGGTTATCAGTTATTTGTTTTTAATTTTTAGCTCCACCATCAAGATTTAAAGCCTCCTATTTATAGGTAGTGTTAAGTGTACTTGACAGGAGTAAAGTATATTTATAATGTGTTCAGAAAATAAGCCATTTCTGGGTGTTAGGGGTAAAAAACATGAAAACTCCCCTAAGCCTCAATAAATGACACTTCAGCAACATAAACTTCTTCAGGCACAAGAGATTATGTCATAAATGCTAAAACTCTACATCATTTTGATCTCTTTAATACCACTTGAACAAGAAGGTGCACGTTTGCCATCATGTCCCACTGAGGTATCATGGCAAGACTGTGCATGTTTTTTGCATGATGTTGCCAGGGAGTTAACTGAGGACAAGCTGGCAAGATTATATTTCAGTAATTTAAATGTTTTTTTTTTTTTTTTTTTAGGTCTACCATCTTTTGTAGTACAGTTACCGAATGAAGAGCTGACCATATACTTGACATTTGTAAAATGGGTTTAAACCTAGTCAGTTTTTTTTTTTAACACTGCTCTGTTTCCAACTTGAAATATTTGAACTTAGCTTCCTTAAATTGTTCAGAAAAAAATACTTATTATGGATAGGTGATTAAAATTTTAAACACTGTCTTTAGCTGAGGATTGAAGTATATTTAAATATGAATATTATAGTGTATAATTTTGTAGACTGATGATATACAGTGGGTACGGAAAGTATTCAGACCCCCTTAAATTTTTCACTCTTTGTTATATTGCAGCCATTTGCTAAAATCATTTAAGTTCATTCTTCTTCCTCATGAATGTACACATAGCACCCCATACTGACAGAAAAACACAGAATTGTTGACATTGTTGCAGATTTATTAAAAAAGAAAAACTGAAATATCACATGGTCCTAAGTATTCAGACCCTTTGCTCAGTATTTAGTAGAAGCCCCCTTTTGATCTAATACAGCCAGGAGTCTTTTTGGGAAAGATGCAACAAGTCTTTCACACCTGGATTTGGGGATCCTCTGCCATTCCTCCTTGCAGATCCTCTCCAGTTCTGTCAGGTTGGATGGTAAACGTTGGTGGACAGCCATTTTTAGGTCTCTCCAGAGATGCTCAATTGGGTTTAAGTCAGGGCTCTGGCTGGGCCATTCAAGAACAGTCACGGAGTTGTTGTGAAGCCACTCCTTCGTTATTTTAGCTGTGTGCTTAGGGTCATTGTCTTGTTGGAAGGTAAACCTTCGGCCCAGTCTGAGGTCCAGAGCACTCTGGAGAAGGTTTTTGTCCAGAATATCCCTGTACTTGGCCGCATTCATCTTTCCTTCGATTGCAACCAGTCGTCCTGTCCCTGCAGCTGAAAAACACCCCCCACAGCATGATGCTGCCACCACCATGCTTCACTGTTGGGACTGTATTGGACAGGTGATGAGCAGTGCCTGGTTTTCTCCACACATACCGCTTAGAATTAAGGCCAAAAAGTTCTATTTTGGTCTCATCAGACCAGAGAATCTTATTTTTCACCATCTTGGAGTCCTTCAGGTGTTTTTTAGCAAACTCCATGCGGGCTTTCATGTGTCTTACACTGAGGAGAGGCTTCCGTCGGGCCACTCTGCCATAAAGCCCCGACTGGTGGAGGGCTGCAGTGATGGTTGACTTTTTACAACTTTCTCCCATCTCCTGACTGCATCTCTGGAGCTCAGCCACAGTGATCTTTGGGTTCTTCTTTACCTCTCTCACCAAGGCTCTTCTCCCCCGATAGCTCAGTTTGGCCGGACGGCCAGCTCTAGGAAGGGTTCTGGTCGTCCCAAACGTCTTCCCATTTGAGGATTATGGAGGCCACTGTGCTCTTAGGAACCTTAAGTGCAGCAGAAATCTTTTTGTAACCTTGGCCAGATCTGTGCCTTGCCACAATTCTGTCTCTGAGCTATTCAGGCAGTTCCTTTGACCTCATGATTCTCATTTGCTCTGACATGCATTGTGATCTGGAAGGTCTTATATAGACAGGTGTGTGGCTTTCCTAATCAAGTCCAATCAGTATAATCAAACACAGCTGGACTCAAATGAAGGTGTAGAACCATCTCAAGGATGATCAGAAGAAATGGAAAGCACCTGAGTTAAATATATGAGTGTCACAGCAAAGGGTCTGAATACTTAGGGCCATGTGATATTTCAGTTTTTCTTTTTTAATAAATCTGCAACAATGTCAACAATTCTGTTTTTCTGTCAGTATGGGGTGCTGTGTGTACATTCATGAGGAAGAAGAATGAACCTAAATGATTTTAGCAAATGGCTGCAATATAACAAAGAGTGAAAAATTTAAGGGGGTCTGAATACTTTCCGTACCCACTGTACATTAAATTGGTGGATTAGTAGGTTGTTTTCAGCTAGTCTGATGTAGGAACAACATATTAATCTTTTATTCCTCGTAAATAATTATTTTTGTAATTTCAGACAAAAAAAACTGACCCTGGTGTCCAATAAATATACATACATACTGTGTTTCCCCGAAAATAAGACTTACCCTGAAAGTAAGACCTACTGTTATTTTCAGGAGGGCTGCAATATAATCCCTACCCCAAAAATAAGCCCTAGTTTAGTGTTTGTAAAATCCTAGAATCCACTGTACTACTGTTTTAAATAATGTCCAGTGTGTTTCTGTAATATAATTGTGGAAAATACCTTCAGTACAGCGCTCTCCTTTTCTTCTCCCAGCTGTCAGCGGAGGGATGCAGTGCTCAGAGCGGGTCACGGAATCGCCGAGTATTATATTATAATTATGTGAAATATATTTGTTACAGCACTGCTCAGCGCTTCCACGACCCCCAGCTGTCAGCGGGGGAGAAGAGAAGGAGAGCAGCGGAGATCAGCTGGGCGCCCAGCAGCGCTGTACCGAAGATATTTCACACAATTATAATATAATCCTTGGCGCTTCCGTGACCCGCTCTGGGCACTGCGGAGGGGAGGGGCTCAGATCCCCTGCTGACAGCTGGGAGAAGATGAACAGTGGGAGATCAGCTGAGCGCCAAGCAGCGCTGTAATGAAGGTATTTCACACAATTATATTACAAAAACACACACTGGACATTATATAAAACACTAATAGAGTGGATTCTAGGATTTTACAAACACTTTTACTAGGTTCACACAGGGTATTCCTGACAGGCAGGGAGGGCGAGAAGACAGCACATTACACAATAAGACCTACTCCGAAAATAAGCCCTACTGTGTCTTTTGGTGCCAAAGTTAATATAATTTCGGTGAAACATGGTATGTCTAGACTAGCAATTAAAGTTAATGTCAAGGGGTAGTTACTTGAAATGAAGGTGTGAAGAAATGGTGTTTGGCATTGGGTTTTTTTCGTACCTCCCTCCAACCCATATACCCCTTGTGCTTAACTCCATTCTAGGAACCTTCCACAACCAATGTGTTCCCCTCCACTTTTCAAATGGGCGTTCTAAAGTGTCTTTCTATCCATTTCTATCCCATGCCTGTCCCCTAATGGTCATTCCTTACATTTCACAATGCCATGCTCTTTCTTGCTCTCTGCCAATGCAAAGAACTGAACACGTATGACTGAGGTTATACAGTTGTGTTCTATTGAATAGAAACTCCGTTATCAATGTGCTTACACTGTTTTACATTTAGGCATGTGTTGTCTAACCACCATGGCTGTGCTTTCCAAACTGTTCAAACCGCTAACATACCATCTTTTTCATACTTCCATGTAAGAACGCAGGTATGCTAATTAGACACCAGTTGTAATTTTTGAGATCTTGATTTATAAAAGGAGATAGTAATGAAGAGCAAAGTTTATAGCTTGCATTTTCTTTCTTTATGATAGCACATATAGCCCCTCCACAACTGCACACATTCCCCAAAGCACTCAAGCTGGACCTTCTGCAAAGCAGAAATAATTTTTTTAATAAAATGTTTAATTTTCTAATTTTGAAAAAAATTAAATGTCTAACAAGGGAACTGTGTAGAGTAAAGCCTTCTTTTGCTTACCTTGGGCCTTAGGCTTTGGCCTACTGCCCACAGGGCTCAGCATCTATTTCAGTATCTTTTTCAACATGCTGTAAAATAAAGTTGTAATATAAACATTGATATATATATATATATATATATATATATATATATATATATATATATATATATATATATATATATAGTAGCAGTAACAATACAACATGCTAAGCATAAGCCTTTGTACATATGTGCCAAAAGTTTGTGTGTTGTGTGCTTATGTCTGTGTGTAATGGTTATTCATGGTCTTTTCTGTTTTAGCATGTCATGAAACCTGCTCAGAGTGTAACGGGGCTTCAGAAAATGACTGTGTAATATGCAAGGACCCACTGCAGGTGATACATCAGGGACGTTGTGTAGCCAGCTGCGGCCAAGGATTCTTTGAACAGAATGGAACTTGTGAAGGTAATTCTGCTCCTGTTATCAGTTACCTTATATGACCTCAGTAAGGAGACATGGGTATGTGTGTTCAATAGCTTAATGCATCTCCCAAGAATAAATAACACCATTAATAGAGCATGTTGCAACATACTAAAGTTGAAGGAGAGTGCCAAGACAAAAAAAACTTGATTTATTTTTGGTTGACACTAATAAAACAATTTTTACTTAGTGTGTAGCTGTTTTCCTAGCTACAGTTGGGCTCTGAAAGGTGATTTTCATCCTTGTGAGAGGACATTGCTGGAAGAGCAGAAACGACTGCAATGGCTATTTGATGAACAATTTATGGTAACTGCACAAAGCAAAATGGGTCATTTTATAGTCCATTATTATTCAAAATCACCATTGATGCACATTTAAATAACATAATAGTTTGCATTTTATTACTTAGTGATTTTCATTCAACATATTATAAGCATTTTCACCTAGACGTTTATAATTTTTATAGAAAAATACGTAACATTGTTTCAGTGATGTGTCTCTTCGCCACTAGTCTAAAAAGGCTAAATGTATAAAAGATCAAGCAGCACCAATAAACTACAATATATATATATATATATATATATATATATATATATATATATATACAGTGCCTTGCGAAAGTATTCGGCCCCCTTGAACTTTTCGACCTTTTGCCACATTTCAGGCTTCAAACATAAAGATATAAAACTGTAATTTTTTGTGAAGAATCAACAAGTGGGACACAATCATGAAGTGGAACGAAATGTATTGGATATTTCAAACTTTTTTAACAAATAAAAAACTGAAAAATTGGGCGTGCAAAATTATTCAGCCCCCTTAAGTTAATACTTTGTAGCGCCACCTTTTGCTGCGATTACAGCTGTAAGTCGCTTGGGGTATGTCTCTATCAGTTTTGCACATCGAGAGACTGAAATTTTTGCCCATTCCTCCTTGCAAAACAGCTCGAGCTCAGTGAGGTTGGATGGAGAGCATTTGTGAACAGCAGTTTTCAGTTCTTTCCACAGATTCTCGATTGGATTCAGGTCTGGACTTTGACTTGGCCATTCTAACACCTGGATATGTTTATTTGTGAACCATTCCATTGTAGATTTTGCTTTATGTTTTGGATCATTGTCTTGTTGGAAGACAAATCTCCGTCCCAGTCTCAGGTCTTTTGCAGACTCCATCAGGTTTTCTTCCAGAATGGTCCTGTATTTGTTCCATCCATCTTCCCATCAATTTTAACCATCTTCCCTGTCCCTGCTTAAGAAAAGCAGGCCCAAACCATGATGCTGCCACCACCATGTTTGACAGTGGGGATGGTGTGTTTAGGGTGATGAGCTGTGTTGCTTTTACGCCAAACATATTGTTTTGCATTGTTGCCAAAAAGTACGATTTTGGTTTCATCTGACCAGAGCACCTTCTTCCACATGTTTGGTGTGTCTCCCAGGTGGCTTGTGGCAAACTTTAAACGATACTTTTTATGCATATCTTTAAGAAATGGCTTTCTTCTTCCATAAAGACCAGATTTGTGCAGTATACGACTGACTGTTGTCCTATGGACAGTCTCCCACCTCAGCTGTAGATCTCTGCAGTTCATCCAGAGTGATCATGGGCCTCTTGGCTGCATCTCTGATCAGTCTTCTCCTTGTATGAGCTGAAAGTTTAGAGGGACGGCCAGGTCTTCGTAGATTTGCAGTGGTCTGATACTCCTTCCATTTCAATATTATCGCTTGCACAGTGCTCCTTGGGATGTTTAAAGCTTGGGAAATCTTTTTGTATCCAAATCCGGCTTTAAACTTCTCCACAACAGTATCTCGGACCTGCCTGGTGGTTGTTCTTCATGATGCTCTCTGCGCTTTAAACGGACCTCTGAGACTATCACAGTGCAGGTGCATTTATACGGAGACTTGATTACACACTGGTGGATTCTATTTATCATCATTAGTCATTTAGGTCAACATTGGATCATTCAGAGATCCTCACTGAACTTCTGGAGAGAGTTTGCTGCACCTGAAAGTAAAGGGGCTGAATAATTTTGCACGCCCAATTTTTCAGTTTTTTATTTGTTAACAAAGTTTAAAATATCCAATACATTTTTTTTCCACTTCATGATTGTGTCCCACTTGTTGTTGATTCTTCACAAAAAATTACAGTGTTTCATCTTTATGTTTGAAGCCTGAAATGTGGCAAAAGGTTGCAAAGTTCAAGGGGGCCGAATACTTTAGCAAGGCACTGTGTATATATATATATATATATATATATATATATATATATATATGTATATATATATATATATATACACAGTATATATATATACAGTACATAGGAAACTAAAATAGATTTAGGT
Organism: Pelophylax lessonae; assembly: GCF_965119305.1. NCBI lineage: Eukaryota > Metazoa > Chordata > Amphibia > Anura > Ranidae > Pelophylax > Pelophylax lessonae. The sequence continues at coordinate 523,783,517 of NC_138768.1, forward strand.
ATGACAGCAACGGAACAGCTATATTAAAGTAATTGGAGCACAATGCTTGGAATTTGCAATCAGTAAAGGCTAATCAACACTATAGCTAGCCTACTAGCGTTTTTTACCTAATGCTTTCTGCATGATTCATCTAAATGAGCATGCACAGCAGATCGGTCTTAGCATTGGAAACCTTTTTTTTTTTTTTTATTTATTCAAACCTCTGTACGACACATATCATTTTCACTTCTCTCAGTCCTAAGTGGTGTGGAATAAAAAATATGCTGTTGATGGTCTTTAAAACCAAACTTAAGGCAGTTTTAATAAACACATAAATGCACCTGTTTATGAGCTGATGAACCGATGGCTATAGCCGCTAGCAGTATACATTGTTTTCTGCCAACCGGGAGAGTTTCCCACTCCCCCCTGCTTGGCACAACACAATAGCGCTGGGTGAGGCATTTCCGCATCAGCCCCTCTGTAATAACTTTCAGACTGAGAGAGGGAGAGATAGAAAAAAAAATATACAGAGTATATTCCCGCGCCAAATGGAGAACCCTAGAGTTTCTGAATAAATAATATATAAATAGTGTGAAATGCAGCTGCTATAGTGAAAGTTTGAGTGCTCAATGAGGGTGAAGTAATCAATTGATATGTGATTACCTATAGCGCTTGCCAAAATTAAACCAGTAGTCTTACCACTATAAAATTCAGACTTATAAAAGTGCATACACAACCCTGTGATCTATTATAAATATTAAATAAATAGGTACACTTTAACTATAAATAAATTAAATACAGTATAAATTTAATTTGCAAATTCATATATGGTGCAAAATTTCATAAAAATGTGTCAAAGTTCATATACAAAAAAGTTCATTGTTTTAAAGTGACGTGACTTCTTGATAGTGAATATTCAGGTAAATAAATGAAAGTACACAGTGAAAAGTGTTTGGTGCTGCTGTAATAGATCTTCCACTCTATCCCTGGTGTCAATCCTTATGCTCCACTGTGACAAAAAATAGAGAGATTTCACACTCACCAGATTATGTGGGCCCTATGTGCCTTACGACACTAGGACCACCAGAGCTTTGTGTCCCCCAGGGTCTGGGTACGTTCCCTCCAAGTGGGTGCTTTCTCATATAGCAACGCTCCTCCTGTAGCCGACTTCCAGTCAGGGTTCTTATGAAAAAAAAGGAGAGTATGGATAGTGTAGTACCGTTTTCCAAAAGGTTTTATTGCACAATATCTTGGTGAGCCATTTACAAAGTCCCAATAAGAATAAAACAGTATAAACAGTAAAATTCCGAAGGAAATCGGGATAAAAAACAGATAAAACGCCGTCACTATTGTGAGCTACGGTGTGGAAAGCGGCACTTCCACAGGTTAGAGGGGACCACTCCGAAAGAGGTTCTGGGATCCAGTGTCAGCTAGCTGTACAGGGGGTACCTAGGTTGAGGACCCTGAAGCTACAGAGGGGGTACATAGTCAGTGGACCCTGAAGAGTTCAAGGCCAAAGGGGGCACCTGTAGTTTGGGCCCTGAATTGCACAGAGCGTGCCAGTTAAAGTGACAGCTATACAGAGTTCTACTATATACTACCTCAAGCTGTGCCAGGCAGGGGAAAGTATTCAGTGACTTTCACAGTACAACAGTGTCAGGAGTTCTACAGTTCTCAGTCTTGGATCTTCTGGACTATAAGTCGAGGATTCAGCACTTCTTCTGTTCTACAGAGTGTTCTCAGTGTCAGTGAGCGTTTGCTGGCGCCGGCCGAAGTTGTCGCTGCTTCAGTTGTCACACCCAGGGTCACAGCTCACATGGGCTGGAGAGATTACCGGTACTAATGGCAGACCCACATCAGGCCCTAGGCCTGGAAACCTTGCTACATAAGGAACAACTAACAGTGGAAGTGAACAGACTTAGGCCCCTTTCTCACTGGCGATTCGATCCGCCTGTCAGTTTTTCAGGTGGACCTGAACGGATGCTCCATGCATCCCTATGGGGCAGCGGATGTCAGCGTTGACATGTCTGACACCCGTTGCTCTCCGATCCTGTCTGTGAAACCCTATTTTCCATCTGTCTGGAGGATCGGATAGGATGAGAACGGACAGGCAGTCCGTTTTTAACTAGTCACAAAAAAGTGCAGCACTCTCCTTCAATAAAGTACATTCAAATTAATAATTCTCTGCATACACCGCTCCACCTAGTCCCAGCGTGATTATGTCACCACCCACCTGACGCATAGCACTCAATGGACTTTCTCAAAGATTCAGGCCTGAACCTGGATTGTATTGTGAAATGTTAGTTTTTTACTTCTGAAATGTGAGTGGATTTGTATATGGAAATAAATGCTTTTTATTGGCGATTTGCACTATGGTTCTTTCCTCTTGCCTCCTATATCATTGACACCACGCTGAGAGCTGCGGAGAGCCACAGATTTGGAGTGTGTGCGGTCAGTGGGAGCGGTGCCACTTATAAAACTTCAAAGTGCATATAGACCCCCTTTAATTAGTGAGGTCCATTCAAGCAGGTGAGAAGACACTCATAGGTGGGGTGAAGGGCACTGCGGTGATCAGAGACAATTACTGGAAAGTTTCTGGTGTATGGGACTCCTTCCCTTTTTTCCACGGACATTGAATCATTTATTGATGTATTGTATATATATTTAAAAGAAAAGATGGGCTCACGTTATTAATTAATTTATTATACATAAATGATTTTTACACTGTTTTCAGTTATTTATTTATGCACTATATTTTGAATGCACTTTATTGAAGGAGAGCGCTGCACTTTTTTGTGACTTTATATATTCATGTATTTTGTACAGGTGGTTGGATGCATAGTGGTGCTAGCTGCTTCCTATAGTATATAGAGTTGAGTAATAGGTAGTTAATACACAGGAATTGCGCAGAAATTTCTTTTTCACGTTTAAACATGTTTTATCAACTGCAAAAATCCCATAATTTCTGGCTTGCACAAAATTTTCCTATACCAGATATCAACAATAACAGCATGCTAACAAATTGCTTTTACATAAGGATATCAATTCAACAAAAAAAAGGAAATTGTTACCATAGGTTTCCTGTTGTGTCAGTGTTTCTCCAGTATCAGCAGAGTTAAAAAATGCTAAAAAGGCTTCAAAGAAAACATGCATTTTGCTCAAAATCATATTTTTGTCAAAACCTACAATCAGATTAAATTAGTTATGTGAGCTAGGATAAAAGAGCCTGCGATGCAGGGATTGCTTCCATTAACTTTAAAAACCCATTTCTCACTCTTTTGGGTCCGTTAACCTTAAAAAGTAATGTATATGTACGCTAAGGAAGAGCTGGTGTTACTGTGAAATATAGGTGATATTTAATCACACATGAACATTGCACTCTCTATTGCCAAAGCACTTTCAACAGATGAAGCAATTACTGTACTAAAGTGCTTGTTTGAGTATTTTGCTCACAGAAAATGTTTTGTATTTATTTTTTCTGCCTTTGAAAGTGAAAGAATAAATGCCTTGATATATTGCTTTGCTCTTCACTTAGCAGTGTAGTGGCCCAAGTATACGAGTTGCAATTCCTTTTTTTACTGATAACTATTTAAAGTGGAACTTTACTCTCCCAATCAACAATTTTTAATCCTTATGCTGCTACCATTAGTAAATAGATAGGAAAGTAAATTATATTTACTTGTGTGAAACTTTTTTTGTCCATTTCTTCAGTTACTTCCTGCTTTCCAGGCCTAGGCAAATTATGTCATACATCCCAGGAGTCTTCAGCTCCTGGGACACATCCTTTTGTCTGCATACCTGAGCTAAGCACACCCTCCTGTCTGCATGCCTGTGCTAAGGGCAGATGGATTTCAGGTAATAAATGCTACATGAGTCACCTGCCCTTACTCAAGATGGCCACAGCCAGAAATACTATGGGGGTGTTTTTCAATGTGATTTCTCAGCAAAATAAAGCATAAAGACATAGATAGATGGAAGAGTTTGTTTCGAATATTAAAAATGAATTTAATAGCGTTTTCTCTATCATCCATTGACAGACGCAGCTCCACATCTTCTTAGACCATTGGGTTATGCTCCTCCCATCAGGAATAGGACACTAGGCAGGAAAAAGCTTTACCACGCCTATGGGGCTGTCCCTGGAGGCATAAACCCACACACTCTGCTGCAGCTTCCTAGCTATATAAATGGGAAAATTTTGTTATTTGCAATTTTTATTTATTAGTTAGAGTTCCTGGAGAACTACCAGCAACAGCGGCTGAGTTTTCAGACTGGATAATCTAGGTCTCCCAGCCTGGCCAGCGAGTGTGAGCAGGTTATAGTCCAGCACTAGGCCTCGCCACGACAGAGCCCCGATGGATGAGGATGAGCCCGCGAGTGGATTGTCCCTCTGGGACGTGACAACCTAGAGTCACATCGTACCCCCTGACTGACATCACCCCCACACCGGGTGGGAGGTGGTCTGTTCGGAGTGGCGCACCTTGTACCGTGGTATGGTGAGTAATGCTGTCCCCCCACTGCTCTGGCAGTGTTGGGGCGGATGTGGGCCCCCTCCTTGGAATGGTTGGACCCTCGGGAGATCCCTTGGTTCCCCTGGCCTCTCGGACATACCAGCCCCCCTCGGTTATTCCCCTCCCTTCCCCAGTGGGTTCCTACCTTGCGGGGGGTAATAATACAGACCGCATGGCGCGCCGCGGGGACCGCCATTTTACTTTGGATTTGTGCCCATTGTTTTTCATTGAGAATGTATGGGCAGCCATTTTCTGTTAGTTCCCCATAGGAATGCATGGGGCGGCCATTTCTCTATCGTTCATCAACAGACGCAGCTCCATCATCTTTAGACCAATGGGATGTCCCAAAGCAGTATAATCATGAGAGGTGGTAAAACAATACAAGAAGACGTAATTTCCCAAAGACTAAACCTAGCCAACCAGGTAACATGAAGCTCAACCTGGAACAACTGGAGTTCACCTAGAAAAAACATACACCCTCAAAGAGAAACAAAAAAAGATTCTCCCAAGATGCCAACACATCAACTTTGTAGAACTGTGTGAACGTATGCACAGACGACCAAGTTACTGCCTTGCAAACTTGCAGCACTGACGCCTGATAATGAAAAGCCCATGAAGCACTCAGCACTGTAGTAGAATGCGCCTTCACTGGGAAAGGAGGAACCTGACCCTTAAGTGAATAAGCCTGAACTACCGTCTGCCTGATCCATCTGGATATGGTTCCAGCAGAAACGCAGCCAATACTTTATGAGGTCCTTCGGTAAGGAGGAAAAGAGCGTCTGATTTTCTGAAAGACTCAGTGGCCTCCAGGTAAACCCTGGTTGCCCGAACCACATCCAAAGAATACAAGGCAAATTCCTTGGGATGCTTGGGACAGAGTGAAGGCAGCGCAATGTCTTTATTCAGGTGAAAATCATAAAAAACCTTAGGAAGAATAGACTGGTTAGGTCGGAGTACCACTTTATCTCTGTGGACCACCAGATAAGGTGAGCAGCAGGACAACGCCGCCAATTCAGATACTCTGTGGGCAGAAGTAGTAGCCACCAAAAAGGCAACCTTCTGGGACAAAGCAAGCAGAGGAATCTCCCTAATGTTCTCAAAGGGAGGTTTTTGAAGAACAGATAATACCAAATTCAGATCCCATGGAGGTAACGGAGATCGCCTCGGGGGGAGCCATATGGCGAACCCCCTTGAATAAAAGTGCAAAAGGGCGTTGGAAAAACACATCCAGTGCCGACACAAAGCCAACTGCTGTTCAACACCATTCTGTAGAAAAGTCAAAACCCTAGCTTCCAAGCACAAGCGAGGGTGCAACTTTAATGATTCATACGATTTTCGCGTACGATTATACATCTTCATTGAAGTAGACTTCCTGGCCTTCAGTAGTGTAGGAAACACTGAATCACAAATACCTCTATCCTTCAATATATGGCTTTCAACAGCCACGCAGTTAAAGCCAGCAACTGTAAAGCAGGATGGAAGATCGGTCCTTGAGACAGCAGATCTTCCCTGAGAGGAGGTCTCCAGGGAGCATCGGCGACCAACCTTATCAGGTCTGTGTACCAAGACTGGCGACACCAGAATGACCGAAAACCCGTTCTACTTCTATCCTGCTAAGAAGCCTTCGGCAGAAGTTTTAGCGGAGGGAATCCATAAATCAGCCGATACTGACTCCAAGGAGCCACCAGGACATATGTGGCGTCGGCTAGAGGATTCCGGGGCCCAGCTACGAACCTCTGAACCTTCTTGTTGAGTCGAGAAGAAAACAGTATCTACCTTTCCTGTATACCGCAATATTGCATTGCGCATCTGACTTGGTATTTTATATATTTTTTATTCTTCAATAAATCTGATTAGTTTTTAATTGACAAGTTTCTTCAAGTCTTTTCCTGGCCAGGATTTCTAGTGGATGTCTCTGTGTATAGCCTGTTCCTGTCAGCGCTTGAATTCATTATACTGTGGAAATTGTTGGCTTGTTTCTCCTTCCCAAGGGGAATTTTTCATAGCAGCTCGGGACCATACAGGCACTGGTAAATTTCTTGCCACCACAATTAAGTGGGTGCTGGATTCTGGATTGTGAACATAGTTTAGAGATAGGGGTCTTCCTGACTCTGTGATTCCTACACTATTGAAGGCCAGGAAGTCGACATCCAGGAAGATCTATCATTGTACGTGGAAACCGTACATTTCATAGTGTGAATCATTGAAGGTGCACCCTCGCTTGTTTTCAGTAGCTAGGGTTCTGGCTTTTCTATAAAAAGGGGTTGAACAGTGGTTTGCTTTGGGCACTATCAAAGGCCAAGTGTCGGCTTTGGCTATATATTTCCATCGCCCGTTAGCTATGCATGCCTTGATTCACACTTTCATTCAGGAAGTACGCCATATGATTCCCTCGAGACGCTTCCCGCTACCTCCATGGGATCTGAATTTGGTATTATCTGATCTTCAAAAACCTCCTATTGAGAAAATTAGGGAGATTTCTCTGCTTTCTTTGTCTCAGAAGGTTTCCTTTTTGGTGGCTATCACTTCTGCCCGCAGAGTGTCTGAATTAACGGTGTTGTCCTGCTGCTCACCTTATTTGGTGGTCCACAGAGATAAGGTGGTACTCCGACCTAATCAGTCTTTTCTTCCTAAGGTGGTTTCTGATTTTCATTTGAATGAAGACATCGTGCTGCCTTCACTCTGTCCCAAGCCCAAGCATCCCAAGGAAATTGCCTTGCATTCTTTGGATGTGGTTCGGGCGATCAAGGTTTACCTGGCGGCTACCTAATCTTTCAGAAAATCAGATGCTCTTTTTGTCCTTACCGAGGGATCTCGTAAAGGATTGGCTACGACTGCTACGACCATATCAGGATGGATCAGGCACACGGTAGTTCAGGCTTTTTCTTTGAAGGGTCAGGTTCCTCCCTTCCCTGTGAAGGCGCATTCTACTAGGGCGCTGAGTGCCTCTTGGGCTTTTCAACATCAGGCGTCAGTGATGCAAGTTTGCAAGGCGGCAACTTGGTCGTCTGTGCATACGTTTTCAAAATTCTACAAAATAGATGTGTTGGCATCCTCGGGTGCCTCTTTTGGCTGCAAGGTTTTGCAGGCTGTTGTTTAAATAAGAACTTTTCTGTTTGTTCTCTTTGAGGGTGTATGTTTTTTCTGGGTGAGCTCCAGTTGTTCCTGGTTAAGCTCCATGTTACTTGGTTGGCTTTTTTTTTAAGCCTTTGGGGAATTACGTTCTTCTTTGCATTGTTTTTCCCACCCCTCATGCATATACTGCTTTGGGACGTCCCAATGGTCTAAGAAGGTATTGAGCTACGTCTGTCAATGGACGATAGAGAAAACTGGATTTTTGAACTTACTGTAAAATCCTTTTCTCTGAAGTCCATTGACAGACGCAGTACCTGCCCCTCTACTTTTGAGTGAAATTGTTTTTTTTGTCTTCTAAACCTGCTTGCAACGAAAGTGGAAGCTGTAGCAGAGTGTGAGGGGTTATGCCTGCAGGGAAAGCCCTATAGGCGTTGTAAAGCTTTTTCCTGCCTAGTGTCCTATTTCTGATGGGAGGAGCATAACCCAATGGTCTAAGAAGATATGGAGCTGCGTCTATCAATGGACTTCAGAGAAAAGGATTTTACAGTTAGTACAAAAATCCAGTTTTTGGTTTGTGGTGCTCAGATGCAGTGTAGATCCACTTTCAAAAAATAAATGACCAAGGCACAGAGACATAGTTACGTAGTTAGTCAGGTTGAAAAAAGACACAAGTCCATCTGGCTCAACCAATAAAAAAAAAAAACAGTAATGAAAACCCAATGCCATATACAAAATCCTATACCCGCAGTTGATCCAGAGGAAGGTGACCCCCCCACCAGCAAAGCATGACCCAATTTGCTGCAGCGGGGAAAATTCCTTCCTGATCCCCCGAGATATTCCCTGGATCAACTTTACCTATAAATATTAGTACTCACTTGTTAAGTACACCCATGAAAGAATCCAGTGAGCTAGCCAGAACATCCTCTGGAGGGAGTCTATTCCACAATTTCACAGCTCTTACGGTGAAGAAACCTTTCCGTATTTGGAAACTAAATCTGTTTTCCTCTAGACGTAAAGAGTGCCCCTTGTCCTCTGTGTTGACCTTAAAGTGAACAGCTCAACACCAAGTCCACTATGTGGACCCCTTAGGTATTTATACATGTTGATCATATCCCCCCCCCCCTTAATCTCCTCTTCTCAAGAGAAAATAAATTCAGTTCCTCTAATCTTTTCTCATAGCTGAGCTCCTCCATTCCTTTTATCAGTTTGGTTGCCCTTCTCTGCACTTTCTCCAGTTCCCCGATATCCTTTTAATGAACTGGTGCCCAAAACCGAACTGCACTTTCCAGATGAGGTGTTACTAATGATTTGTACAGGGGCAAAATTATATCTCTCTCTCTGGATTTCATGCCTCTGTTAATACAAGAAAGGACTTTGCTTGCTTTGGAAACCGCAGCTTGGCATTGCATGCTATTATTAAGCTTATGATATACCAGAACACCCAGATCCTTCTCCGCTATGGATTCCCCCAGTTCTACTCCGCCTAGTATGTATGATGCATGCATATTCTTCACCTTCAAGTGCATAACTTTACATTTATCAACATTAAACCTCATTTGCCACATAGTTGCCTAATGAAACAGTGCATTGAGGTCAGCTTGTAAGTTGAAGACATCCTGTAAAGAAGTTATTCCACTGCAAAGCTTGGGGTCATCTGCAAAGTCTGAAATGGAACCTTTAATCCCAGACCCTATATAATTTATAAATAAGTAAGGATCCCAACACTGAACCTTGGGGTACACCACTGAAAACCTTAGACCATTCAGAGTAAGAATCATTAATCACTACTCTATCTTTTAGCCAATTTTCTATCCATTTACAAACTGATCTTTCCAAGCCTGTAGACTTTACCTTACACATTAGCCATGTGTGGGGAACTGTGTTAAACGCTTTTGCAAAATCCAAGTATACTACGTCCAGAGCCACCGCTCTGTCCAAGGTTTTACTTACCTCATAAAAAGAAATCAAGTTTGTTTGAAAACTTCTGTCTCTGTCATGAATCCATGCTGTCTGTTGCTTAAAATATTTTTTTTCCAGCAAGAACTCATCTATTTGGTCTTTTATTAAACTCTCCCAACTATAGAAGTTAAACTAACAGGTCTATAGTTACTTGGCAAAGACTTTGATCCCTTTTTAAATATAGGCACCACATTGGCCCTACGCCAAATCAGTGGTACTCCTGATTATTTTGTAAAGGGCTTACATGCTCAGACCTAACCTTTTTACTATTAATTTATAGACCTTGTGTCAAAATAGAGGCTTCATGTAGAAACACACAACGGCTTGTAGAAAACACAAATATTTTATTAGCAATAATCAAATAGTGATGTCAAATGAAGTCAAAACCTTCACCAAACTATGGAGGAAAATAACATTAAAAATAACCCGGGCTGTCAGACATCCATCCATTCACACCAGGCGGCAAACAGCATAATATTATGTCAACAGCTAGATGGAAATGGTATGAGTTGACTTGTAAACATGTGGGACAAAGTCCACCATGAACTAGGGAGCCAGTACCAGTTGTTAGGTCACCTGTGGCCAGGTGACAACTGCACCCTGTTGGGGACAGGGGTGCACCACAAGGTAGTGAACCCAATAGCTGACTGCTGCGGATGGACAGGAAACGTGAGCCCAAGATTCCCCAGGGCGCGGAGTCTAAGGCCCAGCAGGTGTTCACCAGAGCCTCTAATGGTGAGGATGGCATTCGCTGCAGCTGAACCCAGGTCGCGACCCCTGGATTCCCCCAGTTCACGCTCCGTAGGAAGAGAGGGGAAGCAGCCACTCAGGACACAAGGGATAATGATAGGTCAGCCGAGGTCGGGGGGCAAACAGGCAGACTAGGGTAACCAAGAGACAGGCCAAAGGTCAGGGTCACAGGCAAACAGGAATAGTCAGAGACGAGCCAAAGATCAGTACACAACAAGGTAGACGTAGCACACGGCAGACAGGAACACAAGCTAACAAACAAAGTTGAACAGCAAAGCAGACCTGCAGTGCACTAGTTAATATAGACTTCCTGGAATGGCCTGGGGGGGAGCCATACAGGGAGGAGAGATGATAAAAGGCAGCCAGAAAGAGAGTCAGGCCTCTTAATGGAGACATGGAGGAGAAGGTAAGCTGCCGGACACTATTGCATGTCCATGACAGTACCCTCCCTCTTACGAGGCCTCCCCCTTCCCCGCCTGGGCCTGGGTTTAGAGGGAAACTTCAGATTAAAGTTTTTTAACAGACAAGGTGCAAAGACCTCCGATGCAGGGACCCAAGACCTCTCCTCAGGGCCAAAGCCTTTCCAATGAACAAGGTACTGAAGAACGCCTCAACGGAGTCGGGAATCCAGAACTTGACTGACCTCGTATTTCTGATTATCCTCAGAAACCGGTGCCATGGTAGGGAGAGGACGAGAGAATTTATTGAGGACTAAAGGCTTCAGAGGGGCAACATGGAAGGAGTTAGTGATTCTGAGGCTTTTGGGAATCTGAAGTTTGAAACAAACCGGATTCAGTTTAGAAGTTATAGTGTATGGACCAATGAATCTTGGAGCAAACTTCAGAGAAGGAACTCGAAGCTTGAAGTTCCTGGTGGAGAGACAAACTTTGTCCCCTGGCTGAAGCGAAGGCGGTTTACGCCTGCGGCGGTCAGCAAAGCCTTTGAATTTGGCGGTAGCTGCCCACAGGGAATCATGAACGTCACTCCAGATAGAATTGAAGGACTCCTGAGCTGAAGCCAAAGCTGGGATATCCGGAGAACAGGTCATGGGAAGCAGAAGTTGAGGATGCCTTCCATAAACTGAGAAAAAGGGTGTTTTCTGCGAACTGGTATTTGCGTGATTTTTATGAGAACATTCCACCCACAGGAGTAGAGAGGACCAATCATCATGATAAGCGGAGACTAAGGTGCGAAGAAAACCCTCTAACTCCTGATTGACCCTCTCCATCTGCCCATTGGATTGAGGATGGTAAGAAGAGGAAAAATCCAAGGCAATATTGAGGGATTTACAAAAGGCTCTCCAGAAACAAGATATAAATTGAACACCCCTGTCGGAAACAATATGAGAAGGAACCCCATGGAGGCCGAAAATTTCTCGAATAAAAATGGGAACCAAGGCAGGAGCAGAAGGAAGACCAGAAAGGGGAACAAAATGAGCCATCTTGGAAAACCGATCGACTACCACCCAAATGACCGTATTACCATCAGACAGTGGGAGATCAGTGATGAAATCCATGGCAATATGAGCCCAAGGCTCCTTAGGAATATGCAGGGGCATGAGGAGACCAGCAGGTGCTTGTGTGGAGGATTTATACTGAGCACAGACATGACAAGCCTTGACATAGTCTTTGACCTCCGAGCGGAAATTAGGCCACCAGTTGTGACGGCTGATGAGGACCGGAGATATCCAGCATGGTCCACCACCTTGGAATCATGTCTCCAACGAAGGATCTTAGCTCTTAGCTCAGTGGGGACAAAGGTCTTACTAGGAGGAATTTTTGAGTCCAGGGTGGTAGAATGGGCAACAATGCATGAAGTTGGGATGATCAGGTCAGGTTCAGGAGTGGACTCCTTGTCCAAAGTGTCAAAGGACCTAGAAAGCGCATCAGCCCGACCGTTGTAGGAATCAGGTTTGTACGTAATCATGAAATTAAAACGGGAAAAGAAGAGACTCCATCTGGCCTGTCTGGGATTCAGATATTTAGCATTCTGTAGGTACTGTAAATTCTTGTGATCAGTGAAGATCATTATGGAGTGAGGAGAACCCTCCAAAAGATGACGCCACTCTTCTAGCGCCAATTTGATTGCGAGAAGTTCCCGGTCGCCAATAGCATAGTTTCTCTGTGCCTGGGAAATTTTTTTGAAAGAGAACGCACATGGTTGACGTCTCTTCTCAAAGAGTTGGAGAAGCACAGCTCTCACCCCCACTGAGGAAGCATCCACTTCAATAAAGAATACATCCCCAGGATTAGGTCTCCTCAAGAGAGGTCCAGAGACAAAGGCCTGTTTCAGATCGTGAAACGCAGCAACAGCTTCGGGGGGCCAGACTTTGGCATTAGCACCCTTCTTGGTCAAAGCGATAATAGGCGTGGCAATGAAAGAGTAATTCCTTATGAACTGCCTATAATAATTTGTGAAGCCAAGAAAGCGCTGTGTGGCCTTAAGGCTAGCAGGGAGAGGCCAGTTGGTAATGGCTAAGACCTTCCCAGGATCCATACAAAGATCCAAACTTGAGACAAAGCACCCTAGAAATAGGACCTCAGAAAATTCAAAGGAACATTTCTCCAGCTTGGCATAGAGATTATTTTCTCTAAGGCGCTGGAGTACAGTGCAGACATGGTTTCTGAAAATGTAAGAATGTCATCCAGATAGATGACAACAAACTGGTAAAGCAGGTCCCTGAAGATTTCATTGACAAAGTTTTGAAACACAGCTGGGGCATTACACAGCCCAAAAGGCATGACCAGGTATTCGCAATGGCCGTCTCCAGTGTTAAATGCAGTCTTTCATTCATCACCCTCTTGAATTCGAATGAGATTGTACGCCCCTCTGAGATCCAACTTGGTGAAAATGGAGGCACCCTTCGACCTATCGAATAGCTCAGATATTAAGGGTAAGGGATATTGATTCTTAATAGTAACGGCATTTAACCACTTCCATACCGCGTCATGTAAAATGACGTCGGCAAAGTGGTTGTGAGGATCCGGGCCGCCGTCATATGACGTCGCCCGGATCTCCCCTCTACTGCGCGCCCCCGGGGGCGCGCAGCGCGGCGATCAGGGGTGAGGCTCGTCCCTCGGACATAGCCCATCCCTGATCAAGGTAAACAGCCAATAGAAATTGGCTGTTTACCACGTGATCGGCTGTGTCAATCACAGCCGATCACATGAGCGGCTCCAGCACGAGCCGCTCGTTCTCTCTGCAATGCGCGCCCCCGGGGGCGCGCAGAGCAGCGGTCGGGGACGAGGCTCGTCCCTCGGACAGAGTCGATCCCCTATCTAGGTAAAGAGCCAATGAAATTGGCTCTTTACCACGTGACTGGCTGTGTCCAATCACAGCCTGTCACAAATGTCAACAGAGAACACGGTAACTAGCTGTCACCGTGTTCTCCTCCTCACACACTGATCCTGTGTGAGGAAGAGAGTGTGGTAACAGCTAGTTACCGATTACAGTGCACCCCAAACACACTGATTGCCCCCCCCCCAATAAAGAGCACCTGTCACTAGCCCATCAAAGTACCCGAGTACCTGTCACCAGCCCATCAGGTACTCAGATGACAGGTACTCGGGTACTCTGATGGGCTGGTGACAGGTATTCGGGTACTCTGATGACAGGTACTCGGGTACTCTGATGACAGGTACTCGGGTACTCTGATGACAGGTACTCGGGTACTCTGATGACGGGTACTCGAGTACTCTGATGACGGGTACTCGGGTACTCTGATGACGGGTACTCGGGTACTCTGATGACAGGTACTCGGGTACTTTGAGTACCTGTCAACGGAGTACCCGTCATCAGAGTACCTGAGTACCTGTCACCTACCCATCAGAGTACCCGAGTACCTTCCACCTGCTCATCAGAGTACCTGACGCCTGAAGTACCCGAGTACTTGCCGCCTGCTCATCAGTACCCATCACTACTCATCAGTACTCATCAGTACCTATCACGTATCAGTACTGATCATCAGTACCCATCAGTACAGTATCACCTATCAGTATCAGTACTACTCATCAGTACTTATCACCTGCCTGTCACCTGCCCATCAGAGTAACCGAGTACCTATCACCTGCCTATCGGAGTACTCGAGTACCTGCCACTTGCTCATCAGTACCAGAGTACCTGTCACCTGCCCAACAAAGTACCCGAGTACCTATCACCCTTCATACAGCCACCATGTCCAAGTCCAAAAAGGTTTATATACGTCGTCCGTTTAAACCTAAATACCGGTGTTATGGCAGCAGATAGCTGCCATAACCCTGGTATTTTTTTAAACGGTGGACGGTTGGCTTTCTGATAAGGGTGGTCCCAGCGGCGGATTTGCCGTGGGATCACCCTTCCGGGATGGCGGAAGAGGCGCCCTCTCGCCACGTTCCGGTCCTTTTCCCCGCTTACCGGACCCGCCGGCAGCGGGGAAAACGATCCGGTCCCAGATCCTCACAGACAGGATGTCGAGTGAGGGCAAGCTTGCCCTCACTTGACTCTATGGTCTTGGAGGACCGGAGCTACGGAAAATGTTGTTGCCTAGCAACCGGTTTAAAGGTCCTTTTTTTTTTTTTTTTTTCATTTTATATAATAATTTTTTTTTTTTTTCTATCTTTTAGTGTACTTGTGAGATCTGAGGACTTTTTGACCCCAGATCTCACAAAAAAGAGGTCCTGTCGTGCCTATTTCTATTACGAGGAATGTTTACATTCCTTTTAATAGAAATAAAAATGATCAATTTTTTTTTTTTTTTTTAAACGGTGTAAAAATAAAAAATAATAAATAAAATAAATAGTAAAAAAAAAGAAAATTAAAGCGCCCTGTCCCCGTGAGCTCGCGCGCAGAAGCAAACGCATACAGAAACCCCGCCCACATATGTAAACGGTGTTCAAACCACACATGTGAGGTATCGCCGCGATCGTTAGAGCAAGGGGAATAATTTGAGCCCTAGACCTCCTCTGTAACTCAAAGATGGCAACCTGTAGAAATTTTTAAATTGTCGCCTATGGGGATTTTTAAGTACTAAAGTTTGTCGCCATTCCGTGAGCGTGCGCAATTTTGAAACATGACATGTTGGGTATCTATTTACTCAGCGTAACATTATCTTTCACATTATGGAAAAAAATTGGGCTAACTTTACTGGTTTCTTATTTTTTAATTAAAAAAAGTGAATTTTTTCCAAAAAAATTGCGTTTGGAAGACCGCTACGCAAATACGGTGTGATAAAAAATATTGCAATAATCTCCATTTTATTCTTCAGGGTCTCTGCTAAAAAAAATATATAATGTTTGGGGGTTCTAAGCAGTTTTCTAGCAAAACAACTGATTTTAGCTTGTAAACACCAAATGTCAAAAATAGGCCTAGGCAAGTGGCTAGGATGCATGATGATGCGCCTTGGATGTTGGGCCCCTCTATATGGCTAGGCTGTGAAAAAGTCTCACACATGTGGTATTGCCATACTCAGGAGGAGTGGCAGAATGTATTTTGGGGTGTCATTTTTGCTGTGTACATGCTATGTGTTAGGAATATCCTATAAATTGACAACTTTGTGTAAAAAAAAAGTTTTCATTTTTTTCCCACATTTTCCAAAAACCTGTTGAAAAAAATGATATGTTCAAACGACCCATAATGCCTCATAGAATATACGTTGGAGTGTTTGCTTTCCAAAATGGGGTCATTTTGTGGACTTTTCCATTGTATTGGTGCTCTAGGGCCTTGAAAAGTGTGATAGGTAGTAAGAAAGTTTTATGTGTATTTATGCTCCTAGAACGCCTGAAGGTGCTTCTTGGACGTGGAGTCTCTTTTTGTGGCCAGGCTGTGTAAAAGTCTCACACATGTGGTATCGCCATACTCGGAAGGAGTAGCAGAATGTATTTTTGGGTGTAATTTTTGCTGTGTACATGCTATGTGTTAGAAATAGCTTATAAATTGACAACTTTGTGGGAAAAAAAAGAAAAAAATTCTTCATTTTCCCAAGAATTGTGGGAAAAAATTACAACTTCAAAAAACCCACCATGCCTCTTACTAAATACCTTGGACTGTCTACTTTACAAAAAGGGGTCATTTGGACGGTATTTGTATTGTCCTGACATTTCAGGGCCTCAAGAAAGGAGATAGGCCTTCAGTACATCTGGTGTGATCAATTTTCAGTAATTGGTACCATAGCTTCTAGACTCAATAACTTTCACACAGACTAAATAATATACACTAATTTGGGTTAATTTTACCAGAGACATGTAGCAGTATACATTTTGGCCCAAATGTATGAAGAAAAATTAATTTTTTGCAAAATTTTATAATTGAAACTAAAAAAAAGTGTTTTTTTTTTTCAAAATTTTTGCTCTTTTTTTGCATATATCACGAAAAAAAAAAACCCCAGTTGTGATCAAATACCACCAAAAGAAAGCTCTATTTGTGTGAAAAAAATGATAAAAATTTTGTTTGGTTACAGTGTAGCATGACTGAGCAATTGTCATTCAAAGTGTGAGAGTGCTGAAAGATGAAAATTGGTCTGGGCAGGAAGGGTGTCTAACTGCTCTGTATGGAAGTGGTTAAGCCTCGATAATCAATGCAGGGTCTCAAGGTACCATACTTCTTGGCGACAAAAAAGAACCTTGCTCCTGCAGGCGATGAGGATTTCCGGATGAAACCTCTCTCAAGATTCTCTGCGACATACTCAGACATGGCCTGGGTCTCTGGGATGGATAAAGGGTAGGTACGGCCCCTGGGCAGAATTGCCCCGGGAACAAGGTCAATGGCACAGTCAAAAGACCTGTGGGGAGGAAGCACCTCAGCTGATTTCTTACAGAACACATCCCGGTAATCGCTGTATGCAGTGGAAAGATCAGAAGATACTGATGTGGTAGCAACCTGAAGTCTCTCCTTTGGGGTCACCTTGGAAAGACATGACGAGAAACATGAGGGGCCCCAAGCCAGGATCTGCCCAGAGACCCAGTCCACATGGGGAGAGTGGAGCTGTAGCCAAGGAAGGCCCAATACAATGGGGGTAGACGCTTTGGGTAGGATGAGAAAGTATACCCACTCCTGGCCGGGTTCATGGCTGTTCAAACTGTCAGGTCACCTGTGGCCAGGTGACAACTGCACCCTGTTGGGGACAGGGGTGCACCACAAGGTAGTGAACCCAATAGCTGACTGCTGCGGATGGACAGGAAACGTGAGCCCAAGATTCCCCAGGGCGCGGAGTCTAAGGCCTAGCAGGTGTTCACAAGAGCCTCTAATGGTGAGGATGGCCTTCGCTGCAGCTGAACCCAGGTCGTGGCCCCTGAAGATCCCCAGGTCATGCTCCGTAGGAAGAGAGGGGAAGCAGCCACTCAGGACACAAGGGATAATGATAGGTCAGCCGAGGTCGGGGCAAACAGGCAGTCGAGGGTAACCAAGAGATAGGCCAAAGGTCAGTGCCACAGGCAAACAGGAGTAGTCAGAGACGAACCAAAGATCAGTACACAGCATGGTAGACGTAGCACACGGCAGACAGGAACACAAGCTAACAAACAAAGTTGAACAGCAAAGCAGACCTGCAGTGCACTAGTTTATATAGACTTCCTGGAATGGCCTGGGGTGGAGCCATACAGGGAGGAGAGACGATAAAAGGCAGCCAGAAAGAGAGTCAGGCCTCTTAATGGAGACATGGAGGAGAAGGTAAGCTGCCGGACACTATTGCATGTCCATGACATCAATTTAATCCAGTCCACAGGAACACAAGCACCTGATTGCAATGGTGGTAGTTGCTGTGAAAGAATGATAAGCTGAAGCACATTAAAGCATGGATGAATAGAAGCTTAAGCCAAGCATAGGGGGCAAGCCGGTACAGGCATTCATGCAGTTAGAGCAAGCAGGGGGAGAGGGAGCAGTTTGCTATAGATATCACCTTCCAGAGCGCTGCAATGCAGGATACAATCGGGTTGTATACATAAGCCGGGAACCGCGTCCCAAATATCAGTCTCACCCACAGTGAAGATGAATACAGGTACTGCTCAGTCCCTCCAGATTACCCGTAGATCGATGTCCGGCTGCTGTGTGTTATGGCAATGGCTGCATGACTGTCATCCAGAGTGTATACAGTGAGGGGTAAAGTCCGCCCTGGGACGGAGCACAGCGGCTGGTGTGCGAGCTGTGTGAGTAAACCAGGAAGCCGATGAGTCCGGGTCACATGACATGATTTCGCTCACATGATCACGTGAGATTAATCAGGACTGATGATGCACAGTCTTTTGACTTTTTGTTTTAAATGAATGCTAAATGACATACAGTAGGTCTCAGAAGTCAGTTTATCTTTGTGATGGAGATTGGGTAGGCATATCATGCTATAATAACTGATTTTTATAGCATAATGAAGGTAAGTGTGCATTATGTTGTATGTAGGTACTGTATGTTTAGAAAATACTTACAAGGAAAATGCATAGGGAATGTGAGGCTTCAGATGGTTGATTTTAAAATCAAATGGGCTGTTCACTTTACAAGAGAATTTTCCCTTAGCTTAGTGAATGAGGTGAATTTCTTCTCACTTCCATCATCCAATTGTGTGCAAGCAAAAACCCTGCTTTTTTTTTTTTTTCTCTTTCGTTCATTGACGGACACAGCTCCAGAATCTTCTTAACCATTGGGTTATGCTGAGGAAAAAAGAAGTGCTTGGCGCTGCCAATATATGCGTTTAGAAGTGTGGAAGGTAGAAGCTAGTATAGACAACACAGATGTCACAAATATTATAACTATTATGCACGTTTGAAAAAATGGATATTAAATAAATAAGTGAGGTTTTAAATGAGGTAAAAACAGGAATAAAGTGTAAGAGCATAAAACCTAAAGCCCAATATTTAAATGTATAAAAGTAAATCGGTATGCAAAAAAAGAAGGTGACATATACATCCACAATATACTCTAGTAAAAAGATATATATATATATATATAGTGCCCTTCAAGTGAGGGTGAAGTGGTGGTGTTAAAACAATAAATAAATATATAAATTCAAAAATGGTATTATAGTGCAGTGACTATTAGGTGATATGTAACACAGGTGTATAAGTGATAATAAAAAGGTAGAGTAAAAAAAATTAGTATATATAAATTATTTTACAGTGACTTGAGTGACCATAAAGTGACATGTGCAAAAAAGGAAAAGAAACCTCAATCCCAAGCCTGGGAAGAGAGAGTGCCCAATATGGTTCCCCAAAAATGACAATGGGGTGGGCCACAGATGGAGGAAAATAAATCCAAAAAATTAATAATAAAAAATGCTGAAAAAAATATATAAAATGGTGGCTAAGTGATTGGTACACAGAATATCTCAAAATCAATAGTGTGCTAGTGAAAAAATGCGCAAAGAAAGTGGTCAAAAATGCATAAGAAAAAACATCCACTGAGTCCTTAAGAAGCGCATAGAGGTATATCAGTCCAAAATAGTGATGAGGTGCCAAAATCACAGGTGCGACCGGTTGGATGATTCTTAGAGTGAGGACTATGGTGCTCCCCTATTCAGTGGGTCCGGTGCTCCCCTTTCTAGTAAATACCGAGCTTACCAGAAAGTGCTACCCCTACAGGGGTAGAGCGCAGGTCGATATTTGTAGGGATCGCTCCCAAAGCAGAGGGGTCCGGTCACCTGGTCCACTTCTAATATTCCAATTGCCCGAGTCACAACTAATTGGCGTGTTAGTAGGGGTGTTCCAACATTAATGCTCCAACCAAGCCATTCCAGGACATGTATATAAATAAAGAAAGATGCCTCCAAATGGTGAAATACCGCTAGACTTTTATTAAAAACATCCAAGATAAAAGCAGGTACTCACATAAAAAACAATGCTAACGATCCCTCAGGACTTAGGAGCCGCAAGGTCCTCTCTGGCGGTGGGGTGATGAACGGTAAGCGTTCTCCCGACCGGAGCTGCGTCCCAAGCCGATCAATACAATGCAAGCGGAAGTGATGCGGTGCGCACTCTACATGTTTCGTCGTATGACGTCATCAGGAGTAGCGCTGGCCACATCAATTCCGCTTCCTTAAGTGTAGAGTGGTTGCCAGGCAACCCGATTCAACTAAAAACGCCTATTGGTCAACGGACCAATCGGAAAAAAGCTAGGAGTATGATCATCAGTTGCTAGGAAGAACCTCTTAATACAATGCACATTAATCCGAGGGCCAATCAGAAAAAACGGTTGTCCTTTGTCATCAGTTGCTGGGAGAAAACTGATGCTGATTGGCTCCTACGATAAGTGGTGAGGATATTCACTACACAGGGGAATTCCGGTTGGTTAAGCCAGCCCCGGAACTATCTGCAGACTAGGTGATGATACTTATTCATAAGGGACGGTGTATACTCAGCAATAAATGATGGTGAACAGTTCTAAATTGGTCCGAAAAAACGGACACAAAAAGGAAACAAAAAACGGAAACAAAAAACAAAAAACTGTGGAACAAGAAATCTAATACTAGAAAAATGCCCTCATTATAACTCCGAATAAATCAGATAATCATAATGAGAAGTCTGGTAGCCTGGCAATCATTCCATGTCTGTATAAGTATAACAAATCTATCCAGTGCATATGGAACAAACAGGGAGAAACTCTAATCATATATGTCTATATATATATATATAATCATATATGTCTATGGACAATAATTTCACAAAACAGCCGATTCCCATATATAATCTTAGGGGGGCATATATAGGGTTCATTAGATCTCAGATATATGGTGTGGACGCCAATTCACTTTACACCAGTATCAAACAGAAAGATGGACTCAAAGGAGTAAAAAAAGCGTTACATGAGAGATCAGACCTCAAACAGACACAAATTGATTACATTTTAGAAGGACTGGAACTTGCAATGTCCAATAATTACTTTTGGCATGATAAAAATTTCTATGTTCAGACCAGGGGCGTCGCTATGGGGGCACGCTACGCCCCAAGCGTCGCCAACCTATTTATGGATTTACTGGAAGAGGAGCTAGTTTATAAAATAACAAGACCCAATTTATGTTTTTATCGGAGATACATTGATGATGTTTTTATGCTATGGAAGGGATCACAACATACTTTGGACATGTTCATTGAAGAATTAAATAATAACAAATATGGGATCAAATTTACCGGCAATCAAAGCACGACTCAAATCGATTTCCTGGACCTACAACTATATAAAGAACAGGAGAAGTTGCAAACAAGGACTTTTTTCAAAGCAACTGACAAAAATGGCTATATCCCGATAACAAGTTGCCACCATCCCAAGTGGAAACAGAACATACCCAAGGGCCAATACATGAGACTCCGACGAAACTGCGGAAAAATTGAAGAATACGAAGAGCAAGCTAAAATTCTTACGGAAAGATTCACGGAAAAGGGCTATAGAAAAGAATCACTAGAGATCACCAAAAACCAAGTGAGGGATATGAACAGAGAAACTCTACTCACTGAAAAAGTAAGAAATAAAAACACTGACTTTGATTATGCTTTTGTCACTGGATATAATAACCAACACAGGAAGATGGAAAAGATTATCAAAAAATATTGGCCTATCCTGAAATCAGACAGGACTCTGGCCAAAATCCTCCCAAGTAGGCCCAAATTTATATACCGCAAGGCACCGTCCTTACGAAACAGACTAGTGCACAATGTGGTAGATCCACCGAAAGAGGTACGGATTTTTCCCGATATGAAAGGGTTCATACGGTGTCGGAGATGCCTGGCCTGTAAGAACAACACACGACAACCAAGGAAGATCACAGAATTTAAATCATGCGTAAATAGAAAAAATTTTAAAATTAACAAACTTATTACATGCTATAGTACACACGTGACTTATGTTGTGGAATGCCCATGCCGACGGCAATATGTGGGAAGAACAACCAGGCCTCTATACGTCCGCATTAGGGAACATATCAAAAATATTAAAAAGGGTTTCCCCAAGCATGGCCTATCGAGACACTATTTAGAGGCACATAATAAGAATCCACAAGGCCTAATTTTTTATGGCATCGACACCATAAGAGAACACTGGAGAGGGGAAAACAAGACCAGAAAAATATCTAAAAACGAGACTAAATGGATTTATCAATTGGAATCGCTACAACCTGGAGGTTTAAACTTAGATATAGACCTGAACTGTTTTATATCCAATTTTTAATTATATTTATCTTTGATTCAATTTCACCCTCACTTCAGATCGAGTCTCTACCTCCCTTTTATCTTTCCAGATTTTAGACTCTTAAAGATCCCTGAGGACACTACATTATCAATTTTATACCCTTTATAGCTTTCTAGGATCCATAGGGAGCTCAAGATTTTTATTGTTTAATATAGGATGACTATAAATATGAACTTCTTACCATCCCTTCTGTTTGATGCCACCCTTCACTTTTATATTTGCATGTTCTTGTGCCTATTCTTTTACCACCCATATGGCACCAACCCAACTCTCCAGGACTTAGTTCCTGTATATACACCTTTTTCTCAAAGCACTGTCACTTTATCTATATCATCTCACGTCATAGTCGTTTAATTATTGATTGTCACTATGTTTATCAATGTTTTCTGAGTATTAATCAAGGTGGTGGGTATTGGTCTCTGTTCCCTCTCTTTGGGCCATTGACTAATTTCCCATGTTTCCAGATGTCACTCTCCATTGACACGGTTGGACAATACTCACTAGTTTTTACTAAATATTTTGATCCACCTTGATTTATAGACCAATATATATTTACTAAACATGTACATTTTTATTCACTTACGATATGTACCTTGGATTTTACTTACATCTGACTTCTCACTATATATATTTATTGGACACTAATTTTCTCTGTATGTTTAAGGGGATATCCTTTTTACCCAGTAATATAATAATTTTTTACCATTCCATATATATATCTTAAGAATTCATTTTTGAGACTGTATTTATTAGTATTATTATCCTTTTAATCTATTTTATACCATATATCTGAGATCTAATGAACCCTATATATGCCCCCCTAAGATTATATATGGGAATCGGCTGTTTTGTGAAATTATTGTCCATAGACATATATGATTAGAGTTTCTCCCTGTTTGTTCCATATGCACTGGATAGATTTGTTATACTTATACAGACATGGAATGATTGCCAGGCTACCAGACTTCTCATTATGATTATCTGATTTATTCGGAGTTATAATGAGGGCATTTTTCTAGTATTAGATTTCTTGTTCCACAGTTTTTTGTTTTTTGTTTCCGTTTTTTGTTTCCTTTTTGTGTCCGTTTTTTCGGACCAATTTAGAACTGTTCACCATCATTTATTGCTGAGTATACACCGTCCCTTATGAATAAGTATCATCACCTAGTCTGCAGATAGTTCCGGGGCTGGCTTAACCAACCGGAATTCCCCTGTGTAGTGAATATCCTCACCACTTATCGTAGGAGCCAATCAGCATCAGTTTTCTCCCAGCAACTGATGACAAAGGACAACCGTTTTTTCTGATTGGCCCTCGGATTAATGTGCATTGTATTAAGAGGTTCTTCCTAGCAACTGATGATCATACTCCTAGTTTTTTTCCGATTGGTCCGTTGACCAATAGGCGTTTTTAGTTGAATCGGGTTGCCTGGCAACCACTCTACACTTAAGGAAGCGGAATTGATGTGGCCAGCGCTACTCCTGATGACGTCATACGACGAAACATGTAGAGTGCGCACCGCATCACTTCCGCTTGCATTGTATTGATCGGCTTGGGACGCAGCTCTGGTCGGGAGAACGCTTACCGTTCATCACCCCACCGCCAGAGAGGACCTTGCGGCTCCTAAGTCCTGAGGGATCGTTAGCATTGTTTTTTATGTGAGTACCTGCTTTTATCTTGGATGTTTTTAATAAAAGTCTAGCGGTATTTCACCATTTGGAGGCATCTTTCTTTATTTATATACATGTCCTGGAATGGCTTGGTTGGAGCATTAATGTTGGAACACCCCTACTAACACGCCAATTAGTTGTGACTCGGGCAATTGGAATATTAGAAGTGGACCAGGTGACCGGACCCCTCTGCTTTGGGAGCGATCCCTACAAATATCGACCTGCGCTCTACCCCTGTAGGGGTAGCACTTTCTGGTAAGCTCGGTATTTACTAGAAAGGGGAGCACCGGACCCACTGAATAGGGGAGCACCATAGTCCTCACTCTAAGAATCATCCAACCGGTCGCACCTGTGATTTTGGCACCTCATCACTATTTTGGACTGATATACCTCTATGCGCTTCTTAAGGACTCAGTGGATGTTTTTTCTTATGCATTTTTGACCACTTTCTTTGCGCATTTTTTCACTAGCACACTATTGATTTTGAGATATTCTGTGTACCAATCACTTAGCCACCATTTTATATATTTTTTTCAGCATTTTTTATTATTAATTTTTTGGATTTATTTTCCTCCATCTGTGGCCCACCCCATTGTCATTTTTGGGGAACCATATTGGGCACTCTCTCTTCCCAGGCTTGGGATTGAGGTTTCTTTTCCTTTTTTGCACATGTCACTTTATGGTCACTCAAGTCACTGTAAAAAAATTTATATATACTAATTTTTTTTACTCTACCTTTTTATTATCACTTATACACCTGTGTTACATATCACCTAATAGTCACTGCACTATAATACCATTTTTGAATTTATATATTTATTTATTGTTTTAACACCACCACTTCACCCTCACTTGAAGGGCACTATATATATATATATATATATCTTTTTACTAGAGTATATTGTGGATGTATATGTCACCTTCTTTTTTTGCATACCGATTTACTTTTATACATTTAAATATTGGGCTTTAGGTTTTATGCTCTTACACTTTATTCCTGTTTTTACCTCATTTAAAACCTCACTTATTTATTTAATATCCATTTTTTCAAACGTGCATAATAGTTATAATATTTGTGACATCTGTGTTGTCTATACTAGCTTCTACCTTCCACACTTCTAAACGCATATATTGGCAGCGCCAAGCACTTCTTCTTTTTTCCTCTATATATCTAATATAATCTCTAGTGGGTTATATTCTGAAGTGGGCTGCAGCCAATCGCTTTTTTCTACCCCCTCCCTTCGATATTATCCTAAGCGCGGATTCTTTTCCACTCTTGATTCATTGGGTTATGCTGCCCGTCACAGGAGTAGGACACTTTGCAGGAAACAGTTTTACCATGCCTATGGGGGCAGTCCCAGGGGGTATACTCCCACCTTCTGCTATAGGCATTCAGTTTTTTTTCTGCCTAGTCAGGAGTAAGGACCTAGTTCCTTGTTGAGATTTCTGGTTCTAGCATTTTTTCTTTTTTTAAACTGATTTTTTTTCCTCTTTTGTTATATTCTGTTTCTGTGAAAACTACAATCAACTGCTGGACTGGGCAATGAACTGGATATTCTAGATCCCGTCCGGCCAGCGGAGGTGTGCAGACCTCACTCTGCGATAGGTCGGCCGTGACATAACCCCACTGGACGGGGGGCTGGCCTGCGAGTTAAACATCTCACGAGGACACATACGACCTGGTCTAGGCCTGAGTGGCAGTTTGCCTCCTGGCACGCAGCACCCACATTCCGATGGAGAGATGGTCTGCCTGGAGCAGTGCCCACTAGGTTCCTTGGTATGGTAAGTAGTGTCCCCCCAGCCCCTCTAAATTTGGGTCACACTGTGGGTATTTCAGCCCCCCCATTACCCCCCCCCCTGGGTGCGGTTATGAGCTGTCTGTTGCCACATGCTCTTCAGGGGAGCTGTTTGGAGTTGCTGTTTGGTTGAGCTGCCATTCATTCTTGCCATCATTATTGTGTGGGCGAGGGTACCCTGCCTGCACGTCCGTGTCACGGTGGGTGGCCCCCCTTTATGTCCTCTATGTTGGGCTCAGAGGGCAACCCCCTTGCTTTTTGCAGGGTTTCATGGGTGGTCCATTTGTGGACCCTTGGCGGCCTCCCCTGATTATGTTTCGGGGTGAGCTTAGTATGTAGTGATCCTACTGGGTCTGTGTCCACGCACTTCAAGTGCTGTGATAGTGAGAATGATTCCTCTTCTACTACAGCCTGGCGCTGGTGGAGGCATTGATTGTATCAGTGCGGCTAACTTTAAAAATGGAGTATGCAGCTTCTGCTGCTGCTTCGATGGCACCAGTGCCCCTTTTGGTACCCGCAGCTCCTCAAAAGTGGCAAAAGAATTCCCTTTTCCCGCCTACTTTGACAATATTTTCGCGAGTCAGTGGGGTTGTCCTAAACGCCATATGGCGGTGCCTAAGCGTTTCCCTAGACGGTATCTCTTTGAGGAGTCTCTGTTAAATAGGTGGACAGTCCCACCTGTGGTGGACTCTCAGGTTTCCAGGCAGAATAAATCCACCCTAATTCCGGTGGAGGAGTCTCCGGCTTTTAAAGATCCATTTGACCGGAGAGCCGAGACTTTGGTGGCTGGTTAGGTTTCTGAGGCTGGCGTTCACCATAGCTTTGGTGTTCCAGACTATCGGAATGGACAAAAGATTTTGCGCCAGGATCTGGAGGGGGAACAGTTTATCCCTGCCTTTGCGGAGCTGGCGGTCCAGTTGGTCCAGGGGTTGATGTTCGTCTGTGATGTCTCTCTGGATGCGGCTCCCTTAGTCTCTAGGCTGTCCGTGACAGCAATGGTCCTTCAGCGCAGGAGATGGCTGAAATGCTGGTCTGCGGACCAGACTTCCAAGAAGGCCTATTCTGATCTTCCCTTTGTGGGGGATCGCCTGTTCGGGTTTCCTCCCTGGATGATATCATTAACCACTTAAGGCATATCAATGTATCCCTACGTCGGCTGACTTTAAGTCGTTGTACCGGGGTGATGCCTCTAGCTAGAGGCATCATCCCGGTTCCATTTTTTAGAGCCGGCGGTCGGTTTTCCGGCGGTAATGACCGATGTGGCTCGGGAGCCGCTCGATCGTTACCCCAGCTAGTGGGAGGGGACAACCCCCCTCCCGCCTCCGGCGGCCCTGCCCGGGTCTCCCGTCCCACCGGGATACCCGAGCAACCAGCCAGCGCATCCGCAGGCTGGATGGAGTCCCGATCCGACTTCAATCGGGCCTCCGATTTTGTAACCCGGAGGCGGAATCCATGAAGTCACGTCCGAGTTACTTGGCTGCTAAAGTATTTAAAAAGTGAGTGTATTCAAAAATGCAGTTTTCTGCGTTTTGAATACATGGAAGTGTAATGGAGGGATCTTGTAGACCCCCGATCCCTCCATAAATAGTACCTGTCACTGCCCCTGTCACCGTGAGTTTGTGCACGAAAAAAACGTATACGGAAGTCGCGCCCGCAAATGAAATCGCTGTTCAAACCACACATGTGAGGTATTGCCGTGATCGCCAGAGCAGGAGCAATAATTTAAAAAAAAGAGCTACTCTGTAACTCTAAACTGGTAACCGTTAAACAATTTTAATGCATCGCCTATGGAGATTTTTATTGACCTTGGAGGTTGCCATTCCGTGGGTGTGCGCAATTTTAAACTGTAACATGTTGGGTATATATTTCCTCGACGTGACATCATCTTTCGCAATATACAAAAAAAATGGGCTAACTTTACTGTTTAGTTTTTTTTAAATGCAGTGAAATGTAATTTTACGTCATTTTTCCCAAATTGAAAGACCGCTCCTCAAATACCGCGTGACAAAAAATATTGCAATTTACAAACAATATTGCAATGACCGCCAATTTATTCTCCAGAGTCTTTGCTAAAAATATATATATATATATTTAATGTATTGGGGTTCTAAGTAGTTTTCTTGCAAAAAATACTGATTTTAACTTGTGAACAAAATGTGTCAAAAATGGGCTCGGTCCTTAAGTGGTTAAACAGGATCTCGAGACAAGGGATCTAAGTCTGTAAGGACCTCCTCCGGAGGTTCCAATAGGACCTGGTCTGGTAAGCTGAGAGCGGATCCTTCTGATCCGTGGACCTCTCTTATTCAAGTCAGGTGGGTCCACAAGCTGATTCTGTCCGGCTACAGGATCGAGTTACGGGCTTGTCCTCCAGAGAGGTTCTTTCCTTCTAACTTGCGTTTATTTCCAGACCGCCTGCGAGGTCTCTTCAGGGTGGTGCAAGACTTGCTACCTCAAGGGATGATTGTTCAGATTCCAGAATCGGAACGTTTTCAAGGGGTTTCTTCAAACCTGTTTACAGTTCCCAGGAAGTAAGACAGGGAATGTCCAATCCTGGACCTCAAAGCTCTGAACCGCTTTATGCGGGTACAAAAGTTCCGAATGGAGTCCATTCGTACTGTAGTGGCATCCCTACATCAAGGGGATCTTCTGGCCTCTATAAATATAAAGGACACTTACCTTCATATTCTGACATATGTCGGTCATCTGCGCTTCCTCCGCTTCCTGTGGGCAAGGAGCATTATCAATTTGTGGCATTACCCTTTGGTCTCGCCTCAGCTCCTTGGGTCTTCATAAAGTGTTGGCCCTGGTTTTGGCATTGTTGCGCCAGTGGGGGATTGCGATACTGGAGCACCTGGACGATTATCAAAGTCTCCGACTGCTCTGACGCACAACCTGGAGATTACTGTGCGTACTCTGCAGGAGTTCGTTTGGAAATTGAATTTTCAGGAATCTGCTCTGGTTCCATCCACCAAGTTTGACTATCTGGGTCTGCCTCTGGACTCGGCCTCAGCCAGGGTGTTTCTCCCGTGGGACAAGCTCCCAAAGCTGCAGGATGCAATTTGGCTCCTGTTGTCCAGCAGTCGGTCATCTCTCAGGACTTGCATGCGGGTGCTGGGCCTGATGGTGTCTGCCTTCGAGGCGGTTCCGTTTGCACAGTTCCTCACGAGACCTCTGCAAAGGGAGATTCTTGCTAGCTGGGACAAGAATCCAAAGTCTCTTGAAATGTTTCCTTTCCCTGTACTGGATGGTGGTCACCACAATCGGACAAGGCCACGGCCGTGGCTTATGTCTATCACCAAGGGGGCACATGAAGTGTAGTCAACATTCTAAGGTGGGCAGAACGCTTAGTTCCAGTCCTCTCTGCTATGCATATTCCAGGGGTGGAAAATTGGCAGGCGGATTATCTCTGTCGTCAGGCATTGGAACATGGAGAATGGTCACTTCCTCCGGAGCTGTTTCATCAGTTGGGTCTCAGGTGGGGAACTCCTGAGGTGGACCTGTTGGCCTCTTCTCTCAACAGGAAGGTACAGAGGTTTGTGGCAAGGTCTCGGGATCCTCTGGCCAATGCCACAGACATACTGATGGCTCCTTGGGGCCAGTATCATCTGAGATATGCCTTTCCCTCTCTAAAAACTTCTGCCAAGACTCCTGCGAAGGATCGAGGCAGAAGGGATTCCGGCCATCCTAGTAAGACCAGACTGGCCCCACTGGTCTTGGTAAGCAGATCTGATACGGATGGTCACCGATGCTCCTTGGAGACTTCCCCTCAGAGAAGATCTGTTGGCCTAATGGCCAATTTTCTATCTTGCTTTACAGCCGCTGGCTTTAACGGCATGGCTGTCGAATGCCAGGTACTGAAGGATAGAGGGTTGTCTGAATCAGTGATTCCCACACTGCTAAAAGCTAGCAAATCTACCTCTAGGAAGATTTACCATTGCGTTTCAAAAGCGTATATTGCGTGGTGTCCTTTTTGGTGGCTCGGAGTTTGGCTTTCCTCCACCGAGGTGTTGAGCAGCATCTGGCCTTGGGTACCATCAAGGGCCAGGTTTTGGCCTTGGCGGTTTTCTTTCAACATTCTTTGGCCATGCATTCTTTGATTTGCATCTTTATTCCAGGGGTTCGCCACTTGTCGGTCCTTGTTGACTCCGTGGGACCTCAATTTGGTGCTGTCGGTTTTCCAGAAAATATTCATGGGATTCCTCTGCTTACATTGTCCCAGAAGGTGGCCTTCTTGGTGGCTATTACTTCTGCATGCAGGGTGTCGGAGCTGGCAGCGTTGTCTTGTCGTTCACCTTGCCTGGTGGTTCACAGAAATAAAGTGGTGCTTTGACCCTGTCAGTGGTTCCTTCCTAAGGTTGTTTTTGGTTTCCTTCTGCATGAAGACATGGTGTTGCCTTCCCTGTGTCCTAAGCCTAAACATCCTAGGAAGATTGCCTTGCATTCTCTGGATATGGTCCGGGCGTTCAAGGTGTACCTAGTGGCTATCAAGTCCTTTAGTAAATCAGATTCACTATTTGTACATACGGATGGATCCCGAAAAGGGTTGGCCGCATCTACCGCAACCATTTCGGGATGGATCAGACAGATGGTGGTGCAGGCCTGTTCAATTAAGTGTCAGGTTCCTTTCCCTGTTAAGGCACATTTCTACTCGGGCGCTTAGTGCCCCTTGGTCCTCCCGTCATCAGGCATCAGTGATGCAGGTTTGCACGGTAGCCACCTGGTCGTCCGTGCACACTTTCCCAAAATTTTATAAAGTGGATATTTTGGCATCTGCGGATGCTGCCTTTGGCGGGAAGGTTTTTCAGGCCGCTGTTTAAGAGGACCTGGTCCTCTTTGAGGGTGTATTTTTTCAGGTGAGGGGGGCAGCATAACCCAATGATTAAGAAGATTCTGGAGCTGTGTCCGTTAATGAACATCAGAGAAAAGGATTTTACGGTAAGACAAAAGTCAATTTTTTTAAAATGATACTATTATTATAGTATTATAATTATTATTATATTATTATTATTATAATATTATGTATTATTTGTAAATGTCAATTTTCACTACAATCACTAAACTACGGGATTTTTCCCTTGCAAAATGAAGCACAATGGCTAAGTGGTTAGCACTTCCGCATAGCAGCACTAGGGTAGCATGTTTGAATTCCAATCACAGCACTGGGTACTCTGGTTTCCTCCCACACTCCAAAGACATGCTGATACGTTATTTGGATCCTGTCAAAAATTAGCCCTAGTATGTGTGTGTTAGGGACCCTAGATTGCAAGCTCCTTGAGGGTAGGGACTGCTGTGAATGTGCAATATATATGTGAAGTGCTTCATAAATTAACAGCGCTATATAAGTACCTATAATAAAATTTCCTTGCAAAGTGAGCAGCTTTTTGATTAGTAAATCAAACCATAAATGTCTAATGTTGACCTTTTTTTGGATATTTTTGTGGAAATAATACTAAACATTCATGTGTAACTACGTTTAAAGAAACCTCAAGCTAACTTGCTAGCAACGAGCGATAATAGACTGGGAGCATTTTGTCTTCTTTATGGCTATTATTTGGCTCAGTAAGCATTCAGCTCAAGACTAAAAAGATCCAGAAAACTGACACAGCCACTTGTCTGCAGTAAAGGAGGCAGCATGTGCTGGCAGATTGCTTGATACTGTGGTGTAGTCCATCAGCTGAGTGAATGAACCGTGCTGCCAAACAATAATGCTTCTTGGAAACACTTAATTTCCTGCTCTATGGGCAGAGCTGACAAGAGAAACTCTACTGAATTTACAGAGGCAGCAAGTGCATTGATGGAGAGGTCTTGTGGTTCTGTTGTTGATGTTTTCTGCTCTTAGGCTTACATTAAATATTGGAAACATGAGAAAAGTGAGGATCTAAAGTGACAAAAAAGGTGACTAAAAGCTAAATTAAATTATAAGCCAATTTAACACTGCTATTTCAATTATAGGTGACATTGGATGAGCATAATCACTTGTTAGCTTCTTAGGCCTTGTTCACACGGGTGTACTATAGCATATACCTATGTGAGGGCTGTGAGTGCCACAGGTGTTCCATGCATCCCTGTGCAGGCATTCTTATTCATGTCAATGGAATGAATTGGCTGCATGGACACAGCTGCTGCTACCAGTTTGATATCTAGGTAGGTGCATAGCCTCAAATGCAGACAGGGTGCAGAACACCTGTGCATCCCCGTGTGGGTAAACGTGTGCGCATTCTGTAGTATGTATATCTCTTCGAGAGCTAAATGCTAGGTTTTCATCTCCTGCCATATGGCTCTATTCCTATCCATCTAGAAGTTTTGAACATTACATTTCTCTTTGCTCCATAATGTTAAATAAGGCCTTTTTCACCTGCACAGGTGTTCCGTTCCTGCATCCCTGTGTGGGTAATTCCATTCATGTAATTTGGGATTCAGCAGCTGCAAAGATACAGCTGCTGCTCCCAATGGGACATCCGTGCAGGTGTGGGAGCACCGAATGCATCCTGGGTCCCAATTGATAGGGACTGCCTGCACAAGGATGCATAGAACATCTGTGCATCCCGGTTCGGGTAGGCATGGCTGTCAGATATACCCTGTGTGAACAAGGCCTAAGGGCTGGTTCATACCAAAAATTATTCATTCCAGAATGCTTGCGCCTTTACATGTGTTTTTGAAACATTTTATTGAAATTTTGATGTGTTTTTTATGCATTCTGGTGTGCTTTTTCCTTCTTTTTTCCCTCCTTTTTTTCATCTCAATTAAGGACATGTACATTCCAGTGCATTTATGGGGTGTCTACATGCATTCCGGTGTGTTTAATGCATTTTGCTGCGTTACAGATGAATTCCAAACGGAACAAATGCAGCATGTTTTACTTTAACTACATTGGATCTCACTGCACTACTGCACTTTACTGGTGTAAACTAAGATTGGAATACATGGAAAACACTGCTCATGTGTTCTTGATGCAAATAAGAACCAGCTTTAAATGTAAAATACCTCTTTGTAATCACCCTGGTGGCTGGCAGACCTGGCAACTAAAACCCAGAGATATGACCACAAGGAAGTTTAAGAAAACACTAGGTTGCCTAACTCTCCAGCATGTACCAAAAACTGAAATATTGGTTTTAGGTTTTAGTATGACTGACTGTGTAACCCACAGAAATACAGTGGGTAAGTAAACCTAATAACTAAGCTGACCTGTATATGTATTCTGCTTGGTAGCGACATGAGTAGCAGAGGCAGATACAGTATCTCATAAAAGTTAATACACCCTCACTTTTTTGTAAATATTTTATTATATCTTTTTATGTGACAACACTGAAGAAATTACACTTTGCTACAATGTAAAGTAGTGAGTGTATAGCTTGTATAACAGTTGTTACCCTAACAATATGAAATAACAAAAAAAAAACAAAATATTAAAACATTGAAGGAAAAAAACTATTAAAACTAAGAACACAGATTTGTTGAACCTTCTTCAACAAAAGAACACAAGAGGCAGCCTGAATCAAGCTAGTCCTTTGTGTCTTTAAAACAAAAAACTAGAAATTGTGAGATTTTTCAAAACTCAACAATAAAAACGACACCCTTTCAGTGGTTTTCAAATAACAACTTCATCCATGAAGCCACCGCAAGACATGATGCTTGGTAAGCTTTCACAGAACAAAACAAAAAATAAAAACAAAATTTTCCCGTTAAAGATATATCCTCCCAATTACAGTGTCCGGTCTGCAAAAGTTCATCTGATATATATAACCATAATTATGGGAAATTTTTAAAAAAAAAAAAACTCTGTGGTGTATCCTTTTCTAATACCCACTAAAACAATTTTTCATTGTTTTTCCTAGATTAATTGCTGTGGCCTTCAGACTACCGGGAAACTGCCTCAGTTTAAACTCAGCTCAATAACCTTACACAAATTTGCTGTATTAAATATTTTCAGACTGTTCAATGTTTCATGGTTGCCAATTATGTTACCCTAACAATATGAGAGTTAATTTATCTCAGACAATATTTGGGTTAAAAATGAGAGTTCTATGACTGTGAATGAAAACTTTAACACAACAATTATTTATTTGTATATGGTTTGAAAAGCCTACGTAATTTACAACAATCCAACTATTGTACATACTACAAAATGTATAATATTCCTAGTTTAACTGAAAAAATACAATGCATAGAGTATAGACTCATATACACACACACTATGACCGACACAAATAAAATATACAATGTAAACCCTTAATCCTTCATAATTACCTTTAGTGATGGCTCTCGCTCTCCCATGCCAAACAGGAAGTCACTCTATCTCATCTTGGCTAATATAGACCCATCTCCCATAGCCTTGTATAGGGCAATTCTCATTGGTTCAGCTATCATGCCCTATCACTTCCTCTGGGCGTATCTCGTTAAGGATAGGACCATTTCCCCCTCCCATAGTTACGCCTCTTTCTAACCACTCCTTTCTGTTGGGGGGGGGGGGGGATTTACTCCTTCCTGTGTGCATTGGCTCCAGAAAGTCTGCCTTCCCGAGATGTAGTTACAAGATGATACTATCTATGTGTTTACATGTAAATAGCAGTTGCCCCCTGGTAGCTCAGGCATGCATTTTAAATGGACTGGTTAAACAGGTTCCTAGAACTGAGTGCCAACTGGAAGTCACACAACTTCATATAAGTGACAATCATCTCTCAACTAAATGTAAAATCAAACTCAGTATCTCATACATGTATATATATATTTACATTAATATATTTACAATCTCTGATGGAGTTTTATACATAAACCCCTCATCATCACAACACGGTAAGGCAGATTACGCCTAAATTCAATATGGCAACACAGTGTAAATTTGCTTTCCCCTCAAAATACCTCTACACACAGCCATTAATGTCTAAACCGTTGGCAACAAAAGTGAGCACACCCCTTAATGAAAATGTCCAAATTGGGCCCAATTAGCCATTTTCCCTCCCCGGTGTCATGTAACTCATTAGTGTTACAAGGTCTCAGGTGTGAATGGGGAGCAGGTGTGTTAAATTTGGTGTTATTGCTCTCACTCTCTCATACTGGTTACTGGAAGCTCAATATGGCACCTCATCACAAAAACCTCTCTGAGGATCTAAAAAAAATGGTTGCTCTACATAAAGATGGCCTAGGCTATAAGAAGATTGCCAAGACCCTAAAACTGTCCTGCAGCACAGTGGCCAAGACCATACATCGGTTTAACAGGACAGGTTCCACTCAGAACAGGCCTCACCATGGTCGACCAAAGAAGTTGAGTGCACGCACTCAGCGTCCTATCCAGAGGTTGTCTTTGGGAAGTAGACATATAAGTGTTGCCAGCATTGCCATACGCCGCACACTGCATAAAAATGGTCTGCATGGTTGTCGTCCCAGAAGGAAGCCTCATCTAAAGATGATGCACAAGAAAGCCCGCAAACAGTTTGCTGAAGACAAGCAGACAAAGGACATGGATTACTGAAGCCATGTCCTGTGGTCTGATGAGACCCAAGATAAACTTATTTGGTTCAGATGGTGCAAAGCGGGTAGCAAAGTGTCCTTTCTTCAGTGTTGTCACATGAAAAGATAAATTAAAATATTTAAAAAATGTGAGGGGTATACTTTTGTGCGATACTGTATGACACCTGTTAATTCAGCTCTGAAAAGTGCTTGTTACACCAGTGGGTGAAAAATCATTTTGGTATACTGTCTATAAAAGACAAGGAGGGAAAAATGTGTTGGTGATTAGGGATGATCGAACGGTTCGGGTCCACCATCGGTTCGGCCCGAACATTGGGTGTTCGAGGTTCGGCCGAATTTAGAACTTTTTGCCCAAAAAGTTCGGAATTCGGCAACCAGAACCGCCCAAAAGGCAATGCTTCAGGAAATGGGCTTTAAAAGCCCGTGATTGGACCAGAACCATTAGCAAAAGCCAATTGAGGGGGCAGGAGAATGCTAGGAATGTGATTGGAGTGACTAGGGGGTCCCTAGACCAATCATTAGTGAATACGCCCCCCAGTATATAAGATCGCCCCCGCCATATTCCCAGCATTGTTATACTGGACATGGAAGAGAGTGGAAGCAGTTCTGTTAATTTTACTTTAAAAGTGTCATTTAGCTATTTTTAGTGTGAGGAAAGGGATATCTAGTGTAGTTAGAGTGCTCCTTTACACTTAAGTTAGCTTCAAAAATTTAGTTTCTGTAGGGAAAGTGTTAAGTGTCAGGGGACCGTAGTGTAGTGTAGGGTTAACTGACAGTGACTGCTATGGCAGGGTGACAAAACCCTTCCATAGCAGGGTGACCGCTATAGAGAAATGATCATTTCTCTGTGTTGCTTCGGGACAGGCATGTGGCTTCTCACCAGCAAGCATTTTTTAATGCTGCAGGGGCTGCCACTGCCAGTGCTTTTTTGAGGACATGTTTGATGTCAGACATGACATCTGAATATGTGTATAGGGGGAATATATAGACATATATGTCTGAATATATACCCCTAGACATATATAGGTGTGATAGTAGCAGAAATAAATGCTTGCGCTAATGAAATCATTTACAGTAATATATTTCTGCTACTATCACACCTATATATGTCTAGGGGTATATATTCAGACATATATGCCTATATATACCCCCTATACACATGTTCAGATGTTTTGCCTGCCTCAAAAGAACCCCAAAAAATGCCAAAAAAACGCTAGCGTCAAAAAAAAAAGATGCCCAGGTGTGTTTTTGCTGGCATTTATTGGGGGGTTTTGGAGGCAGGCAAAACATCAGAACTTGTGCACAGTACCACTATACACAAGTTCAGATGTTTTGCCTGCCTCAAAAGAACCCCAAAAAATGCCAAAAAAACGCTAGCGTCAAAAAAAAAAATGCCCAGGTGTGTTTTTGCTGGCATTTTTTGGGGGGTTTTGGAGGCAGGCAAAACATCAGAACTTGTGCACAGTACCACTATACACAAGTTCAGATGTTTTGCCTGCCTCAAAAGAACCCCAAAAAATGCCAAAAAAAACGCTAGCGTCAAAAAAAAATGCCCAGGTGTGTTTTTGCTGGCATTTTTTGGGGGGTTTTGGAGGCAGGCAAAACATCAGAACTTGTGCACAGTACCACTATACACAAGTTCAGATGTTTTTCCTGACTGCAAAGAACCCAAAAAAATGCCTGCTATTAAACCGGCAAGGTGTTACAGCAGAGAAGCCATATTCCTGTGCTTAAAGTTTTCTAATACAAACGATCTTTTTTTTTTCATGGTTCTGGACATGCTACAGACCTGAAACTTCACATGTACACTTTTTAGACCCCCCAGATACTAAATCCAAAGTAAAAATCAAAAAAATCTCTCTTTTTTTTTTTTTTTTAATTTTTCAATAATTGGCTTTTTTATCAAAAATGACAATTTTTAAGAACTTTTTTTTGTGTGATTAATAGTTAATGGGGCATGACCCAGAACCCTAGGCACTTTTTAGGGGCATTTATTGGGTTTTAGGGCTTAAAAATGGTGTTTTTTGATTACAGAAGTTCGGGTCCCATTGATTTCAATGGGGTTCTGAAATCCGGGCCGAACTTTCGTGAAGTTCGGGTGTTCTGGTCGAACCGAACTTTTCAAAAGTTCGATCATCCCTATTGGTGATATGATCACATTTACATTGATGGTCAGTTAGTTGTTTGTCAATAACCTATTACTATGTATTAAGGTGCTATTTGCAACTGTGCACATGTATAAATGTGCATTTTTACATTATTTTCTGTACTAAATACACATGTTGATGCACAGTTTTAACTGTGTTTTTGGATACTGGGCTGGTTTCTAGGAAATGTTTCCTACACTATGTAGTATAAGCACAAGTACAAATGCTTTCCATGCAATTTTCTTCATTTCTATACACATGTAAAGCAGATTGGTACGCAGAAAGAAAAAAAGCAAATGCTTTTAATGCAATAGGTATCCTCACTGGCTAAAAGTGAAGCTCAGAATGGGAGAGAGGGATGGCCAAGTTTGACTTTGATAGGAAAAGTATACATTTGCATTTGGCTATAGGTTTAGATCTATAGACCTAAGGTAAGTATATTGTATATACTTACCTAAATGTAACCTATGGAATGCATCACCAAGTTTGTTGGAATATACAATACATAAAACTATGCATAGGATTTCAGCTATTACTTAAGTGTTAGCATTGATTAATTATTTCAATTGTATGAATAAAAGAGTACATATGTGTGGCCAAATATGTCATACATACTGTACATTTTGGATTGTAACATTTTCATTTTGTAAATGCCCGTCCTGTAGTCCATAATATACCTTATGCAGTAATTTAAACCATCACCTTTTTAAATCAGATTGTATTATCTCCCAGGATAAGTCATCTTAGTTGCACTCCAGCAATTACATTTTATATGGGATTACCCTCCTCCTTCATTATGAGGTTTAATTAGCAGAACATTGTTTAGATTAAACAAGATTGAATTGTGACATTTCTCTGCACATAGAAAGGTGTTTCGTCTGGTAAAAAAATATTGTAAATGAATGGACTGAACAGTTATGACCTGATTTTATAGTGGCCTGGCTGGTTTTCTGTATTCTTTAGAGTGACCATCTGTCACATTGCCTAATGCCAAGTGCAGATTGAGACCGAGACGAAATGTTCACATTTGGAACACATTAAAGTACAGTTCTACTTTATCTATAAGTCTAATCATGTTTGTGAGTATTGGCTACCTGGTATTTTAAGCTCTTTTTTATTTAATGTATTCTCTTTGTCTTTTTAAGCCTGTGATCCTTCATGCCACACATGCTATTTGGACAGCAGCAGATGTGTAACCTGTGCCAAAGGCAGAATATTTCACCATGGAAAATGTGTCCTACAATGTCCGGCTGGCTATTATGCTGACTCCGATGCAGTGTGTACAGGTAAGATATATTGTCTCACTGGTGATCTTAGTCAAGACAACTGACAAATACACAAATTAAATATTACCACATTATGTTTTCCATGTAAATTAGGTGTTTGTTAACAAAAAAACCCCAGCATTTAAGGTGTAATAGTTTTTTAAACTTTATTGGGACCACTGGTAGATTAAAGTGTTAAACCCCAAAACCAAAAAATTCTAAAAAAAATGTTTAATATTTTTTTCCTTTATTTTCACCTGTTGGTCCAGCCAGTAGGTCTGTTATTTTTTTCAACTTGTCCAGCAAAATGGAAGTTAAAGGGTTGATGCAAACCATTTAACACTGACAGGTGCTTACAATGTTTAGCTATTATTTTTTAATGTAAAACCTTTATCCCAAAAGGAAAAATAACTGTTGCTTTATCTGCCCAAAAATGTTAGCTGGAGTTCAATTGCATTTGTCAAGGCCATCTAAATCTGCTAGTACATCTAACACTACCCTCTCTCTCCGGTTATAAGTATTTCTGCTGTCCAAAGTTGTTTCCACTATCACCCTAAGACAGAAAGTGTGTTACTTACTAGATCACCAGGTAAAATTAAAAGGAAAAAGCCTAAAAACAAATACAGCCACCACATTTAAAGATTGATAAGCTGAAATAAAATACATTTTCTTTTTGGGTTAAAAACCGCTTTAAACCATCTGCTGGTTATATTTTGTTGGCTATTTTAAGGAGAACTTCACTCTGTGTCTACCAGTAAGAAATGTATTTATATTTAATCTATTTTAATTGGCATTTTTTAATATAAAAATGTACCAACAGAAACATACCCAATGAAAAGTAATAGTGTGGAAGACATGTTTTGTCAATACAGGACAGTATGACTAAGTAACAAATATTCAACATACAGTAGGCGGTAGTAGCAGAATACTACAATCAGTGTAAGTATATGAAAACACAACCTTGGTATCTAGAACTAATATAATCAGACATGGTAAATGTGTTGGCGTAGGACCTGGTAGTGAAGCCATTACATACAGATAGGGAGGTAGTCTTCAAGGCAGTGGAAATGTATGTTTAATTTGCAGTAAGCCTGCTATTGCACTCAGGATCTATAACAGGGATCCTCAAACTACGGCCCTCCAGCTGTTGCAGGACTACACATCCCATGAGGCATTGTAAAACTATGACATTCACAGACATGACTAGGCGTGATGGGAATTGTAGTTCCTGAACAACTGGAGGGCCAAAGTTTGAAGACCCCTGATCTATAAGTTTGAAGTTATCATCATGCATTATGGTACCAACTAAGAAATGAGCAATGGACATGATAATAATAGTGAAAGATAGAGGTGAAAGAAGGAGAGAAAGAAAAAAAGAAAGGGGGGGGTATTGGGGAAGGGTTAGGGTAGGGGTAGATTTGGGGAAAGGGAAAAAAAAAATCCTTTTAGCTTTTGGCCAAGCTTGCAACTCAATGAATAGATCAAGACTGTAGAATCATACAGTCTTGATATACAGTATTCCTCCAAGTGATTTATCTCCATGCAAAACCCTATTGTTAGTTTTTTTTTAATTTTTTATTTAGTACGTTGTGCAATTGCAATACAGGTCTCAACAACAACACTTCGGACATACATTTTGGGCGTTACAACTCAACAATGATGTAAGACCAGACATTCCAAGCAGATGTAACAGACTTCTGGGCAACATCTAAAAAAACGCAGTTGACAGACGAGGCAGCTTGTACAGGTCCAATAGTAAGAAGCTGGAATAACAACCCGAATCTCGATCATAGTATCACAATTAATGAACATAGCTTAATAAAGCTTAATAAAAAACAAAAGGGGACCTCTCTTGCCTCCTTTATGAGGGGGGTAAGAAAGAAGAGAGGACAACAAAGAAAAGAAAAAAAAATTAAAGGAGGGGGAGGGGACAGAGAACTGGGAGGACATTAGAATCATAGGGGGAGTAGAGGGATGGGAAGGGCGGGGAGACTCAGCTCCATCTACTCACATCCCCTCCCCCAGGGGAGGCGACCAAAGGCCACAGCGCAGCATCATGCATTGGGGTCTTCTGTTCTAATTAAAAAAAAAACAAGTAAAGTCTGTCCATGACAACCAGGTATCTCTAAATGAATCCTCTCTTTCAGGAAGACACACTGTCAAGCTCTCCATTGTTCTGATTTCGTCTAGTCTGGAAAATCAATGTTTTAAAGTCGGCAGGGTAGTGAGCTTCCATAAGTCAGGGATAGATGCATGGGCAGCATTCAGTAAATGCACTGTCAGAGACTTTTTGTAACGGCGTACCATGCCAAGGTAAACTGATGTCAGTTGTTTGACATAATTTCTCACCCCCTTCCAGAGTTGGGTAAGCAAGGGGCACTTCCAAAACCTATTGTTAGTTTTGGATAGATGCTGTCTTTGTCCCCCTTTGGGGATATTCACCACCATTTTGTGTTGTTCAAGTATTTTTATTGCAAAAATAGGAAATTATAGAAGAGAAACACAATAGGCATAACACTGGAGTTTGGTTGGTGAGTGCATTGCAAATTGATGAAGAAAAGGGTACATAAATATCAACAACATGGTCCAAGAAGGAGGAATGTAACATACAGAAGTAGAGTGGTATACAAGGTGAAAGTATTTGTGGGCCAGTGATGCTATCAATAGTTACTATAGACCTGGCTGATCCAGAAGAAGAGGCCATCAAAGTTTCACCACTCGATTTTTACCAGTGACTATTGTCGCAGAAAAAGAAATTGGTGAGAAAT
Organism: Pelophylax lessonae; assembly: GCF_965119305.1. Classification (NCBI taxonomy): domain Eukaryota; kingdom Metazoa; phylum Chordata; class Amphibia; order Anura; family Ranidae; genus Pelophylax; species Pelophylax lessonae. The sequence continues at coordinate 523,825,038 of NC_138768.1, forward strand.
CCAAAATTATAGAGTTGACCTCCCCAAAAAAAAATGTAAGGGACAACTGTGTAAGAGGATAATTTCCCTCCCTTTGGGAGATTTCCTCTAACTTGCTTTACATCTCTGGGACAGGAAGCTCAGGGGAATTTCCCTATTGGTATACAGACAACAAAAATAACCTGGTAGTGATTTTATTTTTCGCTAAAAGTAAAAAAATAAGTTTTGGCTTTACATACACTCAAAGTCTCTAGTGTCTATCCAAAATGAAGATAAACTAGGGTGGAAGTCCCCAATTATGGTGTATTAAATAAGCCCATGTGTGCAGGGCAAAACATTTGAGCTCGCTGTTATGATTTTTTCCCACTTTATATTTGGCAAACAAACCAATATCAAGGAAAATGCAAAAATAAGCAAATAAATGTACTGAACATTTAATAGGGGAGACAGTTGTAGTTAATGCATTTTACAGATGTTAAGCAGTCTTTAGGTAATGATATTCATATGACCAGACAAAATTTAGAACGTATTATAAAACTGCAGTCTGTTTTATGACAGTAAAGGGACAAACTCAGCAAGAAAAAGGGACATTTATTTCTCCTTCCAAACAAACTGCTTCACCATTCAATCTTCATGTGAATTAAAGTACTAGCTGTCTTGTATTACTTGAGGCATGATTATGCTAGAAAGAAAAATAGTATCCTGGTTCCACAGCTCTTCAAAGATACATAGACATATTCTCAGCCAAGCTTGCACCTGACTTTATAATGGAAGCAATATATTGCACCTCTGTGACAATCATTCTGTAGTCTAAATAGGCTCATTTATACGCTCACTCTCCAAGATCTTTCCCTAAGCACTTTCTTGTTTTCTATGTCTAATTAGAACAATATATTAACATTCAGTGTAAATGAGGCTCAGGGATATTAGAGGCAGTGCGCCACACTGTACACTGACTGCATGCTGATGGTAGCATTAGGCCTCTGTATGAAGAATGTGAGAGGGTAATATTTATCCTGCTAAATTGAGGATTCTTGAGTAGCAGTCTTTTTTTGAAGAGTAGGAGAAGAAATCAAATTTGTGGAGATAAGATTGTGAACGACAAGCTATAAATGCCAGCTATTACCACTAATTTAATCTCATCTGTTACGATGTAAGTGACAAGAAACAGCTAACAGAATGTGAGTGTTGCATGAAAGGAATTTATGAGAAGCAGATAGTTTTCCAGTACCATAAAACTTAAGTTTCTACAGTATCCTTAGTTAGGATAAGCTCAGCTATCTGAGAATATGAAATTGCAATTTTCAGTTCATGTGGAAAGACATGAACATTATGGCCTTTTTTTGCCCATTTAGTCACATTTTCTGGTATAATAACGGATCTGTCCAGTTTGACACGTAACATTGCACAAGGCTGCACATTGCATGAATGAGCTAGGTTTTTGTTCATATACCTCTCATGCCTCTGTGGACTCTCTCAAAATGTCCTTTCTTTTGGTGATATGGACAGATAAAAAGACAAAGAAGTAGTTGATGAGAGTTCACATGATCTTCTCCCTGTGGCTCTTGATATTTGACCACTCCTTCTTTATGATCACTTTTTAGATTTAGTTTATTAGCATTTTATTTAGGGAATACATACACAATTTAGAGGACTGCAGTTTAAAGTGTCTGTTTAATCCAGTGCTATATTCTGTGAAGGTTTGTACTCACAGGCATTTTCTTTTTCTAAATTCAATTACCGTAACTTATGAGATATTTCTAGCATTTCCAGGTGTTCAGCAAACATTTACAGAGAGAAAAGTGTTTAAAGATTTTTTGTGAACAAATACATTAGCCTCTCCTGCATCTCAGGGAGAAGAAGTGTGACTAGAAAGAGGAAGCTTATATGTTTTATAAATTACACGAAGAACAGAGGAAATAAAAAAAAACCTAAGCATCTAGAAGATGGTTTATGATAAGATGTTTCATAAATTATTATAAAATGCTTTTGAAAGTTTAACTGGGGGTATTTGTTGGCTAATACAAGAATATGTGAGGAGGGTTGACACACATTGTATGCTCCATATTGCAGCTAATTAAGCATATCCAGCGAGACACTACTAAAATGCTGGGGAGTACTAGGCCATTGATTAACAGTGAAAATGAATTCTGTCTCTGCCTGAGAGAAATTGAGCTGTGTGTTGAAGGCTTGAAACATAAAATGTACTAAAATAGTTAAATACATCTATTTTAAAATTAGACTAAATTATATACTTATTCTCCAAAACAAATCCATGCACATTCACTAATTAACTACTTGCCGACCGCCGCAAGTAAATTTACTGCGGCGGTCAGCCCCGGCCAGGCAGAGTGACGTTAATTAACGTCACTCGCCTGTCACTCCTTTTAGAGCCAATAGCGGGCGAGCGCGCGCCCGCTGAGGCGCGCGCCCGCCTCGGCTCGTTCACGGAGGAGTGCGGGAGTGTGACTGGCGGACCCGATCACTACGATCGCCGGTACAGCGGGAGAAAGACAGAGCGGCTTATGTAAACAAGCCGCCTGTCATTCTCCCCTGTGTAAAAATGAAGATCAGACGGTTCTACTATGTAGAACCGTTGATCTTTGTTTTTACACTAGGAGACCTGTCCCTGCACAGTTAGAATCACATCCCTAGGACACACTTAACCCCTCCCTCTCCAATACAGTTAACCTCTTCCCTGCCAGTGTCATTTTTGCAGTAACAGTGCATATATATAGCACTGATTACTGCAGTAATGTCACTGGTACCCCCAAAAGTATCAAAAATGTCAGTCTAGGGTCCGATCTGTCCGCCGCAATGTCGCAGTACCGCAAAAAAATCGCAGATCGCCGCCATTACTCGTTAAAAAAAAACACCAAAAATGACAAAAATCTTTTCCTTAGTTAGTAAACGCAATAACTTTTGCGCAAACCAATCAAAATACGCTTTTTGCATTTTTTTTTACCAAACATATGTAGCGTAAAACAATTTGGCTGAAAATGTTAAAAAATTTTGATTTTTACATTTTTTTGGGGGTGAATTTCATATAAAAAAAAGTGAAAAATATTGTTATTTTTGCAAAAATTACGCTCTTTTTTTGTTTATAGCGCATGATCAAAAAATCGCACAGGTGATCAAATATGACCAAAAGAAAGCTCTGTTTGTGGGAAAAAAAGGACGTGAAATACGTTTAGGTATAGCGTCGCACGACCGCGCAATTGTCCATTAAAGTCACGCAGTAAAAAATCGCAAAAAACCCCCTGGTCAGGAAGGGGGTAAAATCTTCCGGGGCTTAAGTGGTTAATGGCCATGTAGTCTGTTTTGGATAGAATGAGGAAGTGATTGGCGCTACCTAATGGGGTGTTTGGGAAATCAGATTGTTTAAATGTTATTACGTCACTCCTAAGAATAAATTATGTACCTGGTGTTTGGTATGGAGTGTGTATATATATATCTAATGTAAATATGCGTGATAAAAACTAAAACATTAAAATCAGTGTGAATCCATATTAAGTGACAAGCATAAAAAATGAACAGTAAAAATATTTCGCGGTGCACACCTGGGAGTAGCATGCGTGCCAACCGCCGGATGTGCGTTCCGAGCCTCGGGATCCTTAGACGGAAGTGATGTGGTCACGCTCTCGACGCGTTTCGTCACACTGATGTCTTAGCTACTCCAGATGACGTCAGTGTGACGAAACGCGTCGAGAGCGTGACCACATCACTTCTGTCTAACGATTCCGAGGCTCGGAACGCACATCCGGCGGTTGGCACGCACGCTACTCCCAGGTGTGCACCGCGAGAGAGGAGGTTGCGGCTCCTATGCCAGACGGACGCGCTACAGGTTCATACTATATGTGAGTACATGTCTATTTTTATTGGAATAAAGAGTTTTTAAGCAATACTTCACTATCGGAGGCTCCTTTCCCTTTTTCCATACCCGGGGATTGCACTGGATATTTCCTTGCTGAACTGATACCGTAAGTCATTTACCCTGTGACGGAGTGAGACCGAGCAGAGGGAGGAAGCACATTAGAAGGGACCAGGTTGCCGGTGTATGGGAGCGATCCCCAATATCGACCCGCTATTCACCCCTGCAGGGGTACGGGAATCTGGTAAGCGCAAGACCCCAGGATTAGGGGAGCACCTTACCTTCCGCCCACTCACTGCACTCCGGGCATAGAGAAAATAGCACCTTAACCATTTTATATGGACTATATAATTATAGGACTTTTTGGATTCATTCACCAGTCTTGATTGCATGATATTTGGACATATCCGTTGTGTCGTTCTAAAGTGATACCCACCTTTTTTGCTGAATTTGCACAGTTTTTTCTCTTTCACAATTGCACCGTTGCACCTATTTATTGGCAGCTATATTTATTGCTAATATTTATTGCTTGTGTTGAACTCTCAGTTTATACCCACTACTGGAACTCTACACACCTACAGGCAAGAGTATATGCATCGATCTATTTCAAATAAGACATACTCCTATATTACCACACACTTGCAGTTTGCTTACTGATAAGGTAGAATTTAATGCTACTTGCACTCACTACTGCACATTAATTTTTCTATTTTTGGATTTATAAACACATTGTTTACTTTATTATTAGCTCCCAACTAGCAGATTTGCACACACCTGGATATTTATTTTGTTTATCCAATCTGGAAGAGCCCATTGCCGGCTTTTACACACATACCAGGGATATTAGATATATCCATTTATTCTTGTAACTAGCCACTAACCATACAGGGTTATCGCGGATTTTGCACATATTTATTTATCTCACACACATTGTGTAACACACCGATCATTCACTGCACCAAATTTGCACACGTTCACTTTGGGTCTGCACATATTTATTTATTTATACATCCGTTTATATCAACACGCAAATTGGTACTTGTATTTTTAGTGTTTGAACTTTATATACACAGAAATATTTTTACTGTTCATTTTTTATGCTTGTCACTTAATATGGATTCACACTGATTTTAATGTTTTAGTTTTTATCACGCATATTTACATTAGATATATATACACACTCCATACCAAACACCAGGTACTTAATTTATTCTTAGGAGTGACGTAATAACATTTAAACAATCTGATTTCCCAAACACCCCATTAGGTAGCCCCAATCACTTCCTCATTCTATCCATACATCTGATGCTTCCCTTCTAGGGTTGCATTTTCTGAAGTGGGCAGCAGCCAATTGTGGTGTTTATATATTTTCTATACACTCTTTATCCTAAGCGCAGATTTCTTCTACTTTTTTATGTAGTCTTTTTTGCATGTGTTTTTCTGTTTCCTGTAACATAAGCCCACAAACCACTTATTTTCCCTCTCACTTGCCTTTTTTTTGAAACAAGCAGTGCACTTTATTGCAGTGATATGCACTGCTTTATGCACACTGAAAATCCCATAGTTCCATAGTCTAATGTCCCTAGCTCATCTCGGAAGTGAGTGGGTGGCTACATTCCTTCATACAGTCGGACTATGGAGAATAAATGTAGCCACCTTCTAACAGGAAGTTGGATAACAGTAGCAAAAAAAAAATGAATTTGGAAATTGAAAAGCAATAATAGCTACTTTTCTCTGTCGTCCATTGACATACGCAGCCCTTATGCTTCTTAGATCATTGGGTTATGCTGCCCTCTACTGGAGTAATACTAGGCAGGAAAAAAACTGTTTACTATGCCTACGGGGGCTGTCCCTATAGACATAACCCAACACACCCTGCTCCAGTATACCAGTTTGTGTATGCCTAGTGAAGGAGTAGGCAGGATCGTTTAAAGGATCTCCGAGACGCTGTGAAGAATCTCCTTGCTCAAAGAGTGATTGTGTCGGTTCCTCCGCAGGAACGCTTTCACGGTTTCTATTCAAACCTTTTCACGGTGCCCAGAAAAGAGAGCAAGGTGCGTCCAATCCTGGACCTTAAGGCTCTGAACCGCTTGGTGGTGGCGTCTTTAAATCAGGGAGATTTTCTGGCTTACATCGATATCAAAGATGCTTATCTACACATCCCCATATACAGGGGACACCAGCGATGTCTCCACTTTGCGGTGGCAGAGGAACATTTTCAATTTGTGGGGTTACCCTTTGGTCTCGCCTCCACTCCCAGAGTCTTTACCAAGGTACTGGCTCCGGTATTGGCTTTGTTGCGCCAAAGAGGGATTGCAATCCTGGGATATCTGGATGATCTCCTAAGAGCGGACTCTCACTCGGCTCTGTTGGACGACCTGTCGATTACAGTTCAGACCCTTCAGGAATTCGGGTGGACTATCAATTTAAAAAAATCTGCTCTGACACCTTCAATGAGGTTGGATTATCTGGGGCTGACTCTAGATTCTGCCTTGACACAGGTCTTTCTCCCTAGGAAAAACTTTGACAGTTGCAGGGGGCGATCCGGTTGCTGTTGGGAACTGATCTGTCCTCACTATAGACTTGCATGAGAGCCCTGGGTCTGATGGTATCAACCTTCAAGGCGGTTCCATTTGCTCAGTCTAACTCGAGACCTCTGCAAAAGGAGATTCTTGCCAAATGAAACTGGGATCCACAGTCTTTAGACAAAATTATATGCTTGAGCTGACTCACGAGGTCTGCTCTATCCTGGTGGATCCAGTCGCCAGCATTGTGTCAGGGCAAGTTCTTCCTACCACTGTTTTGAATGGTGGTCACCACAGACGCCAGCCTGTCAGGCTGGGGTGGAGTGCTGGGGAAGGTCTGTGCCCAGGGGACCTGGTCAACAGAGGAGTCTTCCTTACCAATCAATATTATGGAGCTCAAAGCATTCAAGCCTTGCCTGATCCACTGGACGAATCCGCTACGCGGTTCTCCAGTTCAGATCCAATCAGACGATGCCACGGCTGTGGCTTACATCAATCATCAAGGGGGCACCAAGAGTGTCCTGGCGACCAGGGAAGTGGCTGAGATTCTGGTATGGGCCGAAGACAATGTTCTGGCTTTTCCGCAGTCCACATTCCGGGTGTGGAGAATTGGCAAGCGGATTACCTGAGTCGTCAGGTGCTGGATCAAGGTCCCTTCATCCGGAGGTGTTTCATCTCCTGTGTGTCCGGTGGGGAACTCCGGAGGTAGACCTGTTTGCGTCTCGCTTCAACAAAAAAGTGCAGAGGTCCGTGGCCAGGTCTCGGGATCCTCTGGCCGATGCCACAGACGCCTTGGTGGCTCCTTGAAGCCAGTATCAGCTGATCTTTGCCCTCCCTCCGATAAAACTCTTTCCAAGGCTTATCAGCAGAGTGGCGATGGAAGGAAATTTGGTCGTTCTGGTGGCTCCAGACTGGCCTTGTCGGTCTTGGTACGCAGACCTAGTAAAAATGGTCGCCAATCCCCCGTGGAGACTTCCTCTGAGGGAGGATCTGCTGTCCCAGGGACCAATCTTCCATCCTGCTTTACGGTCGCTGGCTTTAACGGCATGGCTGTTGAAGGACAGGTGTTGAGAGACAGAGGTCTCTCTGAATCTGAGATTCCTACCCTGTTGAAGGCTAGGAAGGCGACTTCTAGGAAGATTTCTCATCGTACGTGGAAATCTTACATTTCATGGTGTGAATCACTGCAGCTGAATCCTTGCTTGTTTTCTATAGCTAGGGTTTTGGTCTTTTTACAAAAAAGGGTTGAGCAGAGGTTGGCCATGGGCACTGTCAAGGGCCAAGTGTCGGCCTTGGCTATTTACTTCCAATATCCGTTGTCTGTCCTAAGCACAAGCATCCCAAGGAAATTGCTTTGCACACTCTGAAAGTGGTTTGGGCGATCAGGGTTTACCTGACAGTCACTGAGTCTTTTAGGAAATCAGATGCTCTTTTTGTCCTTACTGAGGGATCTCGTAAAGATGTTGCTGTGTCTGCTGCGACTATATTCAGATGGATAAGGCAGACGGTTGTTCAGGCTTATTCATTGAAGGGTCAGGTTCCTCCTTCCCCTGTGAAAGCGCATTCTACTAGAATGCTGAGTGCCTCTTGGGCTTTTCGCCATCAGGCCTCAGTAATGCAAGTTTGTAAGGCGGCAACTTGGTCGTCTGTGCACACATTTACAAAATTCTACAAGGTAGATTTGTTGGCATCTTCAGATGCATCCTTTGACCGCAAGGTTTTGCAGGCTGCTGTTTCAAGAGATGTGTTTGTTTCTCTTTAGGGGGTTTTTTCTTTCATGGGTAAGCTCCTGTTGTTCCTGGCTGAGCTTCATGTTACCAAGTTGGCTATGTTTAGCCTTTGGAGTTTACAGTAACGATTTGGTTTGTGTTCTTCCCACCCCTCATGCCTACGCTGCTTTGGGACGTCCCCATGGTCTAAGAAGCATAAGGGCTGTGTCTGTCAATGGACGATAGAGAAAACTGGATTTTTCTAAGAATTTACCGTAAAATCCTTTTCTCTGAAGTTCATTGACAGACGCAGCACCTGCCCCTCTGATATGGGAATGGTTTGTGTCTTCTTATCACTGCTTGCAAGGAAACTGGTATGCTGGAGCAGGGTGTGTGGGGTTATGCCTATAGGGACAGCCCCTATAGGTGTGGTAAACAGTTTTTTTCCTGCCTAGTACTACACCAGTAGGGGGCAGAATAACCCAATGGTCTAAGAAGCATATGGAATGTGTCTGTTAATAGACTTAAGAGAAAAGGATTTTACGGTAAGTTCTTAAAAAATTCTATTTTTTTGGGGTTAAGAATACATACTTGAATTGAATTTCTTTAAATCAGAGTTTAGCGTAATTTTATTATACCTGAAATGTCCACAGCTTTTTTGTGAACAGTAAGGACTCATACAAATGTTAAAAATGTGTAGCAATTTCCATTGAGGTTATGGAGAATTTGGCTCACCAGGCTCCAAGTACAAAAAAAGAAAAATATGCAGGTTGTAAGGTTCAGTTGTTTGATACTGTTTTATTACAAAAGGAAAAGATGTGGATTTACAGACTGGGATCTAGAGCCCCCAATGGGTTAAATACTGATATTAACTTACAACCCTTTCTGTCAGCTTAATTTTCCCTGCACTATCCACACTACTTTTCTCATCATCACTATTTGTAATCTTTTACTATTTATTACTTTATATCTGCATCCCTCTGGGGCTGATGAGCATCCTCAAGTCTGTCTTCTTCTCTCTTAATGCTACCCTATATTCCCCTAGATATGGGCTCTATCTTTGATTGTATCATTATTTTTTTGATACTGAATTTCTTTATATCTTTTTTTCTTGTTTGTTTTTGTTTCCTTTTATTTGATTTGACTGAGCTAACAGATCATCTTGCAGAACTATTTGCCATTGTGGATTTACTTTTTTTTATTTATAAATTTGTTTATTGCATAATTTTCCAAAATACAAATCACATGTTAAAATAATTTCATCCAATTACATTTTTACCCCATTTTCCCCCCTCTTACCCTCCCTGCCAACCCTCCCTTCCCTCCCTACTCTATCCCTCCTTATCCTCTTCTCTCCCTGCTCTCCACTTAGTATATTCCCTTGTTTTCTTGAAATCTTCCAATCCTCCCATATGTTCACCCATTCCTCCGTCTCGTCTTCTCCCCCATTTCTTAAGTATCCCATTGTTCTTATTTTCTCTACCCTATTGATCCAATCCCCTACTGTCGGGGCTTCCTCTTTCTGCCAAAATAGGGGGATCAAACCTTTTGCAGCATTCATTAAGTGTGGTAGTAGGGTTATTGTATATTGTTTTATTGATTTCTTTATGCCATGGAATAGACAAAACCATGGAACTTCAATATTTGTAACCTTTTTAATTTGGGCAAGGACTTCTTTCCAGTACTTTTTTATTTTGGGGCAGTCCCACCATATATGTGCCATTGTACTGACTTCCTCACATCCCCTCCAACAATATTTAGATTTTTCCTTCTGATAATTATGGACTTTATCTGGTGTATTATACCATCTAACGAGGCATTTATAATTAATTTCCACTGTGTTTATATCTACTGCGGAACCATGTATTAACCTCAAACTTTTTTCCAAGTGAAAATCCTTCCTCTGTGTTCCCAATTTCCCTTCCCATTTTTCTATGAAAGGTGGTACTGTTGTTGCCATATCTGTCACCAGGATTTTGTAAATATTGGAGATGCTATTCTTGTTCCCCTCCAAAATACAAATTTTCTCGAAAGGTAGCAGCTCCTCTTCTGTTCTTAATGGTTTTGGTAATGTCGCCACAAAATGTTTCAACTGACAGTATCGCCAATCATCTATTTTCCATTTTTTTTTGTTTTAACTCACCCATTATGCAAATTTTGCCTTTATCCAAAATATCTTTTAGTCGCGTATCCTCACCTCCAATCCAATTTCCCCCTAATTTTCCCTGTCCTTGTGGAAAAAAACTTGTGTCTTTTAATGGAATTAATGGTGAATTATATTTCCGTTTTTCTTTTTTATGATTTAAATCCCAAACTCTGAGTGCCTGATGTGTAATTATATGTGTATTTGTGTTTAATTTTCTATATTGAGGTGGGATCCACATAATTTTACCTAAATTTGAATTACTTAAAGTGTATTCTATTTCTACCCAACTCTTATCACTTTTTGTCTTTCCCCATTCCATAACTCGTGCAAGTAGTGTCGCATAATAATATTTTTTAAAATCTGGTACCGCTAGTCCTCCCTGATTTTTGCCTCTCCTTAGCACTGTATATTGTATCCTAGGTTTTCCTTTTTTCCATATAAATTTAGTTATTAGGGACTTTAAGGTCCTAAAATATGTTTGGGGAATCGGTATTGGCAGTATTTGATATTTATATGCTATTTTTGGTAATATTGCCATTTTTATAATATTTATTCTCCCTATCCAAGACTGTTCTACATGATAGCCTATTCATTTCTGTTCTTATCTCGTTTAGCAATTGTATGTAATTTATTTCTTTATATCTTTTTTTCTTGTTTGTTTTTGTTTCCTTTTATTTGATTTGACTGAGCTAACCGATCATCTTGCAGAACTATTTGCCATTGTGGATTTACTTTTTTTTATTTATAAATTTGTTTATTGCATAATTTATCAAAATACAAATCACATGTTAAAATAATTTCATCCAATAACATTTTTACCCCATTATCCCCCCTCTTACCCTCCCTGCCAACCCTCCCTTCCCTCCCTACTCTATCCCTCCTTATCCTCTTCTCTCCCTGCTCTCCACTTAGTATATTCCCTTGTTTTCTTGAAATCTTCCAATCCTCCCATATGTTCACCCATTCCTCCGTCTCGTCTTCTCCCCCATTTCTTAAGTATCCCATTGTTCTTATTTTCTCTACCCTATTGATCCAATCCCCTACTGTCGGGGCCTCCTCTTTCTGCCAAAATAGGGGGATCAAACCTTTTGCAGCATTCATTAAGTGTGGTAGTAGGGTTATTGTATATTGTTTTATTGATTTCTTTATGCCATGGAATAGACAAAACCATGGAACTTCAATATTTGTAACCTTTTTAATTTGGGCAAGGACTTCTTTCCAGTACTTTTTTATTTTGGGACAGTCCCACCATATATGTGCCATTGTACTGACTTCCTCACATCCCCTCCAACAATATTTTGATTTTTCCTTCTGATAATTATGGACTTTATCTGGTGTATTATACCATCTAACGAGGCATTTATAATTCATTTCCACTGTGTTTATATCTACTGCGGAACCATGTATTAACCTCAAACTTTTTTCCAAGTGAAAATCCTTCCTCTGTGTTCCCAATTTCCCTTCCCATTTTTCTATGAAAGGTGGTACTGTTGTTGCCATATCTGTCACCAGGATTTTGTAAATATTGGAGATGCTATTCTTGTTCCCCTCCAAAATACAAATTTTCTCGATAGATAGCAGCTCCTCTTCTGTTCTTAATGGTTTTGGTAATGAGGCCACAAAATGTTTCAACTGACAGTATCGCCAATCATCTATTTTCCATCTTTTTTTGTTTTAACTCACCCATTATGCAAATTTTGCCTTTATCCAAAATATCTTTTAGTCTCGTATCCTCACCTACAATCCAATTTCCCCCTAATTTTCCCTGTCCTTGTGGAAAAAAACTTGTGTCTTTTAATGGAATTAATGGTGAATTATATTTCCGTTTTTCTTTTTTATGATTTAAATCCCAAACTCTGAGTGCCTGATGTGTATTTGTGTTTAATTTTCTATATTGAGGTGGGATCCACATAATTTTACCTAAATTTGAATTACTTAAAGTGTATTCTATTTCTACCCAACTCTTATCACTTTTTGTCTTTCCCCATTCCATAACTCCTGCAAGTAGTGTCGCGTAATAATATTTTTTAAAATCTGGTACCGCTAGTCCTCCCTGATTTTTGCCTCTCCTTAGCACTATATATTGTATCCTAGGTTTTCCTTTTTTCCATATAAATTTAGTTATTAGGGACTTTAAGGTCCTAAAATATGTTTGGGGAATCGGTATTGGCAGTATTTGATATTTATATGCTATTTTTGGTAATATTGCCATTTTTATAATATTTTTTCTCCCAATCCAAGACGGTTCTACATGATAGCCTATTCATTTCTGTTCTTATCTCGTTTAGCAATTGTATGTAATTTATTTCATATAGTTTCTCTGGAGTTACTGTTAGTTTAATTCCTAAATATTTAAATTCTGATTTTTTCCATACAAAGGGGAATTCTCGTTTTAATGCTTCTTCCTCTTAATGTTTAATATTAATGCTTAATATTTCTGATTTTACTAAATTAATCTTTAAATTTGACAATTCTCCATAATCTTTTAGAATTTTCATTACATTCGGCAAAGAAATCCTGTGTCTGGTTATATACATCAATACGTCATCAGCAAAAGCGGCTACTTTATGTTCCACCCCACCTATTTCTACTCCCCTTACATCGGGGTTTCCCCTTATTGTAGCCAAGAGGGGCTCTAGAGAGAGGACAAACAACATCGGCTTGAGCGGGCACCCATGCCTTGTGCCTTTATGCATTTCAAATGGCTCTGAGTGGATCCCATTTATCTTTACTCTGGCTGTGGGTTGGCTGTATAATGATCTTATCCATGTCATCATCCTCACTCCAATTCCCAATTCCTCCAGGGTTCGTAACATGAATTCCCAGCCAACCCTGTCGAATGCTTTTTCTGCATCAATCGACATTATCAGCCCAGGGGATCCACTCTTAGCCATCTGCTGCATCAGGAGGATTGTTCTTACTCTGTTATCCCTGCCCTGTCTTCCGGGTATAAAGCCTACTTGATCGTTGTGGACCCACTTTGTCATCATATTTTTCATCCTACCTGCCAGTACTTTCGTAAATAGTTTTACATCTTCATTTAGGAGCGAGATGGGTCTATAGCTCGAACAATTTGTGGCATCTTTTTCTTCCTTCAATAGAACAGTAATCCAAGCTCGAAGGGCCTCTTTACTCATTTTATACTGCTGTCCCAATCCGTTGATATAGTCTTTTAATTTGGGTATAAGCAAGTCTTTAAATCTTTTATAATAATTCACTGTAAACCCATCTGGACCCGGACTCTTGCCTGACGTTGTTTCTTTAAGGGCTTTTCCTAACTCTTCCTTTGTAATTGGATCTTCCAGCTGATCTAATTGTTCCTTCTGAAGTTTGGGCATCTTTACTTCATTCAAATATTTCTTAATTTTCTCCTTTTTATTGAGTCCCGTCTTGCCCCCTCCTCTTTTTTAACATCATATAATCTTCCATAGTATTCTTGAAACACTCTCGCTGTTTCCGGCGTAGAATAAACTATTTCTCCTCCTCTATTCCTTATCTTCTCTATAAAATTCATTGATTTCTTCTTTTGCAATACCTTTGCTAGTGTTTTCCCGATCTTATTATTCCATTGATATCTCTCTTTTGCTATCCTGCTGACTGCCTGTCTAGTTTCTTGTTCCAGTAATACCTTTAGTTTGTCTCTTTTTATTACTAACTGATGTTGGGGTCTCTATAATCTCTGTCCTTTTGTTGCTTTGTTCCAATTCATATATCTCTTTTATTAACCTGTCTTTATTTACTGTTCTTTCTTTTTTTCTCTCTACTCCTTTCGATATTAGAATCCCCCTAATGTATGCCTTATGTGTTTCCCAAAGAATATCTTTGGGGGTCTCTTCTTTTTCATTAATTTGGAAATAGAATTCCAGTCCTTTTTTAATTTCTTCCGCCATTTTTATCTCTTAATAGCTCCTCATGTATTCTCCAGGTATTTATTCTAGATTGCCCTTCCCCTATTTTCAACCTCCTTTTAACTGGTGCATGATCTGACCAAGATTTTATCCCTATTTTTGCCTCTAACACTGATTCTATCCCTCTATGCTCGATCAAAATATAGTCGATCCTTGAGTACGTCCGTGTACAGGGGAGTAGAAAGTATAATCACGTTCTTCTGGGTGAAGCACTCTCCATGTATCTAAGAGTTGACATTGGTAAAGTTTATTTTTTATTATTCTTAGGTTTGTTCTCTTACTTTTCTGTACACCCGATGTACTGTCCCTCCCAGGGTCCAGGCAGAAATTAAAGTCCCCTGCCATTATTACCCACCCTTTTTTGAAATCTATTAATTTGTCTAAGATCTTCCCTAAATAATTCAGGGGTTTATCATTAGGGCAGTATATGTTCACCAGTGTAACCTCTCTATTGAATAGCTTCCCCTTCAGGAACCTCTTACGTTATATGTTACAAAATTTATGACTGACATTTAACTTCTTCTTTCGGAGTGGGGGAACATAGAATCTGACTCTCCATTTACTTAATGGGGTATGGCGATTCCTATATATAAGTATGGAGAACATATCATAAAATTGTCTTTTTCTGTCCCTATTTTCTTGATCTTCTAATTTATATAATATATTTCTCTGTACAAACTGCGTCTTCCTAATTTCCTTTTCAAATACTTTTATCTCCTTCCCACGTCTGACCGTTTTTTCCTCCACTTCTACTCTTTTCAACATTTGTCCTAGATCTCCATGTGGGGATACCATCTCATTTTTAATTGATTGTTCCAATTTAGCAAACATATCCATCATTTCTAGTTTTGTGGACAATTGATCTTTTACATTACATTCCTCTTCTCTTCTTACTTCCCGATCTCTATCCATCTGTACATTATCTTTTGCGAGGTTGAAACTATTTTCTCCATTTGCCCCTGTTGTTTTCTTATTCCGGGTTTTTTTTACTTTACTCAGTATCTTGTTTTAATTTGGGGTCTGTTTGTCTTTCCCCCATTGTATTTTCCCCTATTGTTTGAGAGGTCATATACATTTTAATTGTCCCGGGGCTTGCACTTATTTTTGAAGATTTTCCTCCCCCATCTTTTGTAGACTTTTTTCATTTTAAGTCCTCTTTCCTGCTCACTGCCCCCACACGGCAAGTATGCACCAATATTTTTTTCTCAAGTTGTGATTTCAATATGTTTGCCAATGGTTCTATCTTCACTGCCTATTTATCCACCCCAGCTTATGCCTCAGTTCCTTATGGCAGGTTACAGTATGCACCAATCTTTTATATTTAGGTTCAAAGTCCAATATCATGCAATATAGTAGAGGTATTACGCTTCACTTTTGTAAAGCATTAAAGTATTATTCAACCTTTACAGGGGGGGTTTCCCCTCTCACCTCCTCCTACCTCCGGGTTCGTCCCTCGTCCCGCTGGTTGGTTCTGGCACTCTCCCGTGCTGCTGACTCTCTGGTCTCCTTCCCCTTCGTGACTCTCTGCACTGATGTCCAGCCGATGTCTGACTGACACAGCGTTGAGGAGGAGGGGGCATCTTCCGCACAGTGCCGGATTCACATGTTCTCCCGGCGTCCTACGGCTACTGCTCCTGACCTCCTCTCCACCTTCCTCCTTGGTCTCGGAGCCGCCGGGGTTTTCAGGAGCTGCCTCTGGCAATCCAGCGTCTGAAGTGAGGTAAGGTTGGGGCTGGTGGGGGCTAGTGCAGGGGATGGGCAGGGTAGCTGCGTTCAGCCGCGTGGGTCTGCATACTCAGTTTCTCCTGGATGGGAGCTCCCTGGTGACTAGCATTCACCCGTTGCTTCTGCCATTGTCAGGCTCCTCCCTCGTGGATTTACTTTTGATGCACCTTATATATATGTGTGCTTTAGGTTGATGAGTTATCTGATAAATGCAGGAGTGGATGGAATGACTATTCCCTATCTAGTGCAATGCTCTTCCGAATCTGCTCAGGGATATAGATGATTGGTAACTAATTAGTTAACTGAAGGTATGGAAGACTATTTAGGGATGAGAGACTCAACCCCTGCTTGCTCTGAGAAAGTTAGCGTGATAGGCTAATGAAATGCGTCAGCACCCGTCATCACTTCTGACGTGACCTAGGGAGATGACCGGCTTTCATACACCCACTAACGTTTAGCGGCTAATTGACCGGAAGGCGGTTCCAAGAGGAAGGTATAGCGGCTTTAGCACGTGTGCGGCAACTGAGATCCTTACACAGAACTGCGCTTCAGCAGCGGGGGTCCAAAGTGGTGAGTGAACACTTGTATGCCCTAACTTAATTACCGGACTGGGACTGTGGAATTGGCTCCGGTTTTTGTCATCATTCTGATGTTACTGGCATTAAGGTCAAGTGACTCCCCTGATCTGTATATACATGTTATGATGTACTGCAGCTTCAGTGCTTTGCCCACTCTCCTCACACTGCAATTAACTGCCTAATTACTACTAATAGTGGCTGTTTCTACACCTCTGGTTGTGCTTTAGCAGCGGGTGGTCGGAGTGGCAACTGGATACCTTTCTGCCACAGTAGCATTACTGGCTCGGGACAATGCAATTGACCTATTAATCACTACAACTTGATACTCTTGATTACAATAACCAGTGATTTACCTGACCACCATTACCTCAGCTGAACTCAAGATACTTTGTTACAATTGTGCTTAGTGACTCTCCCATTTCAATGTGACTGCACAGTTACCATGCTCTGCATATGACATCTTAACTGAGTTGTTGGTATTAATAATGGACTTCCATCTTACACCTTAATTAGCAACAAGTTGCCCCCTACTTAGTGAATGGTGTATGCATGGCGGTGGGTTATGTATGAGCAGCTGCTGGCATCTCTCCTCTTTTCCATTAGACAACGTTGTCTTGTTTTTTAAATGTCTGGGTTTCAGATGCAATTTGTCGTGGTTTTAATTTTAACCAATTAATCTTCAATAAAGCTATGTTTTTAAATGCTCTGTGTATCCGTAGATCAACCTCACTTTTTGTGAGTCTGTATTATATAGATCTCGCATTCTCTTTTCTATCTTTTTTTTTTCATGCAGCCTGTAGGCTGAACAAAAAAAGAGAACCTAACAGATTCCTCCATTCACATTGGATGAAGAAATCTCTGCTAGAAAGTGTGTGGTATGCCCACCATTAGAACTCTCAGCATCCACCCACTTCTAATGATGGGCATACATGCAATGTTCGATCGATGTGGATAAAGAAATCTCTGCCAAGAAACGTGTTAAAAAGTATATGGTGAAGCATAGGGGAGATCTGCCCTCTGTGTCCTCCCCATCCCCTATGCTTTGCCATGTATGCTCTTTTTTTAACTGCGGTGGTGAAATCACCTCTTACAGCCCTGCAATCATTGATTTATGTATATGCTGAAAGCAAATGCTGTTGCTGTCAGGATAAACAAATTAGTGCTACATCTGATGGGCTTACCTGCAAAGCAAACAATGGTTAACATTAAAACAGTAACAATAAAACATTACAATATACTAGTATACAGTACAGTAAAACAGTAGAAGGGCGGTATCTGCAAAGCAAACTATGGTTAACAATGAAAAACACAGTAGCAATAAAACATTACATTATAATAGTATACAATACACTAAAACAGTAGAATGGTGGCATCTGCAAAGCAAATTATGGTTAACAATGAAAAACAGTAACAATAAAACATTACAGTGTAGCAGTATATTATAAAGTACAGTAAAACGGTAAGAACAAAAAATTAACTCAATAAAACGACAACTATTTTGGCTTTTTTTATTTATTTATTTTTTTTATTGTTTTTTATTTTCTGTTTTTAACTTTTTTTTTTACACTTTTCTTGTAACTAAAAAAACTTTAAACGTTCCAGGCTAGGGTCTCTCAAAATGCGATAGCCATCTAATATCTTTCGAGACCCTGTGTGAAAGTGTGCCCTAAATTGTGCCCTTCTGTACCCTATACTAATACTCCACTAGTGTGTGGTAGCAACGGAAACAGTCTCCGATTCAGAGACCACGTTGGCCAGGACAGGAGAGATAAAAAAAAGCCTATATCCGTGTTTTCTACAGACACAACATCTTCTTTGGGGTGCTCTTTCGGTAGAGGTACCAGGAAGGACATACGAAAAATGCCTCTCATGCAGCCGGCTCACTGCATCTGGATTGGGAATTTGGACCACAGCACCTTCTGGATAGAGAAGGGCTGTGATGATCTCTTCCTGGAATTTTAGAAAGGATCCACTTCTTCCTGAAACTTTGTATAGCACATAAGCGTTCAGCAGAGCCAATTGGAATAAGTATACAAAACCTTTTTTGTACCAGCATCTGGCCTTACGGACAATTAAGTATGGTGCCATCACTTGGATATTGAGGTTCACCCCTCCCATGTTAAGGTTGTATTTGTGGGCACAGAGGGGCTTCTCAATAACACCAGTCGCCGTTGTAATTTGGACAGTCATATCTGCGTGAATGGAAGAAGAAAACATTCCATGTGTCCCTCCACTTCACTGCAAGAAATGTATTACACTTCAAGCAGGCTCTCTCCACCCCCCCCCCCCGTCTTAGTCGGGAATCTGCAAGCCATTGGGGAAAGCCCCGGCGATTAGGTCGCACGGTGCCACATGTGCCAATTCCAGAATCAAAAAGTGACTAAAAAGTGGCATGCTTGTGTAATAATTGTCCAAGTATAAATGGTACGCCTTTCCGAATAAGGATGACACCAAGTTCCAAACAATCTTGCCGCTGCTCCCTATGTAGTCTGGGCAGTTGGGGGGCTCCACACTGCTATCTTTTCTCTCGTAAATCCGGAAACGACATGTGTTGCCACGCCCTGCTGGGGAGAAACTGTTTGAAAACAAGGGTGCCAGGAAATTTAATCATGGACTCATCAATGCAGACAGCTTGTTGGGGCGTATACAAGGCTGCAAATTTTGGTTAAAGTGATTTACGAGGGGATGCATTTTGTTACTCCGAAGGCGACAGAGTTCGTTGTCATTGAAATGCATGAACTGAACACGGACATATGATGAATTGGGTCAGTGAACAAATATGACCGCAACTCACTCTTTTTAGTAATGCCCATGATGAGGGATAGGCCCAGAACGGTTTTAAATTCGGAAACAGCGATACGTTTCCATGCGAATTCTCTGACAAGGGTCAAATTTGGGCTTGCAGCTATAAATTGATCGGCATATAAATTGCTTTCGTCCACGATAGACCTGTACAGATCTTCCATGAAAAACAGTTAGTAAAATCCAAGGGGAGTAAAATCGGCTGTTTCCACCTGAATTCCGGGCTGACCAGGGAATGGGGGAAGTACGGGCGCTGCAGAAGTGATGGGCTCCCAATCAGAATTTGCAAGCACATCAGGAAGGACACTATGGGCTCTACGGGCCTGTCTTCGAATTATTAGTGGCTGCAGGACACTACTTGTGCTAGCCACCGCACCAGCTTGAACTGCACTTATGGGACTTGCCACGTCACCAGGTGTTACTGCAGTGCTGCTCTGTCTATGACCAGGATGTACTAGGTTTGCCAGTTCACCAGAAGTTTGAGCAGAACTAGTACCGACACTCTGCTGCATACAAGAACCATGCGAATGTTGCACCTCAGCAACAGAAGAACGGAGTCGGGTACGCCTGACCTTAGCAGGGACCACTACTCTGTCGTCAGAGCTATCTGTCAGGGTGCCACTGCTCTCCACAGGTTCTATTACTGAGCTAGATTCTGACAGTGAGGCTTCCCCATCGCTCTCGTCTGTCATGCTCAGCATCGTGTAGGCCTCCTCACTAGTGTACCTCTGTTTGGACATATTGACCAATGAATTTATAGGTACCTATTGTGCCTCACAGGTAAAAAAGCACCTGGTTGTCAAGAGCTGTTTGAACTGCTACCAAAAAATATAACTGCTAGCGCTAGCAGAGATCAGGCCTGACTCTGCTAACACTGCGATTTTGTGTGCTGTGTATTGGAAGTGACAGTGATCTACTGTTACTGCACTTTTTGGGGTCTGGGCAGAGGGGCTAAACGCAGGTGCTGGCAGGGGTCGGGGCTGATCCTGCTAACGCTGCATTTTCGGAACACAATACTAAACTTTTGGGGATTCTAGTATAATTCTGATCTGATCAAAGATATTGATCTGTTCAGACACTATACTAGTGTTGGAGATGTTTATTGTGTGTGTATGTGTGTCACTGGCAATCAAAGGGTTAAAATGTATTACTAAATATGTGGCAGGCAATCTGATGCTATCCTGGATTGACACTAACTAACGGTAATGCTAACTGACGTCACCTGTGACACTAATACAGTGATCAGAAAAAAGATCTGTACACTATAATAGTGACACTGTGACAGTGCAGTGAAGGGATTAACTGGGGGTGAACAGGGGGTTAAATCTTTATTAGGAAATATATAGTGCGTACCCTAAACCTCTCTGAGACTGATGCTAACTACTACTTACTGGGTGTGATCAGGGGGTGGAAATATGTACTGGTGTCAGTGTAGTGCTTGTGTACTCAATGTTGATACTCTCTCCTCTAACCCTGGAACCGAAAAGGGCTTCTGTGATTCGCCAGAACCGATCAGCAGGTCCAGGCCATAAATCATTGGCCTGGACCTGACAAATGATCGGTTCAGGAACAAATCTGATAACCGCGAGCCACCTTGCTGCAGTAAATCTACAGGGGATGGTCTGCAACAGGTTAAAATAAACAAATCAAATGCATTTAAAGTGAATTTTGCTGTAAACTGCAAGGACCACGTAATACACCAGGACCCCTCCTCTCTGACATTTAGCAACTGTGCAAAAAAAAACTATAAGGAAAAAAAATGTGTACTTATAATACTTACCTTTCCCCCCAGATTTACGTATTGCAGGGGGTGATGTCATTCTGCTTCCAGCAAGGTCCTGGGGAATGCTTATTACCCTAAATCTTGTTAGAGGTCCCTGCAGTGTAGAATAATATCCTATTGAGATTTGAAATATTTAGCATTCCCCAGAATCCTCACCTAAGTGCTATGGGTGTAAATATGTTTAATCATTTTTTTACAATTTTTTTTACTGTATGGTTTCTTTTTGTAATAGAGGAAGGGTCCGAATGCATTAAATGGACCTTTAATTTGTACTGCAAAACCTGCTTTAAACATATAAAAGCTAAACACCATTGGGGTTTACTCAAGATGGAAAGTGCAAAAAAATTGATGCACCTGTGCATAGAAACTAATCAGCTTTCAGGTTTTATTGCCAAAGCCTAACTAAACAAGCTGAAGTTAGAAGCTGATTGGTTACTATGCACAGCTGCACGTGATTTTGAGTGCACCAGTTTTGGTAAATCTCCCATTTGTCAAATAATTGATTTTGTAGCTATATGGACTCTTAGGGCTCTTTCACACGGGCGATCCAATCAGATCCGCCTGTCAGTTTTTTAGGCGGATCTGATCGGATCCTCCATGCAGCTCTATGGGGCAGCGGATGTCAGCGGAGACACCTCCGCTGCCATCCGTATCCGATCCTGTCCGTGAAATCTGGACGGATGGAAACCTTATTTTTCCATCCGTTCAGGGATCGGATCGGATGAGAGCGGACAGGCGGTCCGCTCAAATCCGATCCCCCATAGACAGCAGCAGGAGCTGTGACACCTCCCTCTCCGCACTGCAAGCCGAGACGGAGTTGTCATCCGCCGGCTCAGCGGGGATCGGCGGATCGATCCCCGCTGAGCAGCACGGATCCGCCTACGGAGGCGGACCATGTGAAAGAGCCCTTATTCCTCAGAATTAGAATTGTACATCCAAAAATAAAACAGGAAAACCATTTTTATGATTGCTACATTATCATTTCTGAACAGTGCATATCATGAGTGCCCCTTCATGTTTTTCTGCTTTGTTTCAAACTGTCAGATTACTAATGTGGACAAAAGTCCCCACTAACCTAATATGATTTTATTTCTAAATCAATAAAGTGGCTTCTGTCATTTAGAGCACTGCTTATTGCTCATCTAATTTCATTTGTATTATTATTATTATTATATATTATTATTATTTGTGGTCCTATGTGACATTCTTTGAGGTTATCATCTTCATAAGTGAATGAACTGAAGCATATAGCAATATATTCGTTTCATGAAACATCTGTTCTCATGTTCCTTGTTTCTACAGCTTGTCACAAAGAATGTGCATCATGTTCTGGACCACTAGCCAACCAGTGCAACTCCTGCTCCCCTCCACTGGCCTTGCTCAAAGGACAGTGTATCAGCAATTGCGGCCTAGGATATTTTTTTGATGGAACTGTCTGCAGTGGTATGAATGTCTTTATTTATTTATGGTCTCGTAGATTTGTACAGTATATATCATTGCAATTAAATGTCTCTGTATATTTGCAAATTGTTTAACTGCATTACACTTGACAATTTATGTAAAATCTACCTTATTTCCTATATCAAACACTTGATCAAAGGTGTCCTGACTGTCAGATGGTTTTTTCACATTCTGTATAGAGAAAGAGATCAGCTCTAAAACAATAAAAACCAGATGCTGGCAATAGAGGAAACACACACCCTTCAAACAAACAAACACACAAAAACAAAAATTGCAGTACTAATTGTGCATGAAAAGTATAAGTGGTCAACAAACAAACAAATAAATGCAGTAGTCCTTCTTGGGACAATTATAACATTAGTAAAGACCCACAATGTGTAGAAATAGTCAATAAAAAGTGTGCAATGCTCATTTAGGTATATGGATATGGAAGAAGTGGCCACTCACCAGAGGTGAACGCTGTCTCAACTAAGAGAACAGCTCACTCACTTTGTGCACTACAAGTGCCAATGTGATTCTTCAAAGGGAGTCCACTCTTGATGCTGGATGTTAATGTCTCCTCCCCATCATTCCAATCATGATGAAGAGCTGTTGTGGTTGTTCTTGTGAGTTAGAAGCGCTTCTTTGTGTTAGTGCTACTAGCTTTTGATGACTGTTCTTCTCTCTTGTAGAGAGTTTGGAGGGAATGACCATGAACAGCTTCTTTTATCTCTAAGAGCCTCTAGTGGCTAGTACCTGGCTTTATTCCTGCACACCCTGATGTTTTGGTTGTTTCCACCCTCCTTGGGATTTTTTCCTCTTGTGTTCTCTGTGGTTTGATTCACAAAACAATGTCAAATGTTACATTCCTCTAGGCTGACTCCATTTGCAATGTTTTTATGACTTGTTGATAGTTCACAACATGCAATTTTGCCCTCTCAAACTTCCTTCTCAAAGACATAAATAGTGCACAGCAATTAGATTTTACAGTCCCTAAATGACAGCAACTCCATTCACAGATGATATTCAAATGTGGTTAATTTGGCAAATTCAATGAGACTCAAGACAGTCAATAAAGCTATGCGATTGCTTGCTTTGTGGCATTATTGCTTGCCTTTGCTGGCTTGTTTAACCAAGTCTTTAGATGTATTATTCCACAGATGCAGAGTGCCGGGCTCAAACAGCCGCTTCACGTGCCAGTTGGCAGCTCTTCTATTCTCTGACTTGCACCATGTGAAGCGGCTGTTTTAGTCCGGCACTCTGCATCTGTGGGATAATACATCTAAAGGCTTGGTTACTCTGTGTCCCCTCTAGGGATATTCACTTTCTCTTCATAACCTTGTGGCCACTGTTAATGAAACTGACAGTAACAGTAACTGTTTTTATTTACAAGGCAGTAAGTGAAAAGAAATTTCTTGCATAAGACAAAACTGGCAAAAGCAGGGTTTTAACCATTCCATACTCTTTAAAAAATGTTACAGTAGTGCATCATTACCTCTTAGCCTTTTATCAGAGCAGAAATGTCATCTTACTGGTAAGTTGTTAGTGCCCCATTGAGAATAACTTATCTCCTGCCTGAGCTTAGGGCTGACTGACACTCTTCCTGGGATGCTGAAAAACTGTCATTTAACAAATAATGTAGTTTTTCGTGACAGAACCTAGTCCTAACAGATCATATAAATCCAAAAAATAGTATATATTCCTAAAACTGGGTATGACACAAAATTTTAGTTACAGTGTGATACACGCTCCAATGGGTATAATGTGATGAAGAAAAATGGATACAAATAATTTATGTGACTTCAGTGAAAAGATGCATTTATAGGTGCGTAAAACATATAAAGTGTAAAAAAATTGATTCGATAAAATAACAAATATCCACATATATAGTGTAAAAAAGTTGATGCGATAAAATAATAACAAATATCCACAGTATAAGATGTAATGTCATAAATGACAATAAATATATATATAAAATATATAATTGTGGGGTGATATTAAATTATAAATAAATGTCCGTGTGCAGGTATGTGCAAAATTTGCTTAAAAGGAAAGGTGACTTTCGTGACTCTTCACAGTAATCAAGTGACTTTCGTGGAACTCCTGAAATGTGTCACCAGAAGTGAGCTATGTCTTTCCACGAAAGTCACTTGATTACTGTGAAGAGTCACGAAAGTCACCTTTCCT
Source organism: Pelophylax lessonae (assembly GCF_965119305.1). NCBI lineage: Eukaryota > Metazoa > Chordata > Amphibia > Anura > Ranidae > Pelophylax > Pelophylax lessonae. Next base: position 523,849,691 of record NC_138768.1, read on the forward strand.
TTTAAGCACATTTTGCACATTCCTGCACATGGACTTTTATTTATAATTTAATATCACCCTACAATTATATATTTTATATATATTTTTATTGTCATTTATGCCATTACATCTTATACTGTGGATATTTGTTATTATTTTATCGCATCAACTTTTTTACACTATATATGTGGATATTTGTTATCATTTTATCGCATCAATTTTTTTTTACACTTTATATATTTTACGCACCTATAAATGCTTCATCTTTTCACTGAAGTCACATAACTTATTTGTATCCATTTTTATCATTTTTCTTCATCACATTATACCCATTGGAGCGTGTATCACACTGTAACTAGGATTTTGTGTCATACCCAGTTTTAGGAATATATACTATTTTTTGGATTTATATGATTATTTTGTGAAATAAGAGCCGATTCCCCCCTTTTTCTTATATTTCTGTGAGTAAGTGGTGATACTACAGAATTGGCTGTCTGTTTCAGAATTTTGGTTGAAATCTACAGATTAATCCCCACCCCTATTCTATCTTATACCCCAGTGGTAGCGCATTGGCCTCTTCTTTCCTCTAGTCCTAACAGAACCTTTGTAATTTGAAGCTTAATGCGGAATTCAGGGCAGAAAAAATTATTTTACCTAAAAATACCCCCGGGACAGTCAGGGCTAGTGCATTTAAGCAACGATAGCCTCTGAACTGTCCTGTTTCACTTACCTGTAAGAAGAAATACTTACCTTGAAAATGTCTTGTCCAGCGCTGCCATCTTAGGTGTGGGCAGCTGAAGCCGGAGCGTCCCTCTTCGTGTCCTCTTTGGTGACGTCGGAGTCCCAGAATGCCCTACTCTTCACTTCCGGGGCAGGCACGTCAGCCCTGAACAGCTTCTGGACATGCCCAGAAACTGTTCAGCAGGGAATGACTCGCCTGCACCGGAAGTGACGAGTGACTCCGGTGCAGGCGCATTGACTCCTGGGATCGATGACACTCATCTCCCAGGAGTCAATGCAAGGAGGAAGTGACGTTGTGGGCCGCGGCCACAGAGGGAGGAAGAGGAAGGAAGGTAAGTATATTTTCATTAAAAACAAGGTAAGTGAAACAAAAAAAAATTTTAATTATCCAATTCTTTTTCAGGTTCATCTAAGCTAGGGGACGGTGCAAAGATAGTTTTTAGAGTGAAACTACGCTTTAAGCAAGAAACAGGACAGCTTTACAGCTTTACACTCAGCTAAACTCTTTTGCTCTGGCTTGAGAATATAAATAAAAAACAAAACAATTGTTAATTCCTGAAATTAGCACTAATAAAACATTCAAGATGGAAATTTAGATTACTAAAAATGCCCATTGATGACTGATTTTATTTAAAGTTTTGTATACAGTTTAAATGCAGAGTTTTGTAAAAAAAAAAAATCATAATGCTTAAACAGTATTTGTTAAAAATGCATGAAAACATAGGACCATCACGTTTGTTTCACAGTGGTAAAGCAATGTACAAAGTGGACTAAGCCATTACAGAATTCTTCCAAAAGTGAATTATCCTTTGCAAGTCTGGTTACTGCTTGGGTTAGTGCACTTTGTATGACATTGTCGCCTTTTTCACAGCATTCTGAAATAAAGTGTTGTGCATAGCCATGTTTACACTAGGCTAGTAGGTTCAGGTGTTTCTGTAATCATGTGGTGGAGTAGTTTACATTGAGTTGATGAGAATGAGTTGACTTAAATGAAGCACAGGCTAGGAGTAATCAGCCTGGCTGCAGCTCAGATTGGACAGGTAGCATGATCTACATCAGTGGTTCTCAACTCCAGTCCTCAGGACCCGCTAACAGGCCAGATTTTAAGTATTACCTTGGGGAGATGCAGACTAGAGTACTGCAATTACTGAGCAGCAAATTATATCACCTGTGATGTATTTCAGTTATCTTGAAAACCTGGCCAGTTAGTGGGTCCTGAGGACCAGAGTTGAGAACCACCGATCTACATGGTTTATCAGGAATAAGTAAAACCAGGTCTTTATGAAAAATATATAAATGTGTGAACGGAGCTTTATAAACCACCTCCATTCAGGCACCGTCCCAAATACATATTGTCAAAAGTACGGGGGTACATCCACACCATGGGACAAACCGGGTTGCGATGAGATCCCACTAAAGGGTGGCACTTTAAAGTGTGTAAGAATGAGAGATACAGTACACAAGTACAACTACAGCTGCAAGAAAAGTTATGTGAACCCTTTGGAATGATATGGATTTCTGCACAAATTAGTCATAAAATGTGATCTGATCATCATTTAAGTCACAACAATAGGCAATCACGGTCTACTTAAACTAATAACACACAAAGAATGAAATGTTGCCATGTTTTTATTGAACACACCATGTAAAAATTTACAGTGCAGGTGGAAAAAGTATGTGAACCCCTAGACTCATGACATCTCCAAGAGCTAATTGGAGTGAGATGTCAGCCAACTGGAGTCCAATCAATGAGATGAGATTGGAGGTGTTGGTTACAGCTGCCCTGTCCTATAAAAAACACACACCAGTTCTGGGTTTGCTTTTCACAAGAAGCATTGCCTGATGTGAATGATGCCTCGCACAAAAGAGCTCTCAGAAGACCTACGATTAAGAATTGTTGACTTGCATAAAACTGGAAAGGGTTATAAAAGTATCTCCAAAAGCCTTGCTGCAGTCCACGGTAAGACAAATTGTCTATACATGGAGAAAGTTCAGCACTGCTGCTACTCTCCCTAGGAGTGGCCGTCCTGTAAAGATGACTGCAAGAGCACAGCACAGACTGCTCAATGAGGTGAAGAAGAATCCTAGAGTGTCAGCTAAAGACTTACAAAAGTCACTGGCAAATGCTAACATCCCTGTTAGCGAATCTACAATACGTAAAACACTAAACAAGAATCTATTTCATGGGAGGATACCACAGAGGAAGCCACTGCTGTCCAAACAAAACATTGCTGCACATTTACAGTTTGCACAAGAGCAGCTGGATGTTCCACAGCAGTACTGGCAAAATATTCTGTGGACAGATGAAACCAAAGTTGAGTTGTTTGGATGAAACACACAACACTATGTGTGGTGAAAAAGAGGCACAGCACACCAACATCAAAACCTCATCCCAACTGTGAAGTATGGTGGTGGGGCATCATGGTTTGGTGCTGCTTTGCTGCGTCAGGGCCTGGACGGATTGCTATCATCGAAGCAAAAATGAATTCCCAAGTTTATCATTTTGCAGGAGAACTTAGGGCCATCTGTCTACCAGCTGAAGCTCAACAGAAGATCTGTGTTTCAGCAGGACAATGACCCAAAGCATAGAAGTAAATCAACAACAGAATGGCTTAAACAGAAAAAAATACGCCTTCTGAAGTGGCCCAGTCAGAGTCCTGACCTCAACCCGATTGAGATGCTGTGGCATGACCTCATGAAAGCGATTCACACCAGACATCCCAAGAATATTGCTGAACTGAAACAGTTCTGTAAAGAGGAATGGTCAAGAATTACTCCTGTGTTCAAGAAAAACATGGCAACATTTCATTCTTTGTGTGTTATTAGTTTAGGTAGACTGTGATTGTCTATTGTGACTTAGATGATGATCAGATCACATTTTATGACCAATTTGTGCAGAAATCCATATCATTCCAAAGGGTTCACATACTTTTTCTTGCAGCTGTATATAAAATCACAATTTTGCATTACAAAATTAAAAAAGAAAAAACAGTTATGAATTCAATAACAAAATATGCCACATCTGTGCATTTTTCATAACTTGCTTCCTCAGGATCCATGCTTGCATACAGATCAATGATATGGCTCAAACGTTCAGTAGAGCATTATACTGGCAGAGATAATACCAATCACTCATAGGGACCATGAGCATACTACACAAGAGCATATCTTCTTAAGAGGCCTCAATATAAATCATTCCGACATGGTCTATGTTTCACAAAGTTATCTGATGGCCACCACACAACACAAAGTGTCTATTAGTCAGCAAATATTCAAGCCTCACATGGCGCAGCCCAAGTCCTCTATTCTCCCATGACACCGAAAAAATGGCATTTCATCACTGTACTTGGTTTTTATCGTTATTTGCAAAAAAAAGATTGTAATAAAAAATTGGGATTTTATATAGTTGTACTTGTGTATCTCACATTCTGGCACACTTTAATGTCCCACCCTTTATGGGGATCCTACTGTTTCCTGGGTTTTGTCCCATTGGGTGGATGGACCCCTGTCCTTTCTAAAACCAGATCTTTGTTTATTAAGAATAGTTAAAATAGTCTAACCTGAATTCAAGGAAAAACTGACCCTATGGAGTAAAATAAAGTGTATCCTATTAATGTGTGCAGTACATAGAAACATTTGCACTGTATAACAAAGCCTAAAATGTAACTATACTGTAATGACCAGACTAGACTGATATAAAATATGTTGTCCCACAGTAGCTTTTGGATTTATTTATCTGATAGTTGTATGAAATTTACTAAAATATTTATTTACATTATAAGAAGAATGATGATGTTATCAGACTCTGCACTTTAATTTAAGAATTAAGCTTCATTTATTTGTATTTTTCAAGTTTTTGAATGATTTTATTACATGGGCTGACAGAAGTAAAATATAACTATTCATTGAAACAATTATGTTGTAAAATAATTTATAGGCTTTTTTTTAGATCCAAGACTGAATTTGGACTACATTCTATATAGAAATATAACTTGTGTCAAATCTAAGTCCCCAAACCTACACATTTCTTAATTGCTACTTGTCATGTAAAGATTGATTTTCATATATCCAACCCTGGGGTAAGAAAACGGACAGATTCTATTTAGCATTACTGACCCATGGAACGATCAGAGAATGATTTGGCAGCATAGGAGACTGCCATTTATCAAATCTACACTTAGGTGCATAATTAAAATGCACATTGGTATATCTTCATCAGACATCTCATAGTAAATGAGGTTGGCTGAGAATCAGTAATTGACGGCCAAGCAGGCTTCAAGAAGTTAAATAATCTGTTACATAGGATATAAGCACTAGGATATGGTATCAGGAAACTTGGTAATAAAAGCAGGCTGGAGCACTGGTCTTTAGGCTTAGATTTTGGAGCTGAAAATGCATGTAGAATTAGTTTGGCAAATAGACAATTTTTATTGACATAAACGGTTTTGTTTTAATTTATTTGTAGTTTTGTCATTTTTTAACTTTCAGTCCACCTTACTACATGGGAATTTCCCTTTTTAACTTCTGTTGCCTCAGGGCCAAAATACAATTTTAATTTAAACTTGAGATCCCCTTTAACATTTTGTGTCATTGGGATTTAAAAGCCCAATGCACCTAAACTACAGCTTACTGTATAAAAAGTAGTTTGGCCAGAATTGTTAGCAGGACAGAGCAAAGCTTCTGCGGGGGACCAGCCAGTCTGATCTTCTCCTTTAGTGCTCATTTATATGTACATAGGGATCTATACATCCAGGTAGAGGGCCAATGTTTTTTTCCCAGGAGGAACAGGTGGTCTGTGCAGACATGCATTTGAAACTGTGCATTGTTCCTGCACGGATGTATACTCAGGGATGTGCGAGAAGATCTGGGCAGCCACCGGCCTGTCGTTGGTTTTAATAGGCTCACTTCATGCAGCTGCATAGACCACCTTTGTCTCCTGGGTGGATAAACATGGCCCTCTGCATGAGTATACAGAATTGCGTACTCATGTATGCATCCTTAGCGGTTTCTATTTAATGTTTATGTATTTTTACATAAAATAAGTAAGAGATCATATCATTTTATGTATTTAAGATAACACTTATTTTTTATTTAAGCTGTATGAGGTCAATAATCAACATGTACAATTCAAAGAAATCTAAAGTAAGAACTATTACAAAACCTTAACATTTTATAGTATCATTCAGAGTATTACTTGACCTTAAGAAGGTTTATGCCCACTGGCCACTCAGTAGATAATGATCACTAATGACTCTGGGGACACAAAGAATTACAACCACTTACTGTTGTTGCTGTGAACAGTAACAAAATTAAATGACCTATATATCAGTCCTGCAGTATAAACTTGTAACCATTTATGATAACATGATAACATATACAGATTTGTGTGTTCATGCTACCATATTTATTTATGCACCTATATTTATCATGTGATAACCTATAAATGCAGAACAGTTTATTTATACTATATAAAAAAAGTGTAAAAAAATAACTCCCACAAGCTGCGCAAAAACACTTCAAAGAAATAGGTGTACAAATAATTATGTGCAAAAAATACAATATTGCAACAAATAATCATAAAAAATAAACACATATAACGTGGGATTGTGCACAAAATAAATCACATAAAGTCCATCAATCAAATGTGCTAAAGTAGTGACAGGTGTGACACAATATTTATTTATATATATATACACAGTATATATATATATATATATATATATATACACAGTATATATATATATATATATATATATATATATATATATATATATGTGTGTGTGTTTATTTTTTATGATTATTTGTTGCAATATTGTGTTTTTTGCACATATTTATTTGAACACTTATTTCTTTGAAGTGTTTTTGCGCAGCTTGTGGGAGTTTTTTTTTCACACTTTTTTATATTGATTTTGTGGTTTAAGCTGCAGCATATGTATTTACACATCATTTAATATTGAATATTTATTTATTTATTACACACTGGTATCACATTTATATTTTGTGTGATTTAGCAAATCCTATCCTATTATCAGTTTATTTATACAAATGCATTAGAAAAATAATTTAAATATCAAAGATTAAAAAAGACAAACAGTGGAAAAACTATATAGTTATAACAAGGGTGTTGGATTCAAGATTCCTGTTCATTGCCATGAGGCCTGCATTATGAGTGTACACTAAGGAATGTGGATTGCAGAAAATAATGTGGGCTAAATGGCTGTGGAGTACTTACTGAATGATGTTGAATGATGTGGATGTACAAGTAATCATGAGGACTAAACAATAGCTTCCTTATTTCCTTACTGTGTTATATTGGTAAGTGAGTGTGTGTATGCGCGTGCGTGCACACAAGAAGTGAATGTGGACTAAACAAGCATAGAGTACTTCAGTTACATGGAACACCTTGGATGTAAAGGGAAACAACATACTGAAGGACTAAAGAACACTTCAGTTATGTTGGACAGTTTATTTTTATCCAGTAGGCATTAAGGGAATTTTGCAATTTTGAACAGCACTGTATTGAAACAGGAGAAAAGAAAATTATTGAAGCCACCAAATCCAAGAATTGGTAAGCTTCAATACAATAAATGTTTGCTTTTAGGTTTAGATTTTAATTATTTGAAGTTATGCTAAGGGAATGGGAACATGTGACAAATAAAAGTAGGTGTTATCCCAATCTGGCTGCAAATACATACATTTACATTAGGTTTATCTAACTGTGGGCCTAATCTACTGCTCCTGTTTTTCTTGCAGTTTCCAATCTTCTTCCCTAATCTTTTTTCTCCTGCTCTCGAAAAAACAACAAGCCTAAAATTCCCTAAGGCTGGGTTCACACATATGAGGCCGCAGTTTCAGTGTGGGAGTCCGGTGCGGTTCTGTTCACCAGTTCATGTGCAACTCAGGTACAAAGTTTTACTTGAAATCACACCTGAACTGGACCTAAAATCGCACAGGACCCTTTGTAAAACCGCTCAGCCGCTGCCCTGCACATGTGTGAATCAGCTGCATTGAGAAGGCTGCCGGTTCACATTTGATGCAAACTGGATGCAGTTAAAAATGCATCCAATTTGCATATATGTGAACAGAGCCTTAAAAATATATTTTTTACTCTTGTTTTGTTTTGTTTTCATCTGGTGATCTGGCCAGTGATGAGGAAAAGGGAACAGCCATTTTAGTTATAAACAAAATATATTTTATATAAAATATATTTGTAATGGAGCAGATTGTCTAACATCCTGTATTTCTTGTTGACTGTCTGAGACCACCAGTTTCACACCAGTTGCCCAGCCTGTTCAGCAAACAAGCCTTGGAAGTGATGTGAATGACCATCCGCATATCAAAGAATGTCACCAAAGACTCAAATGGGACTTCAAAAGAATTTAGTTAGCTAGGTGCCACCCACTTCAGAATGTATAAATTGTAATACAAGTCCTTAGCCAGATAGAGCAATTGTTTGTAAACCAACAGAATGTAATGTGACTGAATTGCTCTCCAAACATGTCCGTCTACCTACATGTTTGTAAAATAAATATAATTTACAATCTGGCTTCAACAGTCAAAATGTTACTGAACCCCATGAGTTTTGGGGTTTCCCCTACACCACTAAATCTATTGTTTTCCAAAGAACAAGCTTTTGTGCAGATGTATCAGGTGCAGGGATGAGAAAAATAATTTAACACTAGCAGGGATGCTTATATTGATCAGCTTTTATATATTTATGTAAATCTTTTATCCCAAAAAGAAAAAAAAAACAGTTTGCTGTAACTTCATATTTAGTGTTAGCTGGAGTTGGGCTTTAGTTTGTTAGTGTGTTTAAATCTGCATCTAACACTCCCCTCCCTCCAGACTGACTGCTGTTATCCAAATGTCCTGTGCTCCTTCATCCGGTGTGGGGGCACTCTAATACAGGGGGGCACTCTAATACAGGAATGCAAATGCAGCCACCACAGCTAATGATTGGTAATCTACAATATATTACATTTTTGGGTTTAATACTGCTTTGTTAACTTTAACATTTTTTTTTTCATTTTTTTGCACACATTAAAATCTGCATTTTTGCTATAAAATTACTTAAAGCCACCAGAAAATTATATATTTTCTGAAAGCAGAGGTCCTGTACAATAAAAAGATAGTAGCTGCAATTTTTTTGTTGCACACAATTTTTTTTCTTTTACAAGGTATTGCAATAACAAAGCACATTTTTACAGATGTCGTATCCCAAAACAGTAGGGAATAGTCAAACTGAAAACCGTTTAGGTGCAGTCAGAAATGTTAGCATTGATCGTTTACATGGCATACATTGGCTCTGGTTGGAACCATTGTTAATGTAAGTTGTAAATTGTACAATTAAAACTATATAGTTAAGGCTGAGGAGGTCCACACATCCCAAATTTTGTTGTACTTTCTTGGACATCCTCTGTGTTCAAACACCAATCTCTCATAAGGCAAGATCTGGTTGACCAACTGGATCCACTGTTGTGTCGAAGATGGCATGGGCTGAATCCACTTAAGAGCCACAGCTTTCCTAGCCATAAAAAGCATTTCTCTCATTAGCATCCTCACATATCTGGGCCAGGTCTCCTCTTTAATAATACCTAGGAGACATACCTCCAGTGTTAGTGGTACTGGCATAGACAGTACTGTGGTTAAGACCTCCACGACCTTTCGCCAGAACTCAACAATAAGTGGGCATTGCCATATTACATGAATTAAATCAGCTCTAGGGTAATTGCATCTTGAACAGCTTGGCGAGGGTATACAATGCATAGTGTGCAGTCTAATGGGCATTAGATAAGACTGATGGAACATATATAATTGAATCAGCTTATTGTTGATGGCAGGAGACACAAACAAGTGGGAGGAGCACACCTCCTCCCAATCATCATCTGAAAGATTAGGAATAAGCGCATGTCACTTATCCCTGATTGCTAGCGAGTTGGCTCTCAATGTAGCTTGTACCAGGTGGGAATAAATGTCAGAGATCAGACCTTTAGGGCCCTGTGACTTTAAGTTTCCTATCATAGGGTATTTAGAGAATTTACTACCTGTTACTCCAAACTGTGCAAACAAGGCATGGCGAAGTTGCAGGTATCTGTAAAAAGCTGTTTGGTTTCTAGGCTGTAGTTTCTAGGTCAAATTTACCCTGTAATCCTGTAAATGAGTGTAGGATATTATTTTCATAAACGACAGCTGGAGTTAGTACTCCCTTGCCTTCCCAAAAGCGGAAGTCTGGGTACTGTACCAATTGTGGGAACATTGGATTTCTCCATAATGGGTTACCCTCATTATAATCTTATCAATATTTTTAGCTTCTCGCCACACTGTACGAGCCAAGGTCAATATTGGCATTTTTCTCATAGAGGGGAGTATTGCGTGGGTCTGCACGGCTATCAATAGGTTGCCAGCCTTAAGTATGTGGGCCAGATGGTACTCTATGGTAAGCGGCGTGACAGGGGCCACCCAGTCCGCTCGATGTCTAAGTTGGCCAGCAAGGTAATACAGGTGTAGGTTGGGGAGTGCCATTCCAGCTTTGGCTTTTGGTCTCTGCAGGGTGCATAGCTTTAGTTTGTCTATTCTTGCCCCAGATAAAGGTAGTAAATATAGAATCTATGGTTTTAAAGAAGGATTTGGGTACCGGGATTGGCATATGCAACAGAATATATAGTCATTTAGGCAATAGTATCATCCTTAGTAGATTAATTCTACCGATAACGGCAGCTTGGCCCACGTCGTTATTTAGATTTAATAGTGTGCATTAGCGGATCCGGATAAGCCCTTAGAGTCTCATTAGTTATTGCAGTGATAATAATTCCCAAGTATTTGAAAGAAGGGACCACTCTGAGAGCACATGACGTCACTCCAGATTGGAGAGCATGGGCATTTAATGGCATTAATGCAGATTTTTGCCAGTTAATCTTGAGACCCGAATAAGATCCAAAGGATTCTATTATACGTATGGCCGCTTTCAAGGACGTCTGAGCATCGTTCAAATAGAGGATTCGATCATCCGCGTACAGCCCAACTATATCAGTCCTGTCACCTAATTTGATACCCGTGAGAAAGGGAGACTGCCGAAGTCGGATTGCGAGGGCCTCAATTGGCACTGCAAATAGGAGTGGGGAAAGAAGACACCCCTCTTATGTACCCCTATGTAACTGTATGGGGGGGAGATAATAAACCGTTAACCAAAAGATATGATTTAGGGTCAGCATACAATATGGTGATCCATCTACAAAACTTATCTCCAAAGCCAAATGCCCACAGCACAGCTTGCAGAAATGGCCATTCAATGGAATAAAACGCTTTAGCTGTGTCCAGGAAAGCCAAGACGCATGTGTTAGGTAAATGTTACTTGTGTTGTGCAATAGTTTGGGTTCTGCAGAGATTATTGGAGGTGGATTTCCCTGGCATAAAACCGGTTTGATCCGGGTGAATGATGCTAAGAATTACTGAATTTAGACGTTTGGCCAATATTTTTGTAAGAAATTTGTAATCTATGTTCAGTAGCGATATAGGGCGATATGATGGACAATCAGTCAGGTCTTTATCTGGTTAAGGTATTAGTACAACCATTGCAGAGTACATAGACAATGGCAATCTCCCCTCCCAGAAGGCACTAGAGTACACCTGCACCAAAATGGGCACCACCATGTCTACATAACGGCTGTAAACCTCCAAGGGAAGGCCATCCGGGCCTGATGCCTTGCCAGCAGCCAGAGAAGAGATGGCTTCACGGACCTTATCTTCAGGAAACTCTGAATCCAACATCTCAATCTGGTCTGCTGCCAAGGAGGGAAACTGTAAGTCCTGCAAATCTTCCACTGTGTCTTGATCAGTGTAGGCAAGAGAGGTTGCATACATTTGGGTATAAAACTCATGAAAACACATCAGTATTCCCCAGCAGTATTGACATATGCACCATTCGTGGAACTCAGCTTGTTCACCATCAAACTACCATTTTGCTGCTTTGTTATATGGGCTAGCAAGTGGCTAGACTGGTTGCCCTGTTCAAAATATTTTTGTTGCGCATAAAAGGTCTTCCGTTTATCGTCTGCCGACATACATTCTGCATACGCCCTTGATGCAAGTTCCCAGCGCATTTTTGTGGTCATCAAGGGGGAATCCAAGAACTCCCTCTCTGCCCTATTGCATGCCTTTTCCATGTCCTCTTCATTTTGACGGGTGGATCTTTTAATGTAAGAGATAGTTGGCCTAAGGGCCCCCGTGCAGGTATGCTTTAAAGGTGTCCCAGAAGGGATAGTCTCTATAGGCCCGTGGGCTTCCAGAAAAAATGTTAATTGGTCCGGTATCCGGTCGTTAGACCCTATCAGGGACAACCAGAATGGGTGGACCCTCCAGGGCTGACGCACCCCAGTCGTACCCACTTTAAGGGTATTTACCAATGGTGAGTGATTTGAAACACCGCGGGTGAGGTATGTGATAGATGTTATCTTAGGGATAATTTTATCATTGCCCAGGGCTAGGTCAATTCTAAAAAGACACACTCTACCTGGGATTGCCTAGGAGTAGGCGCGAGTGTGGGGGTTAAAGATGCGCCATATATCCTGCCAACCAAATTCCGCCACCAACATCCCGAAAGTCGAGAGACGACAAGGTGCTGCTATTGGAGATACACCAAACCTGTCCAGAACGGGGTCTATAAGAAGATTAAAATCACCCAAACATAGCGCTGCAGCCTCAGGAAACGAGGCTGCGAATACCATGGCATCCATGATCATTTGTAGAGTAGCGGGTGGAGGGTTGTATAGTCCCAAAATAACTATTAGCATGAAGAACAGCTGGGCCCGCACAAACACATACCAACCGTTAGGGTCTACCTTCAGTCGGCAGCACTCCTATGGAATATTTCTGTGGACTAAAAGGGAGACCCCCTAGAGTTAGTAGCATGGCATGAATGTGAGGATCATTGCAACCAAGGTTTGTGAAGATGTCCCAGTGAATTCTGCCCCAGATGCATCCCCTGGAGGCATATAATCTGAGCATTAGCTTTCAAAATCGATGCAAACACCTGGGAACGTTTATGCAGGGTGCCCAGTCCCCGAACATTCCAGGACATAAAATTGCATGTCATAGCCATTCGTAGAACTCATGGACCAAACATTTTCCCCAGAGATCATGGACCAAAGCATGAGGGTCCCTGTTCTGACCCCGAGGGAGGAAAATATAGAGTACTGTCATGAGCCGTTTTTTGTTAAGCCGTCTGCACCAACCAACGATATAACTATTTACAAAGAACAAAAACAGTTGCTGATATAGGTAAGGAACAATTAATGGGCCATTGCCTACACATAGCGTCTGCATATGCGAAGGCAATCTGATGATACAGCTGCCCTTCAAGCTCCCTATGTAGCGTGGAAGTGTATCAGCAAGTCCAGGCTTAAACTGGGCATATCTAGTGGCATTAATAGCAAATAGGACATTTTGGTCCAGTTACACTGCCCAACAATTAACATATTGAAACGGATGCCTATACTATCATGAGTCAATATGTTGAAGATGGGGGATCATCGGGTATAAACTTTGCAGAGGAAAATTATAAAGTGTTCCACATATGGGTCTTAGTGGAAAGCCTTTCAACAGTGAGAGGTGAGACCCAGCGTGGTCATTTTTGCTAGACAGCGTTCCTGCAGAAGAATAACGTGTGAACATTAACCGTTTGAACAAAAGGGGGAGCAGTTTAACTCCTTTAGTGTCAGGAGGTATGAAAGTCTGTGATTCCTGTCAGACAAACAAGTGGCCAGCAGAAACCAGGTAGCAGCCACTACTCTTGTGGCAGTAATCAATTAGGGTTCCCATTGTTATGGAGCCATTCCTGTGCTGACCATTATTCACAACTCTCAGCCGTGCCGGATAGGCCATCAAGTAGATTATATTGTGGTCCTCCAGTTTCTTCTTGACGTCAGTGAAGGTGGCCCTTTGCTGCTGTAAATCAATAGAGAAATCAGGAAAAAGGGACACACGTGCCCTTTCATACTGTATAGAACTCTTTTGTCTGGCCTTGCGAAGAATTAAATCTCTATCCTTACAGTTCAGTAGGCGAGCTAGCAAAGGCACTCTGTGCACCCTTTCCACCTCATAGGCAGCTGAAAATGTGGCATCAGGGAACAGGGATCTGAACCAAGACTCAACAAAATCCCCAGGGTTCTGGCCCTCAGCTCTTTCCAGCAGTCCCACTATTCTGAAATTGTTATGCCTCCTGTTTTCTAGATCATCAGCCTTCTCGTACCAGAAGGAGACTTGCTTTTCTGCTACAGCGATTCTGCTAGGGAGTGGGGATAAATCTAATGTGGACAGTCTATGCTCAGGCTCAGTGACTCTCTCCCTTATGGTCTGCATGTTTGTCTAGGGAGGCAGATATCAATTTCCATTTCTTTCATTTTACCGTTTAGTGATGTGATGCACGTTGTAATAGCAGCTAGAAGCTGAGAGTTTGCCTGTTCCAGAGTTAGTTTGGCTAGCTTGTCTGTAGTTGTGCTCGTTTTCTGGGTGTCTAAAGCCAGGGAGCCACTGTTCCTCGTGTGTGGCAGACTACAGCTGCCATCTTGCCGTTCGGTCCGGGGGAATTCTTTCATTCGATCTGTTGCCGAGGAGAGCCGATTTTTGCTCATACCTGCTGCGGGATATACTGGCTTTCAAATGAGCTGATCGGGATGTCAGGAGCTTCTGTGTTTCGGCAGGATGCTAGTGGCGGCTGGCGGAGCTCTCTCTAGCTGCGTCCATCCATCTTGGCGGTAGCCACGCTGTTGCACACAATTTAATGCAACTGTTTATCAAATCTATATTTTCAGGAAAAAAAACTCTACAATGAATTTATTACACGCAAACACAATTTAATACCCAGGTTTTTTTGTACAAGATAAAAGATGAGTTAGTGTAGAGTACATAGATACAAAATGTGTCAGTTTTGCCAATTAGCACTCACTTTCCTTATTGAATGTTGATCTAAAAATATTCACTAAGATACTGGTGAATCATTTACTGCCTTACCTTCCCCTAATTCACATCGATTAGGTAGGCTTCATGACCTCCAGGAAAGCCAAGGACAATACTACCAGGGAGCTGGATCTTTATTTGGCCTGGTTGAAAGACATTGGGACTTTGTTTATTTTAGCAAACACTAAGTAGGCTTTTGACCAGGTTAACTAGGACTTTCTGAAGGTATGCTCCAATATATTGGCGATCATCCATTCACGGGCGGTTAAACTTGACAAAGCTATTTTGCCTTGCTCTTAGTAAAGGGGCACAGCAGGGGTGCCCCTTTCCCCCCTTATCTTCATTCTTCCGCTGGACCCTTTCCACTGTTGAATCAGATCACATCCTGCCATTAAGGGGCTGAATAGTGGTAGCTATTCCTAGAAGGTTGTGGCCTATGCTGACGACCTGCTCTTTTTTGTCACACAGCTGGAAGTTACCATACCCGTACTCTTACTTGAACTCAAACAATATGAAAAACTCTCAAATTTTAAGATCAATGTGAGTAAGTCAGAGGCAATCAATGTAAATATACCACTGTCCTGAGTACATAATATTAAAGCCAATTTTCAGTTTTCCTGGGCAGGAAGTTAAATAAGATATTTGGGTGTTTATATCACTCCATCTGGTGGACGTTTTCAGAGAGAATTTCCCACCACTGTTGGCAACGATTAGATCTGACTTGAAACGCTGGCACCATTCAGGCCTTTAAATGGTTGGGGAGAAACAGCATATTTAAAATGAATATTCTGCCAAGGCTGCTGTATCTCTTACAGACCCTTCCGATCCATATCCCCAAGGCCTATCTTTCAGTTAGTCAAAGCTGAATTTACAAATTTCCTCTTTGAGTATGGGTCCAGAATAATTACATACTGCCTCTTCTCCCTGCCTAAGTTGAGGGGAGGCATAGTTTTCAAGACCTTTTTAAATATCATCAAGCAGGCCATATGGTGAGACTCCTAGATTGAATTAAACATGCGACACTCAAAAGATGGGTAGGTTTGGAGCAATATATGGTCACACTCCTATTACAGACCTTGCTGTGGCATCAATCATTATGCCCACCTTCAGTAAAGACCCACCCCTTAACTTGAACCTATTATACTTTAAAAATTCAATAAAAACTATTGCACAGAAAAAAAAAATAAAAGACCCATTGTACTTTAAAAATTGAGCTGTATTCCATCCTTTTCCACAGGACCTACAGAAATTATGCTGGTTATTATCTCTACAGTTTTTTCTCCTGAATCCTCCAACCATCGATTTCAGCCAATTCTGTTCACCAATCAGTTCTGGCTCAAAACGTTCTGTGTGCTGGCCATTGGAAATCGATTTCGGAAATACCATTAATGATAACCCTACTGCTGAATCTTTGACAGGCCCTCCAGCTTAGACATTGTCTTTCTTCTATCAAACCACAGATTATCATTATGAAGCTGAATTCTGTTTTTGAAAACTACTGCACTGATGACTCCCCATGTGACATGCTCTGTATGCTCTGGATTTTTCCCATGCTTTCACAGATAAAGGACAAATAGGAACATGAGCTTGGTCTCACACTAATGGATAACGATCATGCCTTATTTTTTGCACATAAGTCTTCCATCTCAAGCAGATTCCAGGAAGCTGGATACAAGCTTCTGACCCAGTGGTATAGTGTGCTTGACTTACTGCACAAAATGTTCCCGTCAACCTCACCTGTTTGTTGGAGGTGCCAGTGAGAACAGATGACCTTACTTCATATTTTTGAATGGATATGTCCATTTTGGGAAGATGTCCAGAAAATAGTGTACAAATAACAGATTTCAAAAGGAAAGTCGACCTGAGGCTTTTCTGCTGTATCTTACACCGCTTACTAGGAAACACTATAAAAAATCCCTCTTAGTTAATTCAATGAACGTGGCCAGGGTCTGTACACAACAACAATGGAAATGCATTGAGCCCTTTGGTTAGACAATGCTTTTCTGTAGTTAATGAATTTAACAGCTGGAAAAACTTTGAGCCTCCCTAAACAGTAGAGATTAACAGCATCGGAAGGTATGGTTTTACTAGAATGCTTTCAGGTTCTCTTTCGATTTCCACCATTATGTGTCCCACTAATGTCTCCTACCCTCTTCTCCAGAGGCTCCCCCTTTTTTCCTTTCCTCCTTCCCCCTTCTGGATTCTTGTTTCCTTCTAGTGATTTTCTGATAGTAGTTTATTCTGTTGTATTTGGTCACCCAAGCTTCTTACAAGGACATAATTTTTAACATGATGTATTTGGGACTTCTGCACATTGCATGAGGAATGCCTTTGCGTATATATACATTTTGTCATGTATAGGATTTTGTGTAAAGTTCCTTTGTCTCCATAACTTTGTCTTGTATCTTGTGAATATGTTGAAGGATTTAATAAAAATAAAAAAAGGTGAAAACTATGCTTCCCAAAACTATCAATAGGCAGTGCTTTAAATGACTTTGCAGCTGATCAGTTTAGTGTGAACCTTAAATTAGGGACCCATAGTTATCACTGCCTTTCTGGCATTTTCAAAAATCTATAATGTGTAATCAAGCTCTCAGGGCTACGCACTTCTGTTTTCATAGACAGCAGAGGTGATATGGGAATGGGTGTTCCCCAATCTCCTCCTGCTCCCCATCCTGAGCACATTTCTTTGTAGCCTGGAACTCTTGGGACAACCAGGAGCTAGGAGAAGAAATCAAAACAAGCTATGAGTTTGTTGTAAACCCATTACACTCTAAGCATACCTCCAGAGAGGCGAACTGGTTAAACATCCCACTTAGCTTTCCCCTTCTATGCAATGTTAAGCAGGGGCCAGGTGAATTATGTTTACCATAATTAGCCTGTCTGTATTGGGCTGGAAGAACTTCATTATTGATTTCAAACTAGATGTGCATACCGTCTGTCCTAAAAATGTATTTAAGATCTCAAGACTTGGTTGATACATTGTGGGATTGATTTACTAAAACTGTAAAGTGCAAAATCTGGTGCAGCTGTGCATGGTAGTCAATCAGCTTTTAACTTCAGCTTGTTTAATTTAGCTTTGACAAGGAAACATTGGTTTCTTTGCAGAGCTGCACCAGATTTGACACTCTCCAGTTTTAGTAAATCAACCACTGTGTGTTAATGCACATATAGAAGGGGGTTTCTCAAATCTATAGAAAAGAAAATAGAAAAGGGAAATACATTTTTAAGGACTGTAGGCTTAAATATGTTAGGTTAGCTAGATACAGTACATATCAGGAGAGTGTAGCAAATCAATGGTGTTTAAGTTTTTACAGTTTCCTTTTACATTAAAAAGAGGACTTCCCTTTAATGGAGGAGTAATATGTAGCATTGAATGGCCACATCAGGAGTTCGGAAATTCAAATTTAGTGTATGCTCTGATAGCCTGGAAGTGCTTGATCTATTTGGGTTTTTTACTAGCTAACTCACTTTTTGGGCTTTTAGGGCATGGGCATTCCACACTATATGCACAGCCTATTTTTTTATTTGGCAAAAGTAAATAAATTTAAAAGAGATGTTATGAGTGAATGGTTGTGGGCCTAATCACTTCTGGCCTCCTGTATCTGTTAGCAGCAAAAGTATGCCTTCTAATTTAATGACTCTTCTGCACACCCCTTATAATCCAGACCCCCCCCCCCAGCTTCTGTCCTAAGTCAAACTGCACCTAGCATTTTTTCTTGCGATGGTGTTAGAAACAACCAATAGAGGTTCTTACCCTTCCCTACGCTGTCAGAAATATTTTGTTGCTGTATAGGTCCCCATATTGGAAATTTGTAATGACTTCCTCTTTTGTTTATCACTGATGAAATAGACACAAACCGACTGATATGAAAGTGGGGGGTGTCATGGCGCTCTTCTAATATCCCAAGATGGTACAAGGAATGTGGGTGGATGGGAGGGGGGGGGTTATGGGGCTGCGTGGGGGGGGGGACAAAGTTTGGTACTGTAGGGAAGTTATAGTCCGCGGCAGCCGGCTGAAGCGTGGAGAAGCCCTGAGAGATCCTGAGAGATGCTCTCTCCTTTCTTACAAACCGACTGATGAATCTTTTAAATGGGAGCACAGGCAACAATAAAAGTTGACATAAGTTCTTGCCCTTACTCACTCTATACATAATTTAGAAAAAAATATTTTGACTCGAGTTGGACACTTATTTTGTGCTAGAATGTTTACCCAGGAAAACATACATGCCAAGGGGGCATATTTTCTTGAACTTCAAGCTTTTTGCATCCATTTGAGAAGCACACCACAGCACACCACATTTAATCTACAATGGCACTTTGAAACAAAATAGCTGAATATCAGAGCGTGTGAGAGCTGAACATGACCTTTATGCCATTCACATTTGATCATTATGGAAGATACCAGCATCTGGGTATGTATAGGGTTATTGTTCAACCTCTTTCATTATGGCATCAAATGTAATTGTATATATTTAAACAGGTGTTTGTGTAGCTTAAAAATATTATCTTCAGAGATATTTTCTTATTGAATGGCAATAGCTAATTGTTCTAATTGAGAAATCTCTCAGCTGGCAGATGACAAGGCTTATCATTGTTAGAATTATTAAAAAAGTGAATAGGGAATAGGCTAAAATAGTTTACTACATGCACAGTGTAGCTAATATTATTTTTGTTTCATTGTGAAGCTGAAGCCCTCATTAATTTACTTGTAAAGAATGTGTGTTTCTTTTCCTTTTATCTGATC
Source organism: Pelophylax lessonae (assembly GCF_965119305.1). NCBI lineage: Eukaryota > Metazoa > Chordata > Amphibia > Anura > Ranidae > Pelophylax > Pelophylax lessonae. Next base: position 523,869,111 of record NC_138768.1, read on the forward strand.
TCAAGAAATCATAACAATTTGTCTTCAGTAGTGCCATATCATGAAGTTAATATAAAAACGTGTTTGTTCTTTCTTTAAAATCATCTTGAAACCTCACTGAGGCATCCTGTTCTCTGCTTCTTACATCACCAGCTTGCCATCCATCTTGTCGTAGCTGCCTGGGCCCAGAGGACTCCCACTGCACACAGTGTATAAAACCAGAGGACTCGCTTCAGGCAGTTCAGGAGTACAGAGGAAAGCCTTATGGGACTTGTCAGTCTCATTGCAAGCCTCGTTTTTTTGTGGACAGTACTGGAATATGCCAGGGTAAGAAAAACATAAGTATAAAGATATAATCCAAACTTTCTCATTGCTTGTTTCTATAATACCGCCAAAGTGAGGTAAAGCTGCTGACTAGAACAACTGGTAATCAAGATAATGATTTGGTTAATGTTTTCTAGGGCTGCTTCAATTCAAGACATGAATTAGTTATATGTGCTCCTGAGCATTCAACAATGTTGTCCACAATGTTATTTTAATTCCTTTTGCTCTGCTATATTGTAATAGATAATGTGCTGTGTGAATAATAAGGGATGTACAAGATGGTGTGATTTTCTTATAGGAAACCAGTACTTTTCTGAAATATACTAGCTTATTTCAGTACACCTTTCATAATGAAAATATGCAGGCTGCCATTGCTAACCTTCTCCATAAAATGCTAGCTGTCTGTCTGTGCTTCATTTCAGTATTTTTGAGTATAGGTAGGAAAAAATACTCCTGTGTGCAACAGCCCCCCTCATGCTTACCTGAGCCCCATCTTGATCCAGCCTTGTGCAGGAGTGTCTCGGCGGTCCGGGACTCTCCCCCCTGATTGGCTGAGACACAGCAGTGTCGCCATTGGCTCCCGCTGCTGTCAATCAAAGTCAGTTACCTAATGAGGAGAGAGAGGGGGCGGGGCTGGATCCCGACTCTGTGCCTAAATGGACACACAGAGCTGCACACAAAACCACTGCACAGTGCAGGTAATTATAACGTTTGTTATTTATAAAGAAAAAAAAAACAAGACTTTAGTATCACTTTACCCTCCTCTTATGTTAGAATTCCGTTACTATCCATGATGTTAGGGTCAGTTTTGACCCGTATTTTAAATCAGCCATAAAATACCCTCTGAATAATTATTTATCATCAAATTTGTTTCTTACCTCTTTGTTACCTTGTTAGGCTTCTTTATCCTTGAAAAGATTGGTTTTAATATTTTTGGTGTGACCCCTAGACCTTTCTTTTGATAGCATACCTCTCATTGTCAAATTTAAAAAATGGTAAAATAAAGTCAGCAACTCTGAAATGAATTTGTCCTATGTTTCTTCACTTTATTTAGAGAAGCAGACAAGCAGGAAAAGAGATAGGCCCCTCCCTAAATACAGCTCCCAGGGTTGAGAGGGGATTGGCTGTCACTGTTACTAAGCAGAGAGAGTGTTTATGATTTCAGTTTTGGAACTTATTAGTGTCCTAAAATCCTATATTATAACTGGGTCAGAATTGACCCTAACACCATGAACGTCTTAATTTTCACCACAGTATTTTATAATTTAGTGTAAAGGATTATTTTTCTATTACATTGTTTAAATAGAGGTTCCTGACAAAGTAAAAAAATCTTGATGCAATAAACAAATTTATGTGATACTTATAGACATTCAAAACCTGAAAACGGGTCAGTTTTGACCCTAACACAAGAGGAGGGTTAAATCAATAGTGCATTAAAGAGGTTGTAAACCCACCTCACAAACTTTTACCTATAGGTAAGCCTATATTAAGGCTTACCTATAGGTGCTATAAATATCTCCTAAACTTGCACCGTTTAGGAGATATTTAGAGTGCATACTGCCGATGACGTCATCGGCGCATGCGCTCTGAAAGAACGGCCACCCGTGCCGTTCCTTCAGAGCTCAGTGCCGTGAACGGCGGCTCTCACGCGCAGGCGTGGGAGAGATGTAATCGCGCCTCCGGCCAATCAGATGGCCGGAGGACGCGAACCCAGAAGCAGGACGGCCGGACATGTCGGCCGTCCTGTCGCTGAGCGGGCGGCACGGCGGGGGCTTTGTTTTAAGGTAAGTACTTCATAATGAGCTAGTATGCGATGCATACTAGCTCATTATGCCTTTCTCTTTACAGGGCTTTTTTTTCTCATTTTTTTGGGGGGACTTTACTTCCTCTTTAACAACAAATAAAGTGCGTACATTTTATATAAAGTGCGTAAATTAAAAATAAAAGTACAAAAGTGCAACAATAGTATCAAGTGTGCAATCCTCCACAGTCTTCTCTCTTCTTATTTGGAATTTCAAACAGATCACACCACCAAGAAGTGTCACCGAAGCCTCTTCACCACAATAAGTTAAGATTGCTCCTTACCAGATTCTCAAAGATTACAGAGAGCCTTGCTGCTCAGCAGCTAAATAGACCACCATCCGGGAAACAGAATGCTGTCCACATTCTTAAGGCAATGCACTCAACAGAGGGATTAAATACAAAAGGAGGCTCACATAGTGTAGTACTCTAACAAGCCAATTTTTTTAAATATTAAAAACACACTTACAAGATGAATTTGATTAAACAGCATGTAGCTTCATAAGCAGTCACAGCCGAGCTTCCATTCGGCATGCGGTATAATGTCACGTGTAAGGGCCCCTCTCAATGCATTTCTCTGTAACAAGCATCATCTAGGGAACCAAAGCTCAAATAAAATCATAACTGTCATGTTCCGACAGGATAGGGATCTCCATATATTTTTCTCATGACAGGTGTCCTTTAACAACAAAAATGAGGTGCAAAACACAAAAAGGTTGATTTACTACAGGCAAATATATTGTGCACTAGAAGTGCACTGCAAGTGCAGTTGCTCTAGATCTGAGGGGAAGCTCTGAAATGAGGGGAAACTGCTGATTTCTATCATCCATTAATGTGCAAGCAAAAATTGTTTTTTTATTTTCCTAGTATGTTCTCCTTAGATCTGCTTGCAGTGTACCTTTAGTAAATCAACCGCTATATCTGCTGTGGCTGACTAAAGGTGAAATGTTATTTGAATAGTTTTATTAGATAAGTCTGACTGTCTTGTATGGGGAATAATTCCAGTGGTTTACCCCCATAATCCTCTTTTTATATACCCAGTTCCCACCCAGGCCAATTCTCACATTTCTCTCCAACATGAAAAAAAAGTCTTTATTTTTTTATGCTAGAAAATTGCTCAAAACCCCCAAACATTACACATATATTTTTCAGCAGAGACCCTATAGAATAAAAAGGTTTTCTATGCGACGCGGTATTTGTGCAGCAATTTTTTAAACTCAATTTTTTGGGAAAAGAAAAATGTTTTTAATGCAAAAAACTACAATATAGAACCCAATTTTTTGGTAGCATATAAAAGATGATGTTACGCCGAGTAGATAGATACTTCACATATCACACTTTCAAATTGCATGTGCTCATGGAATGCCACCAAACTACGGTACTTAAAAATCTCCATAGGCGATGCTTTAAACATTTTTACAGGTTACCAGTTTAGAGTTACACAGGAGGTCTAGCGCTACATATGTGGGTGCAACCTACATACGTGTTTGCTTCTTATGCAAGCACGAGGGGACGGGGCCACTTTGAATAAAACATTTCTATTATTCATTTTTTTTATTTTTACACTGTCCCTTTAATTTTTTATTTTAAGCACATTTATTACTATCACAAGAAATGTAAACATCCCTTGTGTAATGAGTGCTGCCAGCATTGCTGCAGAGGTTTAAGGGGCGGGGGGTCAGCCTGTCAGTGCTCAGACCATATGCCGCACACTGCATCAAAATGGTCTGCATGGGTGTCATCCCAGAAGGAAGCCTCTTCTAAAGATGATGCACAAGAAAGCCCGCAAACAGTTTGCTGAAGACAAGCAGACTAAGGACATGGATTACTAGAACCATGTCCTGTGATCTGATGAGACCAAGATAAAACTTGTTTGGTTCAGATGGTGTCAAGCGTGTGTGGCGGCAATCGGGTGAGGAGTACATAGACAAGTGTGTCTTGCCTACAGTCAAGCATGGTGGTGGGAGTATAAAAGTAAGGAATAGTAGCGCAAAAAACAATATATATAAAATTGTCTCATAAAATAAACTGTAGATATCCCCTAAATGAAATGCGGATGGTGACTCAATCCTCAGAACATTTAGCGAACAGTCCCACAGGTTTATTCTAAATGCGGTATAATGAACATCAGTCCCATTAACCACCAGATCGTCGATGAATCCTAGGGTCTATGTGGTCCTCATATGCTACTGTAGGTGCACTTCGCTAGATCACCACTGTCCCGTGCAATCTGGTAGGATCACCTCTATTCCACCACCAAGTGCAGGGGGAAAAGTAAAGAATGGCCACTCACCGACTCCCCATGCTCATCTATTCTCATAAATGAGCACACCACGCATGTAAGTGAGCAAGCCCACAAGTAGTCGCACGTTGTCACAAATAATGCAGACACCAGCAGGGGATGGTGGTCCAACTCCGTCACATTCCTCCACTGTTCCTCCCAGGTATGTGGAAAATAAAAGATACCTCCACTAGTGCAATACGTCTGATAATAACTTTTGATCAAATAAAAACATCATACATTGCACTCACTTTTGGTAGAACATCGGTACGCTTAATAATCAAAAACGGCAAATGCGGTCGGCGTCCATTGCTACTCAGATGTGGCTCCACGCCAGATCGGGTAGTCCCGGAAGTCCTCCACAACCGTAAACCTCGATTGGGTGCGTCGTCTGGCCACGCCCCGACGCGCTTCGTCACGTCCTGAATTCAACTGGGGGCGCGGCCAAGACGACACACACAACCCATTTATGCTCCGCTCAACGGCGTCGCATCCAATCATGAGGTACGCAGGTCAACCGGAAGGACATCTAGCCCTATCACACCGGAAGATCAACATAGTAATGAGAACCCTTAAGTCCTCCCACCCGGAAATGTTCCCAAACCACCTCTGCAGACACCACAGTTGCCTGATCCCGGGGGCATCTCCCATTGAGCTGAATGCTTTCAATAGTATCTACGAATAATTCTGTGGGGACAAATGGTCTGACCGGGTGACCCGTTACCTGCGCTTCTCATTACAACTGCAATTCAGATAATTAAAAAACAAGTACATAAAAATAATACTAATACATTAAAAACGTACATTAAAATTATGCACCCCAGGAATCTCGCACTGATATCCTGTAGAGCATCTTATAAATCTGATATGCACATCCGGTGCGTACCACGATATTAAAATAAAATCTGCATAAAAATGTCATCCAGAAAATAGATACTGTAATGAAATAAAATCAATAGATATTGTGTTGAAAAGGAATACATGAATACCAGGTGATGACACAAGCACACAGTGCCTAAGGACTAATTATGGGGACAGGCCTAGCCATTCCAACGGATATTCAAAACTGGAGTTTAGGAGTCACTGATGAAACAGTTAATGTCCAATTCGATGTTCAGTCCAACCGGAGCAAGGGATTGGGTCAGGAAAATCCACTTTGTTTCACACTTAGAGAGTTCCCTGACCCAATTGGCCCCTCGCCACGGCGGAGTGACCCGTTCAATGCCCCAAAATTGCAGGCTGCTGGGGTCTCTCTGGTGGTACTGCCGGAAATGAGCTGACACATTGTGCTCTCTTCTTCCATTGATTAGGTTAGTGATATGTTCTCCTACTCGGATCTTCAAGGTTCGTTTAGTCCTACCTATGTACGCTAATTTGCATGGGCACATAAGTCCATAGACTACATGTGTAGTATCGCACGTGATGAGTGATTTAATCTTGAAGGATTTATTGATGGATTATTATATGGTGGTGGGAGTGTCATGGTCTGGGGCTGCATGAGTGCTGCCGACACTGGGAAGCTACAGTTCATTGAGGGAACCATGAATGCCAACATGTACTGTGACATACTAAAGCAGAGCATGATCCCCTCCCTTCAGGGACTGGGCCGCAGGGCAGTATTCTAACATGATAACGACTTCCAAGACAACCACTGCCTTGTTAAAGAAATTAAGGGTAGAGGTGATGGACTGGCCAAGCATGTCCCCACACCTAAACCCTATTGAGCATCTGTGGGGCATCCTCAAATGGAAGGTGGAGGAGCGCAAGGTCTCTAATATCCACCAGCTCTGTGATGTCATCATGGAGGAGTGGAAAAGGACTCCAGTGGCGACCTGTGAAGCTCTGGTGAACTCCATGCCCAAGAGGGTTAAGGCGGTGCTGAAAAATAATGGTGGCCACACAAAATATTGACACTTTGGGGCCAATTTGGACATTTCCACTTAGAGGTGTTCTCACTTTTGCTGCCTGCGGTTTAGACATTAATGGCTGTGTTGAGTTATTTTGAGGGGACAGCAAATTTACAGTTATACAAGCTGTACACTCACTACTACACTACTAGTGTCATTTCTTCAGTGTTGTAACATGAAAAGATATAATACTGACGACGGATGGCGGCGCCCCCCTGATTGACCCCCCCGCAGGTTGCAGACAGGTTCCGCACTTTTTTCAGTGACCTCTATACCTCCCGTGCCCCTGCTGACCACTCGGACATGCACTCTTTTCTACGGACAGTCGATTTCCCGCAGTTGTCACCTGAACAGGTGGCATTGCTGGAGGCGCCGCTCACCGAGCATGAGATTGCGGAGGCTGTGTCCAGGTTCCCTAGATCGAAATCCCCGGGGCTTGATGGACTCCCAGTGGAATTTTATGCCCAATACTCTGAGCTCCTTTTACCCAGACTTCTAGCACTCTTTAACCAACTTTTTGAAGATCGAGAGCTTCCCCTGACAATGAGAGAGGCGCTGATAGTCCTAATCCCTAAGCCAGGTAAAGATCCCCACCCCCCAGAGTCATATCGCCCCATCTCCCTCCTCCAGGTGGATGTAAAAATTCTCGCTAAAATTCTATCTATCCGCCTCAATCAGGTTATACTGACCCTCATCCACCCCGATCAGGCAGGTTTCATGCCGGGTAGGAATACTTCTTTTAATTTGCGTCGCCTCTTCATGAACCTTCAAGCCGAACATGACAATTCAGGGAGGAGGGTTGTGGTGACACTGGACACGGCCAAGGCTTTCGATTCAGTTGAGTGGCCCTTCTTGTGGGCATGTCTCGGGAGGTACGGCTTTGGACCTAAATTTACGAGATGGGTACAGCTACTCTACAGTGCGCCAGTCGCGAAGGTCCTGGCCAATGGCTGGACCTCGTCGGAGTTTTCCCTTTCCAGGGGCACCCGCCAGGGGTGCCCCTTGTCCCCCCTGCTCTATGCCCTGGCGGCGGAGCCTCTGGCGATAGCCATTAGGGACCACCCTGATATCCGCGGCTTCCGTAGAGGCTCCCTCACGGAAAAAATCAGTATGTATGCTGATGATACTCTGCTTTACCTGGAGGACCCGGAGAACTCCCTGCTGTCGGCTCTTTCCCTTATTGAACGCTTTGGGAGATTCTCCGGCCTCCAGATCAACTGGGATAAAACACAGGTACTCCCTATGGACATTGCCCCTTTCGCGGTGACCCCTGCGAACCCGGTTCTTAAATGTGTCCCCTGTTTTAAATATCTTGGGGTACAGGTGACAAAGAACCCGCGGGACTATGTTGCGGACAACATCCAACCTCTGTTCCCTTTGATCAAATCTAGAATTCAGGTGTGGTCCAAGTTACCCCTGGGGGTGGTGGGTCGAGTAAATCTGGTTAAAATGGTTCTCCTCCCTAAAGTGTTATACGCTGTGTGGCACTCCCCAGTTTATTTAGCCCTGAAACACTTTAAACAACTGGAGTCGCTCCTCAAGGCCTTTGTCTGGGGATCGAGTAGGCATAAGATTTCCTGGAGGAAGCTTAAAAATCCAACAGATCTGGGGGGCCTGGCGCTCCCGGATTTCAACCTGTACTATTTGGCATCGCAGCTATCCCAGATGTTCCATATTGACAAGACTGATAGAGAACGGTTTCTGATTTTGTTATGCCCGGCGTGGACTCATCACTCCCAGGACCCACTGACTGCCATACTGCGAGGTACACAGGGAGCGGTGGAGCGAATGGACCCTGCGTCCTTGCTCTTCCATTACAGCCGGGTTTGGGAGGTGGTGATGCACAGGCTCCAGGGCCCTTCCCTTCATGACTACACCCCACTGTGGCACAATAGGTCACTTCAGGAATTCTGCTCACTGCCTGACTCCTCTCTGTGGAGCGGACGGGGTGTGTTCCTGTTGAGACATATAATGACGGGGGGAGCCCTGAGATCTTTCACCGACCTGCGAGAACAGTTCTCCCTCCCTGCCCATATGTACTATAGGTATTTACAACTGTCCCATGCGTTCCGCGCCCAGTTCCCCGGGGCTTCGCCGAGCCTGGAGCCTGTGTTGCTACTAGAACTGATCAAATGCCAAGAACCTTCTCACTTAATTTCCCTTTTTTACACCGAGCTGCACAAACCCTCATCTACCGTGATAGCTTATGGTCTAAAGGACCGATGGACTAGGGAGGTAGGGCCTATAGAAGATGAGGAATGGGGAGAGGCGCTGGAGACCTGTCAGCAGGTGTCACCGAAATTGTCTGATAGACTTACCCAAACGTTTATTATCCATCAGGCCTACCTCACACCTATCAAATTGTCCAGGTTCCAATCTGCACCGAACCCAGACTGTCCTCTTTGCAGAGCGGATGCGGGTACATTTTTTCACTTACTCTGGAGTTGTCCTCGTCTTGGGGGGTACTGGCAACAAGTGGTAGCCTTTCTTCATGATAAGATGGGCTCCCCTGTACAATTGGACCCCAAGCAGTGTCTCCTTGGTATTTATCCGGATGGGTAAATGAATAAATTCATGAATATTTTCCTGCAGCAGACGCTGTTTGTGGCCAGGAAATTAATAGCCAGGACATGGATGCGTAGTGACCCACCAACCTTTAGTGCATGGCTACGTGAGGTTAACTCCATAGTCCCCTTCCACAAACTACTTTATAAGCATAGGGGGAACCCTGCCAAGTTCGATAAGATCTGGGACAGGTGGGTAAGTTGCCCGGACACGAATATATAGAATTGCACTGGTTGCGGCCCTCGCCACGCTGGGTTCTGATTTCACACGTTCTCCTGTCATTGTATTGGTATTTGCTGCTGGGCAAAAATGGACTGTACCTGACATACTAGATGTATATATCCCTCACATGTCACGACAATTGTTTAACGTGAAATGTCTGTATTGTTGTACCTGATTGATGCTGTTTGCTGTTCACCGTACTGTTTTTTTTTTCTATATGCTATCCTATTTGTACTGCATTTGTTTTTTCAATAAACTCTCTGTTGGAAAAAAAAAAAAGATATAATAAAATATTTACAAAAATGTGAGGGGTGTATTCACTTTTGTGAGATACTGTACATTGATCCAGCTTGGACCAATGTCAATATGCATGTACCATACCCGGCCTGACCCCCGTGGAAGGTGGAAATCACTGTAATACATGGCTACTACCACCATGATTGCTGCTAGTTTCCGGATCCCGTGCTGAGTGATTACTCTGCTGCTTAGTGAACACAATAGGTAGCTTGCTCTGCACTGGAGCCATTTAGAGAACATTTTGTATTTTCTCAATGAATGCAAAGTTTTCTCTGATTCAAAGAGGTGGAGAGGCAGGGTTGTTACATCCTGATCTCCGCCTCATGCAATCTGAGATTGTTACCTCAAATTTAGCTTTAAATGCCATCTCTGAGTTAAATGTTTTCAAAAGGTTAAAAAACAAAATAGCAGCTCAGGCTGCAATTCTCACATCCTCTCATGTGCTGTCTCCTGCAGTATTCTCTTTCTGCCACTGTCCTTAGTCCAGGGTCATTCTAACCGGAGTAATGATGACATCCTGTGGGTACAGGACATTATGCACTTGTTTCCCTAAAGGGGAACAACATGGTGCCTTGCACTCACAGTGTAATCATGCAGAGAGCAGTAACTGCATTGCTGACTGCATCATTGAGGACAGCCCAACAAGAACAGGTGAAGGGGTGTGGGCTTGAAGATATCTGAAAAACATAAAAGTATTAAGTCTATACTTGGGGGCCTCCAGTGAGAAAGGGTGATTGGAAAGGGGAAGGGATAAGGGGGGGGCGGGTAGTGAAGCTAGAGTTGGCCTTTAAATTATTTTGGTTTCCTTTGATAGCAGAACGGGAAATGTGGGGAACAGTTGAAACTTGTACAGGGAGACACAGACATTAAAAATAAATTCTTGCAGAGGTTTTAACCCCCCCCCCCCCCATTTTCCTGAAAAGCGTGAAAGTTCCCCGTACTATCTATCCTGACAGACTTAAAAGAGGTTCTATCACTTCCCCACTTATATATAGTAACTTGAGTGTGATTTTATACCGATCTCCAATATCCATCCATACATTCATGTTTCAGGTCCAAGAGTGAGGTTAATGGCCCATTTCTTCCTTTAAACTGCAGACTGTAAGGTGTTTTTTTTGTTTCGTTTTTTTGATTTTGTGGGGGTTGTTTTTCTGCTTTTTGCACGGTAATTCACACAAAAGAAAAATTGCAAATACATGGTACAACGGACACATATCAGGAATATGAAATGTTAGGGTTACATACTCTTTAAGATTACACAGAATCATAGCTTCCCTGATCCCTGCCTGTTTTTATAGTTAAAGTGATTGTAAAATCTATTTTTTTTTTTTTATTAAAAATAACAAACATGTCATACTTACCTGCTCTGCTGCAGTAGATTTGCACGGATCAGCCTGGATCCTTCTCTTTTTGGGTCCCTCTTTGGCTATCCTGGCCTCTCCCCCCCCCCCCCCTATTGGGTGCCCCCGCAGCAAGCAGCTTTGTTATGGGGGCTCCCGTACCAAGTCACAGCTCCCTGTGTCCATTCAGACATGGAGCTGCGGCCTGGCCCCACCCTCTTTCTATTACCATTGGCTTACTTTAATTGACAGCAGCAGGAGCCAAAGGCGACGCGCTGTTATCTCAGCCAATGAGGAGGTTAGTCCCCGGAAGCCCGATACATTCCTACAGCATCACTGGAGCTAGAGGGCCCTTAGCTAAGTGTTAGGGAGGCTGAGGAGGGCTGCTGCGCACAGAAGGCTTTTTATCTTAATGCATTAAGATAAAAAAAGCTTCTGCCTTTACAACCCCTTTATGGTATTGTAGGGATAAGACATGTTTACCACCACTTCTTTTGCCAGCTTTGAGAAAACTGGAGGAGTTTCAAAATCTCCTTGTAACATACAGCAAAGGCATAAATAGATGTACTGACTTATGTTGGTGAAAGCACTAGAGTTTAATGACCCTAATCAGTTACTGCAGTTTTTGTAGATATTTCTATGCAGACATGTAAGTATGAACACATATTAATCAAAATACACATATTTATTGTCCACAAATTCAATAATTAAAAAAAAAAAAAAAAAAAGGCCATGATTCACTTGGTTGTGGGGATTTGTTTGGCTCCCTGCAATAGGTAAAATTTAGTCAAGACTTGTTTGTTCCACCTACCTTGTTGTGCACTGTGGCTCTTTTCCAGTGTATAAACGCTCCTGCCGTTTTGTATTCACACACTTTTATGTAGGATGTTTGCTCAAGGTGAATGTGAATCAATTCCTGTCATAAGTAGATGATTTGATATTCTTGTATTTGCTGTTAAAAGCCCGAAGGTATCATATGTGATTCAATGATTTCATAATCAAAGGGCACAATATCCTTCAGCAAATATGCCTGTAGATGAGGTTAATGTTTCACTCACAACTTTAATTTCAATATGCTGTTGCTGGAAATTAGCAAAATAGAAAAAAAAAACCCTTAAATTTGAACAGTTTTGGCCAGCATACATTCTCTAATGTACATATAAATAAACTAACTGATTTCAAAGTTATGAAATAACAGTTGGAACATTCTCACCCATCTTCTTCAAAAGAAAGATAGGGCGATGTCATAGCAATTCCAGAAACTTTTAAAAATGTAAGATTTTTTTAAAGTAAAATAGAAGATTGGGACCCTGATATTTAATTTTACTTCACTGGACTTGGAAATTTCTTTTTTCACTACACCCTGGATTGGAAGAAATTTAGGAGACCCTGGTGCATCACTTTTTCCCAGCAAGTGTGTTCTAACACTTTCCCAGGTAGAGCTGCTGACGTTAAAGGGTTAGTTCATCTTTACCGAAAAACTACCTATGCGGGTAATGGGCCCATGTAGATAAAAAAAAAACTGTGCAAATTTGGCTAAAGTTGGATAATGCCCTTACTGTCTACATGCCTCCCAAAGCCTGGCTGAAAAATGACCAAGGATGGCTTTCCCCTATTCTGTTTTGTTTCTAAGACATTGCTAAGACACTCCCACAAGCTCAAAAAACCCCATACATGTGCAGCTCGCTATCACCTCTATTGTAGCATTGCTGAGCTCAGATCTGCTGCAAAGGGGGCGAGGGAGAGCATGCAAGGGGGTTTCAAATGGAGAAAGAGCTTGCTTCTGTGATGATGGGGGGTGAGTAGTAATGCCTAGGAGTGCCTTAGCAACTTTATACCAGCAAGGGGGGACTGGGGGAATGTTATCTCTAGGGAGATTATCAGCCAGACTTTGGGAGTTGTTTAAATGGCCTACACCTATATCAAGGGCATTATTTAACTTTAGCTTATGCGGCATAGTTTGTATTAAACACTTGGCGACCAGCCGCCACACATATACAGCGGCAGGTCAGCTCCATTGCGTGAAATGACGTACCGGTACATAGTTTTTTGCAATAGCCATTTGGGGCGTGCGCTTATTGGCCAGAGAGGGAGGCAATCAGGGGTCCGGTGGACGCAATGTCCGCCGGCCACCCGCGATTGCTCCCCATAGAGACAGAACAGCGGCAGACCGCCATTCTGTCACAGATGAACACAGGGATCCTGTGTTCCTGCTATTCAGGAAAACAGATCTCTCTGTTCATCTAGTGAGTCCACCCCCACACAGTTAGAAAGCATCCCATAGGGACACACTTAACCCTTTGATCGCCCCTGGTGTTTACCCCTCCCCTGCCAGTGTCGCTAGTACAGCAACCATGCTTATTTTTAGTGCTGATTACTGTAGTAATGTCACTGGTCCCCTCAAAAGTGTCAGGTAGGTGTCCAATCTGTCCACCATAATGTTGCAGTCCCGCTAAAAATCGCTGATTGCTGTCATTACTAGTAAAAATAAATAAAATAACAAAAAAATGCCATAAATCTATCCCCTAGTTTGTAGACGTAATCATTTTTTTGCAAAACAATCAATATACGCTTATTGGGATTTTTTTTTTAACCAAAAACATGTGTCAGAATACATACTGGCCTAAAATGATTAGAAAAGTTTAATAAAAAAAAAAAAATTATTAGCTGCGTTTCATAGCAGAAAGTAAAAAAGCAAAAAAATAAAAACTGCAGAGGTGATCAAATACCACCAAAAGAAAGCTCTATTTGTGGGAAAAAAAAGGACATTAATTTTATTTGGGTACAACGTTGCACGACCGTGCAATTGTCACTTAAAGTAACACAGTGCCATATTGCAAAAAATGGCCTAGTCATTAAAGGGGTAAAACCTTCCGGTCAAGAAGTGGTTAAACTAGAGGTGCCCTTTAGCTGAGGAGGCAGTTTTTTGGGAAAGGTGACCTAACCCTTTAAAATCCATTTGTATGCCAACATTATTAGAACTATAACATATGCTTTTGATTAGTAGTCCAGCACATAGCACTGACTCTTAGAACCTTGAAAATGCTAAATTGCTGATATTGCCATCACCTTTTGGATGTACCACAGGTTTAAATATAGGTAAAGGTTTGAAGCATTTTTTTTCTTTGGTGATAATATAATGAGGGATCTCAAAGTAGTCCTGCTGACTGCAGCTGAGGATATGCATGAGAATTAGAATGAGTCTTTTTTTGATAAATACACTCAGTTTTGCAGCAAAATGTGATCAATGTATTCTGTGTTCATGGCCTGGCTGTTTAATGGATGCATATTGTGGAAAGAACGTAACGGCAACTGGTCTTAAGTCTCTCATCCGTGGCAAAATACACAGTTGGTATACAGTAAAAATGGTGGGAAGGGAATGATAAACTGATGACAAACACGTTGTGCACCATAATGTTATACTAGTCTAGATAATTACACCCTTAATGCCTCATTTAACTTCAGTGCACAGGAATGAAAAGATGGTGAAAGCCATAAAACGCATGAACTCTTTATAAGGACACATCTGTGCTTGTCTCTCCCAAAATGGCTCCTTTGATGGCTGAATATTTTATGTGTGGTTTTGAAATTAGCATTTTTGATTAACTGCAGCAAGACTTTAGATAGGCATTAAAACTGATTAAACATTACGGAGTATTTACAAGGAAAATGGTTGATTCTGTGAACTGAAAACCTCACTTTCCAAGAAATATTTTCTTATGTATGGTTCATGATCTTTCATTGTGGTGTGGATAGTAAATTGTCCATTACCTTATACTATCTTGAGTAAACAGTTCTGTATCCTGCTTGTCAACTCACCAAGTAAGGGCCCAGCAACCATTGCAAGCACATATACAATTGTATTTTTGACCAGAAACATAAAAACTATAAAAAAAGAAGAATAAATCTATTGGGATTTTGTTCTGGACTCTTAAAACTCAAGCCACAGACATTTGAAGGTTAAGCCTAAATCAGTGGCATTTCAGATGCTTCTTGGGTCATAACATCTTCTGTAGAATCACAATCAACAGGGAAAGTGCTAGTAGAATGTCTGGCATCTTTGGAAAAGGACCTTAATTATTTTCAGCTCAGAAATAAAAGTGGTTCTGTGGCTCTCAACACGTGCAGTTGATGTGTGGATGTAAACTTCTTTTAAATAAATACTTTGTATTTATTACTTAAACCTAGTAAACTAATACAGATGTATGTAGTCTGACAGGCCTTAAATGATGGCTGTATTGGCCTATGTTTGTAGCTTTACTTTTTAATTTCTTCATTTCTATTTTTGCAGAATGCCACTCTTCATGTAAAAGCTGCAGTGGAAGAAATAATTTAAATTGTACTGGCTGCCCTACTCCAAATGTTCTGCACTATGGGGCATGCTTGTCAGTCTGCCCTGAGGGATTCTACAAAAAGGATACAGTTTGTCATGGTAAGTAGTTCCAGAAGCCCTAGGCCCGAGAGGTCCGGTGGGGTTCGGCTGTCCGTTTTTTAGCCAGACCCAATCAGACTCTCCATTCTCCTCTATGAATTTCCTGATGTAAATGGACTTGTGTCTGTTTACACCTGACTACCTCCAGGTCCGATCCGATTGGGCAAAAAAAAAAATGGAAGGGGATCCGTTCGTCTTTATCTGGCCAGTTCAGATCTGAGGGCATTCAGATGTAATCAGACAGCCGGTCCTTTTACATCCAGCTGCCCAGAGAGCAGAGCGGACTGCGACCATGTCTGCTTTGCATAGGTGGAGCACCAGACGGATCCCCTGCTGAGCAAAACCGGATCCAGCCTGTGTGAAAGGGACCTTAAGTGAAGTCACATAACATATTATATTTTTATATTTAAAATCCTGACTGGAATGATCCCTGTTTCCAGCCTGTCCAAACTTCCCCCATATGGGGGTCCTTGAACTAGTTTTATAGAACATAGGAAGCAGCCATGGCTTTTTACTTGTTTTGAATCACACCACACCTCAGTGTCTGCCACCTGTATTTATTAAAGGATCATCCACACTGATCTCATCCTCTTGGCTACAACAGCTGTAGATCCCGTACAATGAAGAAGAGCACTGTGCAAGCAGCTGTGCAGCATCAGCTGTGGTCAGGTGATTTGCTGTTGCAAGACAGACCTGCTTTAGACTCCAGAACAACATACTGTATTTAAAGAGATGCTGGGAACTTTCAAACTTGTAAATGCAGTGAAATGAGGGGAAACTTGGAAAAAAGCTCTGAAGAAGCACCTCCCACATAGCAAGGCTTCCCTCATAGGGCGTCTGAGAGTAACTCAAACCATAGAAATACAGAAAAAAATGCCCCAGACCAAAACTAACCAAGAATTCATGATAATTGTATTTGTTGTTAAAAAGCCGAATAAAACAGACAATGTATTTTTGAGAGCCAGTATTATACTCTTATGGAATAACAATGTGGCAGCTGGATGCTGACCAGCAATGGAGGCATCTATTGCTGCTCAACAACTAGTTGTTGCATTGATACTCCTCATGTTGAGCCCTGTTTTCCTGTGTTGAGTTTTTTTATGAAAGGGCAATGGTGTTGTTCCCAAGACAGATTGGCTGTTTTTTTTTTTTTTAACAACTATTAAAATTATCTTAGACTATTTCAACTAATTTAGTCTGGTGTTCCTTCCTGTATTTCTCTGGTTAGAGCGGCTTTAGAGGTTGTCTTGCTCTCTTGTTTACCTAGATGCTAGTACCAGCACTGTGAAAACAGAACATCATCTGTGGTCTCGATCTTTGTTTACCTAGCTGCAAGCACCTTTGTTCTTCTTCTAATCACCCTTGCATTCCTCAATGGTTAGAGGAAATCTCATTTTAAAAGTAACTTGAGTGTATATCTCCTAAAAAGAATTGGCAGTTTTGATAGTGATTTTTACTTTGTGGAGTTCCTCTTTAGACACACAAAGTAACTAAATCCTGCAAGTAAATTTGTTTGATATGTTCACTACCAAATCCATAAACAGTGGAAGCCTATTCATAAAAGTATATTAAAAGTAAGTAGCTATATTTTTACCAATACAGTGAATCATGAATCTTTATGATTGTTCACCTGCTACATTTGCTCAGTACATACTGCTGTTCTATTTTATCTTAGGTACTGCGTTATTGAACTAGCAACTTCACGAAAAGCATAGCATAGGCATTGTTTGTAATGTTTTTATTTTGTAGCATTACTCACCGCAATTTGTTCTCCATTGTTTCAGCATGCCACCCATCATGTAAGGAGTGCAGTGGTTTTTCCGATGCTGAATGTCTAACTTGCCACCCTCATGCTAGTCTTATTGCTGGTAGCTGCAAAACCTCATGCTCTGATGGACAGTACCTTAACCTAGTAGGATATTGTGTTGGTAAGTGTTATTTCCCATGCATCTTTTTATTCATTAAAGGCCATCAACTTGCAACAAAAGTGTATTTTAGTTTTTCACAGTTGCTTGACTGAAATCTCATTAAAAAACCAACCAATGCTATCATTTGGTGGATTCTTTATAATTTAGAATAAGAAAACTCACTATTTAGACTAGCTTCTTAAGAGCAATAGTTTTTAAAGGGTTAGTGGAATGAGATGGCAACATAATCACTACACAGAAATAGAACCAGTTGAATGTTGAATGATTAGACTGTCGGGTGACCGTTAAAAGTATATCTATCATGAGAGAAATATGGGGGCTGCCATTGCTGAACTCCTTATAAAAATGCCAGCTATCTTTGGCTTCATTACTTTTGAAGTGACTGACCCAGAAAAATGTAACATTTGTTGTGCTATTAGAGCTGGAATGAGAGGGTTTTAGGAAAAATATAGGGGAAATAGATGACAGCCTCGTTGGTGCAACAATCTCTATATTAAAACAACTCTTTTACATTTTATTAACTATATATTAACTATGCATGTAGATGTGTAGACCAAGTTTGCATTAAGTGAATGTATATTTACTGGATTTAGGATTTTCGCCAATGAATAAGAAAACATAATTACAGAAAAATAGGTTTGCATTACAGAATGTAGGCTTACATAAATATGTAAATCTAAAAATAATAATAAAACAAGAGCCCACAAGTAATCCAGGATTATTTCTAAAAATATGGTGCCATATTCAACCTGTTTAAAAGGTTATCTTGGTTTTATAATTTATTTTCATTTGCAGTAGTAAACAGGCATTGTGCAAGGACAGTGCCATTTTATGCAGATGTATGCTAATCACGCCTTTTCTCTTTTAATGGGAAAATAATTTAATCTGCCACTTCTGTTATAGACAAAATAGCCTGATCTCTTTGCCCTCTTACAACTAAGTAATACAAGCTTTCCAACAATCCCTGTTGGAAAAACATGCCATGTGTTTACTAGATATCTCTAAAAAATGGGGCTTAACCTCCCTGGCGGTATGATTCTTTTGGATTTTAGGTGCTGAAAGCGGTACCATTATTTTGCATATAATTCTTAAGAATGAGCAGCCCAAACCAACTATTTACATATAAATTTTTTTTTTTACTGTGCGTTCTTCTTTATAACATCTTGGGTATGATAAAGTTTGAAACACAAAATCATGAATTATAATATAATAAATAACTAGAAATAAGTTAAAGTATGTTTGTATATATATATATATATATAGTGTTTATTTATGGTGTAGTGGTTAGCACTTTCACCTAGCAGCAAAAGGGTCATTGGTTCGAATCCCAACCACGACACTACCTGCCTGGAGTTTGCATGTTCTCCCTGTGCCTGCGTGGGTTTCCTCCGGGTACTCCGGTTTCCTCCAACACTCCAAAGACATGCTGGTAGGTTAATTGGATCCTGTATAAAATTGACCCTACTATGTATGTATGAATGTGAGTTAGGGACCTTACATTGTAAGCTCCTTGAAGGCAGGGACTGATGTGAATGTGCAATGTATATGTAAAGCGCTGCATAAATTGACAGCGCTATATAAGTACCTGAAATTAATAAAAAAATAAATAAGGGAAAGATTTATGTAATTTTTATTGTTTTTTTTTTTAACGAGTAATAGCGGCGATCTGCAAATTTTTTTTGCGGGACTGCGACATTGCGGTGGACAGATCGGACCCTTGACTGACATTTTTGACACTTTTGGGGGTACCAGTGACATTACTACAGTAATCAGTGCTATACATATGCACTGTTACTGTAAAAATGACACTGGCAGGGAAGGGGTTAACTTTATTAGAGATGCAGGGGTTAAATGTGTCCCTAGGGGCATGCTTCTAACTGTAAAGGGGTGTGGCTTTTCATGCAACCACAGAGACATACGATCCTACATAGCAGGATCGTATGATCTCTGCTGTTACACCAGGGAGAATGACAGGCGGCTTTGTTTACATTAGCGGACATCGGACCCGCCGGTCACACGCGCAGGGATGCAGGGGAACGAGCAGGGGCGGGAGCGCGCCTCTGGCAGCGCGCACTCGCCCCCTACAGGCTTCTGGGCTAGTGATGTAGTAATACATCACTTTGCCCAGGAGGGGCTAACTGCCACAGTAAATATACTGTGGGCGGTCGGCAAGTGGTTAATTCCTTATCTCAACGCAGTCCTACTATCTCCGGGGGGTCAACGTCTGTCCCAGCCTGGTCCCGTCTCCTTTCCCTAGGGGGGTTTCCAAGAGGGGCTGTGGGTCCTTCTGGAATCGCTCTGGTAACTTATCGCTCTGCTCCTTATAGCTCATCAAAACAATGGGGCCATCATGGTGTAGTATATAAAAGTATTTATTTCCAAAGATTATAGCAAACTTACATTTAAAACTGATGCCGACTGTATGCAGTAAAGCCCTGGGGGACCTACGTCACGTCCCGTTACGTCACTTCCGGGTTTCCTACGCGTTGCGTCACGATACCACAGGACTTCCTCAGCGTGAGCAGGTTATAGTCCAGCACTAGGCCTCGCCACGACAGAGCCCTGATGGAGGGTCGGGCCCGCCAGTAAAACCTCGCCGGAATGCACACTACCTGGGATGCCCTGAGTCGCAGCGTACCTCTTGGCCGTCAGCACCCGCACCCCGGGTGGAGAGGTAGTCTGTTCGGAGTGGTGCCCACCTGATGCTGTGGTATGGTGAGTAAGTGTCCCCCCAATTCTCTGGCGGTCTTGGGGTTGACGTGGTCCCCCTCCCTGGGAAAGACTGATCCTCGGGTATCCCTCGGTTCCCCTAGCCTCTCGTGATTCCAGGCCCCCCTCGGCTTGGCTGTCCCCTCCCCCCCACAAGCAAGTTCCTACCTCTGGGGGGGCAGATGTATTTCAGCCGCTGCGGCGGTTCTGCGGGTGGGGTCCTGGAGACTGCATGGTGCACCGTGGGGGCCACCATTTTGCTGTAGGCTTTCTGCTCTGCATCAATATAAATCATTTTCTCTTTGAACTGCATGAGCAGCCAGGTTTTGGTAGTTCCCTGTAGGAATGCATGGGGTAGCCATTTCCTTGAGGTCCACGAGCGCTGGACAGCAAGGGAGTGCTAAGGGGCTCTAGGCATGACCCAGGTGCTTTTCTGTTTCCTGTGTCAGATAGTTTCTATTCCCTGCACAGAATGTTCCTGAAGCCTCCAGATCGGTTTGGTGGTATGTTCCTTGGGTCCCTGTAGGTATTCCTCACTCACCCTGCTGCAGGCTGTGTTAGGGCTGGGACTTGTGGTACTGCTGGTGTGCGGATCTCGTTTTTTGCGACTTTTCCTAAAGTGACACTGCCTTTTTTTATACTCAGTGCTATGGAGTCCCAGGACCAAATCTCACCAACAGACCCCCTTAGTGCGGATGCGGTACCCTCCGGGTCGCAGCCCCTGTCTGCTTTTACAGCAGTTTTCTTTCCTCGTCAGCTGCGCAGGAAAGCACGCTGGTGGAGGCACATATATGATTATGATATATATATATTATAAAAAATGGTGGATAAGTCTACAGCGTCAGGGACGCAAGTGTCTTTTGGCAACCGCAAATCCCAGATGTCGGGCAAGGTGTTTCCCTGCCCGGAAATTTTTGACAACATTGTCGATGAACAGGGGGGGGTGCATTAAAACAAATGTTAGTGGCGCCTAAGCACTTTAAAAGGTGTTACCCCTTTGAGGATACAGTTTCCACTAGGTGGACCATGCCACCTAAGGTGGATCATCCGGTTTCCAGACTAAACAATTCAACTGTGGTCCCGGTGGAAGAGCCCTAGGTATTTACAGACCCAGTGGATAGACGGATTGAGTCTCTGTCCTGCCATTTGCATGTGTTAGCGGGCTCCATACTAAAACTACTAAGCCATTCAGGTCTTCTGGGGGTTCCAAGAAGCCATGGTCGGGCAAGCTGAGAACAGGCCAATCTGGATCTGTGGACAAATCCTCATCTGCATGAAGGGACGCCCTCCCCCCTTTTTTTGGGTGGGGGGATGTCTTTGCTTCTTTCCAGAACCATGGACTTCCTTGATTCAGAACAAATGGATCCACGAACTGATCCGATCGGGTTACAAGGTCGAATTCCAGTCTCGACCACCGGACAGGTTCTTCCCGTTCAATCCACGCCTATCTCCAGACCGGTTAAGGGATCTAAGAGAGGCGGTACAAGATCTGCTGTCGCAAGTGGTGATTGTGCCAGTTCCTTCTCGGGAATGCTTTTAGGGGTTCTATTCAAACCTGTTTACTCTGCCCAGGAAAGAAGGCAAAGTACGTCCAATCCTGGACCTCAAGGCTCTGAACCGCTTTGTACGAGTACAGAAGTTTTGAATGGAGTCCATTCGCACGGTAGTGGCATCTCTACACATCAAGGACGCATATCTACACATCCCTAGTTACACAGGACACCAGCATTTTCTTTGCTTTGCTGTAGGAGAAGAGCATTATCAATGTGTGCCGTTACTCTTTGGTTTCGCCTCCACCCCCAGGGTCTTCACAAAAGTGTTGGCTCCAGTGTTGGCATTACTGCAACTACGGGGGATTACGGTACTGGGGCACTTGGACGATCTCCAATTAAGAGCAGACTCACATTCAGCCCTGTTGGGCGACTTGACAATTACTGTATGGACTCTGCAAGAGTTTGGTTGGAACATCAATTTCAAAAAATCTGCCCTGACATCATCCTTAAGACTGGATTATCTGGGCCTGGACTCACCTTCCTTGATGTTGTTGTATATGGCTGGTGGTGTTAAAAATGATCTGGTTGTCAAATACTCCAGAAACACTGCATTCATTATTTCCCTATTTTAACATTTCTACAGCTTAATGATCATGAAAAATCTACCGTGAGCTGTGAATATAATAATTTTTATCAGAGGTTCCCCCAAGACCTGAAAATAATTTCGAGAGTCCTTCCATGACAAAAAGATCCAGTAAGGCTGTTATAGACTAAATGTAATTTTTCAACAAGCTTGTCATTCTTAACGGCTTTCTGTGAAAGTCATTTTTACTATAGTTACCCTTTTCAGAAGATCAAGGATTGCTCATGATAGATTTTCCTGCATGCAGTGAAATCTCTTTCAGCCAACCTTTTTCTTAAAGTGGAACTTTAGTCAGAAAAATAAGTCTAGATCATAATATTTCCTTCTCCATGCGCCTCTTCCCCTGATGTCTCTGTCGAAATCAACAGCTCAACTATCAACCTGTCCCCGCAGGCCCAGGTCCTAGGTGTAATCCTGGACTCCATTCTTTCAGCCCCACATCCAATCGCTGTGCAAAGCTTGCCGTCTCAACCTCCTGAACATCTACAAAATACGCCCCTTTCTAACCAGTGACAACATAAGGCTTCTAATCCACTCCCTGATCATCTCTTGCCTTGACTACTGCAATTCCCTCCTCATTGGCTTACCTTTAAATAGGTTATCCCTCCTTCAGTTCGCATGAATGCTGCTGCCAGGCTCATCCACCTTATTAACTGCTCGGCGTCTGCTACCCCTCTCTGCCAATCCCTTTTCTGGCTTCCATTCACCCAATAAATGAAATTCAAGATACTAACAATAACTTATAAAGCCATCCACAACTTGGCCCCCAGCTACATTTCTAACCTGGTCTCAAAATACCAGCCAAATCATTCTCTTCGTTCCTCCCAAGACCTCCTGCTCTCTAGCTTCCTTGTCACCTCATCCCATGCACACCTCCAGGACATATCCAGAGCCTCTCCCATCCTCTAGAACACTCTACCGCGATCTGTCCGAATATCTCCTACTCTGTCCACATTCAGACGATTCCTGAAAACTCATCTCTTCAGAGAAACCAATCTGGCCCCTAACTAACAACTGCAGATTTATTTTCTCCATCAGCCCATCCCCCACAGTTATTACCTCTTTTATCTCTTGACCCTCCCTCTTGGATTGAAAGCCCTAATGAGCAGGGTTCTCTAATTACTTCTGTATTAAGTTGTAATTGTACTGTCTACCCTCATATTGTAAAGCGCTACGTAAACTGTTGGCTCTATATAAATCATGTATACTATTATTAATAATTATAATCACTTCAGGCTGGCCCATTTTGCAGGTATAGCTGTGTAAAACTTTAAAAATAAGTGCCTACACTGTTTAAAATCCATCCAGTAATATACTGTCTCACCCTGCTCTGTAAATGCCCAGTTCCTCTCCATTTTTAGGCAATGCTGAGTTTGTAAAGGCCAGTCTGCCGACAGCCTAAAGGCGGAATTAAACCCTTCTAATCTTTACAGTCAAGGAAGCTGCTTCTGTTTGAATTGAAAATGCCATAGTGCTGCACATGTGATCAGTTATGACACCAGCCATTTGATGGTTTGACAGTTTTGTTGAGGACACAAGCAAATATGACAGTTTGCATTTCCAGCATTCCAGGAATGTAACTGTTTTTTGAAACTGATGGGTTTAGTTCAGCTTTATGATTGACTGCTGTTCAGGGGCTTTGGGTTTCAGCAAAATGCCATCCTCCAGCAAGAAGAAACAGGAGCAATGCTGGAGGCAAATTTCGGCACACACTAATTTTGATAGCATAATTATTAATGTGGAATGTATGTTCCTTGGTAAAGAATATTTTTTTTTATCAAGTTGTTATGGGTAAATTTCCATTTAAAATCAATTTCATTACATACCATAAAGGCCTTAACACAATCACTTCTCCAGGTGGTTGTTTTGCAACTAAAATGTATCCAGACTTCTATTTGTCACAGTCAAAAAGTTTACAATAATAAGTCACTGTGGTTATTTAATGATATGAATATTTTTAATACTGTTTAAAAATGTAGTAATGATCATGTATGCCAAAAAGACTGATTCCCAAAAACAGTTAAACTGTCTTTATTTCCTGCTCTTTAAGAGCATGTTATGATATGATCATAATATTTAATTTAATATAGCATTTTCATGGATGTTTGGCTTCATAGAAAACAAATCATGACAGAAAAAACATTCTCCTCCATTGCTCCTACATCAGAGAATGGCACATGATTGTTATGTTGACTCGCTAGCTTTAGCATCTGGAACAAGCATGCAGATTAGGAATGCCAGAAAAAAAGTCACAGGTCCATATTGCATACTAGGTCAGTGATTCAAAGTATAAAAGCTGGAGATTCAACATGACAGCCAGGGAACTAGCATAACAAAGGTGAGATGAAAAATTGAAGCTTCCATGTTTCTGTCATGACAAGTTTATTTTTAATGCAAACAACAGATAAATAGCACAGGTACATTACATTGACTGAGAACAAGCTACTAGTAGAGTTACTGCAGAAAGATTAGTAAAGGAGGGTATTTATTTATTGAGTGTAATTACATATTCTATGTGAACTAGACAGTTTAAGAAATGTAATCTAACTTTCGACCTTCAAGGTAAAGCACTTTGTTTATCAAGCTTTATATCCTTTTAACTTGGTTATTACTAATAAAAGCTGTGTTACACTACAAATGAAGTGGATTTGTATATGATAATATTTATATTTTATTTCATTAATTGAAAGTACTTCTCTACAGTAGTGTATACCAGCGCAAGTCAGTGTGAGCCATCTGCTAATATGCGGTGCATTACATTTTATGCACGCACATTACCTCCTTCATATCTGTCATTATGCCTTCAGTGAAAGTAGGAATTACTGCCATGCTTTCCTTCTTAGAAGAAAATGTAAAAGTCATGGTTCCTTTATAATCCATAGGGGGAAGTATTGGAACTGATGACAGTAATCATGCCTTCAGAGATAAATTCTAATGCAAGCTGTAATAAAAGTTTTTCCAAGGACCAGCAAGATGTCTTACATCAGCATGCAATTGCTCTATGAATGGTTGCATGCTAAATGAAAGAATACTATAAATCACATTACATCTGCCTACACTTAAATTGTATCTCCAGACAAATTTTTTTTCATGTTTTGGATAGTGAAGTCAAGGGTTAGACCATCTATTTTTACTGGTGACCATGTTCACTGAGAAAGAAAGTAAGGTGAAGTTTAAAATTTTAGAGCTGTCCCCAGAACAAGGACAAAGGGGAAAACCAATAGGAATACCTGTTCCAGGATTAGTTGTCTCAAAGGGGAACTCAACTCTGTTTGGTAGATTTTCTCTGCCTTGGGACAGTAAGTGAATGAATATTTTCCAAATGGTATGCAGACAGACAGAAAAAAACTTTTGTTTTTAGTTGAGAGGGAGGACAGCACTTGCCAATATGTACTTAAACAATCAAAAACACAAAAAGTCCATGTGTGTTTATGCTTAGTGTTTATCATATCCAATATAAAGTTCTGTGTAAGGAAGAAAAAGTGTTGATAACAGTGGCATTCCCAGGTGGGTATGTTCCAGACAGAGGAAGGAACCTGAGGATAGGCATAACACACCACACCAGATTACATTGTCCCCTTGTTTTACCAAGTGGGTTAGTATAGGACTCTGTAACATCCACTGCTGAGTAGCTGCTGCTCAGCTTCTTTTCAGTTGTTTTACCCCTCTGTTTGTTTCTGAGTACTCCCGCGGCCAAAAAGCTTGTGTTTAACTTCAGCGACAATCTTGGATGAGGCAAAATATAGTTTAAAGCATATAGTTTTAAAGCTGCACATATTGTTTTTCATGCTGTGAGTGCAATTTTTTAAATATTTTTTTTTTTAAATGGGAGGGAGGGGGGTGAGGACGCTTATTGGAAGGTTTTTACCCTATGCTTAGAATGGATTAAGGTTAAAAAAATCCTTTTGACCTTATAATCACTTTACAGTTTCTGGGTGTGGTTTGGAGCATTTATACTACACAAACAACCCAGACTTAAGGAATGAACCCTGCCCGAGTTCATTTAAAATTTCCAGTGTGAGTGCATCCTTAAAGGTTACTAAACCCACAACACTAACATCTTTAACCAGACACTCATAGTCACAAGACTGCTTTAACTGCTGATGAAAAAAGGTATTTAGCAGTTTAAATTTACTAAAATAATAGCATTTCCATGTTCTGTGTACTTTGGGAGACCAGATATAGTGAATGCAGGGTCCAGGGTTTAATAACACTTTAAGCTCTGTACACACGGGCCAAATATCAGCTGAATTTAGCCGTGTCTACAGGTCTTTGTCCAATCTCATGACCAGCTTCTGTCGATTGCGCATGCTGGCAAACCACCAGCTGATCAACATTCAATCAGCACTCTCAGTCAATGGCTGCGAGCTCTGACCAGTGTGTTCTGGAAAGAGGGGCGGTTCCCCTGTTAGAACACAATTGCACAGCAGGGAGATCACTCCTTGCGAGCTCCTCCGTTTTTTGTTTTTTTTTTTGTTCAGACCACTAGGTGGAACAAAAAAAAATTTACTATGTGTCCCAGGCATTCGTTTACTTCTTTGACAAAGTAAAAGCAATACTGTTAAAGGACTACGAATTTTGACAGAGAGGTCATCAGCAAGGGTCTAATTAGTATTAGTATTGAAGAAGCACTAGATCGCAATCAAAGTGTGCAATGTTATGCCTTTTAAAAGAAAACCTCTCCTATGGTATTAAGCATGGTATACAGTAGTGTGTTGCAATGCCATTTATTTTGATTGATACACCAAAACACTAATACAGTAGTGGAGAATACCCACAGTACAGTGCACCATAATGCAGGAACCATACGTTGTGGTGTTCAGAAAAATAGGTGCTTATCAATTTTTGGCTGCTCTATGGAATATTGGCAGATCATTAAAAAGCACAACAACCCAAAGATAAACTGAATGTTCTGTAAAGGGAATCAGTAATCAGAGGTTTATGAAGCCTGACAATACTGGCCTTCTTCTAAAATGCTTCAGTACTTTGAACCACTGATCTGAAACAAATACATAGATGTGAAAGTCAGATCAGGTAAGTCAATGGGTTAGAAAGTACTAAAGGCACAGAGATCAATGTTAGTCTCCATGCTTGTCTTGAAAGCCATTCAATAACAAAGCAAAAAAGGCCTAACCATTTAAATATTTTTGCGAATAAAGAAGTTATGTATGAAATAAATTTACATAGCTGAAAGCTGAAAATTATAATTTCTGTTTTATTTTAGATTGTCATCCACAGTGTCAGTACTGTGTTGCCAATTTACATGATACTGGAAGTATGTGTTTAAAATGCCAGTACTCCAGATATTACTTTCTTGGAGACCGCTGTATTCCAGAGTGTCCTGCTGGCTTTTATGTAGAGGGAAAAAACTGTAAAGGTAAGGCACAAATGTAATATGGCCATTAAACTTATGTAGACCTTCGGTGAGCAATACAGAGAATCTTATCTACTCACCAGGTCCTTTACCCCTGGACGTCAGCTTGCATAGAGCACAAAAAACTCCAGCACTGATGAAATAAGATTTCATACTGTCTTGTCTAAAATAATACAATTATGACTCTGTGCATGGCTAAGGCATAAGTCATGTACATGAAAAGGCCTCTAGTGTAAAATCCCCAGTGCTTTCCCGTGCTTGGGAAGCTGCAGGTGCTGTGTACAGCCATTCTTATGTAAATGCAGATGGTTTCTGCACCAGCATTTGCCAGCGCATGCGAATACAGCATATTTCCCCAAGAGCACAAGTGTCATGCTCGGTGAAATACACTGGACGTGCATGCATGGGGGCAACACAGTTGGATTTTACACTAGAGAACTTTGTGCATGTGGTCTTAGACAAATGCATTATAATTATACGTTTTGCAATATCTGTATAGTTTAAAATATACCTAACACATTAAGCTTATATTTGTGTAATATAAACACCATGTACATTTGACTGTATAATGAGAATATCAAATATCTTGTTCATTTTCTTCAGTGGCATTTGAATAGAACCTTTATATTATACAGATGTTAAGGTGTTACAGAATGATAGCTTTAATTGCAATGCTAATTGAATTCCTCAATTATAATACATCTAACCTATTCAAGTAAACTCCTGACTTGTTCATTCTACAGAATAAGAGCAAAGCCTGAGAGTAAAAATAAGAATGCAAACTAGGTATTGACCCTGTGGTTAGTCAATAAAAAATAACAAAACCTATGGCATATAAAACTCAACGGGGAACAAATTGTTAAGCAAAAATCTTGCTTTTGCAATTTAGTGTAATTTGAAAGGTCCAAAGGGGGAAACTGATAGGTTTATACAAGCATCATAACTAGAATGCATTTCCTTTATTGCTTAAGTTTGAATTGATTTTCTTGATTGCAGTTTTGTCTTCTTGCATCTTGGATTTTGGTGGTCCATCATTTGTCTGTGTTTGTTTCAGGTTGCCACCTGTCTTGTAGAACCTGCAGTGGTCCAGGCCTAAACTTGTGTACTTCCTGTGAAGATGGTCTTGTTTTGTCTCACAATGGCATGTGTACTCAGATTTGTGCTCAAGGATACTACCAGGATGGAAATGTGTGCAAGGGTCTGTATCTCTGCTGTAATCAGTAGTCCAGATTTGAATAATTTTGTAGACCGCATTTAAATTAAAAGACTTATGCGAGAAAAGGTAACTGCAAAGTGTAGTATCATAGAGGAGCCAATCAGAATTACCTTACGCCAAACATGTTCCTAGAATATAGATATTGTTTTTTTATTTAGATATTATTGTTTTTAAAGCGGATCTAAACTGTACCTGACCACCACAATCTAAAAATGCTATTTCATTTGTTTTTAATATTCCATCCATCCATGTGTTTTTGCTTTGTTTTGCTGAGAAATCACTTGGAAAATCACCCCCAGCATTTATGGCTGTGGCTATCTTGAGTAAAGGCAGATGATTCATGTAGCATTTTCTTCCGGGAATCCATCTGCCGATAGCTCAGGCATGCAGGCAGGAGAGGGTGCTTTAGCTGAGAAAACCCCTCCTCCCTTCCTCAAGATTCATGAGATGTATGACATCATTTTGCCTATGCCTGGAAACAAGGAAGTAGCAGAATAAGGGCTCTTTCACACGGGCGGTCCGTGTGAGAGCTCCGCTGCGGTCCTTTTTTTTTTTTTTTTCACGGAGCGGATGACATTTCTGTCATCCGCTCCGTGTGTCCGCATATCATCCCATCCGTTTTGCGGATGATATGCGGACCTAATGTAAGTCTATGGGGATTGCGGATGTCAGCGGATGACACCGCTGACATCCGATTTTCCTTCCTTTCCGTTTTTTGAATGGAACAAAAATAGGGTTCTGTTCCGTTCCAAAAAATCGAACAGAACTGACAGGAAGAAAATCGGATGTCAGCGGATGGTATTCCGCTGACATCCGCAATGCCATAGACTTACATTATGTCTGCAAATCATCCGCAAAAAAATAGGATGATTTGCGGACATACGGACCGCCCGTGTGAAAGAGCCCTAAATGTAAAAAAAAAAAAGTTTAAAGTAAGTAAATAGACTATACCTTTCTATCTTTTTTATTAATGCTAGCAGCATAAGGATTAAAAATAGTCAATGTCGATTGAGGGAGTTAAGTTCCGCTTTAAACAGTAAAATAGCTTGAAAACAAGCCATTTTCTGCACAACCTCTCTGGCTTCTTGTACTGCAAAGTAATTAGTAATAAAGTTAGGTTTTAGTTGGTGTATAGCAGTATCTGTCAGGAGTGGCATGAGTCACATTATCAGACCTATTTCAGGGTAAAATAAGAAAAACTAGCATAGGTTTGCACCTGATTAACAGAGGGAATACTGGGGTTGATTTACTAAAACTGGAGAGTGCCAAATCTGGTGCAGCTTTCAGTTTTTTTTTTTTTCAAAGCTTAATTGAACAAGCTGAAGTTAGAAGCCAATTGACTACAATGCACAGCTGCACCTGATTTTGCACTCTCCAGATTTAGAAAATCAACCCCACTTTCTGTCTCACAAGATTCTGGTTCAATAGAAGGTTATTGAGAAAAAAATAGGGTTTCAGTGCCTCTGTTGTCAACTTTGAAGATTCATTTTTCCACAATGTCTATAGCTACACAGGTAAATTAGGGCTTTTTATAGTGCCCTTACTGTTTGTTCAGAATATGTAAATACTTTATTGTGCATTGTTTGGGCTAAGAATCCCTTTAACTGAAGTTATACCAATTCATGGCTTGATCTTGATTGTTTGCTATTGGCAGACTTTGCTTTGTGCTGCTTTATTGCTTGAACCACAACTGTCATTATTAGCCTTTGCTATTATATATATAGTGTAAAAGAGAGTAAGCAGCAATACAGAACCCACATAACCATTTACATTTTTTCATCTTTATGCAAGAGCAAGGCCACTTTATTGGTGCGGAAATGAAATTTAGCTCCAGGGCTGGCAGCATCACTAATAGAGTTAAACAATTAAAAAGATAGTATATTTACTATTTGCTTTGTATATATATATTCTTATTTATTTATTAAAGTCAAGAATAAAAAAAAAAAACAACATTGACATTTTAGTTTAGTTTGGTAAACATGACTTATTAGCATTTTGAAATCTCCTATTTAGCCAGTAGATTGAGCTTTAATCTCCTTTTCACATGTGAAACCTTGCCTGCCTTCTAAAATGTAATTTCTCTTTCGTTCATTCATGGACACAGCTCCAGAATCTTCTTAACCATTGGGCTATGCTGCCCCCTACAGGAGCAGGACACTAGCCCAATTGTTAAGAAGGTTCTGGAGCTGTGTCCGTCAATGAACATCCGAGAAAAGGATTTTATGGTAAGACAAAAATCACATTTTTCTGCTTGTGTGAAGAACTCTACACTAAGATGCAAGTTATGTTTTGGGTATCCTCTACAATAAAAATGTAATTTTTGGTCTTCTAAAGAGGTGCAAAAACTTAACTTTTCTTATCATAACACAAAAAGTGCATAAGCTGATTAAATGCATTGGTAACTCTCATTTAGAATCACTCTGTTCAGAATATAATCTAAATAGAGCTATTCCTTCTGAGCAGGAACATATAGGAATCTGCATTGCAGTTCACTAAAATCCTTGCAATGTACATTGATCACCCACATTGGACTGTGTTTCCCTACAAAAGTAAAGTTACTCTTTAAAGCTAGCTTTGTATGCTTTTCTGTTTCTTTAGCTTGTTTTGCATGTGTAATTATTGTGTTGTGTCTAAGACAATTCTGCACCAATTTTGTCATTACATTCCTCTGGAACTGATATTTAATACATTTCCTTTAGGACTTATGCACACACAGACTAGGTTGACTGCCGGCCAAGGGAAACTGCAAAATGTGTCAAAATCGTGGCCAGTGGTCAAAACGTTCCTATCCTGAATGCAATTCTTCTGCGTTCAGGAGCGGGAGGTTGAACCTCCCCTAACTGCAGTCGCTTCTAAACTCTTGTAAAAGCCTATTTGTGCATGGACACATAGGCTTTCATGAAGTTAAGTTCAGGAGCATTGGCAAAAAAAACACCAAAAGCTCCTAAACTCAAGTTTAGAAGCTGTAGTGTACATGAGCCCTTACTCTCCCAACATCTCCAAATATCTTCTCTGCCTGTAATACTCTGCCTTTTTGCAGGAGAGATACTTGCGCCAGTTCTCGCAGCTTGGCGGCAGTTTTATATATACCTTACCAACTCATAAATGTCGCAAGTTCTGCCATATGTCACGCTACTACATTTCAATAAAGTTGGAAGAAAAAGTAAACAGTGCGATTCATCATTACATGACATTGGCGCAGCTCCCTATACATACACATACCAATAAGTGTGGTATAATGCTGGTGTGAACAAGCCCTAACACGCATTGATAGGATTATTTCCATGAAGTTAGTATTTTACATGTATTCGTTTAAATGTCTATAGTTCCTTTGAACCAAAAACCTTTGAATCTCAGTAGTTTTTCTTTCAGAAAACATTTTTTTTTTGTTTAATATATTTTTATTGAAAATATAACAGTATGAACAAAGGAATTAGTACAAGGTGCATTAAAGCTCATAGAACCTTACAAACATTGGAGCTAAGTGAAAAACGTACCAGAAATTAGTACAAAAAACTTTGGCAGCACCTTAAAACATTGTCAAGGGCAAAGAATAGGAGAAAGAGAAGGGGGGGGGGGCAAGAAAAGAAAAAAGGACATAGGTCGGAGCGGGGGAAAAATGGGGGGGGGGAGAGAGAGGGGGGACCCAGCTGAAGATACTTGAAGCAACCAGCAGATATCACTTTACACTTAAAATAAATTACATGGTTAGAAAATGAAATAGGCAAAGAAGGCTCAGTTAAGGGTCATATGGATTATGTGGTGGGCATTGCCATCAAGGTGATTGAGTTAAGGCCAACCAACCAGACCAAGTGTCATGGGAGGCAAAGAGAGGGTTTCGTAGTGAGTGGGTCAGGTCTTCCATAAGGTATGTTGGTTCCATGCTTAACAACCATTGGCAGATGGTGGGGGGTTCATTCAGAAAACATTTAAATGTCTATAGTTGCCCTTTCAGAATAACTATCCTGCCTTTAATTCAGCAACACCCTAAAGTAATTTGCCTTTTTGCCAGAGGAAGCCTCGGACATAAAAGACCACTAAATATAAATTAAAAATTGTTTATTAAAGAAAAAACATCTTATGTTCTGTGCATTCTGGAGGATATTCACATGTGAATTGATTGCAGCATGTCAATTATAGTTTTTCACATAGAATTACCTTATTTTTTTATAGTCTTTAAAGGACTGAATTCATGTTCTGCTTCCTGTATATTTCAGTATAGGGCTTTGGGTTGTGGTTATTTTGGAAGATTTATAGTGGCAAATCAATAATAAATATGACTTTCTGCACCTTGTATTGTAGTCTTGCCAATAAAGAATACTTTATTGTAAGCCATACAGTGACTCCTATCTGAAACTTTTGTTATCTGTTTTTTAACAGTGCAGCTTATTGTTGCCTGAAATAAAAGATTCCGTTTTTTTCTGAACTGGCTGTGTCAGGTTTGCTCTTTTAACAGCCATGTCCTTACATGAACCATTAGTTCTGAAATACCTTTTTGTTGACATTGGGAAATATGAAGTATGAAGTTTAGAGGAACAGCCAGATGTTATAGTGTTGAAAGACAAACCAAGAATTTCATCATAGAAAACCAGTTACTGCACAGATTTAGATTAACAGTGGCAGACATCTGAAAGACTCCAATAATTCTGTTGGCTAAATGACTGGAGATAATTGTTAGTTTGTTCTCTGGCTATTCTAAGAAGTAAGTTAACGTTTAAATGATTTGCACAAAGTTCTTAAAAAGTGATAATTTCTTAAAGTTGATTTCTCAAATATGTCTCAACCCCATCATTTTGTGACACAAATTGACAGCCTATACCCAGGTTCCAAGCCTATACTGGTATAACAATTATTTTTCTGTCCTTTTATCCCATTCTCACTTTTCTGTGCAATGCATTTCAACTTAAAGAAAAACGCCACTTTTGTTAAGATACTAGCATTCCCTTCTGGGTGATCAATGTACATTACAAGGATTATAACAAACTTTGAAGGGAAGATTCCTATTTTTTTTGCTTTGAAGGAAAAAGCTATCTGTTTGTTTGCATAAATGTGCAGAGTGAATGTAGTGTTAATTTCATCAACAAAAATGTTTTAGTCAGAATTTTCGTCAGCTGTATTTTTGCAGTGATGCAAGCAAAACAAAAAGTACACCACATTATCGTCCACTGACGAAAACTATAACAAAAATTAATTCAGTTTTCGTTAATGAATGAAAATGTGAGGCAGGGACATTTACCCTCTAAAGCCCTGTACACACGTACCGATTGTCGGCCGTAAATATTTGGCCGACGACCGATCGGCCGATTGTAGGCTTGTTAGTATGATGCTTCCGACAGCCGACAGCGCATTTTCGGCCGAACAGAATCTGTCGTGCAGACTTTAAAATATTTGTTGGCCGTCACCAGAACAGCCGATTGTTCGCCAGTCAGTACAGAATTCAGCCGACAAACAGCAGATGAGCAAGACTGGGCATTCTCAGAGAAGAAAAAACACACGGAAAGTTAACCATCACATGACATCACTTCTGCAGTCGGCTGTTGTTGGCCGACAAAATTCGTGTGCAGTCTTTTGCAGTTTTCAACAGACACGACAGCCCTGGACAAAAGACGGCCGATCTTTCGGCCGACGATCAGTACGTGTGTACGGGGCTTTAAACTAACGTCCGGTTTCCACGGAGCTCCACCTGCTTCCGCTTTCAGCAAACAAGCGACATCCAGCATTACAGGCCTCTGAGTCCTTAGACAACTGTCCACAGCAGCGCTGTGCATTACAGGCCTCCCAAGTCCCAACAAGACTCCCGCTCCCGACTCAGGAGTCATGAAAAGAGCACCCACTGTAAGTTTGTACATTACAATTACAGGCCTGAAGCCTCCCCTCAGACCACCGTCCGACCAGAGCACTGTGCAGCATTACAGGCCTCCTCCGGCCAGTGACCACTGGCATCCAGAAAACTGTGCATTACAGACCACCCCAGTCAGACCTGAGACCACCATCCAGCACTGTGCAACAATAAAGGCCTCCTCTGATCATCGGCATCCAGATCACTGTGCATTACAGGCCATCCCTCAGACCTGAGATCACCATTTAGCACTGTGCATTACAGGCCTCCTCTAACCACCGGCATCCAGAGTACTGTGCATTACAGTCCTTCTCTGACCACTGGCATCCAGAGCACTGTGCAGCATTACAGGCCTCTCAGACCACTGTGCAGCATTACAGGCCTCCTCAGACCACCATCCAGAGTACTGTGTGCATTACAGACAGACTATAACTAAAACTAAATCAAAATTCAATGCCAAAATTAACACTGATTGAATGTGAGTGACTTTATCATTATTGATCAGCTAATGCACTTGCAGAGTTCTAATGAGGAAAGTTGCAGCGTTTAAATCCCTTTAGACATGATTAACCCTTTCTCACCAAAAATGAAATGTTTGCTTCAGAAGATGCCACAAATCTGACTTGTATCTTAGTGCAAACTTCAGGGAAGGTCAGTGAGCCAATCACACAAGCAGGAAATTACATTTTTGGGGGGGCATTCGGCACACCAACTCTGAGTGGAATGCTTCCTGATTGTATTATTGCATTGAATTTTAGAGAAACTTACAAGCTGCAGATTGAAAAGGAAAGGTCATTTTTAATAATGTTCAGTTGCAATATGGCTTGTATAGAAATTCTGTATACTATATTATTTTTTCGATATGCTTTTTTTCCACATGAAAGTGGAGCTACAATTTAAGGTATAACCACTTGACCTATGGAAGATTTACCCCCCTTCATGGCCAGGCCACTTTTTGCGATATTTTAACTGACAATTGCGCGGTTATACAATACTGTACCCAAATACATTTTTGTCTTTTTTTCCCACACTAATAGAGCTTTCTTTTGGTGGTATTCAATCACCATTGCGTTTTTATTTTTTTGCGCTATAAACAAAAGATCGACAATTTTGAAAAACATATATATATATATATTTTTTTACTTACAATACAAAAAAAAATAGAAAAAACAAATTTCTTCATAAATTTAGGTTAATATGTATATTATAATATATATATATTATATTGATTGGTTTACACGAACGTTACAGCATCTACAAACTATGGGATATATGGTGGAATTTCAAATTTTTTATTTTTTGTTATACTAGTAATGGTGGCGATCAACGACTTATAGTGGGACTGCGATATTGCGGTGGACTATCAGACACTACCTGACACTTTTGACACTTTGCGGGAACCACTGACACTAATACAGTAATCGGTGCTCAAAATATGCACTGTCACTGTACTAATGACACTGGGAAGGGGTTAAACATCTAGGGCGATCAAAGAGTTAACTGTGTGCCTAGTCAGTGTTTGTGTTTAACTACGTGTGCTGCTTTTACTAGGGGAAGAGATGGATTTGAGTCCCTGCTTTGCTGGAATCTATCCCTTCCGCCATCAGAACTGAACTCTGCCTTGTTTACATAGGCAAAGCTCCGTTCTAAGTCTCTGCCCGACGATCAGCAGGTGCCAGTGGACATCGAGTGCCCGGCACCCGCAGATCTGCTTCTGCTGTGACTATTTATAGCAGAAGCAGCGTGCCTGGGGGCGTGCATGTGTCCCATTCAGGCTGAAGTGCAGGATTAAGTATAAATATATGTGATCCGGCACACAGCTGCCACCCTGGTTCAGTAAAACTGCTATAGGGCGGTCAGCAAATGGATAAGCACTCATTGCCCTAATGCCTTATTTGTCCTCTTTGGTCATTTTATAGCAATGTTTTATCTCTCTTCTATAGTTCCATCATCTTTTGATGCTGCTCTGATGACTGCGGGGTTCACACTAGTGAGGTGCCAGACATCGCATGTAATTCGCACTGCATTGCTGTGCAGATCACATGCGATATCTGTGTGATGCAATTTCAGTCATACAAAATGTATGGCTGAAATCGCATTCGCACCAAAATGGTGCAGGACCCTTTTTTTTTGTTCACACTGGAATCAGATCGCATGGGTGTTCACACCTATGTGATCCGATTTCTGCACCATTTCACAGTTCGCCCTGCGATCTGCGAACCAATCTGGGGGTGTCATTAACTTTGCATTGACACCCCCATCGATTCGCAGATCTCAGTGTGAACCACTGTGCACTTCTGGTGCGATGTGGGAACCGTCACTGATTCACAGGGTTTCCCGCATCACACCAGTGTGAACTGGGACTGACATCTTGTTTCCCTTTTATTTTATCTTTCCTGTGTGTGTCATCTGTTTTACTTTTTTCTGCCTCCACTACTATTCTTCTTTAGTCCCATACTGTGTCTTCTCAAGGTGGTCTTACATGGGCAGATTGGACCATACTGAATCTTCTGCATCTAGGTTGTGGGATATACTGCTGGTTTGTTTATCCTTTGTAATGTCTATATCTGACAGATATGGTCATTCGGTGGAGATGCTAATTGCTCTTATCATACAGAAAACAACAGCAGTGATTGTTCAGAAATGGATTTAAGAACCAAGTGTTAAACTATTGTAATAAAGGGTTAGACTTTATTAATTCAAAGTTTTTATGTTTAACTTATCAGATTTGTGGGTATCATACAATAATTTCAGGCAACTCGAGAGTATAATAATAAAAGGAATTTGCTTAGCTTGGTTTAAAGAGGTATCACAGATGATAAAAATACATAAATACAGCATGTTCAGTCCAGGGACATTTACAAATTCTTCCTTTAAAGTTCCTAGAGGCGATAGTCCTTGATTCATACTTCTCTTTTGCATCCAATTCAGTTAGCCCTTGGTCTTCCAGTCATAGTTATAGCAGCCAAAAAACTAGTCAAAACCAGTTTGAGCCACACCATAGAATAAAAAAAGTCAGAGGTTCCCAACTTCCCACACAATAATGAGACCATATGTCTCAGTATACATGAGACCTTATGTTTCAGTATATATTAGACCTATAATATATAGATAGAAGTAATTACTTATACACTAACATAATTGATAACCCTAAACTGTTATTAAGTTTCTTGTAAAAAAAAAAAAACTATTAAAAACTTATACTACAACCATAAATTGTATTTTCTACCACCAGAGCTGTTTAATATACAGTATGAGTGGGTATATTCTTGCCCTAAATGTCAAGTGAAGCCTTTATATTGGCAAATTACCATTCATCAACATTGCTACCATGTAAGACCTTGTCTTTTTTTTACCTTGTACTTTTCAAGAAAATTAGAAAGATACCCTTTTCAGAAAAGGTAGCAAATATAAGCTACTCAGCTTATGCACAACTCACCAGTGCACAACCAATGAGGAAAAACTCTGCTCATCTTTCCCTAGAGGGGAACCATAGTTATAACTTCACTGTACACTTACCTCTTGCTCAGCATACAGAAAGTGAAGCCAGACTTTCAATCACAGCCTGCACATCAAATACACCTTAGCTCCTTTGAAGGTTGTGTGTCTTCGTACTTTACATATTACAGCAACCGGGGGGAGATGGAAAGCTTGGCTTTTCACAAAAGTTTGAACTGGATTGTTTTCTCTACTTTACTTATCCTATACTTATTCAGGGAAAAAAGAAATAAAGCAGTGTTACCGGTCTTTGAAAGATCAGGAGTCATGATAAAGTATAAATGCAAACACATAAGTACAAAAAAGCATATAAATATTTTGGTCTGAATGAATCTCATTTACAAGTATTTTATGGAAATGATAGACACTAGGAAACCTCTGTTTGACTTTATTGAAATGCTAATTCAAGGTTTTAGTTAGATGTCTGCTGAGAGGCTGCTAGGAATCCCCTCAAAGTAATTGAAGAGTAACATGTAACTCCTGAGCCAGTAATTGGTACCCACCAGTCTATAGCAAACAGTATTTTTAATTAAAGCATAAAGTTTTGAAGACTGCTTTGTTATTCTGTTAAGTAATCCTTTGTTAACTGTTATGTTTCCTCTTAAACAGCGTGTAACAGCCAGTGTTTAAGTTGTGATTCAGCAGAGGGATGTTCTGCATGTAAAGACCCAAATAAAGTTTTGCTGTTTGGAGAATGCCAATATGAAAGCTGCACACAGCAGTATTATCATGACTACAGTACTGGAACATGCAAAGGTAAAATCAGTTAAACAAAGATTTATTATATTAGCATATAAGTCTTTTGATGTCAAGATATTTGAGACTACATTGCACTGACCACTGATTGTTTCTGCTCTCTTGCTTTGAGTATAACTAAAGACACAACTTTTTTTTGAAGGGGAGAGGGATTAGAACCCCTGACAGATTTAATTGATGTCTGTGCCCCTGTTACAGACATTCGCCCTCTCTATTCGTCCTGTTTACTGTTATCATTGAAAGTGAAGGTAAAAGAATATCCCAAATTTTGGGCTGACTCCAGAACAGTAAAAGAGGGGATATCTTCCAATGGGGACACTAGTTATGGTGACACCCCCAGATTCCCTCACTTTGGAGGGCTTTCCTCTCACTTCCTGTTTTAGCTGTGGTTCAGGAAGGGAAATCTCCTCCATTGGACACAGATGGCAAAATATCTGAATGGGGTTATAGGCTCCCCCTTATACTCTAATCAAAATGGAAAAAAAGTTTTGCCTTTAATAGCTAGAATTTTTGAAAAGTCTTTTTTTTTTTACTCTCACTCTCAGATGAACAGCTGCCTTAAAGTGTTACTAAACCCAGGACTCTGCATTCACTATACAATATATTACCAAAAGTATTGGGACACCTGCTTTTACATGCACATCAAATTGAATGGCATCCAAGTCTTAGTCTGCAGGATTCAATATTGCATTGGCCCACCCTTTGCAGCTATAACAGCTTCAAGGCTGTCAACAAGATTTAGGAGTGTGTCTATGGGAATGTTTGACTATTCTTCTGGAAACGCATTTATTAGGTCAGGCACTGATGTTGGAGAGAGAGCCTGGCTCTTAGGCTCTCAGTCTGCACTCTAATTCATCCCAAGGGTGTTCTATCGAGTTTAGGTCAGGGCTCTGTGCAGGCCAGCCAATTTCTTTCACCCCAAACTCGCTCATCCATGTCATTATTGACCTTGCTTTGTGCACTGGTGCGCAGTCATGTTGGAACAGGAAAGGACAATCCCCAAACTGTTCCCACAAAGTTGGGAGCATAAAATTCTCCAACATGTCTTAGTATGCTGATGCCTTAAGAGCTCCCTTCACTGGAATTAAGGGGCCCAGCCCAACCCCTGAAAAACAACCCCACACAAAAATCACCCCTCCACCAAATGATTTGACAACATAGTGGAAGTAATTGTGTGTTTTTTTGGCATGAATGAGGCCTTGAGGACTGCTTAGTCACAGTTATTTGCCTTTTAATAATAGTAAAGTTGACAAGCATATATATGCATTCCATACCTAAGCTTGCCATGCACTAGTACAGACATCGACAAGCCCCAGGTGCCAGATCACCATTGCGACTAAAAAATGTAGACTCGTGCCTGGTGTCAGCCCTAGTGGCTAGCATAGGGGGAGCCGCCGGGCGAACCGCCGGGCAGCCGGCAGGAACTTTTGTTTTCTGATGCCAGGGATGAAGAATGGAAGCGCTGTGAAGCCGGGTTAAAGGAGGAGAGGGGTGGGTTAGAGCAGACGAGAGGCTGTAAAGTAGTAGGAACTGCAGGTCTGGGCAGGAGCAGATTTGACAGGGGTGGAGTGGAACCCCTGGCAGGAAGTGTGCCCTGTGTGGCTCTCTCCTCCCTCCCGCTGGGTGAGCGTATAGATCCAGATGTCCGGGGAGACTCCCTAGAGCAGAAACCGGTGGCTCTGAATGGTCTCAGCAATAGCCCCGAGCTAGACACCACCTTGCAGGGATCCCCCAGGCACTCCGGTCAATCGCCCCCCCCCCCCGGATGAGCACTGACTCAGGCTCCGAGTCGGGTCTGGCCAGCCCGAGAGCCCCCTACCCCCTGGACAGCTGGTGTGGCCACCTATTAGTGACCATTAATGCTATCTTATCACTGCCAAATTAGTGCCCATCAATGCTGTCTTATCAGTGTGCATCAATGCTACCTTATCAGTGCCCATGTTAGTGCCCATCAATGCTGCCTTATCAGTGCTGTCTCATCAGTGCCCCTATTAGTGTCCATCAATGCTGTCTTATTAGTGAAGCCTCATCAATGCCCTTATCAGTGCCAATCAATGCTGTCTTATCAGTGCTCATCAATGTTACCTTTTCAGTGCAGCCTCATCAGTGCCCATGTTAGTGCCAGTCAATGCTGCCTTTTCAGTGCAATTTTAGTGCCCATCAATGCTGCCTTATCAGTGCCCATTAATTCTGCCTTATCAGTGCCCCTATTAGTGTCCATCAATACTGCTTTATGAGTGCAGCCTCATCAGTGCCCATATTAGTGCCCATAGAGTGGAGATGTGAACCATCTCCATAGAGAATATTTGATTGTTTTCTCCTCCAGCGTTTTAGAGCTTCAAGCTACAAAAAGCTGAGGTGTGAATGGGGCCTAAGAGTCAGGTGGTATAGCAGGCATAGGGTGCCTACTTTTACCTTAAGGTAGAAATCCATCCTAAAACTAACAAAAATGTCCCTCCCCCCTCCTAACACCTATGCTGACTAACCTTTGTAAAAAAAATGCTATTTTTTATACTTACCTGTTATCAGCCTGCTCTGGTATGGTTATGTGATATGGCTTCCATGTATCAGTGAGTGGCAGCTGCAGGGGAGAGGAGAGAGTGCCAACAACGGCTGGCACATGGGAGCCTATGGGTGATGTCATCCCTCCTGGAACTCCTAGCCATTTTGGTCATATGAAGACATTACCATGAATACTTAGATTGTCTACAATTATATTTTTTGTCTGTAAGCTTGCGGGGAAATGTACAGAACTTTGGAACTGGTAATCCCCATTTATTACACCCCTTTTCTCAAAAAGAGAAATAACATTTTCACTCATTTCATGTGTGCATTTACAGTAATTCTGAAGTCATAAACCTAGAATATCTTTGTCTTTGTCCAGGCAGATGTGCCGAGAAATGGTTTGGCTAAAAAAAAATATATTTTTTATGTTAGTAT
This sequence comes from Pelophylax lessonae, assembly GCF_965119305.1. Taxonomy (NCBI): domain Eukaryota; kingdom Metazoa; phylum Chordata; class Amphibia; order Anura; family Ranidae; genus Pelophylax; species Pelophylax lessonae. The sequence goes on from NC_138768.1 coordinate 523,910,654, forward strand.
TTTATATAATCCTGCAAAGTAACCTATTACTTTTTATAATGGAATTTGCTTCCATACAGAAATTTTTGGTAAAATGTCAGTATAAGTAAAGTCAGCTGCTCTGAACATAGTATTTGCTGATTGCTGGATCTTGTGCTGGCAACAGATCAGTACATTACAGATAATAAGAGACACAGGTTGGCAGTAACAATGAAAAAGTTATTAGGCACTGAAGTCTTTTAACTTGCTGGCAAGCAAAGAACAACATTCAACTTGTGGTGTAAGTTACACTAAATAAATGCCTGTAGCCCATTGATGTTTGCCCTTTTCATTTAACAGTAGTTCAAGTGGTTTTTATTTTCTGTTTGTGCTAATGCCAGTCTAATGTGTGCTCTTAATTATAATGGTCTACTTTAGAACTCTTCTTTAGTAGCAATAGTCCAAATTCTTCAGCTTTTGCATACATACCAACTACATGATTGACCTTCATTTACCATTTTGCTTATTCGCAGATTACTTGCAATAATTAGCTAGTGTATTTTAAGATCAAAACTTAGCATTTCAAAGGGAAAGTATGATGTTCTGGTCAGACAGGTTCCAGTCTGGCATATGTTGGAAATGGTACTTTGAAAAATCTGGGCTTAAACTGACAAAAAAAAAAAAAAAAAAACAATCTGCAAACCTTCACAAGAGTCCGCTACTTGCATGCAACTGCTCATCCATCCAAATGCAGATAGAGCTTCTGGGTGAAGATAGTGTGTATCCAAAAATGGTGTTTCTGCTGAGATTTTGGCTGCAGTTAATTGACCTGTTTGTATACTGCAAAGCACATAGGGGTTGATTTACTAAAGGCAAATAGACTGTGCACCTAGCAAAGTGCAGTTGCTCTTAGTAAATGTGCCTGAAGCTCTACTGGATTCCATTATCCAATCATGTGCAAGTAAAAATGCAGGGTTTTTTTTTTTTTCCTTGCATGTGGTACTCTTTGCAAAGTGAAGTTTACCTAATTTACTAAGCTCTGGAGCAACTGTACTTGCAGAGTGCAAATGCACATTGCAAAGTGAACAGTCTATTTCCCTTTAGAAAATCAACACTGCAGTGTGGCTGTGGTAGTCTCTAGCTACATATGAATGTAACAAACTATCTGCACCCATCTCCCATGTGAATGTAGCCTCACAATCATATGTGCAATCATTATATCATTGCTGCAGTAAACAAACATTTATTGCATCCATAAATAAACAAATTAGTAAAGTGATTTAAACAGTCTACAGTAAGGGATTCTATTTCATATCAAATATTAATATAAGATGTGATCTGAAACCACCATTTGGGTGAGGTATCTCCATTCCTTATTCAATATATATATATATATATATATATATATATATATATATATATATATATATATATATATACAAGAGCTACTGCATTTACCCTGGGACTTTATATGAGGTACATCACTCATTAAAATACATATTATAATTGATTCACTTGATTACAAAATTTTTGATACATAAATGAAAATGACATCATAAAAAAAATCTGATTACAATAAATATTAAGCTGATTCATAACTTAGAATTCTAAATACAGTTTTAATGTAATTGTACATAATCTAAGATATGGATACATGAGTATATAACAAGCTGCATGCAGCAACTCGCGTTTTGCAAATCAATGTTCGCTTCCTCAGGAGTAAATGCAAAATATGTATAAATCAGCTTAGACATGACAGTGCTTGGGAATAAGTCACCAGGGATGTCTATCCTGGGAAGTGTGGCAGGTAAATTCATCGCTCAGCCGCTTGATTTTACCACCTCCTGGCTGCCTGTGTGAAAGAGCCCTAAATCAGAGCTTTCACTCCACCCTCTATAGAAAGATGCACACCTTCCCACATTGACTTTACAATTAAATAAAGGTCAAGCAAGCATTTTCCACTGTTGGAGGCAACACTAAAAAAAATAAAATGTATAACAGCATGGTTCTTCTCTGCTGTAATATTACTTTATTCCTATTTGGCTCAATTATGCCATAACCTTAATGGAGGTGCCTGTAATTTTAGCGCCTGCAGACTACTGCACGTCTGTTCCATATGCTTTCGGGCCCATGCCAAATCCATGTGCCCTTCTAAGCCTCCTGGCGCACAAATCCAATTGGGATAGCCACTAGCGTATATTCCATTAAAAACATCTTGTCATTGATCTGTCTGCTCCTCGTTTGTCCACTAACCCAAGCCTGAATTGCCCTCATTCCATCAACCAAATTCTCTCTTTACTATATCACCGTGGATAATGCCATTCAAGCAATCTTGAAGGCAGGTAGGGCCGCATGGCTCAGTTAGTCCGATAACTCCAACGCCTTCAAATTGTTACCCATTCGTCCCTCCTTATGGCATGTTCATGGTGTCAAGGGGAGAGGAATGTTACTTTGCTGTTGGTCTCACATATGGGGCCTAGAGAACCCTGAGAAGATTCGACACATTTGCTGAGACTCTCTGCTGGTTCCTCCTCAATGTCTCGAGGTGCCCCACAGTGTTACATCATGTGGATGATTTCCTGTTGGTCGAACATAGCGACTGCAACCCTGTCAGTCTCAAAGGCACTGTAGCACTGTTACTACCTTAGGCGTCCCCCTGTCACTAGACAAGACTAATGAACCCACCACTAGACTAGACTTCCTAGGCATCACACTCGATTCCGACACCACGCAGTCTAGTCTCCCCATGGACAAGCTCGGGCGCTTTCGCAAGGACGTAGTCAAGTTCCTACAATTTGGAACTTTTACTCGTAAGGATCTACAATCCTTGTAGGTTCTTTGAACTTCGCGACGCGCATTATTCCCCAAGGTAGGTAATTTACTTCTAGGCTATTGGGCTTATTACCAGGCCTTCCAGTTGAACATATTGGTCACTTAGATTCCCTGGCTAGGGCAGACCTGGCCATGTGGATGGAATTCCTGGAACACTGGAATGGGGTCTCCATGTTCATCCCACTGATATCTGCCCAATCCCCAGTTTCTGGACGGACGCAGCCGCCAGTACCGGATTTGCAGCAACATATAAAACTCTTGGTTAAGAGATTTCGGCCTTATTAGGAATTTACCTGATAGTGACGGCGGCTTTCGCATGGGGCAAATCCTGGACAGGAATGACTGTGAAGTGTTACAGTGTCAACAAGGCAGCCTGCGACGTAATCGATAAGGGCCGTTCATCTTCTTTGATCATTATGAGGCTAGTTCGCATACTGACCTGGTTGGCGGCCACCTTTCAGTTCTTCCTCTTCTGCGTACACATCACAAGTTCCCCAAGTTCGACAAGTTGATCCTGGACTAGCCCGGGTTTTGGCACACAGTGACAAATTGTCTCGGGTAGCCTTATCTGCGAACACCATGAGGGCTTACGACAGAGCCATGACCATCTTCCAAGGTTCTCAGTAGAATTCGACTTACACGATCGCTCAGTTTAAACCATGGTCACATTCGCTGCTTTTTACCACCTTTCAGCTCAGACTTTCATATAACACGATCAAACTTTACTTGTCTGGCATACAACACCACGACTTGACATCTGCTCCAAACCTTTCTCCTTTCCTCAGGGCTTACCCGGCGAAGAATGTATTGAAAGGTATTAGTAAGGTAGATCGTCACAAGACAAACAAACGTTTGCCCATAGATGGGAAATTCCGGACCTTATCTGGCGTACTGGACAAATTACCATTTAAACCTCATACAAACCTAGTCATCAAAACCTCCATGTATTTAGCCTTTTTGGGTTCCATAGACCCGGAGTTTTCTTTTTTTAATATTTGTGATCCTTATTTCTCTCTTTCTGTGGCTTTCCTTTCTCTCTCTCTCTCTCCCCTGTCATCCTCATCCCACCTGGCAACTAACACCCCACCCCCTGTCATCTTTATCACACCTGGCAACCCTCTGATACCTTGCTAACACCACATCCCCTGTCATCCTCATTCTCATCCTCATCACACCTGGTAACCCACTGATACCTTGATAACACCCCACCCCCTGCCATCCTCATCTTTATTACACCTGGCAACCCACTGCAACCTTGCTAACGCCCCACCCCCTGTCATCCTCATCTTCATCACACCTGGCAACCCACTAATACCTTATTTACACCCCACCCCCTGTCATCCTTATCACAACTGGCAACCCACTGATACCTTGCTAACACCCCACCCCCTGTCATCCTCCTCATCTTCATCACACCCTACAACCCACTGATACCTTGCTAACACCCCAGCCCCTGTCATCTTCATCACACTTGGCAACCCAATGATACAGTCACAGATCAGCAGAAAGGGCAAAAGAACCGCTCCAGTGATAAGGTAATCCCAACCATCAAAATAAGGTGCAGCAAGGATCCGCAGTCCAGGCAACTGTAATGTATAGAGAGAAATAGCCGCACTCCAACTTGAAGGTGAAAAATATAAAATCTGTTTTATTCGTATCCAAAAGAAAAATCAATTCAAAGTGTATCCATAATACAGTCAGAGACAAGAGATGAACGCATAGTAGTTGACACGTTTCACGGATAAACGTCCGCTTAGTCGTAACCATGCACATACATGAAGAGATATTGCTTAAATAGTGGCTAACACTTCCTGAGCTCATCCTTGATCATCGTTAATTGAGCACACAGCTGCAAGTCATCCACACCCAGTTCACAAATGGAAACAGCCCAGCAAAATTTCATGTATGGAGACACCACCCACAACAAGGCAAAAAGCAATAATAACAAAGATAATGTAGAAAAAGAAAAAAAGAAGAAAAAGAAAAAGACAAAGCAAAAGCTAAAGAAAATAAAAATAAATATAAAAATGTAGAGCAAAATAAGAAATAGGAAGCCATATCCATAAAATGCATGTGAGTTGCTGGGATGATCTCTCCTAGTACAAACTATAAAACCTCTTTAAAGGAAAAAGAAAGAGAGAGAAGTCCCTCGATTTAGATAATATGAAATACATACATGCACCGCCGAAATGGCAATAAAGGAAAACATGTATCTAGGTCTCATGTAGAGGATATCGATGCATATGAAGCATGCCTCCTTAAAGTAACCATATATAAAGTTATACAGAAAAAATGCTATGAAAAAATGGATAAATGAAACAATCCTGGAAAATATAAAATAAAATAAACACTACTAAGAAATGCAGTTTGTGGTGAACAGCGTGTGGTGGTGATGGAAATTGAAATATAGAACACTTTGTTAACAATAAAGATGCCACCCCAGGTGAATGATTATGTGTTAGTTAAAGCACAACAGTAAAATCAGTCTGTATATGCAGTAAAGCATGCTTGTTATACCACTTAGTGTGGATCCTAAGGGGTTAATCCTCTGCATTGCGTAAAAAGGCTGTTCGATCCTGTCTTCTCTGATCCTCTCCTTCTTCCACAGACCCCCAAAAAAATAACCTAATATTTACAGAGTCTATAGAGTCAGGCTGCCCAGTTTGGTGTGTATTACTAGAGAGTTTTTTTTTTTTCTTGGGAGGGTACATGTGATCAGCATATGGCCAATCAGCACTGTCCAGATATGTTTAAACAGAGAATCATGGGTCTTAAAGCCTGATAGGACTTTCGTGAGAGAAATGAAAATTCCTCCTTCAAGCTATCAGCACTCACTGATACAAGTCACAAGATTGCTCTAACTACTATATACAGCTGATGAAAAAAGGTATTTAGCAGTTTATATTTACTAAAATAATTGCATTTCCATGTTCTGTGTACTGTAGGAGACCAGATACAGTAAATGCAGGATCCTGGGTTTAGTAACACTTTAAGTTATTATGTGGAGGGGATTTGCATACAGTAAATAGTGGTGTGTACTTTTTGAAGCCACTGTATGATGGCAATGACTGCTTTCTCAGATCTCTCTTGCTAGGAATAAGAACCTGACAGAGGCTCTATCTCTTCCCTTCTCTATCCAAATCTAAATATGTTATGCTGGAGTTTAAAGCTTTCCAAATACATTTGATTTATAACTCACAAACCTTCAGTAAGATTAGAATACAATTTGTAGGTTACAGCAGACTGCCATTGTCACAAGAGTTTGTTATGTTAGATTATTGTATGTTATGAGTGCTCGGTTTCCTAAAAGACTGCTTTATGAGACTGCTGGGTTATCATAAAAATGCTGTTCTTTACCATGTGTCACTCTATATGAATGAAAACTTTTATTGAAAGTACAAGGATAGACAGTATAATGTGATATGTTGGGCACCGTATGAACTTGCCTATTGTGTCAAACTCTGGAATGTTGTATCTGCTTAAGCCCCGTACACACGTACCGATCGTCGGCGAACGATCGGCCGTCTTTTGTCCAGGGCTGTCGGTGTCTGTTGAAAAGTGCAAAAGACTGCACAAGAATTTTGTCCGCTGACTACAGCCGACTGCAGAAGTGATGTCATGTAATGGTTAACTTTCCCTGTGTTTTTCCTTTTCTGAGCATGCCCAGTCTTGCAAATCTGCGGTCTGTCGGCTGAAATCTGTACTGACTGGCGAACAATCGGCCGCTCTGGTGTCGGCATACAAAAATTTTAATGCTTGCATGACAGATTCTTTTCGTCCTAATGTGCGTTGTCGGCTGTCGGAGGCATCATACTAACAAGCCTACAATCGGCAGATCGGTCGTCGGCCGAAGCTTTTCGGCCGACGATCGGTACGTGTGTACGGGGCTTTAGATACTGAATTTGCCTGTCTAAATTTGCCTTCTGAATTCTCTTACTATGTGCTGTTATTGAGGACTACTTATAACATGCTTCTTCCTGTTTTTCCACCAAGATAGGTGATTACTACTGAACTTCAATATGCTCAATAAATAACAATGGAGTAAAATGGGGGGCGATGCCCTGGAGTGCACATTGAATTTCTCTTGTTTTCATTTTGTTGTAAAACCATAAAATGTACTTCAATTTAGTTTTCATATTAATTATGTTATTTGTGTTTTCCTTACCCTCCCTTTCTTCACCCTACAGAAATAAAACAATCGGTTTACTGTAAATTGACTCACCAATTAAAAAAAAAACAGATTGGAGTAATTTCCCCATTTGAAGTTAGTTAAAAAAACAAACATGTTATCCTTACCTGCCCTGTGTAGTGGTTTTGCACAGAGCAGCCCAGATTCCCATCTTCTCAGGTTCCTCTTTGATGCTCCTGGCCCCTCCCTCTTGTTGAATGCCCCCATAGCAAGCAGCTTACTATGGGGGCACCTAAGCTAAACCACAGCTCCCTGTGTCCATTCAGACATGGAGCCGTGGCCAGGCCCCACCCCCTTTCTCTCCTCATTTGTTGGCTGACTTTGACAGCAGCGGGAGGCAGTGGTGCTGCACTGCTGTGTCAGCCAGTAAGGAGGGGAGTCCCGGACAGTCCTGCAATATCGCTGGATCTAGATGGACCTCAGGTAAGTATTAGAGGGGCTGAGGGGGGGGGGTGCTGCTGCACACAGAAGGCTTTTATATATGTAGGAATGTGGTCTGCCATTAGTACCGGTAACACTTCCAACACATTTAAGTTGTGAACCCAGGTGTGAGAACTGAAACAATGACCATTCCGGCATCTTTGGTTTGTTTTGTTTATTGTATATTGGGGATGGGAGAAGGAAATTAGTGGGATACTCCTCTGGCTCTTCTAGGCTTAACTAGGACTTTGTACAAAAATGCCCGCTAGCGCTGTCTTGACGCCAACTGAATGCCAACCAGCGCTTCCTGACGCTTGAAATGACTGCTTTGCTTATTTAGTGCTGGAACCTTGACTTTAACTTGTTTGTTAACTCAGAAGATCCAGGGCTGTAGAACTCTTGACTCCTGACACTCGATTTAGCTCAAAAGTCACTGAACAGCTCCCTCCAACCCTTCACTGGCTGAGGTAGCTCCTTGTCACTTCTTGTGCTGCTGCAACTCTTAACTCATAGCACTGCACACTGTACACTGACTCTTCTGGGCCCAACCACTGATGCCCCCTTTTACACTTCAGGGTCCTCTGCCTAGGTACCCCCTCTAACACTTCAGGGTCCTCTGACTAGGCACCCCCTTTACAGCTCTGAAGAGAAAAAGGGGATTAAAGAAGGTTGTGTGTGTGGAAACCAACTGGCCCTTAGCTCCTTTACAGCTAGTTGACTCCTGGATCCCTGGAACCTTCTCTGGAGTGGTCCCCTCTACACTTGGCAGACCCCTAGGGGCAGTTCACAGACTCACAACTTTTGCAGGCTTTCCTGGAACTGAATCCCTCTTCCTCCACTGGTCCTCGGCACACCGGATCCCCTCTGCAGCTCAACTCGGCATTCTCTGGATTCCTAGGCAGCCACCCGAGACACCCGATCCTTATGACAGGAGGAGAGACAGCCGTACTATCCCTCCTGGGACTCTGCTTCCCACCAAAGACGCTGAGTCATGCGTTCCCTCAAAACTTATACCCACTCCCAGAATCCTCTGCGGCAGAATCTGCCTTCTGGGGTAGATACAGGTCTGAGTGTGTCTCTGGGTTTCCTCCACTGCTCAATGAGAACACTCTCATGGAGCCAGTGGGGAGTCTCCCCTCTCAGCAGACACACCTGGGAGACATGACAGCCAGCTGAAATCATGGCCCTGCTGTTAGGCAGCCAAGGCCCACTATACTTTTACCTAGCACCTACCTGTAGGGTGCTATATATCTTAAAAGAGAAACTAAACCCCCCAAAAAAAAGTAGAAAAAAAAAACCTGTAAAGACAAAGGCATAATGAGCTAGTATGCATCGCATACTAGCTCATTATGAAATACTTACCTTAAAACGAAGCCCTTGCAGTGCCGCCCACTCAGCGACAGGGCGGCTGACATGTCCGGCCGCCCTGCTTCCTTGTTCACATCCTCCGGCCATCTGATTGGCCGGAGGCACGATTACATCACTCCTGTGCATGTGCGCGGGAGCCGCTGTTCACAGCACTTGGCTCTGAAGGAACGGCACGGGTGGCCGTTCCTTCAGAGCGCATGCGCCGAGGACGTCATCGACTGCATGCACTGTAAATATCTCCTAAACGGTGCATGTTTAGGAGATATTAACAGCACCTATAGGTAAGCCTTAATATAGGTAAATGTCACCAAAGTGGGTTTACAACCACTTTAATAAATAAAATGCATTAGGATAAAAAAAATCTTTCTGCCTTTACAACCACTTTAATTTACCAGTTTTGTTTTCTTGTATGTGGATACATTGTTCTACTTTTAATCCTTGCCACATTATATACAACATTGACATTGGCACTGCAGTAATAGTGGTTTGCATTATACTGCATGCAGTATCTTTTCCAAGTTAAGAATATATATTTTCAGAACATTGGCTTCTATTACAGTATATCACAGTATTAGCAATTCTTGGTATGCTTTCTGGTATACAATGTGTCTAGTACATAAACAAACCACATAGAAACAACACATAGACAAACCTTCCCCGCTATTTTCCTATTGTACTCTTTAATATTTTTGTGAGTAATAAGGAAACAATAATTGTTAAAATATGAGTATGATTTGCTACACAATCTAAAAGAAACCTATCCGAATGGGAACATGTAGGCCAGGGGTGTCAAACCCAATTTCATCAAAGGGCCGCATAAGCAGTATGATTGCCCTCAAAGGGCCAGTTGTATTTAGGGTGCGCTACATACAGAGTGCAGAGTTCAGGAGTGCATTAGGTACAGAGTGTAGGGTTTAGGGGTGCATTATGCACCGTGTGCAATCCAACCCACCCAAAGCTTTCTTGCATCGCTCTCTCCTACCTGGCCTGGCTCTAGTACCTAGCTGTGTATGCGGCTTTGCCTCGCCTTTCAAAGAAGTCATTTTCTCTCTTGGCTTCTGGAGATCCGTCCCTGCCATTGGTGTGTGCAGGGTCTGTTACTTCCGGGAGCTGCTGTGTTTGCAAGTGACAGCGGGGAGCGAAGGGCCGGAGCTGGAGGTGGTAGAATGGAGTTTCACCATGTTCTGGCTGCAGAACTGGGTGCAGGGGCCACTTGATAAGCCCTGGAGGACCAGATTAGTCCCACGGGCCTTGTGTTTGACATGTGTGATGTAGGCTGTCACAGCTGAGCTCTGCTCCTTAAAATAGTACTATCATGGCTGATTCAATAGAATTGCTATCTTTTGAACCACTAACCTGGAACAGGTATGCACACTATGGGGTTGATTTGCTTATAGTCTGTTCACTTTGAAAGGGAATTTGCCCCAGAACCAATTCATTGCAAAGAAAAAACAATCACATGCAAGTAAAAGAAAAAAAAGAAAAAAAAAAAAAGCATTTTTGCTTTAACATGATTAAATGATGGAAATCAGCAGAGCTTCACTTCACTCACTAAGCTTTGGGACAAAGTCACTTACAAAGTGCAATATAACTACACTTCTTTCACTGCTGCTACAGTGCTGAGATCCTCAGCAGTGAAAAATCTGTTTAGAGGCTCAACCACCTAATATGTTATACACAGGACGGTGGCTAGTGCTGAGCTGGGATGCCTGGTCTAAAAAAGTACAAGGCTCACCCCTCATTGGATGCATCCTCAGAATAACTTGTAGGCTAGGTTCACACTCCTTAATCCTAATGGCATCCCCACACAGTGGAAAACGCAGCTAGTTTTCCCCATACTGGGAACCGTACTGCAGTGCATTTGTGTTTTCCATGGTGGAAAAGAGGTGCAGGGACCTTTTCCCTGCATTTTCTGGAGGCACAGCAGCCTATTCAAATGAATGGGCTGCCATGCCCACACAAAACAGGGCTCACAGAGCTGCACAGGTGTGAACCTAGCCATAGATCTTAAGTGGATGTGCCTGATCAGATCTGTTTGATTATGGAGTGTACGTGGCAGCATATTCAAACTATGCTGCCTATTTGACTATGCAGTCATATTTAGACATACTGCACAACTAATATAACAGAATATTAAAACTATGTGAATGACTGACTGAATGTCAATTTCTGTGATTATAGTTGGGCATTAAAGGTACAGTTGACCTTTACGTATGTACTGGCTTTATTCATTTTAATTTTTAGCAAGTACAGAAAATGCTGGTTGATCTTGCCAGAATTCAATGTCCTTGCATTTCTTGATAGATGAACAGAGTACAAACAGTGTTATAGAGATGAACAGAGGCAGACATGCTTGAAGTCTAGCCTATGTGACAATATGCTCCCTCCTTAGATACACTGGAGGAGTGAGCATTGGTTCCCAGTGACAGAAAGTGTATTTCTTGAAGGATTATCAAGTGTAAATAAAGGGAGAAAATCCTGAAAAAAAATACATTTCTGTTTTTCGTTTTAAATATGGTTTAAGGATTGCAGAAAGGCACAAAGCAGTCTTATTTCATTCCACCCCTGGTTTTAAGGTTTGGCAGTCCACTAAAAATACACTGGGTATTTCACGATATACTAGAGTTATGCCACTATGGTTAAAAAGAGCATTTCTGAAGATTTTACAACTCAAAGGATTTTCTAGATGGGAGCGTGCAGTGATTACTACCCTGATACAACAATACTCTAATGTGGTCTTGAAAACGTATCAACAACTCTGCACTGAATATAATCTAGACCAAAAATGTTTTTTTTTTTTTATATTTGCAATTAAGACATGCTATGAAAATTCAAAGTTTGGCTTCAGTGGCCTCTTTCTCCTCTGTTCCTGTTCTGGACAGTATAGCCACAACAAAAAGCCTTATTACTAAAGTCTATATGTGATTATTGGAGATAGAGAGAAGCAGGATCAGTTTTTTGCAGAATACAGAAAAATAATCTCATAGTGACTGAATGAGCATAAATAGCATGTAATACACCATTTATTTTTAGTTTTTTTTTTTATGTGGGTTTAGTGACACTTTAACCACTTCAGCCCTGGAAGGTTTTACCCCCTTCCTGACCAGGCCATTTTTGAGATAGGGCACTGCGTTGCTTTAACTAACAATTGCGTGATCATGCGACTTTGTACCCAAGTAAAATGAATGTCTTTTTTTTCCCCACAAATAGAGCAAACAAGAAAACCACAATTTTGAAAAAAAAAAACAATATTTTTTACTAGAAAAAAAATACCTAATAAAAAAATTTCAGTTTAGGGCAATATGTATTCTGCTTCATATTTTCGGTAAAAAAAAAAAAGTGTATTTTGATTGGTTTGCGCAAAAGTTATAGCATCTACAAACTATGGGATACATTTATGGACTTTTTTTATTTTTTTCTATAGTTTTTACTAGTAATGGTGGCAATCACCGATTTTTAGCGGGACTGCGACATCTAAGTGACACTAAGTGACACTTCTTGGGGACCAGTACAGTGATCAGTGCTAAAAAAATGCACTGTTACTGTATAAATGACACTGGCAGGGAAGGGGTTAACACCTGGGACGATCAAGGGGTTAAGTGTGCTCCTAGGGAGTGCTTTCTAACTGTGGGGGATACACTAGAGGAGAAAATAGATCTGTGTTTCAGCTTAGCCGAAACACAAGATCTCTCTTTTACTTCCTGACAGAACACAGCGGTTCTGTCATTCCGCCAAAAGATCACATCTCTAATCACAGTGGAAGCAACACTCCGGTGGCGCGCTTGCACCCCCTACATCTCATGCACAAAATCCCATACATGTACGTGATTTTGCGCAGGCGGACCACCCTGCCGCAGTATATATATAACAAATAGATGCCCCATGCAAACAGGCAAAAGGACTGCTGTAATATCTCTTACTTTACTGTAACTGCAAATCATGCATAGTCCACCACAGGTCAAGTCCAAAAAATACATTAAACCCTAAAAACACTTTTTTTTTTGTATGTATGTACTGTAGTCAGTAAGCATATCCTGGAAAATATAAAAAGATAATCTAGTCCACTGGACCTCAGTTTCCCTATGGATGCATTTTTAGTCAGTCCCTTTATCTGCCCCAGAGCAACTCTTGTCAGGGTTTGATATGTAGTGTTTACTGCCAAACAAAACATGTCAAAGGCATAACCGAATGTCGAGGGATGTATGAAATCAATGTGGACACAATGTGCTCATTCAGGAATTTAAGCAGTGAGCCGATTCCCTTGGATACAGTGACTGATTCTTTTGATATAATATTTAGTCTTTTTAGAATATGACATTCCAAATTATAATGAGAGCTGAAGCTTTTCACATTGTTAATTAATATTTCCTTTATTTATGCAGAGTGTGACTGGAGCTGCAATGCCTGCAAGGGCCCTTTGAACACTGATTGCCTGCAGTGTATGGAGCACTACGTCCTTCATAATGGAGCTTGTGTTGAGCATTGCCCACCCTCCTACTACAAACATCGGGACACCTGCAGAGGTACTTTTTCAGTGTGTATCTTCTAATTTTTGAGCATAGTGAACCAGCCAAACTACAGGTATAGTTTTTTAAATTAAATTTATTCGATTTCTAACAATGCAAACTTAGAAAGATATAGAGGGTGCCATTTTCTGACATTTCATTCTGATCTTTTACTGCTGAATATTTGTTAAAGGCCAATGACCTAAAGTATTGAAGACCAAGACAGACAAACAATTAGCATTTTCAGAAGAGGACAACAATGTTGTGAATTAAAACAATATCCAATACTTATGGGTATGGGGGAACACGTGACTCTCTCTAGCTCCTTGCACATTCTGACACTTTTAAGTAATGATGGGGGGAAGGTCCTTAACTTTGTATAAGCTTCCACCAAATTGACTTACGCAATTTATTTATTTTTTGCTTTTCTCCAGTAACTGAATGGGTCAGCACAGGGAGCAAACAGTATAAGCAATGGAGGGCTGAAAAGGTCCTTTCCTTTTACTAGGATGTTTTTAAATACCTACACAGTTTGAACATTTTGAAGAGTAGAGCCTAGTGTTGGGATAATGCAGTTCCATCACACTTATGCAGGAGTTGTTTCATCACTGGTAGCCCTATGGCTGAAAAAGGAAAACACTGGCAAATGTTCTATGAAGATGGCAGTGGTGGTGGCTATGAAGTGTTGAGGGAACGTTTCAAATTGTCTTTGCTGGAGGAAAGCAAACTGAATGGCGAGTTTGCAATAATGCGCAAGTATGCCATGCATATTTACAAACTATAGCAAGTGCTCCTGCTGAACCTGCATCCTTCAGGTCCACTGTAAGTAAACTGGCATGGGTATAGTGCAGGTTCACTTTAAAGTATGCTAAGTAATCATACTATTACCATCTTCTCTACCCTTTCACACTGTATTTTTACAAACTTACATCTGTCCAAATCCCCACATACTTAGTTTATGGCTGCAGATATATGTCTATTTTGCCATTAGGACTGCTTTTGGACTTTCTTACTGTAAACTACTCCCCCTAAGTGCCTGACACATATGGTTTTATTGTATTTTATATCTGGAATTGAAAAACAGAGTACATTACCAAACAATAATATGGTTATAGCCAGGGGTACAGCAGAGGGCTTTAATTTGTTTATATATACCTCCATTCCCGACAGCAAGTGCCACATTTCATGGCCTCCTCTTCATTTCTGTATGTATAACTGACTGCCAGAGCAACTCCATCTGTATAGCTAACGTACTGGAAATTGAATTTGCATACATTTATTTACTGCATAGAGAAGTAATGATGCTCCCGTTCTGGAAATAAACATGAAATACTAGATTCATGGACGTTTTTACCTCCTGCAGATATAACCTTGGCTGACTGACAATCCATTATTTATTAACTCCTCATTGATGACCTTTTACAGTGTACTTCTTCTTTCCCCTGTTTCCTCCCTAGCCATGAGATAATCAGGTCATCAGCATCTCCTATATAAATATTAATGCATTCCACTGTCATCTAAAGTCTAATTTCTTCTCTCCTTCTCTGGTATTTTCATTCATCTTAACATCCTCCTCATATTACAATTGTCTCTTGGTATATTCATCATTTTTTAATATGCTTTAGCTCTGCTTCATTCTGGTCTCCTCCCTAAGTTGTTCTTCTTGTTAGTTCTAAGTATATTCCACATGCATTATAATAATAATAATCATGTGCTGATTTTATTATGTGGCTGGGTTGTCCATAAAATAAACATAATCCTTGATATTGAATATTGAATATTGCATTAAAAAAAAGATTCATATAAATGGTAAACTAATATATTTAAAAATGCAAATTGAAAACATGTCCGGTTCCTTTTTTTAGCTTTTAGGTACTGTAGTAAGAGTTAAAATATCCTGTGCTGGCTGAACATAGGAGAGTCATATGGTTATGGGGGTAGTGGTGCGCTTCAGGGGTTAGATGTTAACTAGATCTCTAATATGATGGGTAGGTATAAGGTGCAAATATGTCGGTGAAAAAAGTGCTCAGTGTTGGGGGTATGCTCAAATATCGTTAACGAGGTGATGAGTAAATAAATGATTGAATAAAAGTGCGTAGTGTTTACTAGAACGATGTGTATATCAATAAATAAACCAAATACCTAAAAGTCTTCCTTCACAGTTACAATGATGAAATAAACCATAAATAAACAAACACAATTATAAAATTAAAATCCGGTGAATGAAAATAAAATAGATATATGGGGGCTCATAAAAGGTGCTGCATGCTTCTTCCAATTGCCTTATAGAGTGTTATACAGTGATTCTAATAGGTGGAAACGATAAGTAAACAACGCTATTAAAATGCCTAAAATAAAGAGTCTTTTCAGGAATCAAGTCCAAAAAAATGTTTTTTCCAAGTATAAACGTGTGTATATTTTCTCCTTTGTGAACGTGCTTCAATGGATAAATAAAGTGACTTAGTCTCCTCCACCTTGTGTGTCACCTCTATGTGCGCTAAACTCTCACCTTCAAGGCAAGAAAAATATGCCTCTGGTATATATCCAGGTTTTAAATGGATGTTGTTCCCTTTGGCCTCTGTCTGCTTTAAATCCAGATCATCGGTCCTGTTTTCCTTTAAATATACCTTCCTGGATTCCTATGGATGACCAGTTTGGTTGGCTGTCCTTGTCCTATCCTCCTTATTATAGCTCAGAAACAATGGGTGGAAGGGATGGATGGATGGAGGGATCAGGACTCAGGCACCATCTTTCCTCTTCTTGTTCCTGGTCTGCAAATTCTTCCTGTCAGAGTCATATGGCTGTTCTTACACACAGTGCAGCACCTGGACCTCCAGAGGTCTGCCATGTTCACCTGAGCACTACCCCAATTAACAGTGCTGTTCAGAAAGCAAAACCTAGAGACCCAGAACGTAGCATTGTGTATGCGAACAGTGATCCGAATCTCTTACAAGTTGCCAGAACAGGCAGAGGCGTAGCTTAAAGCTTGTGGGCCCCAATGAAAAAGTTGACCTGGGGCCCCCCACTACCTCCCGCCGCTTCACTCTGAGCTGCCAGGGGAAAGTAGTGGGCTTATGTGAGAAAGAGGCCCTCTAACTTTAAAATTCACATGCAATTCCACCGCTTTCATCCGGCAGCTCAAAGTGTGACCTGCCTGCCCCCACCTTGTGTGCATGTGCACAGTCGAGCAGTGTGGGGAGGGCTGTACTGTGCAACGGTGGAGGGAAATGGCTTGCCCCATGACCCTGTGTAGGTGAAACCCGGAAACTCAGAGGGCCTAGGACCTAGACAGGGTGATGCAGCAAGCACTTTTTCCTAGCAACACAGTGTAAAACCTAATGTGACAGTCAGGTCAAAAGGGCCCCCTGGAGCATGAACGGAGTCAACGTTGTGACCCCTGTGAACCCTCAAGCTCCGACCCATGGTGGATGGTGTCAGTATTTTTTTTTTCTTTTTTATTATTTTATGATTTTTTTCTATTTTATTTTTAATTATGTTTACTATTTTATTTTTTATTATTTTTCATAATTTTTTTAATAGCACTGATGGAGGGGGAGGGCTTTGGTGAAAAGTCAGGGGTTTAACAGACCCGTGATGTCTCAATTTTGTGACAGAGAAAGGAATTGAGGACACAGATTCTTCAACTCCTTTCCTTGCAGTCTCAGCTGCACTGAAGATAAATAAACAGGGAGCTCTGCACAGAGGCTCATGCTCATTTATAAACTAAAGCATATTAAACACTAAACAAATAGGAAAAAGATGCCGCGCTAGATGTAATGTAAGAGATTACATACAGATAGTTACATTAAATTGAACAGTGTATCTACTGTCTGTATATACTGTACATGTCCTTAACAATAAATAGTGAATAATAATGATCCAATAATAAAAAAAAACAATGGTGTTGCAGTTCATAAAAGTGAAATTAACGTGACTTTTTCTTTACAAAAATCTTCAAGCCTATTCCCCAATCACCTCAGTGCTGTCAGTACCCTCACCTCAGTAATGTAGTATACACGCATGTGCAGTAATATCCAGCTCCCTTTCTCTCTAGTCAGATTGATATTCCAAAATCCCAGGGTATTCTGTAGTAAGGTCTCCCACTCACCAGGGTATTCTTATTCATCTAGATCTTCCTCCTAAGTAATGGGGCTGTGGTCCCTTTAAGAATGTGTGGTCTGTATACTGGGGTGCACTCAAATGCCATGTGGTTTATTTATGCTTAAAATTCTGCTTACATCAATAAAAAATTACACAGGCAATCTTCCTGGTATGACATCACTTCCGGTCCTCACTCCTACAGACTCCGCGGCCTCCTTATCTTATTTGTTTATTGTTTAGTTGAACACCATTCGATGCAAGCTGCAACCCATCATTAATGTCACATTAATTTATATGTATATGTAATGTTAGAGCACAAGTGGTAGCGCAGGAGTTATACACCATTACACATAGTAAACACTGTTTACTATGCTTCAGTTATGAATAAACACAGTCATCGCTACCGAATGAACAGAATGAGTGATCGTTACCGATCACTCACTCTTTTTATTCAGAAAAGGAAGGGGCTAGTAAATTACATATTTACCGGACCCTTTCTTCCGCTCTCCACAGGGGGGCCCAGGCAGTGGGGGGATACAATAGGAGACAGGAGAGGATAATCTCTTTTGGGGGGAGGGGGCATTTACTAGTACTGATGCCCTGCAGGAGGGAGAGGAGTAGAAGCAGATTTTAGCTGCTGCATGGAGAGCCATTCAGGGAATTAGTACTTATAAATTACCCCCCACCCCCTGCTGCACCAATCACCCCCTCCTGTCTATGGACTCCCTCTGCTGCAGATGTTTTCTCTGTATTCTCCTGTAAAGCGGGGCTGAACAATGCAACATGCCTACAGTTTTCTTCACCGCTCTAAAACCTAATGTGACAGGAAGGCCGCACAGACCCCATGTAGCATGGACTGGGTCACAATTATGACCCCTGATGCTACGCCATTGAGCACAGGGTATTTTCACCCTTTCTGGAGGACTTAGCAGCTAAATAAAAGATTAAAAGGGCAACAAAGGTATTACTTTATATGTAGTCCAGTTATGGTACATTACAGTAATATGTTGTATATCAAGAGAGTTCAGTTGAGCTTTAGGGACATATAATATTTTAATCTGGTAGAGTGTTTTAATACATTCCCAGCTTAAATCCCCTATATTAGGCTGACAAATGTGAAAACAGTGTTTTTTTCTTTTTTTTTTTTTTAAAGCAAAAAGCATATCTACAATACATGCTAGTTTTCCTAGGTTTTATCCATTTAATGACCTTGCAAATACATAAAAATACCTGATTATGTGCAAGAAATGCACCGAGCCCCCCCTCCTATTGATGGGTTGACTACACACAGCATTTTTGTGGTGTAAGTGGTGTTAATCCTGCGCAGCTGTCCTTTGTCAACATGCTCAAAGCGTATCACTATCATATTCCCCCCGCAACATAGAGGCTATTTGTTCTAGAGTCCCAATATAAGAACTGGGAGGGGCTAATTGGGCTCCTTGGAATAAAGTGCCTTGAAAAAGTATTCACACCCCTTGAAATTTTTCATGTTATAACCAAAAATGTAAATGTATTTCATTGGGATTTTCTTGTGATAGATCAACACAAAGTGGCACATAATTGTGAAGTGGAAGGAAAATGATAAATGATTTTCAAAATGTTTTTACAAAAATATATCTTAAAAGTGTGGAGTGCATTTGTATTCAGCCCAGAGTCAATACTTTGTAGAACCACCTTTCGCTGCAAATACAGCTGAAAGTCTTTTTGGGTATGTCTCTACCAGCTTTGCACATCTAGAGAGTGAGTTTTTTCCCATTCTTCTTTACAAAATAGCTCAAGCTCTGTCAGATTGGATGGAGAGCATCTGTGAACAGCAATTTTCAAGTCTTGCCACAGATTCTAAATTGGATTTAGGTCTGGACTTTGACTGGGAGACCAGATACATGTAGCTACACACAGAAAGTTGGACTAAAACCCAATAAAATACATTTACGTTTTTGGTTGTAACATGACAAAATGGGGAAAATGTCAAGGGATATGAATACTTTTTCAAGGCACTGTAACACAGGAAGTGTACACAATTTTTGGATTTCTGATAAGACCCACAGGTATTTTATTGCATTTATCAAACAGATTGTTAGGATTGAGTTCGCCTGCTGGTAGCACTGTGGTGCTCTAGGCCAATTGCTGCAATTCCAGTGTCCACCAGCAGGTGTCTCCCAGCAGTCTGCAGGTTAAAGCAATCAGCTTCACCTGGCCACACCTCCTGGGAGGGTACTTAAATTCCACTTCTGCTTTAACTCCTTGCCTCGGTGTTTTGGTTGCTCCTCCCTTGTTCCCTGTTTGCTGTGTTGCTGCCAGACTCTGTTGCCATTTACTCTTGATCTTGCCTAGTATCCAGTACCCTGTTGCCTTGTTCCTTTCTCAGTCTTGTTTCCTTTCCCATCAACACCCCAAGTTTTCTTCTTGTCTTGTATTTTTCCTGTGTATTTGTACATACATAGTCTGGTCCCACTTTATGTGTGAAGCTACATGTATCTGGTCTCCCAGCTGCTGATTTCTGACACAGATATACAGTAACAAAATGTTTCAGTTCTTTTGTGGACTGAATTGTCATCCCTGGTCAGTTAGTATTGCTATACTGCTCACCCTTCCCCCTGTCATATTCCTGTCAACATAAAGGCTTTGTCATGTTTGTCAAGACCAGCAGGTATTTTGTTGCACTTATCAAACAGATAAAACAATACCTGTGTATTTAACAGAGCA
This sequence comes from Pelophylax lessonae, assembly GCF_965119305.1. Taxonomy (NCBI): domain Eukaryota; kingdom Metazoa; phylum Chordata; class Amphibia; order Anura; family Ranidae; genus Pelophylax; species Pelophylax lessonae. Next base: position 523,930,733 of record NC_138768.1, read on the forward strand.
TGCACGAGAATTTCATTGCTAAAGCTGAACTCCAGCTTTCTGCACTTAAAATAGATTGTTTGGACCAAGCAGATCCGAATGAACTATGACCTTCACTTAGAGAGGCAGCCGCTGTATAAAATTTGCGTAACTCAGTTACATACAGTATGCACTCATTGGACACTTTATTAGGTACACCTGTTCAATTGCTCGGTAACACAAATTGGTAATCAGCTAATCATATGGCAGCAACTCAATGCATTTAGGCATTTAGACATGGTGAAGACTACTTGCTGAAGTTCAATCTGAGCATCAGAATGGGAAAGAAGGGGGATTTAAATGACTCTGAACATAGCGTGGTTGTTGGTGCCAGATGGGCTGGTCTGAGTATTTCAAAAAACTGTGGATCTACTGGGATTTTCATGCACCAACATCTCTAGGGTTTACAGAGGACGGTCCAAAAAAGAGTAGTAGTTTTGTGGATGAAAATGCCTTGTTGATGTCAGAGGTCAGATGATAGAAAGGCAACAATACCTCAAATAACCACTCGTTACAACCAAGTTATGCAGAATACCATATCTGAACACACAACACATCGAACCTTGAAGCAGATGGGCTACAGCAGCAGACAACCACACTGGGTGGGAATCCTATCAACTAAGAATAGGAAAAAGAGGCTACTATTCACACAGGCTAACAAAAATTGAACAAGAGAAGATTGGAAAAAGATTGTCTGGTCTGATGAATCTCGATCTCAGCTGCGACATTCAGAAGGTAGGGTCAGAATTTGGCATAAACAACATGAAAGCATGGATCCATCCTGCCTTGTATCAACAGTTCAGGCTGGTGGTGGTGGTGTAATGATGTAGGGTATTTTCTTTGCACAGTTTGGCCCCTTAGTTCCAATTGGGCATCATTTAATCACCACTGCCTACCTGAGTATTGTTGCTGACCATGTCCATCCCTTTATGACTACAGTGTACCCATCTTCTGATGGCTACTTCCAGCAGGATAATGTAATGGAATGTTTCCAACGCCTTGTTGAATCTATGCCATGAAGAATTAAGGCAGTTCTGAAGGCAAAAAGGGGTCCAACTAGATACCAGCAAGGTATACCCAATAAAGTGACTGGTGAGTGTACATCGCTGTGTTCTGGCAGCCATTCACAGGAAGCGGGAGACTTCTCAGGCATTGTTAAGCGCGACTCAATTTTATTTTGATAGCAGGAAAAATGCTGCTTCTATGTATATATTTTTTCACCAATATGACACAAAAATTAATTTTTTTTAGTTTTTTTTTTTAAAAGTAGATGAGAACAATAAGGGAAAATTGATCTAGAAGGCATAAAAATTGTTTATACTCCCCAGGTGACTTCTCTTGCGCTTAGAAAAGCTTAACTCAGGAATGCCAGTATAAATTAAGTCTTTCAAAAATCAGAAATGTTGTGCTTTTTGTAATCCAATGGTGCCAGCATTGATTTCAGGACCAACCAAGCCTTCAATTTCACCTCATGTTGCTACAGAAAAGAATGTTCGTGGCCGGGAATCTTCTTTTCTTTCCGGGAATTGTCTTTTCTTGCGCTCATGCGCATTTCTTTTTAGATTATATTGCACAATTCTCTCATCATTGATTAGAAAATTGTTCATTTTTCTAAAAATTTCCAACAAGCCTAATCACTCAAATTTGATGGCCGCACAAAAATCGGCCATTGCTGCAGCCCACTAATGGTGCAAAATTCAAACGAAAATTCTTAGTTAAGATTTTAGAAAGAAAATTCGACCCATGTATGGCCGGCCTAAGGCATCCCACAGATGAGTCACCAACGATTGAATGAAAAAAACTGACTCGATTCCCCCATCCACACACTTGATGGGGATGGGGGAATCCTCCCATAAAAACATGCCCAGCTTAGGGCCAAAACTTGGTCTTTGAGTTTCTTTGCTGTGACAAACACACATAGAGCAGCCCATTCAAGTGAATGGGCCACTATGCGCGACACGTGGAATCTTAGCCAAAAAATCACCCACACAAAATCGCAGTGTGAGTACCTGGTATTATGGCATATGTAAAAACTTTGACTTCTCATTTTGTTTATTACAGAGTGTGGAGAACACTGCCTGTTCTGCACTGATTCTAGTCATTGTAGTCAGTGTGAGGCCCCATTCTATCTGCTTGATGGACAGTGTGTTACTGAATGTGAAAAGCAACATGTTGTGTCACACTCTGATCGTAGATGCCTTGGTAAGTATACTTTTATTTTATCCAAATATAGTGCTGATATATTCTGCAGTAATTTATGAAGACCATAAACCACTGATATAAATCCTTGCTTCGACCAAACTAACAACCTAATTTACCTTTTACTGTTACAGATATTTTGTTTTAAGCCAGTTATGGTAGGGAATACCTACTGTATGTTTTTGGATTGTGGGGGAGAAAAACAGAAAGAAAACACTCAAACACAGAGAGAGCATTTAACCCACATGTAGCTTGCCTGATGGGAAATGGATTGGTGACCCCTAAAATCCAAGCTCACACTGTTATTCACTAAGAATGGGCAAACACAGGGAAGATATTTTCCTTAGAATCATTGCTGGTTAAAAAAAAAGTTGACTGTTGTTTTAAGATTTAAAAATTACAGCCACATGGCTAAAATATATGTTGTTCTCATTGTGTTAAAGATTTTTGAATAGAGCTCAATGTGATATATGGGTATTACTAAAGTATCTTTATTTGACAGCATGCCCTTCTGGATGTCTTGAATGTGATCAATCACTGCAATGTAAAATCTGCGACAGACAGACATTTCTAAAGAACCACCATTGTGTGCCTCACTGTGGGAATCATTTTCTGGGAAATTCTAGGACCAGAAGATGTGAAGGTAAGAAGCTAAACTTTCACATGTATTTATTACACAAATATTTGTTTTATTTTATATACAATGTCTTTCAGCAGCATGATTTATACATATTTGATATAGCATGCCTGTTATTAAGTTAGAGGAAGGTTGGTCTACATTGCAGTGGAATCCTAATGCTTTTAAAGATGGTGTGTAGTGATGAAAACTTTGAGGCTGGATTGACACCTATCTATGTGCAGTAATGTGCTTTACAAACCAGTTTTTTTTTTCATACAAGATACTGTACTGCACTCCAATGCAATGAATAATTGTATTGCCACTCATTATGAGTGGCTCCCCAGTGCTCATATACAAGTCAACAAGGTGCCTGCATTTCATACTACAGTGCAGGGCTCGACAAACCCGGGCGCCAGGTCGCATTTGCGACTAGAATTAGCGACCTGGCGCCTGGGGTGCCCTGCAGGAGGTGTCCTGTCCCTTTTGCGCCCCCCACCTTCTCCTCGAGTGCATGGACTTCCGCGCCGTCCAAAAATTGAGGCCCCGGCTTTTCGGCCTTCTTTTGTGAGATGAGAGGCTAGGGGAACTGGCGCCCTCTTGTGGTGGCCGGGAGTAATGCATGTTCTCAATGCCTTCCCATCTCCTTCCAAAGAGGAAATGAGAGGGAAGTGTTTAAGGGCTCTTTCACACGGTCCGCCTCCGCAGGGGGATCCGTGTTGCTCAGCGGGGATCGATCTGCGATCCCCGCTGAGCCGGGCGGATGACAGCTCCGTCTCCGCTTGCAGAGCGGAGAGGGAGGTGTCTCAGCACCCGCTGCCCTCTATGGGGGATCGGATGAGAGCGGACCGCTTGTCCGCTCTCATCAGACCCGATCCGCTCCGATTACTGAACGGATGGAAAAATAGGGTTTCCATCCGTCCAGATTTCAGCACAGGATCGGATGCGGATGGCAGCGGGTGTCAGCGGAGGTGTCTCCGCTGACACCCGCTGCCCCATAGAGCTGCATGGAGTATCCGATCAGATCCGCCTAAAAAACTGACAGGCGGATCTGATCGGACCGCCCGTGTGAAAGAGCCCTTAGGCTTCATCCCTCTGTCCAGTTACCTTTGCTTAAAGGTAAGTGGACAGGGAGTGTGGTTATTATTATTAATTTATTTTTTAAATGTAAAAAAAATAAATGATAATTTTTTCTTTTTTTTAATTATTAAAAAAATATAAAAAAAATTTTCTTTTTTTTTTTCCAATTCTTATTATTAAAAAAAAAAATTATACATATAATCTTTTTTTTTTTTTTTTTTCCTCATCGCCGTGCCACAGCCGAAGGCCCCTTTCATACGGGCTGTCTGATCAGGTCCGCCTGTCAGTTTTTCAGGCAGACCTGATCAGACCCTTCATTCTCCTCTATGGAGCAGTAATCTGCCGCCATCTGATCCTGTCCGCCAAAAACAGAGGGATGGTGATTCTATTTTCTATCCATCCCGTGGATAGGATCAGATGGCATCGGATGGAAAGAGACAGACAGTCTGTTTCCATCCAATTGCGCTATAGAAGAGAGTGGAGTTCTAGTCAGATTTATTTGTAAATTTAGTATCCGTTTTATTAAATAAAGCTTGGTTGTTAGTTTAAAAAAAAAAAAAAAAAAAACTGGCTCCTAACTTTTTTAGCTGGCTCCTAGATTTCAGGCAAATTTGTCAAGCCCTGCTACAGTGCATGCATGACACTTATTGTGGTGCCCCAATTGCCTAAAAGCAGGGCAGATATGTTACTTTTCTCAAGTTTTGAGGCTTGTTTCAAGTGAATGGGCATATGTCAGCACATGAAAATCTGCACATAGCTGTCAAAAGAGATCACATCTGCAAAAAGGAACATTTTCTTATTCGCACAACACTGATAATATGTTTTCTTTCCAAGTTCTATTCAAGACAGTTTCCACAGCCAATAATTTGTAGAAATCAAAGTTTTACAATGTTTAGAGCACCATGTGACAGCAATAGGAGCCCACATTACAGGATCCTCTTGCTGGCTGATAGTGTGCTGATTTACTGAAGGTAAATTATAGCATTTAACAAATAATTTTGGATAAATTAAATCATAAATAGTTAAGACTGTTCTATCAGACTTCAACTAAAGCCTAACTACATACAAACATTTTAGTTCTGTATAAGACTCAGAAAGGATCAGAACCTTTGTCAACTTTTTTTTAAATTTCATAATTGGTTTGAAAATGTTTGGTAACACATATTCACTTAGTTCAACATTGGCCAAAATACTGTTCAACTTTTCAGCATTTTTGTAAGACTCAAGGTACAGATGTCCCTTAAATTCTGTAAGTAACGGCTACAGTACCTTTCATAAAATTTCTCTAGTAAAGTGTTAATGTGAATTTCTGGTCTTATGACTTTAAAATCACATAGAACAGCAAACCCGGAAATGCCAATGCTGAAGTGAGGATCTGTAACATAGATGAAAATAATCCCAATGACCATATTTGCATTGGGAACATTAAAGTGTAGTATACATATTGGTTACTTCAGAGAGAAGGAACTTAAAGGAAAACTACAGCAAGTTTTTAGGTAGGAACTTGTTTTGAGTTATTAATACTGTGCTGGAAGCAGAACCTACATCTCTAATATTGCTGCTTCCTTTTACATACATATTTACAAACTATACACTGAAACCATTATCAGACTTTTAGTTATCTCTTTTAGAGATCATAGTGCTCCCCCTGACACTCCAGCTTAATCTTTGTTCAGGCATCATTAAGGGTCAATGTCTACTTCTGGACTTGGAGGCTGGCACAGAGATAGCACAATGATGTCAATGTCAAGGTCTTACCTTGTCCTCCTGTTGGTAGCCATCTTGGACATGTGCATACTGCTGCCTCTTATAATCACTTGTCTCCTGCTTAGGTGACGCAAGGGCCATGAACCCTGACAATGCAGGTACTCCCACGCTTCCCATGCTGGTTACCAGGCTCAATCAACAAGATCACCTTTTGGGTCAGTTCGCTCCGGCGGTGCAGACGTTGCTTGCATGTACAGCACACCTTGCTCCTGGGGCTGCTAGGCCGGTGGTTCCTCCTGTTGTTGCTCCTGCTGCTGCTCCTGTTGTTGCTCCTGGTTTTGCAGTTGCAGCTGAAGTCACTGTTACCAGAGGGATGACTGGTTCATCCCCCCTTCCGCAGTGATATGAGGGTGAACCGAGTCAGTGTTTTGGCTTCCTAAACCAAGTGGGCATTTATTATGAGATGGTTCCTCAGGCGTTTCCTTCTTATAGGTCCAACGTGGGCTTCCGAATCTCATTGCTCTCGGATAAGGCCTTGGCCTGGGCGAATCCCTTATTGGAGAACGATAATCATGTGATACTCGATTACCCAGGTTTTGTTGTCTCCTTTAGTAGCATATTCGATGTGCCTGCTCGCTCTGCCTCTGCTGCAAAGCTGCTCCTGTCCATTCAACAGGGTACACGAACCGTTGCTGAGTATGCCATTGAATTTCGTACCCTGGCAGTAGAGATGGGCTGGAATAATGAGGCTCTTGTGGCTGTCTTCTCTCATGGTCTCTCCGAAGCATTGAAGGACGAGAGCCCATGGTGAGGCTCTAGTGGCTGTTTTCTCTCATGGTCTCTCCGATGCATTGAAGGACGAGATTGTGGCTTAGGATCTCCCTGACAAGCTAAAGGCTCTCATTTCCTTCCTGATTTGGATCGATACCAGGCTCAGGGAGAGACAATAATTTAAGGAGCGCCTGCGGAGGCCTTCTACCAGATTGGCTCCTACGTTTACATCTTCTTTCCCCCCATTCCTCCCTCACCTCCCACGCCTCGTGTGGAGGCTGCGTCTGGCTGTGAACCCATGCTGCTGGGGTTCCCTTGCCTTTCCGAGGCTGAGCGGGCCCTTAGAAGGAGGGAGGGCCAGTGTCTGTATTACAGTCCTGGTGGGGTTCACTCGCCTTTCCGAGGCTGAGTGGGCCCTTAGGAAGAGGGAGGGCCGGTGCCTGTATTAAGGTCTTGGTGGGCATTTCCTGAAATTTTGTCCGACCCGTCTAGAAAACGCTCATCGAGGGCAGATCTTTGGTAGAATTTCCTCGTCCCAGGTTTCCTGTAAAGATAAACTGCTCCTGTCCTCTCCTTGGCAGCGGGTTCGATGGTTACTCAGGCGCTGGTAGACTCCGGTGCTGGCGGTTAATTTATTGACAGTACGCTTGCTGCTGCGGATTTCATACCCTTGCAGCCTCGTGTTTCTTCGCTGATTATTGAGGCTATTAATGGCAGACCCCTGCAACCATCACAGGTTACCCACGAGACTGTTCTAGTTGATATGGCGATCAGGCTGTTCACTAGGAGTCAGCCTGTTTTCAGGTTATTTCGTCCCTTTGTTTTGGGGTATCCTTGGCTTCAGAAACACAATCCGACCCTTGATTGGCAGTCGGTTTAGATACTCCCTTGGTCTCCACAGTGCGGCGCTGTTTGTATCTGTGGGCCTTTTAAGGTACTTTGTACCTCTTTGTATTCAGTGTTGCCTACTGAATATCGTGACTATCAAGATGTATTTGACAAGTTGCTCGCTGGTACTCTTCCTCCTAATCGTCCGTACGATTGTGCTATAGACTTGTAACCTGGTGCCATTCACCCACTTGGCACGGTTTATCCTCTTTTGGTTGTGGAGAATAGGAGGAGTAGGTTGCGGATGCGCTTGCCCGGGAGCACTATTGCAAGTCCTCTTCTCCAGCAGGTGCCGTTTTTTTCTTCATAAAGAAAAAGGGGGTGAGTTGAGACCTTGCATTGGTTATAGGGGCCTCAATTGCATCATGGCCAAGAATGCATACCCGATTCCACTGATTACGGAGTTGTTCGACCACCTCAAGGGAGCAACGGTCTTTACCAAGCTTGACCTAAGGGCCCCATATAACCTCGTAAGGATCAAGGAGGGTGACAAGTGGAAGATGGCGTTTAATACCAGAACCGGTCATTACAAATTTATGGTTATGCCTTTTGGCTTGTGCAAAGCGCCCGCTGTCTTCAAGGAGTTCATCAATTATGTCTCTCGTAATATGTTGCAGCAATGCGTGATAGTCTATTTGGATGACATCTTGATTTACTGGGACTCCATTGAATCTCACTACCTGGATGTCAGACGGGTGCTGCAACGGTTACATGAGAATGGGCTTTTCTGTAAGCTTGAAAAATGTGAATTCCACCTGTCTCAGGTGCCTTCTTGGGCTACATAATTTCTGCTGAAGGGTTCTCCATGGACCCTCAGAAGATTTCGGCTGCTCTACAATGGCCTCGCCCTAGTGGTCTACGTTCCATTCAGAGTTTCCTTGGGTTTGCCAACTACTATCAGAAAATTTATCAGGAACTTTTCCTCTTTGGCCAAACCTATCTCTGATCTGACCACAATTGGATGACTGCTACCATCCATGCTTTCAAGGTCCTTAAGTCTGCTTAAGCTTCGGCTCCTATTCTATCTAATCCCAATCCTGGTTATCCCTTTGTCTTAGAGGTGGATGCATCTGAAATGGGAGTAGAAGCCCTCCTGTCTAAGTGTCGGACACCTGATGGACCCTTACTTCCTTGTGGGTTCTACTCCAAGAAGCTGTCTCCAGCTGAATGCAATTATGAGATTGGAGACAGAGAGCTCTTTGCCATTATTCTGGCTCTCAAAGAGTAGAGACACTTGCTCGAAGGTTCTGTGGTTCCAGTTCTCATTCTCACCGATCATAAGAATCTGACGTTACTTTCGGAGGCCAAAAGGCTCACACCCCATCAGGCCAGATGGGACAGATACTTGTCTCGTTTCACCTATGTGGTCTGCTATTTTCCCGGCTCCAAGAACGTTAAGGCTGATGCCTTGTCTTGCCAATATTCTGGGTTATTCAGGGAGGAATCCGTGCCGTCACTGATCATATCCTGGCTGCCATCCGTACCAACTTAACCTCTCCTCTTGGGGAGCAGATCTTGGCAGCTCAACCTGATGCTCCCACAGAGAGACCTGCTGGCAGATGTTTTGTACCTGAGGGGTTGTGCATCAGACTGCTGCGCACCTACCACAATTCCAAGACTGCTGGTCATCCTGGTAAGAACCAGATGTCCTGAGCTATTTCCCGACATTTCTGGTGGTCATTTGGCCTCACTGATGTTGCTGCGTATGTGCCTGCTTGTTCGTTCTGTGCCCCAAACAAATCTCGGCACCTTCCCTTGGGCCTACTGCATCCCATTTCCAATGGGGAGCGTCCCTGGTCTCCCCTGGCCATGGATTTTATTGTGGAACTTCCCGCGTCTCGAGGTTACACGGTTATCCTCATGGTGGTCGACCGGTTCTCCAAGATGTGCCACTGTGTTCCATTTAAGAAGCTGCCTACCACTCAGGAGCTTGCCGCAGTGTTTGCCAGGGACGTCTTCCGTTTACACGTGTTGCCTAAGGAGATTGTCTTGGACCATGGGAGCCAGTTTGTCTCTAGGTTCTGGTGCGCCTCCTCCTCGGCCTACCATCCGCAGTCCAGTGGTGTTGCTGAGCGTTCCAACCAAGCTCTGGAGCAATTTCTCCGCTCCTATATCTCTCACCATCAGGACAATTGGGTTGATCTGCAACCCTGGGCGGAGTTTGCCAGGAATGCTGCCATCAACTCGTTTTCAGGAATGTCTCCATTTATGGCTGATTATGCGTTCCAACTCGCTGTGTTGCCCGAGTCGTTTTCGCCACAGGACATTCCGGCTGGGGAGGATCATCTTTGTGCCCCCTGTTCCTCTTGGGTGCAGATTCAAGAGTCTTTACTTTAACGGCTCTTAAAAGGGAGCTTCGGTCACTACTGTATAAGGAACGTATGGATACAGTCCTACAACATTATACCCCTACAAAAAGGTTTTTTGACAAATGGCAACCCTTTATAGAGCAAGAACTTACAGACGCGGACATTCAATACTTTATGAAACATTTTAGACATAGGGGCTGGTATTTAAATGCGGAAACAACACGAACTTTGGGAAAATTAAAGATAAGCGTTCCGTAGGTCTGACTATTACTATCACCTTTCATCTTAAATTTATGTACTTTTTGTCTATATTTAGGTCTCGTATATATGCATGGAGTGGTGATGGATTAATATTTTAGGATACATATGAGAATACCCATCTCTAGTAGAATTAGCAAAAACTAAAATCAATTAAATGGACCAGCCTATGGTAGAATGTTGAGAAATTACATCTTTTTTCTGTATTATTTTATTTTACTTTTTCCACCCCCCCCCCCTCTTTTTTTCTTTTCTTTTTTTTTCTTTCTTCTCTTTTTTTTTCTTTTCTTCTATCATAGAGTATAGATTTTGATATTGTGATTGTTATTTTTCTATTTTATGTTTGTATGATGGTTGTAAAATTAATAAAAAGAGATATTAAAAAAAAGAGTCTTTACGAGTCTCTGCACAGCGTCAGAAGCTCCAGTCAGACCAGAGTCATTTATATGCTCCTTCGTACCAGGTCCGGGAGAGGGTGTGGTTGTTGACCTGTAATCTCAACCTGAGGGTGCCCTCTCCAAAACTGGCACCCTGTTTTGTTGGGCCTTTTCGCATCCTCCCTAAGGTGAACCTGTTGGTCTATGCCCTTGGTTTTCCCCCTGGCATGCGTATCTCCAGTGTCTTTCACGTGTCACTTTTAAAATCACTGGTTTGCAATTGCTAAACTTCCTCACTTCCTCGTTCTTGTCCCATTCCTGTAGGTAATCATGAGGAGTATGAGGTTAGCAGCATCTTGGATTCCCATTTGTTCTGAGGTCAGGTTCAATACCTGGTGCACTGGAAGGGTTTTGGTCCTGAGGTGTGCTCCTGGGTTCCCTCCGCTGATGTTCATGCTCCCGCCCTTCTCCGCGCTTTCCATGCTCGCTTATCTCAGAAACCATTTTTTTACTCCACGGAGAAGGGGCCTTTGAGAGAGGGTCTTACCTTGCCCTCCTGTTGGCAGCCATCTTGGGCATGTGCAGACTGCTGCCTCTTATAAACTCTGATTGCATCATCACTTGTCTGCTGCTTGGGTGTCTCACAGTAATAATGCTGCACACCTGACTATATCAATCACCTGATGGGTTGCAGTCCTTGCCCTTGCGTTTGTCCTCCAAGGTGCATCACTTCTAGCAGTCTTCTGTTCTCCGTGTTCCTCTGTGTCTGACCAGGCTTGGCTGGCGACTCTCCTGGCTCTCGACCTTGCATCAGCAGACAACCTGGCATCAGCAGACTACCCACTTCTGGACTCGACCCCGGCTTGGATGACTACACGCTTCTGGACTCGACCCCAGCTTGGATGAGCACCCACTTCTTGACTTGACCCCGGATGTTCCTGATCTCGCTCCTTTGTCTTGCTGTGCGTTTATTGTTGTTTGCTCCAATAAACTGCCTTATTTTACCTGCATCTCCGTGGTCTGGTTTCTTGGCCCCCTAACAGTCAGTTCTGGTGTCTCTGCATTCCTTAGCTTGGTTACCAAATGTCTCACACAAATCAGCTCCCTACCTAATTAACTACTACAGAGTTACAGCACTACAGTATGATCACTGAGATAGAGGAGACTGTAGCAGAGTGATAATACCCCAGCCTAGATACAGTCATTTGACTGGAGTTTAAAGACTGCAGTAAATGATAATTGTGTACTTGATCCAACATAGCATGAAACACAGTGGTGTAACTATGGCCTCCGGGGCTCCAGTGCAAGCAACCATGAAGAACTCCCCTGACCCCCGGCCGGGGCCCTTCCCTCAGAGCCCTGAGGCAGAACACCAGTGCCCAGTTGCAAGTGACCCTAGTAGTTCCTCCACAAGTGTCAGTAGTTTTTCATTTTTGTTAATTTATTTATTTTTTTATTTATTTTACAATATAATTTTTTTAAATGATCTTTTACAATGTTTTTAGAAGCCCCATTGGGGGGCTTTTACAGTATGAGATAGCAGGGGTCTAACTAGACCTCTGATGTTCCACCTTTGGGACAGATGAAGGAGATTAAGGGAACAGCCCTCAATCTCCTTCTCTGCAGCCTCAGCTACACAGAATGAATGGACAGGAATAATACTGTTCAGAGCTTCCTATTCATTCTTAAACTAAAGCAATAGGCAGAGTAATTATGTAGGTGAGGACTCAGTAATCAAAAATACCATGGCACTATCCCCATATAGATAAGTACATTAGAAAAAAGGTCCCCACATCTCACCATATAGAAGAGATAGTGGGAAAAAAGGGGATTTTTAAGTGCCAGAAAAAGAAAAAAATTGTATTACATGGATACACAAAATTCTAAAAACATCTTACAGTTTAGTAATACAAAAATCCTTAAAAACATATATATATCATCAAACCAAATTGAACAATGTATCTGATATGTATCATAAACATCCCGTGCAAGAAAATGCATAGATTAGTGCATATGGATCTGGATCAAAGTTTTGTGCCCGAATCAAGGGCTTCCTCAGGATCCACGTTTCTGATTTTGATAAACTAGTAAACATAAACAGTATTCCTTAAATAATTATACATAAATGTATAAAACATAAATACATACAATATGTATCACAAAAAAACACATGACATAACCGATTGTATTAGATCTATTAAAATCATGCAATTAAGAAATCATGTCCAAAAAAAAAAGGGGGGCGAGAGGAGGAGAGGGGAAGGGGCGGGAAATGTACTAAAGCAATAGGAGACACAGTTTGCTGTTTTTCAGTTATGAATGGACTGAGTCAGTGATCGGTATGAATCACCGACTCTATTCAGACAAGGAAGGGGCTGGTAAATGACACATTTACGGGCCCCTTCCTTGCTCTCCATCCTGATAGATCCCAAAAGCACAATCCCCTCCGCAGCAGCCGGTGGGAGAGGGGGGAACCCTGAAGAAAAGAGCATAGTGGGGCTGGAGGCAGCAGAAGGAAGCTGGATAGGAGGAGCGGCTGTATATAGAGAATATGATCTCTTCATTTTCCTCCTGCAGCCGCTGAATGCCACTTGCCCCCCCCCCCCCCACAGGCATTCAGTGGCTGCAGGAGGAAAATGGAGAGATCGATTCCTCATATTCAGCCACCCAGCCACTCCTCCTATCCAGATACCTATTCTAGACTCCTATCTATGCAGCATGGGGCCAGATTTCAGTTTTGCAATTGTGACCCCTGCTACTCCTGTAGGTACACTTGAACCTGTACAGTACATCATAATTTTGGATATCTATATGTGTAATAATGTGTGTCCATGCGACCTTCTCTAGTTTCAGGCAAGGGTGCATGAGACAAGGTGACAATGTTGGACACATTGAGAGATGGCTGTCACCCTATTACAGGAAGTGAGTTAACATGGTCATTCATTATAGGTCAAATTGGAATTATTTCCAATGAAAATGCAAATTTACAAACATTGAAAATTACTTTTGAAATGTAATCTATTTACCTCTTCTGGACCGGAAGTTTTTACCCCCTTAATGATCAAGCCATTTTTTGCAATTTGGCGCTGCATGACTTTAACTGGTAATTGTGAAGTCATGCAATGCTGTACCCAAACAAAATGTATGTCCTTTTTTCCCATAAATAGAGCTTTCTTTTTTGCGATATATAAGAAAAAAAAGACCGAAAATGTTGTGGAAATAATTAAATTTTCTACTTTTTCTTATAAAATTTTTGTCATACATTTAGGCAATAATGTATTTAGCTACATGTCTTTGATAAAAAAACTCAATAAGCGTATATTTATTGGTTTGCGCAAAAGGTATAGCGTCTACAAATTATGATGTATATACTGGAATTTACTCAGCTTTTACTTTCCGACTGCCTATCTCATTTCTTGAAGTGCTAAAATGGCAGGGCAGTATAAACCCCCCCCAACCCCAAATTATTTGGAAAGTAGACACCCCAAGGAATTTCATGAGAGGCATGTTGAGCCCATTGAATATTACATTTTGTTGTCACAGGTGTTTAAAAAATGAAAAAAATAAAAATTTGTAATGAAATGACTTTTTATTAAAATATTGCTCATGCATGCCATGGGTATATGTGGAATTACACCCCAAAATACATTCTGCTGCTTCTCCTGAAACCCAATGTGTGAGACTTTTTGGCAGGCTTTCTAAGAGAACAAATTGTTGATTTTACTCCACACTACCTATCACAGTTTTGGAGGCTATGAAATGCCAAGAATAGCTATTTGCTGAAAGGCATGTTGAGTCCATGAAATATTTTATATTTTGCCACAAGTTTTGGGAAAATGACAATTGTTTTTTTTTTTGTTTTTTTTTTTTTGTTTTTTTTTACACAAAGTTGTCACTTCAATTATATATTGCTCACACATGCCATGGGTATATGTGAAAGGACACCCCAAAATACATTCTGCTGCTTCTCCTGAGTAAACATGCCATGGATATATGTGAAATGACACCCCAAAATAGGTAGTTGAAGAGTGAAATCAACAATTTACACCCTTAGAAAGCTTGAAGGCAGTGATTGGTGATTGGTTTTCGGGGGCCTGTACGAGGATAGACTGCCAAAAAGTCTCACACATGTGGTATCCCCGTACTCAGGAGAAGCAGCAGAATGTATTTTGGGGTGTCATTTCACATATAGTAGTGTCATGTTTGAGCAATATATCATTTAACTGACAACTTTGTGTAAAGGAAAAAAAAAACATTTTTGTAATTTTCCCGAAACTTGTGGCAAAATATACAATTTTCCATGAACTCAACATGCCTCTCAGCAAATAGCTTGGAGTGTCTACTTTCCAAAATGGGGCTATTGGGGGGAGGGGGGTGTGCTATCTTGGCATTTCAAGGCCTCTGAAACTGTGATAGGTAGTGAGGAAGTAAAATAAGCAATTTATGGCATTAGAAAACCTGATGGTGGTGATTGGTTTTCGGGGTCCCGTAAACAGCTAGGCTCCCAAAAAGTCTCACATATGTGGTATCCCTGTTCTCAGGTGAAGCAGCAGAATGTATTTTGGGGTGTCATTCAACATATACCCATGGCATGTGTGAGCAATATACAGTGCCTTGCGAAAGTATTCGGCCCCCTTGAACTTTACGACCTTTTGCCACATTTCAGGCTTCAAACATAAAGATATAAAACTGTAATATAATGGATATTTCAAACTTTGTTAACAAATAAAAAACTGAAAAATTGGACGTGCAAAATTATTCAGCCCCCTTAAGTTAATACTTATATACAAAATATAAAATATTCCATGGACTCAACATGCCCCTCAGCAAATAGCTTAGGGTGTCTACTTTCCAAAAAAGTGGGTGTGTTTGAACTGTCCTGGCATTTTATGCCCAATATTAGAAGCTTATGCAACACATCACCCACTCTTCTAACCACTTGAAGTTCCAGTTCACATTGGTGCGATGCGGGAATCCTGAGAATCCACTGCGGGTTCACACTGCCATACGCGAACTGCTGGGAGTGTCAATACAAAAATAATGACACCCCCAGATTAGTTTGCATATCGCAGTGCAAACTGTCAGTCCGGACGTCAGGAATCAGATCGCATAGATGTGAACACCCATGCGATCCGATTATGGTGCGGACCCAAAAAAAGGGTCCTGTGCGACTTTGGTCCAAATGCAATGCAAATTCAGCTATGCAGTCTGCATGGCTGAATTTGCATCGCACAAACATCACATGTGATTTGCATAGAAGTGCAGTGCGGATCACATGCGATGTCTGACATCGCATATGTGTGAACCGGCGCGAAGACCAAGAATCCAAACTGCCGACTAATGTTCTGGAAATCTGAGTGATCAGCCTTTGTCTGACTCATTGGACAATTCGTCCTCAGGGGTGTCCGGTACAAATTCATTTGGACAATGCCACGGCCGTGGTCTATGTCAGTCACCAAGGGGGCACAAGTAGTGTCCCTGCAGCTCGGTAAGTAGCCGGCATTCTAAGGTGGGCTCACCGGTCTGTTCCAGCCCTCTGAATTTTCTGCCACAACTCCTGAGCAGGATCAAAGCAGAAGGGATTCCATCCAGACTGACCTCGCCGGTCTTGGTACGCAGATCGGGTACGGCTGGTCGCCGATGCTTCTTGGGGACTTCCTCTCAGGGAGGATCTGGGGTCCCAAGGACCGATCTTGCATTCTGCTTTACAGTCGCTGGCTTTGGCAGCTTGGCTGTTGACCGCCAGTTGCTGAAGGATAGAGGTTTGTCTGAGTTGATGATTCCTACACTGTTGAAAGCTAGAAAGATCTATGCAAAAAGGGGGATAGGGATAGTGGGACTTTAAATGAGGTAAATGCTGTCTCGAATAATTCAATTGATAGAGATAGTAACAATTTATTGGTTAATTTATTGCTGCATGATGATACTCACGCAGCACGTCAATAAAAATACATACTTGGCAAAAAATAAATAAGTAAACAGATAATAAGGGCACGAACATGGATAGAGTTGAGAGAAACACATATCACATTATGTATATATACAATTCGTATAAAAATTTATATATATTGGCAGATAATAAATATCATACAAATGCACATATATACATATCAATTCCATAATACATGATTATTATTCAAAACTAAATATGAAAATAAAAAAAATCTGCATATCCAATTACTCATCATTTTTTCATGGAAGGTGCATGATCCGTGTCCTGATCAATGTTCAAATTTATTAGCTCTACGCGTTTCGTGGAAATAGCATCCACTCTTCAGGAGCTTTGTACAGAGCTTGTACTGGGCTTCCGTCATCAAGCATTAGTGACACAGATTTGCAAGGCGGCCATCTGGTCGTTGGTGCACACTGTTACAAAATTTTTATAAAGTGGATGTGTTAACATCTGCGCATGTTTCTTTTGGTCGCAAGGTTTTGCTGGCTGCTGTTTAGAGGACCTGGTCCTCTTTAAGGGTGTATTGTTTTTTTTTTTTTTAGGTGAGCTCCAGTTGTTTATGGTTAATCTTGATGTTACTTGGTTGGCTATGGTTAGTCGTGGGAATTTTTTTTACCACTTTTTTTTCCCACCCCTCATGTTTAACACTGCTTTGGGACATCCCACTGGTTGAGAAGAATCAGGTGCTGTGTTTGTCAATGAATGAAAGAGAAAATGGGATTTTTGACTTACCGTAAAATCCATTTCTCTAATGTTCATTGACAGACACAGCACCCACCCCTCTGTGGAGTTGGCTTTCTTCTGACACTGCTTGTAGCAAAACTGAGTGCCTATAGCTGAGAGTGTGTCCGTAAATGAACAAAAGAGAAAAAAATGTTTTCATGCAAACAAAAAGTGTCAGCAAAGGTTTGGTCTTTGTGTCGGTTCATACATATGCAATGTCAGACATCGCATGTGATTCGCACTTCACTGCACTAATAAGAATCAGGAGCTGTGTCCTTCAATGAACAGAAGGACTCAGAGAAATAGTTTTTACGGTAAGTCAAAAATCCAATTTTATTACTAGAAAATTACTTTATATATTTTATTATTATATATTTTTTAAAGCAGAGGCCCTACAGAACAAAATGGTGGGTTTTGCAATGTTTTGTCACACAGTATTTGCGCAGACATTTTCCAAACGCATTTTTTTTAATTCAATGCACAAATACACTATATATTACCCAATTTTTTGGGCAAAATATAAAAGATGATCTTATGCCGAATACATAGATACCAAATATGACATGCTTTAAAATTGCGCACGCCCGTGCGGCGGCAACAAATTACGTCCATTTTTAAAAGCCTTTACAGGTTACCACTTTAGATTTACAGAGAAGGTCCACTGCAAGAACTACTGCCCTCGATCTGATGTTCGCGATGATACCTCTCGTGCATGCTGCAACTGCTGTTTACATATGACACCAGACCGATGCTTGCGTTCGCCTTTTTCGCGCAAACACGGGGGGGACAGGGGTGCTTGAATTTTTTTTTTATTATTATTATTTATTTTGCTTTTTTATTTTATTTTGACACCTTCCCTTTCATTTTTTTTTTTTTTATAATTTTTATTGTTATCACAGGGAATTTAAAGATCCTCTATGATAGCAATAAGTAGTGACATGTACTTTTTTTTTTTTAATTGGATCTTATTAGACTCTAGCTCCCTCCTCTGCCCTCAAAGCATCTAACCACACCAAGATTGGTGCTTTCCCAGTTTCCCAATGAAGTCATGAAATGCTTGTAGCTTCCTGTATCTTAGGCCATAGAGATGATTGGAGCCATTCTGGTCTCCAATCAGCTCTATGGTCAGCTGACGGAACCTCCGGCTGCAGTCTTAGGTTACCCGGTGGGACAGGAGAGCCAGAGAAAACCATGGAAGATGGCGGGAGAATGGAGTCCCCTCCCACTGCTTGTGAAAGCAGTCTAGCATCTAATTATCTGCTAGGATTGCTTTTACATGAAAGCTGACTGCTGGCTGTAAAAAACGATACCAGAAAGTGTGTGGTATGCCCACCATTAGATCTCCCAGCATCAACCCACTTCTAATGATGGGCATACATGCAATGTTCTTGACTGAATGAAAATAAAGAACATAGCAGATTCCTCCATTCGCATGGATCAATGTGGATGAAGAAATCTCTGCCAAGAAAATTATGGTAACAATGAAAAACAGTAACAATAAAACATTACAGTATAACAGTATATTATAAAGTACAGTAAAAGAAGAAAGAGCAGAAAAGTAGAGTAAGAACAGAAAATTGACTCAATAAAAAGACAACTATTTTTGGCTTTTTAAGTTTTTTATTTTTTTAACTTTTTTTACACTTTTTTTTTGTAACTGTAAAAAAACTCTCAAAATGCGAAAGCCATTTAACATCTTTCGAGAACCTGTGTGAAAGTGTGCCCTAGACTATGCCGTGCTGTACCCTATACTAATACTCTACTAGTGTGTGGTAGCGACGGAAACAGTCCCCGATGCAGAGACCAGATTGGCAAGGACAGGAGGGACAAAAATAGCGGGTTTTTTACGCCTATATCCTCGTTTTCTACAGACATGACATCTTCTTTAGGGTGCTCTTTGGGTAGGGGTACAAGGGAGGACATCCAGAAATGCCTCTCATGCAGCCGGCTCACTGCATCTGGATTGTGAATTTGGGCCACAGCACCTTCTGGATACAGAAGGGCTGTGATGATCTCTTCCTGGAATTTTAGGAAGGATCCACTTCTTCCTGACGCTTTGTATAAAACATAAGCGTTCAGCAGAGCCAAATGGAATAGGTATACAGACACTTTTTTGTACCAGTATCTGGCCTTACGGGCAATTAAGTATGGTGCCATCATCTGGTCATTGAAGTCCACCCCTTCCATGTTAAGGTTGTTTTTGCAGACACAGAGGGGCTTCTCAACAACACCAGTCGCTGTTGCAATTTGGACTGTCGTATCTCACCGTGAATGGAGGACAGAATGAAAACATTCCATGTGTCCCTCTACTTCACTGCATGCTTCTTTTTGCACTTCAAGCAGGCTCTCTCCCCCTGTCTAAGTTGTGAATTCTACAAGTCTTTGGGGGAAGCCCTGACAATTAGATCGCACCGTGCCACATGCGCAAATTCCAAAATCAAAAAGTGACTAAAAAGTGGCACGCTTGTGTAACAATTGTCCACGTATAAATGGTACCCCTTTGCGAGTAAGGGTGACACCAAGTCCCAAACATTCTTGGCACTGCCCCAATGTAGTCTGAGCAGTTTTGGGGTTCCACATTGCAATCTTTTCCCTCGTAAATCCGGAAACTACATGTATAGCCTGTTGCCCTGTCACAGAGCTTATACATCTTGACCCCATATCTGGCACACTTGCTGGGGAGAAACTGTATGAAAGCTTTTCTGCTATTGTGTTTTTCTGCCTCCTTGGAACACCCTCCCTGTCCTCCAAATCCTTTCCTTTTACCTCTCACTTCCTTTTGTTTAGAATAAATAGTGGACCTTAGTTGTGGTCATGTGTACTGCTCACTAAAAATCTTATAGTCCCTAGTCCCTAGTCCATCTTGAGAGCAAGCTAGATAAATTGACTACAATCCTACATACAGTGCGACCATAGAGAATGAATCTAGTCGTCCTTTTACAGGAAGCCAAATCACAGCAGCAAAAAGAGTCAGTTATCAATCATATATTTTCAAAAGCAATCTTAAGATTGCCGATAGAATAGGCAGAAATCAGGGCTTGGGGCATAGAGGCAACACTACACAACTAATTGGTGCTTTTGGAGCCATGCACACTGGAAGCAGCAGCTGTATCTGTTCAGCTGCTGCATCCCAATTGAAAGCTATGGGACTGCCTGTGCGGTTATACACAGCCCTGCAAGGGGCACAGATTGAAACGTGTGAATGAGACCTTACTAACTCCTGTGTGCAGAGGCGTAAAGCCGAATGTGTCGCATGTACAGTCACCAATACAAGTGAATGGCTGTACACAGCCATGTTCAGGTAAACACCAGTGCCTTTTGCATTAGCATATACCCGGGTATGGTCGTGCAATGCTACCTCCTGGACGCACCACTTTTACATGCATGCGCAGATACACTAATGCAGAAGCCATTGGCAGAGTAATAGAAAGCACATGGTAAGCCTCCTAAATATTTCCAAATACATTTTTTCTGCAGTTAGGTATATGGCTTATATTTTGTTGTAGGTCTGCTTCAAATAAAGTTCTGAACTTTTTTACATCCAGGTTGCTGGAAACATATTTATTTTGATGTTCTGGAATTTTAAAACAAATCAGTTTACCTTTTTGGAATGAAATCCTCTTATATAAATACGGCCGTGTAATGGAAGAGAGGTAATTCACTGTAAGAAAAGGTGAAAGTATAAATAGGCCATCACATCCTTCAACAAAAGTATTCCCACCACATACAATATTAATCTGTAGGGGAATCTATGCCAGAAATTCCACAATGTTTAGTGTATGAATAATGTGGGAATGGCGGTAACACTAAGAAGAATGTAAAGGAGACATCTTTACATGCCATTATTAGTTCTTTATTGAGTTCTCATTTATTATACAATTGACCACACTTGAGTGGTCAGATCTGTTTTGAGCGAACATCAAATTTTAGTATGCATGAATCAATTGCATATTGAGTGATTTAATTACACTGATATAGTTGTGCCATTGGAGGAGGCATGTATCATACAACATAAAGTCTTTATGGGAAATTACGGTAAAGAAAAATGTATAATAGAGGCTAGGTAACATTTGAACATATACTATGTTACTTAACACACAACCTCGATTTTGTGCAATACTTAGTTACTTTTATTCAAAGCATTTGCAAAAATACATAAAAGGTAAGTAAAATATATAGAATACATTATTTAAAACATACAAGTAACAATGCTATATAATTGTGTATTGTACAATAAACATAATGTAATTTAACCAAAGAACAAGTCTTTTGTGAAGCTAAAATGCCCTTAAAATGAATATATAATTTTTTTAGCTATAGCATTGGTACCATCAAAACGAATCATGCTATCTTAATTGTACAGTACTGGACATACTGTATGTAGAATATTTATACACCATGGGTTATACAGGTCCCTCTCAAAAAATTAGCATATTGTGATAAAGTTCATTATTTTCTGTAATGTACTGATAAACATTAGACTTTCATATATTTTAGATTCATTTCACACAACTGAAGTAGTGCAAGCCTTTTATTGTTTTAATATTGATGATTTTGGCATACAGCTCATGAAAAACCAAAATTCCTATCTCAAAAAATTAGCATATCATGAAAAGGTTCTCTAAACGAGCTATTAACCTAATCATCTGAATCAACTAATTAACTCTAAACACCTGCAAAAGATTCCTGAGGCTTTTAAAAACTCCCAGCCTGGTTCATTACTCAAAACCGCAATCATGGGTAAGACTGCCGACCTGACTGCTGTCCAGAAGGCCATCATTGACACCCTCAAGCAAGAGGGTAAGACACAGAAAGAAATTTCTGAACGAATAGGCTGTTCCCAGAGTGCTGTATCAAGGCACCTCAGTGGGAAGTCTGTGGGAAGGAAAAAGTGTGGCAGAAAACGCTGCACAACGAGAAGAGGTGACCGGACCCTGAGGAAGATTGTGGAGAAGGACCGATTCCAGACCTTGGGGGACCTGCGGAAGCAGTGGACTGAGTCTGGAGTAGAAACATCTAGAGCCACCGTGTACAGGCGTGTGCAGGAAATGGGCTACAGGTGCCGCATTCCCCAGGTCAAGCCACTTTTGAACCAGAAACAGCGGCAGAAGCGTCTGACCTGGGCTACAGAGAAGCAGCACTGGACTGTTTCTCAGTGGTCAAAAGGACTTTTTTCGGATGAAAGCAAATTTTGCATGTCATTCGGAAATCAAGGTGCCAGAGTCTGGAGGAAGACTGGGGAGAGGGAAATGCCAAAATGCCTGAAGTCCAGTGTCAAGTACCCACAGTCAGTGATGGTCTGGGGTACCATGTCAGCTGCTGGTGTTGGTCCACTGTTTTTTTTTTCAAGGGCAGGGTCAATGCAGCTAGCTATCAGGAGATTTTGGAGCACTTCATGCTTCCATCTGCTGAAAAGCTTTATGGAGATGAAGATTTCATTTTTCAGCACGACCTGGCACCTGCTCACAGTGCCAAAACCACTGGTAAATGGTTTACTGACCATGGTATTACTGTGCTCAATTGGCCTGCCAACTCTCCTGACCTGAACCCCATAGAGAATCTGTGGGATGTTGTGAAGAGAAAGTTGAGAGACGCAAGACCCAACACTCTGGATGAGCTCAAGGCTGCTATCGAAGCATCCTGGGCCTCCATAACACCTCAGCAGTGCCACAGGCTGATTGCCTCCATGCCACGCCGCATTGAAGCAGTCATTTCTGCAAAAGGATTCCCGACCAAGTATTGAGTGCATAACTGAACATAATTATTTGAAGGTTGACTTTTTTTGTATTAAAAACGCTTTTTTTTTTATTGGTCGGATGAAATATGCTAATTTTTTGAGATAGGAATTTTGGTTTTTCATGAGCTGTATGCCAAAATCATCAATATTAAAACAATAAAAGACTTGCACTACTTCAGTTGTGTGTAATGAATCTAAAATATATGAAAGTCTAATGTTTATCAGTACATTACAGAAAATAATGAACTTTATCACAATAATCAAATTTTTTGAAAGGGACCTGTATATATGTACCTTTAGATGATTGGACACTGGCAAATCTTTAGCAGACAAGACCCCTAGGCACTCTATTATAACCCTACCCCACTCTGAGTCCTGAGAACTGAGCACCACTTCCTCAGTTTTGTGCTAATGTTCGAAGATGATGGACTTTTTCTCGTTTACATAGAAATTTACCCATAGCTTAACTAATTTATATTATTTCTTTATTATTTTTTATTTTTTCTCTATTTTTTTTTCTTCAAGCCCTCACTGCCTTTTAATGCCTGCATAGAAGCAGTGTGTTGATCAGCTCAACCTCAGTAAAGCCTTGGGAGCCATACCCATACCCCATGCAGGGGGGATGGCCTGTATTGTTGTTTCAAGCACTGGATCTTGCATGGGTGCTCACATTGGCACTGGGCGCAACACATTGATTTAGTTGCAGGGTGCTACACAGGTTCAGGGCCCTGGTCCATCATTATGGAGCCCAGTCTCTGAAGTCCCCTTCAGGAGCATGCCCACAATGACAGGCAAAGCCTGGACTTTATTTAGAGTCCAGTGTTGTGGACAGATAAGACAAGGGCACTCGGTATCTTTGACCATTACTGGTAAAACAGGGCTATGTTTGGATTTTATTCATCTCACGATGTAAACATTTCAAACTAAAATTAAACTATTTAGAACTCAGTCTCAGATGGATGACCAGATGGTACATCACACCACTGCACCACTGATTGCATGCAATTCTTGCACTAGAGCAAGAATTGGCTTAACATCAGTCTCGGTATCCAGTTCTAGCTATATTTCAGGCATACTATCATCAGCCTATTTTGACTAAAGCAGAATTCTCATCACATTTCCATGGAAAGATTATGGCTTTAATACAGCTATAATCAGGGATCCTCTAGCACCATCCATTCCCCAAAATTGCAACATCTCCTCTCCTACCCCTTTTTCTCAAGGAAAGTCAGATCATAATACGGCAATCCTAGAGGAAGCAGACACAGAAGGGCGTTTTCCCTCCTCATCATCGCTTCTTGCGATTTACCACTTCCAGTTTCTTGCACTGCCCTTTGGCTTATCCTCTGCTCCCAGAGTGTTCACAAAGACCTGAGCCCCTCTGCTTGCCCTGCTCAGGACTCAGGGCATCCAAGTCACAGGATATCTTGACAACCTTCTTCTAAAGGACTCCTCTCCTTTCTGGCTATCAGAATAATGTCCACAGGACAATTTAGATGCTCCAAGCCTTCAGCTGAGTGGTCAATCTCAACAAATCTGCTCCCCAGTCTTACTTACGTCTGGAATACTTGGGTCTGGTCCAAGGCACATCCCAAGCAAAAGTCTTTCCACCAAAAAATAAAGTTGTTTCTCTAAGAGCACAAGCTTGAGAATTGAGATCCAATCCAAGCGATACAGTGCATCCGGAAAGTATTCACAGCGCTTCACTTTTTCCACATTTTGTTATGTTACAGCCTTGCTCCAAAATGGATTAAATTCATTATTTTCTTCAAAATTCTACAAACAATACCACATAATGACAGCAAGAAAGAAGTTTGTTTAAAATCTTTTCAAATTTATTAAAAATAAAAAACTAAAAAATCACATGTACATAAATATTCACAGCCTTTACCATAGCACTCAAAATTGAGCCAAGATGCTACATGTTTCCATTTATTATCCTTGAGATGTTTCCACAACTTGATTGGAGTCCCCCTGTGGTAAATTCAGTTGTTTGGGCATGATTTGGAAAGGCACACACCTGTCTATACAAGGTCCCACAGTTAACAGTGCATGTCCGGGCACAAACCAAGTCATGAAACCCAAGGAATTGTCTGTAGACTTCCGAGACAGGATTGTATTGAGGCACAGATCTGGGGAAGGGTACAGAACAATTTCTGCAGCATTGAAGGTTCCAGTGAGCACAGTAGCCTCCATCATCCATAAATGGAAGAAGTTTGGAACCACAGGTCTCTTCCTAGAGCGGGTTGCCCAGCCAAACTGAGCCATCAAGGGAAAGGGCATTAGTCAGAGAGGTGACCAGGAACCTGATGGTCACTCTGACAAAGCTCCAGCGTTTCTCTGTGGAGAGAGGAAAAACCCTTTCAGAAGAACAGCCATCTCTGCAGCACTCCACCAATCAGGCCTGTATGATAGAGTGGCCAGACGGAAGCCACTCCTCAGTAAAAGGCACATGGCAGCCTGCCTAGAGTTTGCCAAAAGGCACCTGAAGGACTCGCAGACGATGAGAAACAAAATTCTCTGGTCTGATGAAACAAAGATTGAACTCCTTGGCCTTAATGGCAGGTGTCATGTCTGGGGGAAACCAGGCACCACTCATCACCTGGCCAATACCATCCCTAGGGTAAAGCATGGTGGGGGATGTTTTTCAGTGGCAGGAACTGGGAGGTGAGTCAGGATCAAGGAAAAGTTTAATGCAGTAATGTACAGAGACATCCTTGATAAAAACCTGCTCCAGAATGCTCTGGAACTCAGACTGGGGCAAATTTATTCTTCCAGCAGAACAATGACCCTAAGCACACAGCCAAGATATCAAAAGAGAGGCTATGGGACAACTCTGTGAATGTCCTTTAGTGGCTCAGCCAGAGCCCAGACTTTAACTCGATTAAACATCTCTGGAGAGATCTGAAAATGGCTGTGCACCAACACTCCCCATCCAACCTGATAGAGCTTGAGAGGTCCTGCAAAGAAGAATGGGAGAAACTGCCCAAAAATAGGTGTGCCAAGCTTGTAGCATCATACTCAAAAATACTTCAGGCTGCAATTGGTGCCAAATGTGCTTCAACAAAGTATTGAGCAAATGCTGTGAATTTTTTTAATTGTTTTTTATTTTGAATACATTTTCAAAGATTTCAAACAAACTTCTTTCACGTTGTCATTATGGGGTATTGTTTGTAGAATTTTGAGGAATATAATGAATTTAATCCATTTTGGAACAAGGCTGTAATAACAAGTGTGGAAAAAGTGAAGCACTGTGAATACTTTCCATATGCACTGTATATCACATTGAGATTCTCCATGGTGGCCTCCTTTAAAGCAGTACCATTTGCTCAATTCCATTCAAGAACTCTCCAGCAAAACATTTTGTCAAACTGGGAAAAACAGGCATCTTCTCTCAGTTTCCATTACTTCTATCCTGTCAAGCAAGGAATTCCTTTTTCCTGGAAAGTTATCATAGCAGACACAAGTCTCAGGCTGGGGAGAGGTTTTCCAATCCGTAATGGTCAAAGGAACATGGCCATTGAGGGAAGCTTAGCTCCCTGTCACCATCTTGGAGCTCAGAGCAGTTAGGCTGGCCCTTCAGCACTGGACTCCCCCCTTTGAATGTGCTGCCTTGAAGGAAGCAAACCAGATCATCTCTTGGTCAGAAACTCACTGTCCAGTGATCTCTGCGATCCAAATACTTAGGTAGATAGCTTAAGTTTCAGATGCCTTGATAATTCTCGGGCCTCAGGTTAGACAAATTTACGCCTTCGCTTTAGTGCGAATCGTACTTTGCTTAAAAAATTAGAGCAGGAGAAGAAAGCAGTGATTCTAATCTCACCAAACTGTACCAGAAGAACCTGATACACAGACATACTCAGACTTCTAGCAGACGACTCCTTGGCTCTTCCAAGCAGGCCAGATCTTCTATCTCAAGGCCCTGTAGCGGCATGGCTGTTGAAACCCAGGTTTTCTGAGGTTGTGATTCCTGGCTTGCTAAAAACAAGAAAATCTTCTTCCAGGAAGATATATTATCATACCTGAAAATCCTTTTTTCTCTTTCGTTCATTGATGGACACAGCTCCTGATTCTCCGTAACCATTGGTTTTACTGCCACCTACAGGAATAGGACACTAGGATGTTTACATTCCTTGTAACAGGAATAAAAGGGATTACATTTTTTTTTCTCAAATGGACAGTGGAAAAATAAAAAAAAAGGAAAATAAATAAGGAAAAAAAAATTTAAAGCGCCCTGTCCCTCCAAGCTCATGCGCAGAAGCGAATGGATACGCAAGTCGCGCCCACATATGTAAACAGTGTTCAAACCACACATGTGAGGTATTGCTGTAATCGTTAGAGGAAGAGAAATAATTCTAGCATAAGACCTCCTCTGTAACTCTAAACAGGTAACCTGTTAACATTTTTAAAATGTCGCCTATAGAGATTTTTAATCATCGTAGTTTGTCACCATTCCATGAGTGTGCGCAATTTTGAAGCATGAAATGTAAGTTATCAATTTACTCGGCATAACATCATCTTTCACATTATGAAAAAAAATTGGGCTAACTACTGTTTTCTTATTTTTTAACTTAGAGTGTATGGAGGTGGGTAGTATGTGTAGGAGACGAGTGCGGAGTGTATGGCGGTGGGTAGTATGTGCAAGAGAGGAGTTTGGAGTGTATGGCAGTGGGTAGTATGTGCAGGATGGTTCCAGTAGGACAGTACGGTGTCAGTAGTTTTTCGTTTTTATTATTTTAATTTATTTTCTATTATTTTTTGCAATTATTTTATTATTATTATTTTTATTTTTCATAGTGCTTTGGGTGGGGGGAGGGCAATGGATGATGTCAGTAGAGCAGTGTACAGTGTTGGTAGTTTTTAATTTTTATTGATTTTTTTTTTAAATTGTATGTATTTATTTTTTTTGCAATTTAATTTTTCATTTATTTTTTATACAATTCTTTTTTGGGGGGAGAGGGTTGGGGCAGAGGATCATACCAGTAGGGCAGTGGAGGGTGTCAGTAGAGCAGTGGATGGGGTCAATGTTTTATTTATTTATTTATTTTTTTTTTACACATTTTGTTAATTATTTTTACAATTTTTTTTTTCAATTTTTTTGTGATTATTTTTCACAATGCTTTTTTGAGGGAGTGGACAGTGTCAGTAGTTTTTATATATTATTATTATTATTTAAAATGTTATATCAGCCCTGTTGGGGGGACTTTGGTGAGATATCAGGGGTTTAAACAGATCCCAACATCTCCCCTTTGAGACAGAGAAAGGGATTGAGAACAGAGATACCCCAGTCCCTCTCTCTGCAGCCTGAGCTGCGCTGAAGATGAATGAACAGGAGACAGAGGCTCAATTTTTTATATTACAAACCCCTGGGCTAGTGCCAGAGTTCCCCTCATATTATTTTGTGCATTACTTAAACTGGATGCCTACACCAGGTGATATAGTACAAAAAGTATAACTTGGTCCCAAGGTGAGGTTTAACACAGCATGCACACCGAGAATGAAATGTCTAAAAGTCAAAAAAAGTTTATAATAATATAATAATAATAATAATATAACATTCAAACAATAAGGCTGGGTGTGAAACCAGACCTATTAAAATTACAGCCAAATATATACAGAGCAAACAGAGTTCAATTATCTGTGCTGTGACACATTTCACCAAATCCACTAATCGGCATATAGTGAGCCAGTAGACAGTGATTCAGAATAAAGTGAGACATCAGGGGTCTAATGTTTCAGCAAAGCCCCCACCAGGGCTGCTAAAAATGGTAAAACATAAATAAATAAAATAGTAAAAAATAATAAAAAATGAAATAATAAAAAAAAAAAAAACTACTGACACTGCCAACTTTCCTCTGCCCGACTAACACCATCCACTGCCTTACTGACACCGTCCACTGCCCTACTGACATGTCCACTGCCCTACTGACATTGTCCACACACGGCCCACTGCCCTTCTGACACTGTACACTGCTCTATCGACTGACACAGTCCACTTTTAGGGTAGGCTAAGTTAATTGTTTTACAGTGACATTTGTTTAAATATATTTTTCTAAATTTTCCTTACTAATAACAGAGACAATTCATCTGGGTAAAATATTGAATGTGAGGTAAATACCGCACATTTGTTAATAATGTGTGGTAAACACCGCAAAAAACTGAGATAAATCATTGAAGTCAATTCACTAAAAAAACACACACATTCGTTATATATCACCTGGTGTAGGCATCCAGTTTAAGTAATGCACAAAATAATATGAGGGGAACTCTGACACTAGCCCAGGGGTTGGTAACCCTGATTGTTTTACAGACAATCCCTCGGTCTGCACAGTGTGTAGTTGGCTGCTACATTTCTAACCTGCAAAATCCTCAGATTGGAAAGGCAGCATAGCTGCAACAGCCAGCTAAACACTGCAAATTGAGGTTGTGTCCGTAAAGTAATCAGATCTCATCTGTGGTGGTCTGCCGTGAGGAGGAACTCTGTTAGATGCCCTGCAAGCAGTGACTCGCATGTTCTGCCCTGCTGATCCTGTCCTATAAGCTGCTGGCCTCATCCCATGCCCTTCTAACCCCAGTCCTTCACTCTGCTGACCCCTGTCCTATAACCTGTTGACCTTGTCCCATGCCCTGCTGATCCCCATCCTCTGCTCTGCTGTCGCCATCTGCTGCCCTGCTGACTCCACCCTCTTCCATACTGGCCTTGTTCCATGCCCTGCTGACCCATGTACACTGCCCTGCTAACCCCTGTCCTATTCCTGGCTGACCCCATCCTCTGCCCTGCTAACCCCCTGTACTCTACCCTGCTAATCCCTGTTCTGTGCCCTGCTGAACCCTGTTCTCCCTACTGACCCCTGTTTTCTGCCCTGCTTACCCCTCTTCACTCCCTTGCTGACCTCCCATCTTCTGCCTTTCTGGCCTCTGTACACAGCCCTACAAACTGCTGATCTAATCATCTGCTCTGCTGACCTCCCACCCTCTGCCCCCTGATGTCTTTAACTATGCCTCCACATTAGACAGGCTAGATCTGGTCCTGGTGTTGAGGCAGATGCCCCAAGCTGCTTGCTTTCATTTTGGACTGGTAGTTAACCAGATATTGGGAATTACTAATTTAGAGGTGCAGGAATTGGGACTGATCGAAGGTGTGAAGGTGCGGAAATTGGGGTGATCTGAGGTCTGATGGTGCAGGATTTGGGGCTGGACTTAGGTGTGATGGTGCAGGAATTGAGGCTGATCTTAGGTGTTAAGGTTCAGAAATTGGGCTGCTGTGATGGTGCAGGAATTGGGACTGACTTTAGGTGGGAAGGCGCAGGAGTTAGGCTGATCTCAGATGGGAAGGTGTGGGATTTGGAGTGATCTGAAGTGTGATGGTGCAGGAATGAAGTGCTGATCTGAGGTGTAAAAGCGCAGGAATTGGGGTGATCTGAGGTGTGCATGTGCAGGAATTGGGATGATCTGAGGTGTGAAGGTGAATGAATCAAACTTATTTGATATTTGAGGGTGCTGAAATTGAGTCTGATCTGAGGTGTGAAGATGCAGGAATTGGGGCTGATCTGAGGTGTGAAGATGCCGGAATCAGGGCTGATCTGAGGTGCAAAGATGCAAGAATTGGGGTTAATCTGAGGTGTGAAGGTTCATGAATTGGGGCTGACCTGAAGTGTGAGATTGCAGAAATTGGGCTGATCTGAGGTGTGAAGGCTCAGGAATTGTGGCTGATCTGAGGTGTGAAGGTGCAGGAATTGAGTGATCTGAGGTCTATAGTGCATGGATTGGGGTGATCTGAGGTGTAAAGGTGCAGGGATTGAGGCTGCTCTGAAGTGTAAAGGTGCAGGAATTGGAGCTGATCTGAGATGTTAAGGTGTAGACATCAGGTTGATCTGAGATGTGAAGGTGCAGGAATTGGGCTGATCTGAGGCGTGAAGGTGCAGGAATTGGGGCTAATCTGAGGTTTAAAGGTGCAGGAATTGGGCCTGACCTGGAGTGTGAAGGTGCAGAAATTGTCGCTGATCTGAGGTGTTAAGGTGCAGGAATTGGGGTAAACTGAGGTGTGAAGGTGTAGGTATTGGGGTGATCTGAGGTGTGAGGGTGCAAATCATTCATTTCTTACTATTATTCGAGTCATTTACAGAATTTATTTTCCTTTTCGTGATTGAGAGTATGAAATTTACTTTTTTATGTAGCTGGCCGTGCCAATTTCTTTGAAAGCATTTTTTAGCACACAACGCTCAAAAGGTTGCCTACCCCTGCACTAGCCAGTGAGTTAAAAGTACACACTGCTCCAAAAAATTAAAGGAACACTTTGAAAACACTTGAGATCTCAATGGGGAAATATTCCCAACTATCATGCTGGATATCTATATTAATATGGACTGGGTAATGTTTTAGGAACA
Organism: Pelophylax lessonae; assembly: GCF_965119305.1. Classification (NCBI taxonomy): domain Eukaryota; kingdom Metazoa; phylum Chordata; class Amphibia; order Anura; family Ranidae; genus Pelophylax; species Pelophylax lessonae. Next base: position 523,961,756 of record NC_138768.1, read on the forward strand.
ACAGAAACCAACATCGTTTGACGGAAATGAAATTTATCAACCTACAGAGGGCTGAATTCAAAGACCCTGAAAAAAAAGTGAAAAAATGATGCAGCAGGCTAGTCCATTTTGTAGAAATGTAATTGCAGAAACTCAAAATGGTACTCAGTAGTTTATATAGCCCCCACGAGCTTGTATGCATGCCTGGCAACGTCAGGGCATGCTCCTAATGAGACGATGGATGGTGTCTTGGACATTGTTGTGCACTAGGAGGAACCCAGGACCCACTGCACCAGCTTAGGGTCTGACAATGGGTCCAAGGATTTCATCCCAATACCTGATGACAGTCAGGGTGCATTGTCTAGCCTGTAGAGGTCTGTGCATCCTTCTATTGATATGCCTCCCCAGACCATCACTGACCCACCACCAAACTGGTCATACTGAACGATGTTACAGGCAGCATAACGTTCTCCACGGCTTCTCCAGGCCCTTTCACGTCTCGCACATGTGCTTAGGGTGAACCTGCTCTCATCTGTGAAAAGCTCAAGGCGCCAGTGGCAGACCTACCAATTCTGGTCTTCAATGGCAAATGCCAATCGAGCTCCATGGTGCCAGGCAGTGAACACAGGGCCCACTTTAGGACATCGGGCCCTCAGGTCACCTTCATGCAGTCTGTTTCTGATTGTTTGGTCTGAGACAGTTACACCAGTGGCCTGCTGAAGGTCATTTTGTAGGGCTCTGGTAGTGCTCATCCTGTTCTTTGCACAAAGGAGCAGATACCTGTCTTGCTGATGGGTTAAGAACCTTCTACAACCCTGTCCAACTCTCCTAGAGTAACTGCCTGTCTCCTGGAATCTCCTCCATGCTCTTGAGACTGTGCTGGGAGACACAACAAACCTTCTGGCAATGGCAAATATTGATGTGCCATCCTGGAGGAGTTGGATTGCCTGTGCAACCTCTATAGGGTCCAGATATCTCCTCATACTACCAGTAGTGACACTGACCTTAGCCAAATGCAAAACTGGTGAAAAACAGTCAGAAAAGATGAGTAAGGAACAAAATGTCAGTGACCACCACCTGTAAAAGCAACCATTCCTGTGCACCTGTTGTTAATTTCATGAACACCAAAGCAGCTGAAACGGATTAACAACCCCCTCTGCTACTAAACTGACCAGATCCATATCCCAGGAGTTTAATGCACTTGATGCTATACTCAAAAAGTGTTCCTTTATTTTATTTTTTTTTGAGCAGTGTAGAATGTATTAGTGTGAAAATGTTTCACCCTGAGTTTAGGAATACAAATAAATTGTAACATTTCAACAGAGGGAGATTATTCTGTGAATGAATGCACAACAGAATGTTTTCACAGTTTCACAATATTTCTGTGTGCATTCATTTACAGAACTATCTTCCTCTGGTGTAGTGTAAGCATTTAAAAAAATAATGCTAAATTTAAGTGCTAAATATAGCAAAACATAAATATTTAGCACATTTGTTAAATAACGCATGCTTTTTAGTGAATTTACTACTTTTGAGGAAACTTAGATCAGGTTTGTGTTCCATAGTATATGATATCACTGACTTCTCTGTACTGTAAAAAACCAACAGAAGAATTGGTATCTGAAGTGTTGGGAATGGAAAAATCACTGTTTTGCCAATTTTCTATACTGCTGCCACAGAGGCATCTTATTCGTTGACAGAACCATCTGTAGACTTGTCAGTGCTTTTAATCCCCCCAATTTTGGTAAAATCTCAATTATTTCCTCTATTCCAATTTCTTATGATAGTTAAAGGGTAATTCTATTTTTTTTTGGGGGGGGGGGGGGGAATAGCAAATAAAGAAAAAATATTATAGATACAATTGTGACACAAGTCATATTGTAATTAAATGTTATTAAAAATGACCTTTCTTTTTCTATCTGCAACCACTGTAATTTCCTGAAAATGCAATGCAATATGGCTACCTGGAGGTGTTCTGTACACAGAATTTGAACTGAACACACCCCAGAAACATTATTTCTTGCTTGCATGATTGACTGACCAATTTTCCCTGCAGTCTGCTCAAAGATACAAGTCAGATTTCAGCAGGCATCCCCTAAAACAAAAATGTCATTTTTGGTGAAGTACTACCAATATGAACACATTTAAAGTGATGCAGACCTTTCCTCATTAGTGCTCTGCAGCTGCACAGCTGACAGATAATTATGAAACCACTCCCATTAGACCCACTCAGCACAGAGGAACAAACAGGGATTTCTTCAGAATAACAAAAGGTATTAATCTGCAACAAAGGTTGTTATAATCCTTGCAATGTACATAGATCACCCAGAGGGGAATGTTTTATTCTCAACAAAAGTGGAGTTTTGCTTTAACTATTTCGATCTCCAAGTTAGTCTGAGCAGCAGTAAACTACTCCACCGTTAGTGCCATTCCAAGTTCACCTTCTATTTGAGCAATCTGCTCTGTCTCTCAAAGTCGTTAACGCTTTCTGAATTCATTCTCATAGGTTTTTTTATTTCTATTAAATTCCATATTACGGTTGATGACAAACAAGGGTCTTTCTTAGACATATTGGTTTCTATTGACAAAGTCATATGCACGCTGACATAAAAAAAAGATTTGATAATAAATAATTTAAACCCGCGCTGAAACAGAAATAAATAAATGTAGATACAAATTAAATAAGATATTTTTGCAGCTGCTGTTCACCAAGTAAAAACTCAGGAAGGATAATATGCAAAAACAGCGCTTGCAAAAATAATCAATAGTGCAACTCTCAAAAAATGAATATATATAGCCAGTGTTTTAGCAATTAATCTAAAAACATAGGGAAATAAAGTGCAATTGTGCTAAATGCCACAATAAATGCCGTGCAAATTTTGAACAAATACAAAAGTGCTGGAAATTTCGAGCAAATACAATGCATATAATGTGCAAAAGTGCTAGAAGTGCTGCTATCATAAAATGCTGTAGTGCGCCAAACGGTGCAAGAATGTCCCGAATTCCTTTGGGAATCCACTCACCAGAACCTAGGGACCTTCCTAGAAGGTCAAATGAGCCTTATGATAAATCCACAGAATAGGACTCCTACAAATGAACCCCCATAAGATCCTTCCTTTTATCTTCCTCTGGGCAGCTCAAAGAAAAGGAATGACCGACATAGTGAAGTCCGCATGTAAAAGTTTATTGTCCACTACAAAAACAGAAGTAGTGGCACGCATATAGGAAAGAAATCACAGTATCGCAGTGCTTCCGGGAACGCCACACTTTATATTCTATTTATATTTTTTAATATTTTTTTTAAGAAATATATTTTATATATTTTGCACATTTCTATTGGGCTTTTTTTCTTCAGCATTTGCATATGATACTGAATTTTTGCACCTAACACCTTCTATAGGCTGAAAGAGCACAATTTTACCTAGTACACACAATGAGAAAATCGGATGAAAAAAAAACCACATTCGGAGTGTTCTTCCGATAACCTATTTGTTAGTACACAGCTTTCAAGAGCCGATCACAACAGTTAATGCAAACATTTTAGAAAGAACAGGTAAGATAACAAAACAAATGATTTTCATGTAATTAATATAGTATTTGTGCAAAAAAATTCAAATGGCCAAGACCACCCATGGAAACCAAAGAATACATTACAATGCAATACAATACATTGCATTACTTCTGAAGTTGTGTTCTGTAAATCTAGAATTTTCATAACTTTAGTAACCTATTTGTTTTCCATATAAGACTAGCATGCAAAAAATAACAGACGCTCATATGTCTGATATTTTTATCGCGTGTATGAGGCTTTAGATGAAGACAGACAAACATCACAAATTAGAAGGGTTAAAGTCTATCAACAGGCAAACCTTTTTTTTGATCCGCTCCGGCACTTTTTTTTTTTTTTTTAACGGACACGGATGACACTTGTGTAATCCGGTCCGTATGTCCGTTTATCATCCCATCCGCTTGCGGATGATAAACGGAGATAATGTATGTCAATGGGATTGCGGATGTCAGCGGATGACACCGCTGACATCCATTTTTGCATCCGTTACATTTTTTTAAATGGAAGAAAAATAGGGTTCTCTTCCATTCCAAAAAACGGAACTTATAGGAAGGGACGCAAATCGGATGTCAGCGAATGGTCATCCGCTGATATCCGCAATCCCATTGACATGCATTATGTCCATTTTGCATCCGCAAAAAAATGGGATGAAAAATGGACATACGGACCGCCCGTGTGAAAGGACCCTCAGATTACTATAAATGACTTAAAGCATTTAGCAGCGCTCCTTGATAATATCTAGATAACACCACGTGTCTTTTCAAACAATGAGTTCTAAACAAAGTTCATCAATCCATCCCGAATTGATTCCTCCAAATAATTGAATCGATGAAAGTGCATTCACCACATCACGTTTTCACTACTTCTCAATTGATATTGCACTCACCAGAAAACTGGATAAATAAGCCTTGTATCAATCACCCCTCATGGGGAATATTCAGATGATCACAAACTGAAGTAGGGATCTCATCCTGTGTTACTCCTCTGCTCAGGGCCAGTGCTCCCACTAGGCGAACTAGGCAGCCGCCTAGGGCGCACTGCTGCTTAGGGGGTGCAGCTATGGCCGCTGGTTTCCCTACTAGCCTGGCTGCCACCCTAGGGTGACCAGATGTCCACGGTGCACCGTGAACTGGAGCAGGGGGGCGCCATAGTTCCCACTTGGGCTGCCTCCAGAGGGGAAGGGATGGGAGATGGGGATTACAGCAAAGCCTGATTACAAAAAGCCAAGTTCTTCTGCTTACCCAGCTGTCATTCTGGTCCAGGAGGCGGGACTTCATATGACAGCCTCCCCACCGGGTAAGCAGAAGAACTTGGCTTTTTGTAATCATGAGGCGCTCTAATCCCCATGCACTGGTCACTATGGATTGTTGGGGGCACTGGTCTATCTGCATTGGATGGGGGCACTGGTCACTCTGCATTGGATGGGGGCACTGGTCACTCTGCATTAATGGGGGCACTGGTCACTCTGCATTAATGGGGGCACTTGTCACTCTGCATTAATGGGGACACTGGTCACTCTGCATTAATGGGGGAACTGGTCACTCTGCAATAATGGGGGCACTGGTCACTCTGCATTGGATGGGGGCACTGGTCACTCTGCATTAATGGGGGGCACTTGTCACTCTGCATTAATGGGGGCACTGGTTACTCTGCATTGGATGGGGGCACTGGTCACTCTGCATTGGATGGGGGCACTGGTCACTCTGCATTGGATGGGGGCACTGGTCACTCTGCATTGGATGGGTGCACTGGTCACTCTGCTTTGGATGGGGGCACTGCGAGTGATGCAAGTATAGGGGGGAGTATGGGCAATGCAAGAATAGGGAAATTTTGAAGTTTTTTTTTATTTATTGGGGGGGCGCAAGTAGCTGGTCTTGCCTAGGGCGCAGAATAGTCTAGCATCGGCCCTGCCTCTGCTGCCACTGTAAGCAACGTCTCACATGGAACTTCCTGACTGTCCATCAATTGGGAAGTGGTGCACACGTGGTGTGGTGAAGGCACTTTCATCGATTGAATTATTTGGAGGAATCATTTCGGGATGGATTGATGAACTTTGTTTGAAAAGACACGTGGTGTTATTTAGACATTATCAAGGAGCGCTGCTAAACATTTTATTTAGTTTATATTAAGGGACTTACATAGTTGCAAGTTTGACTCACAAAACAAATCCATCATGATATTCACTTTGTTGCGAGTTGGACTGATGATATAGATATTTTGTAATAGATTATGCTATGATAAGGTTCACTATGGGGTGGCGCCTAGATGTGTTGGTAATTATGTAGTAGGTCATTCAGCTTGTATATTTATCTATCCTGGTGTTTTTCCATATTACCCAAGTACCCGATGGTAAGCTGGGGCACAAAATGAAATGATACAAAGATGAAGCAGGAATAACCCCAGTATTTTTTCTTTATTTCAGCTAACACTCATTCCCCAGTGCTCCTTGTGCATGGATCATTTACGGTTGGTATTGGGGCAGTGAGACCACTGGATTTCTCCTTTATGAGTGTAAAAGATGTGGACACTGAGGAGATCAGTCTTACTTTTCATGTTGTGAATGCCCCAACCAATGGCCGTCTTGTGAAAATAATACACGGCAAGGAGATTCATCTCAACAAAGACACATATTTCAGCTGGAAGGATCTGATTGAGCAAAGAGTGAGGTTCAAACATAGCAAAGAGAAGTCAAGGTAAGAGAAGAAACACAAGACCAGTTGCCCTTTCAGTCATTGGCTGGAAAGTGTTACCAATTAAACATGGTTTAAAAAGCAGTAGTACTTAAAATAAGGCTAATTTTACTTTATTACTTCATTACATTACTTCATTATATTATACTAATTTAGCCAATGGCCCATATTCTAGGGTGCTCTAATATACCCATTAACACTCTTCTTCCTACCAGTGTCAAAAGCTGGGTTGCAGTCTCGTGCACCATGCTTCTGACTGCTTTCAGTACTGAAAAGAAGCATGCAAAATTTGATGCAAGGCACCTAGGGTACTGCTGAGACTACACAGCGTTCGGTAGTCTGTAGTTTTCTGATTCTTATTTCTGTGGCCTGCTTGACCATTAATTAGGGGAACTTCAAAGAGGAAACAATTACCTTTCTCTGTTTTTTTTTTTTTTTTTTTTATACCAATAACGTTTTTAAAGTTCCTATATATATATATATATATATATATATATATATATATATATATATATATACACACATATATATTGGCAGTGGCAGCCATCTTAGTCCCATAACCAATGCTCTTAAAATAACCGTAGTAAGGTCATCCCTTTCTAGTAGCTGCGAATGCAGCTTAAGTCATTAAGGATGTGTGTTCATTTGCAAGACATTTTAACTACTCTTTCTGATATTATAAATCTGCCAAAAGTTTATTCTGTTTATACAAGCCTGACATAGAACATTCTTTTTTAAAGACTCTTCTGTAACCAGTGAGCAGCAAAGCATTTGATTAATTTGTTTCTATGCATAATAAATCATGGCAGATTCAATGGATTAATCACAGGCTTACATTTTAATGATAATTTTCCATAATTGTTTTCACATTTGTATTTTTTTTAAATTTAAAGCAAATTTAGCGATATAGCCTTTTTATTTAATATAGGTGTTTTCTGTTGTAATTTAGTAATTTTCATCTATGGTTTACCAGTGCCTGGTATACACACATGGCTAATCGTTTTGCAGCTTTAGCTGTCAAATCTGCACTTATTTAATTGCTTTTCACTTTCATCATAATATTACTTTAAGCTCAACAAAGGAATTAAGTAAGCATTCACAATATCGTGGATTTTATGAAGCATGTAAAATGTCTTTGCTGGAATGCCCACTTCAGATAAAATTGTTATTATTTCTAAACCAGCTAATATACTTTGCACTGTCTGGAAGGCTCGCCTGATTGTTTTATAAAGCATACAATAAAACACCCCGTGCTGACCATAGCAGAATGTCTGATTAAGAAACAACACTCTTGGTGAATAAAGGAATTTTCTAAAAATGAAAACAATGCTAAACCTACAGTATATGAGGGGTCACTGTTGTGAATATCCTAGGTCATTGTCATTGAATGAGAACTATAACAAAGATTACTTTTTCTTGTATTTTAATGAAATATTGTACACAATGTTGTACACAAAGATACATCCTCAAATATACATGTATGATTTATAGTTATTCTTTTTTAACTAAATACAGTCAAACAGAGATCTCTTGGTTCAATGCACATAGTAAATATTCTTCTTAAGGGGTTACTTGAGTTTTAAAAGGTATCTAAACCCCAAAACAAAATGTAATATATTGCAGCTTACTGGTCCTTAGATGCTGTGACTGCACTGGTTTTATTTTTTTCAGTGTTTTTGTCCTTTTATATTTACCTATGATTTGTCAATAGCACAATTTTGTCCTTGTGCCCTAGTCTCCACTCACCCTAGGCTGATCTCATGTTTTGAATTATAAACACATTCCCCTTTACTCATCTTTACTTCATAGAAGGATGATGTTCTGTAGTTCAAAGAAGATACATTAGAAGGCAAAATTTCAGTTTGGTGCATAGGAAGTCACAAATGACATACATTTTCTAGCACGACCTACCTGTATTTTTTTGTACTTGCAGAAAATGTTCTTAGACTAAAAAAAATTAAAATAATGCAGCCTAAGATAGGTTAAGTTATCTTAGGCAACCTTATAGGGGGTTACGTTTAAATGTTTGGGTTTATGAGATTATGATTTGGAGGGAAAAGTGGAACTTAAAGTGGTTCTAAAGACAAAAGGTTTTTTGCAATATATAAAAAACCTTCTGTGTGCAGCAGCCCCCCACTTACCTGAGCCCCATCTCGATCCAGCGATGTTGCATGAGAGTCTTGGCTGTCCAAAATTCTCCCTCCTCAAAACCAAAATCTGTGAGCCAATGAGGCGAGTGAGGGGGTGGGGACGAGCCACAGCTCTGTTTTCGAATAGACACACAGAGCAGCGGCTTGGGTGGCCCCAAAGCAAGCTGCTTGCTGTGGGGGCACTCGGAAGGAGGGAGGGGCCAGGAGTGTCGGCAAGAGAAAACACTGCACAGAGCAGGTAAGTATAACATGTTTATTATTTTTAAACAAAAGAAACAAGGCTTTATTATCAGAGACATGCAAAAATACAGAATATTGCTGCACTGCTTGGTAACTTTATTGAAGTATTAAAATCACATCACGGGTATGAAAGGAACATAAAAGGTAACAAGTTTTGCGCTAAAGACAGCGCTTACTCAAACCTCAAAGACTTTATTATCACTTTAAGGGAAAAAATGAAAAATTGCAAACAGGCAGGCATTTTATTGTACTGCAGAGAACATGTGCTATGTCTTTCTGCATTGAAACAAGTGTCCTTGGCTGTTTGCAATCTTCTCTAGACTGTAAACAGAGCTGTGAATGCGTAGCAAAATGTATATTAACCCTCCTAGCGGTAACCCCGAGCGTGACTCGGGGTGGATTTTCTGTGCTAGGATCGGTATCCCCGAGTCACGCTCGGGGTGGATGGGCAGAGCGCGCAGCGGTCTCTTACCTTCTCCTGGCGATCCAGCGATGATCTCCCATTGCTGAGATCGCCAGCCGTCTGAGATCCCCGCCGCTCGTCCGTCCTCCGTTGGTGTGATGACTTCCTAGTTCCGTTCCCTGCAGCAGCAATGCTGCATGGGAGCGGAACTAGGGAGGGAAATTCAAACATTGAACGTTGCACAAAACACAAACACACACATAACATTTATATATATATATATATATATATATACATATATGTATGTATGTATGTATGTGTATATATATATATATATACAGTAAAACCTTGGATTGCGAGCATAATTCGTTCCGGAAACATGCTTGTAATCCAAAGCACTCTTATATCAAAGCGAATTTCCCCATAAGAAATCATGGAAACTCAGATGATTCGTTCCACAACCATTTATTCATAAGCCCTTCAGTTTATAGTCCGTATAAAAAGATTATAGCATTTCGAGAGGTTATATAACCATAAAATGTCCATCCACAAATAGCCGCTTCCAGCAGGAGGTACAGAGTATGAAAGAGAAGAGAGGCGCCTCTAAGTGTAGCAATATGGTTACATTTAATGAAGGTACAACATTTAGCAACTCACATGGTTGATGAATAAAACAGGCACATCTTAGTATGCAGGCATCCGGGGTAAAGCTGTCCACATAGACTATCTTCTGCACCGCCGGCTGCCAGTCTGTAATCCTGACCGGGAAGACCACCCTGCAGTAAAGCGATCTGAAAGCGAGGGGCAGCATGGAAGGGATGACGTAGATGGTGGTGTGGAGGACCGTCTATGTGGACAGCTTTAGCCTGGATGCCTGCATACTTAGATGTGCTTGTTCCAATCATCAACCATGTGAGTTGCTAAATGTTGTACCTTCATTAAATTTAACCATATTGCTACACTTAGAGGCGCCTCTCTTCTCTTCTCTTCTCTACTCAGCTGTGACTTGAGGCTACTTGTATATCAAGACATCGCTTGTAAACCAAGTCAAAATTTATTTGAAAATTTTGCTTGTCTTGCAAAGCGCTCTTAAACCAAGTTACTCTCAAACCAAGGTTTTACTGTGTATATATATATATATATATATATATATATATATATGTATATATATGTATATATATATATATATGTATGTGTATATATATATATATATACACACATATATATATGTATATATACACCTATATATATATATATATATATATATATATATATATATAATATAACGCATGAATTATAATCTAATCAATAATATAATTTTATTATATAATATATATATATATATATATATATATTATATATTATATAATAAAATTATATTATTGATTAGATTATAATTCATGCGTTTGTGTTTCAAATTTATTACAACTGGGATGTCTACTAGAGTCTTGTTTTGGTCAGGTTTAAGTCAGTAATTACTAAGAATTGTAGGCCTATAATACAGAACACCAAATTTCCATGAAAAAAATTGTACCGCTTTTGGTACAGAATTCCTGACAGAATCATACCGCCAGGGAGGTTAACAACACTGGAATAAATATACTCTCTGTGCGAATGCGCTGGAGTTAAGTCTTTCCCCAGCCAGGCAACCAAGATGGCCAAGAACCTGGCACATAGGAGAAGCCGAGGGAGAAGATTTTGATGCTCCTAAGGGACCTTGTATTGTTGGAGAATGGATAAGTATTGGTGTATTTTAGTTCTGCCATAAGTTGCAAGGGCACATTTTATGGAATTGGTCAGTGTTATGTTTAGGTAAGGATTTTTTAAGTTCTTTTTTTTGTTTGTTTGTTTTTTTGATTGAATAGAAAATGGTTAGAGTCCTTGTCTGTTTTTTATTGCTGTCTGTCACTAAGATTTTTCTTCATTGGCTATCCTGGTGACAAAATTGTCTCTGTGGTAAGAAGCTCTGCAGGGCTTGAGCAACAATCCAACAGTAACATATACATTATTCTAATTATATTTTTGTTGTATACAGGAGTGGCTTCTTCTCATTAAAAGTCAGCGATGGTCAGTTGTTCTCCCAAACAAAAGCCATCAATGTTCAAGCTGTGTCGACAAAGGTGATCTAAAAACACTTAAATACTATTATAGGCACCATCTTAACTTGCTCTCAATTAAATGATGTTAGATAAAATCCTTTCAGCAAATTGTTAAAAAAAAATGCTTAGTGAAAGGCATAAGGGCTCATGCACATGGAAGATTAATTTGCAGGTGTGTGGGTGTGCAGCATAAAATATATCTGTATTTGTGACACTTGAAAGCCACAGCTGCTGCATAATTTTGTCCGTTGGAAAGATTACAAAATACACTGTGTACAGGTATTTGCGTGTAACCAGTAAATGCAAGCATATTTTGTAATTCTTTCAAATAGGCAGATTTAGGGCTCTTTCACATGGGCGATCCGATCAGATCCACCTGTCAGTTTTTTAGGCGGATCTGATCGGATCCTCCATGCAGCTCTATGGGGCAGCGGATGTCAGCGGAGACACCTCCGCTGACACCCGCTGCCATCCGTATCCGATCCTGTCCGTGAAATCTGGACGGATGGAAACCCTATTTTTCCATCCGTTCAGGGATCGTATCGGATCGGATGAGCAGCGGGAGCTGTGACACCTCCCTCTCCGCACTGCAAGCGGAGACGGAGCTGTCATCCGCCGGCTCAGCGGGGATCGGCGGATCGATCCCCGCTGAGCAGCACGGATCCGCCTACGGAGGGGGACCATGTGAAAGAGCCCTTAGGCCCCTTTCACACATACGGTCTGTTCAGTTCATCAGTTCAGTCACGTCAAAATGTATCAGTTTTCCATCCGTTTTTCATCCGTTTTTCATCAGTTGTCATCCATTTTTCATCCGTTTTTCATCAGTTGTTATCTGTTTTTCATCCGTTGTCATCCGTTTTTCATCCATTGTCATCCATTTTCATCCGTTGTTATTCGTTTTTCATCCGTTGTCATCCGTTTTTCGTCCGATCCGTTTTTATGACGGATGAAAAATAGGGCATTCATCCGTTCAAAAAACGGACATTGACGGAAGCGGATGAAAACGGATGTTAACTGATGATCATCCGTTGTCATCCGTTTTTACATAGAGATACATTGATGTCCATTTTTCATCCGTCAACGGATGGATGAAAAACGGACAAACGGACAGCATGTGTGAAAGGGGCCTTACACAGAAGCTGGGGTGCTGGGGCACTGCAACTACAGACATACTTTATGCTGTACAGCCATCCATATGCCTGCAAATGCATCCATGTGCATAAGCCCTAAAAAAATTACAAAAAAAATGAAAAAAAGAAAAACTTTACTTACACCCAGCTTCTAGTCGCCTGCTGTAGGCACCTGAGTGATGTTATTGTGGGTTCCTGGAAAAGCTAAAGATCTCAAATCTCAAGAGAAGATGCTCCAAAACTGTGCAGGAATGCATTTTTGTGGAATCTGGGATCCTTAGCCTTCCCAGGATCCTGCAAGAAGGCCTGGGAATGTCATATTTAGAGGATCCCACAGCTGGGATGTTTTTCTTGCAGTTTTTTTTTCTTTCAGTTTTTGCTTTTAATCCCTTTCAGTTTAGTTTTTATATGGAATTATGGGGGAGATAGCAAGATAAGCAGACCTTGCGTTGTCAGCAGAAAGTCATATGTATGTAGTATATAATCATACTGTATTTCCAAGCTGTATACTTTCTTCTTTAAACAAAATAATAAATGCACATGGGTGCAGTGCTAGGCTCATGCACGCTCCCCCTTCAGCTTTTATCTCTATATGGGTTGCCAGTTAAAAAGCTGAAGGAAGAATGAATGGATTACAAGCATGCTGATCAGCATGCTTGTAGTCTATTGAAAACTACAAGCACATCAGTGAATGAATAATGTGTCTGTGTGCGAAGAGCTCCCGCACAGCCACACCAAATTTTGGGGGCGGTGAACCCCTGGCTGCTCTCATGGGGATAACTCCGGGGGTGAGGGGGTGTAGTGCTTAGGAGGATGTTATATGTTACACCCAAATATGAGTGTAGATGGGATTGGTAGTATATTCACAGATCTCTTTGAATAAATTATGTGGCTGTGCACACTGTTGGTCGGGGTCTTGAAGGGTGCTTGGAAACATGTTTCACCCTAAATATGGGAGTAACATGGTCTTTACATGGAGTTATCCAATAAATTGTTTATCACTGTTGTGTTTTCTGGTTTATAGTGTCTTATTTGCTAATTATGTTTGCATTTTGTTTTACACCAGGCACCATACATACTGAGGAAGGAGGTAATGCTAGTTGGCAGAGGAGAAATTGGAGCTCTTACTAGTTCTGTTCTAGACCTGAGAGATGATGATAATCCCCAGGATGTTGTAGTTGTCGTTCTTGAGTCTCCTAAGCATGGACAGCTGGTTATTCCCCCAGGGAATACACCCATCCATAAGTTCCGGCTCGATGATATTAAAAATGGAGTGCTGCATTATAATCATGATGGTTCTGACACTCAGGGTGATGTCATTCTCTTTCAATTTAATGATGGATACTACTTTGAAAATATCCTCTTCCATATAAAAGTGGCTGAAAAGGTATTTGATTTATTAAATATAATTGACTTGTATTACTAATGGCATTTAGACATAGGTCACGCACTTTATATAGTGACACCAATAAATCATTATTATGGGGCTTATTTAAAGTGGAACTAAATTCAAAAAAAGAAGACTTGCTATGTTATAGAAGTTGCTTTTTTTTCTTAAAACTGCTATGCTACAAAGAAATGTTAATCATCTTTAAGCAGTCCTTTAAATAAATGTACCTTAATATGTGAGGGTTCCTAGGCATACCTGTGCCTACAGTGTTCATGCTGTGCTGCTATGCTACAAAGAAATGTTAATCATCTTTAAGCAGTCCTTTAAATAAATGTACCTTAATATGTGAGGGTGCCTAGGCATACCTGTGCCTACAGTGTTCATGCTGTGCATCTGCAATGTGAAATGTAAGGTACTGCTGCCTCTGATAGCTAGTCTCAGGAGATTTAGAGTGAAATTCAGTGCTGCTTACTCTTTTTGCTGGAGGCCCTAACATGAGGAAGAAAACATACTTTTTATCAAGATGGCTGCCTCCACACAGTGCCAGAAAAGGCAATGTAGGTAAGTAATGGGGAAAGACCAACTGCAGGGATACCACAGACAATGCTGGCTACTAGATTTTTGTTCTCCCATTTTTTATGATTTAGACCACCGCTTTCAGAGTTCAGTCCCATGTGTATTCAGTAGTTTAACTGTACCAAATTTATAATACTCTCTTTTTCTTCATTTAATGTATTTTGAGGTTTAGGTACAGGAGGCATTAAACCTTTGGCTGGTACTTTTGTTGACATGCTTTAAAAGGTGCATATCACAGCACAGTTATCTTTATCTTAGTAAGCTCCAGCACCTGATGTGCACTTATTTTATTGACTGACCCAGCAGCAAAGCAAGTATAAGATGGATGACTACCATACAGAACAGATAAAAACACAATCACAGCTTCACAAAGGCAGGAACAGATATTTTACACGTTTCAGGTTTTAGAGCGCCTACAGTGCCTTGCGAAAGTATTCGGCCCCCTTGAACTTTGCGACCTTTTGCCACATTTCAGGCTTCAAACATAAAGATATAAAACTGTCATTTTTTGTGAAGAATCAACAACAAGTGGGACACAATCATGAAGTGGAATGAAATGTATTGGATATTTCAAACTTTGTTAACAAATAAAAAACTGAAAAATTGGGCGTGCAAAATTATTCAGCCCCTTTACTTTCAGTGCAGCAAACTCTCTCCAGAAGTTCAGTGAGGATCTCTGAATGATCCAATGTTGACCTAAATGACTAATGATGATAAATAGAATCAACCTGTGTGTAATCAAGTCTCCGTATAAATGCACCTGCACTGTGATAGTCTCAGAGGTCCGTTTAAAGCACAGAAAGCATCATGAAGAACAAGGAACACACCAGGCAGGTCCGAGATACTGTTGTGGAGAAGTTTAAAGCCGGATATGGATACAAAAAGATTTCACAAGCTTTAAACATCCCAAGGAATACTGTGCAAGCGATAATATTGAAATGGAAGGAGTATCAGACCACTGCAAATCTATGAAGACCTGGCCGTCCCTCTAAACTTTTAGCTCATACACGGAGAAGACTGATCAGAGATGCAGCCAAGAGGCCCATGGTCACTCTGGATGAACTGCAGAGATCTACAGCTGAGGTGGGAGACTCTGTCCATAGGACAACAATCAGTCGTATACTGCACAAATCTGGCCTTTATGGAAGAGTTGCAAGAAGAAAGCCATTTCTTAAAGATATCCATAAAAAGTGTCATTTAAAGTTTGCCACAAACCACCTGGGAGACACACCAAACATGTGGAAGAAGGTGCTCTGGTCAGATGAAACCAAAATCTAACTTTTTGGCAACAATGCAAAACGTTATGTTTGGCGTAAAAGCAACACAGCTCATCACCCTGAACACACCATCCCCACTGTCAAACATGGTGGTGGCAGCATCATGGTTTGGGCCTGCTTTTCTTCAGCAGGGACAGGGAAGGTGGTTAAAATTGATGGGAAGATGGATGGAGCCAAATACAGGACCATTCTGGAAGAAAACCTGATAGAGTCTGCAAAAGACCTGAGACTGGGATGGAGATCTGTCTTCCAACAAGACAATGATCCAAAACATAAAGCAAAATCTACAATGGAATGGTTCACAAATAAACATATCCAGGTGTTAGAATGGCCAAGTCAAAGTCCAGACCTTAATCCAATCGAGAATCTGTGGAAAGAACTGAAAACTGCTGTTCACAAACACTCTCCATCCATCCTCACTGAGCTCGAGCTGTTTTGCAAGGAGGAATGGGCAAAAATTTCAGTCTCTCGATGTGCAAAACTGATAGAGACATACCCCAAGCCACTTACAGCTGTAATCACAGCAAAAGGTGGCGCTCCAAAGTATTAACTAAAGGGGGCTGAATCATTTTCCACACCCAATTTTTCAGTTTTTTATTTGTTAAAAAAGTTTGAAATATACAATAAATTTCGTTCCACTTCATGATTGTGTCCAACTTGTTGATTCTTCACAAAAAAATTACAGTTTTATATCTTTATGTTTGAAGCCTGAAATGTGGTAAAAGGTCGCAAGGTTCAAGGGGGCCGAATACTTTCGCAAGGCACTGTATTCATTACAACTAAGCGATATATAGTGTGAAACACATTAGTGTTTGTTCATGCCTTTGCGGAGCTGTGATGATGTTAAGGTTATGCTTAAGGATAAGGTTTCAGGAACTTCTGTATGGTAGTGTTCAGTCATCCCTCTCTTTCTTCTAGCCTGGAATGGTGTAATACCTATCTTGAAAGCAAGGAGCTAAGGGTGACCACGCTAGAAAAATACACCTTCATAAATAAGTCAGTAATAGCAACTCCCGTATATCTGTGCCTTTAAAAAGATCTAAAATCTTTACGTACAGCAAGGAATACACTTTATGATATGACTAATTAAGTGCTGAAACTATTCATCTGTAGTATTTATGTTCCATATTTCCCAGAGGCAAGTTTTAATGGATAAAAGTAAAAAACTTTTTGGTTATTCCAGGCATACTTTTTCTTAATAATATAACCTTAAAGGACTGCATGGATTGTGACTACTTGAAAGAAATTGGATTTCTGCTCAATGAACTTGAATAGTACTTTAAGTTGGTAATGGTTTAATGAAGGTTTATGAGTGTGTCACTTGAGAACAAGCTGGCCAGAGCACTGTATATTCAATGGTGTTCTTGTAGAGTGTTTATGTATCACATTTACAGATACTGTTACTAGTTAAGCTCAGACGCACAGAAGCATTCTATCAGGATTTTAAGATACAGGGTAAACTTCAAGCGTTCCACACGAAATTGTTTACTGAAACGATAATAAAAATTTGTAATGGCATAATTTATGATGATGGAAATGTCTTTTGTTTCTTCTCATAGCTGTCGGGTACACCAACATATTGCTGTTTGTTTTTGTGTAGATCAATATTACAAACTATATGGCAAGGGTATCTTACATAGATTGAAAATATAATTGATTCATTTTATATCTTGTAGTTATGTCATGCTGTAATTTGACTTGGACTCGTATAGATTTATAGCTACATAAAGATGAGACCTCAAAGGTTTATAGATAACAATAGAAGAATAGAAAGAGAAAGACAGTTTGGAGTGTAGGCTCCCAGCTCTGTGTTACTTAGACTAGCCATAGTGATAGATGAAAAAATATAACATATTCCATATTTCTCCATTCATGCTAACTACACTGAACAATGAATCCTCCAAGCCAGGCTATAGCATTCTAACAACCAACAGAAAATCCAGAGAATTGGACCATGTAGGTGTTCCCAAGATGATAATAGCAAGTATATATGAATATTCTGTGTATCTAACACTCTGATCAGTTCTCTGCCCCACTATTTACACTCACCTGTCATTTAAACAAACCCTTCATAACAGTTTATTGAGTGATTTTAGGTAAGTGTAACCAGAACTGTAGAGAGATGATCAGGAGAAGAATATTTTTACTACCTGCTAAAGTTGTTTCATGTTAGCAATCAAACACAGATTCTTCTACACGATTCTTTCTATGAAAAGCTTAAAGAAGGTGCTACTTGGTAGTGTTTCTACACAATGTTGTATGAGTTACTTAAAAATCGTGGCAGGCGTCTCAGCATTTATTATTCTGCACGAGACAACTACAGACACTCCAATGTGACCCATGCCAGTAGGAACACAACATTCTGCTCTTGATTATGTCCCTCACTTTCTTATTACACTCACTGCCATTTTAAGATGAACTCTGGAAAAATTGAAAAAAAAACAATGCTTGAAGTGATGCTCCCCTGTACCACAAAGGATAAATTAAAGGTAAAGTTTTACTTAAATGTTTCCATCACACACCCTGGCTCCTTCTCGCCATGCAATTGGTCCTCTGAAGCTGCTGCTCTTCTGCGCTCTGTCCATCTGTCAGATTCTAGCATCATCACAATCAGCAGTGCATATCCTGTCAGGGAGCAGAGCTGTGGGAGGAACTTAGCAGCTCCACCCACTACAGGCTACCCGGAGGGGGCAGAGACGAGACCAGTCTTGTCAAGGAGAGAGAACAGCAGTGACCAGTCTTTATTACAGGAAGCTCCTGCACAGAGGCAGTTTCATAATGAACTACTGCACAAATCTCAGAGAAATCAAAAAAGCACATCAAGATTCAAGTAAGAATACACACAAATGAATATTGTATGTAGACAAAAATTGCTTATCCCAGAGTTCAGCTTTAATCCTTAATCAACAAGTGATTGAAATTTCTTGGGTAGTTCTAGCCCAAATGCTCATTTACTTTTTTGTGGAAATTTATACATTTTTGAGTACAGTTATGTTCATTTCACTTGCATTTGTGCACACTTTTGCATGCACTAAAGTCTAGTTGAATTTTCATTTTAACCACTTACTTGCCGACCGGGCCATAGCCGAATTATGGCTACATCGTGGTCGGCTAATTCTGGGAGAGCGTACAATGACGTCCTCCGAGAATCGCGCTTCCCTCTTGCCCCCTGGGGCACGCACATGGAAGTGTCCGTGCTCGCCAGATTCCGGGGACCCGGCACCTCACAGATTGTGGTAAAGGGCCAAAGACAGCGGTACTTTATCATGTGTTTGCTCCTTCCAATGATGGAGCGATCACTTGTCAACAAACCGGCTTATGTCCGGTTCATTTCTCTCCTCTCCTCGCACACTGTACACAACGATCCGTACAGTGTGCGAGGAGAGGAGAGAAACTGCAGCTGCACCCATCATCTGCCTCCTCCATACCTCAAATTTTCCCATCCGTGCCACATCCATGCCTCTTTCATGCCACATCAATGCCTCATCCGTGCCACATCCATGCCTCATCTGTACCACATCCATGCCACATCTGTGCCCACCCATGCCACGTCAGTGCTCATCTGTGGCTCAACCATGCAACATCTATGCTCATCAGTGCCACATCAATGCTCATACATGCCACGCCAGTGCTCATCCGTGCCACATTCATGCCACATCAGTGCTCATCAATGCCACATCTATGCCACATCAGTGTTCATCTGTGCCACATCCATGTCACGTCAGTGGTCATCCATGCTACATCCATTCCACGTCAGTGGTCATCTGTTCCTCATCCATGCAACGTTAGTGCTCATCCGTGCAATATCAATGCCACATCAGTGCTCATCCGTGCCACATCAATGCCACATCAGTGCTCATCCGTACCACATCAGTGCACATCCATGCCACATCAGTGCTCATCAATGCCACATCTATGCCAGGTCAGTACTCATCCATGCCACATCAGTGTTCATCTGTGCCACATCCATGCCACGTCAGTGGTCATCCATGCTACATCCATGCCATGACAGTGCTCATCCGTACCACATCCATTCCACGTCAGTGGTCATCTGTTCCTCATTAATGCCACGTTAGTGCTCATCGGTGCAACATCCATGCCATGTCAGTGCTCATTTGTGCTACATCAGTGCTCATCCGTGCCACATCAATGACATATCCGTGCCACATCAGCGCCCATCCGTACCACATCAGTGCTCATCCATGCCACATCCATGCCATGTCAGTGTTCATCTGTGTCACATCCATGCCACATCACTGCTCATCGGTGCCACATCCATGCCACGTCAGTGCTCATCCGTGCTACATCCATGCCATGTCAGTGTTCATCCATGCCACATCAGTGCTCATCCATGCCACATCAGTGCTCATCGGTGACACATCAATGCGACGTCAGTGCTCATCCATGCTACATCCACGCCATGTCAGTTCTCATCCGTGTCACATCCATGACACATCAGTGCTCATCCGTACCTCATCAGTGCTCTCCGTGCCACATCCATGCCACGTCAGTGCTCATCCGTGCCATATCCATGGCACATCATTGCTCATCCGTGCCACATCAGTGCTCATCCGTGCCACATCAGTGCAACTACACTGCTTATCAGTGTCCTACAGTGCCTCGCCTGTAATGGGAAGTCAGGAAATGACAGTGCTCCCTGAATGTTAGTCCTCTGTATGTGGCCAGGCTGTGTAAAAGTGTCACACATGTGATATCGCCATACTCAGGAGGAGTAGGAGAATGTATTTCAGGGTGTAATTTTGCTATCTACATGCTATGTGTTAGAAATATCTTATAAATGGACAACTTTGTGTAAAAAAAAATGCGTTTTAATTTTCTTTCCACATTTTCCAAAAACATGTGGAAAAAAATGACATGTTCAAAAGACGCATCATGCCTCCTAGATTATGTGTTGGGGAGTTTGCTTTCCAAAATGTGGGTGTTTACATTGTCCTGGTGCTCCAGGTCCTTCAAAAGTGTGATAGGTTGTCAGGAAATGATATGTGTCATTTTTGCACCTAGAACACCTGGAGGTGCTACTTGGATGTTGGACCTCTGTATGTGGTCAGGCTGTGGAAAAGTCCCACACATTTGGTATTGCCATACTCGGGAGAAGTAGTAGAATGTATTTTGGGGTGTAGTTGCAAGTATGCCTATACAGTGTGTGAGAAATAACTTGGTAATATGACCATTTTGCAAAGAGTTGTGGAAATAAATTACAATTTCAAAAAACTCACCATGCCTCTTACTAAATACCTTGCAATGTCTGCTTTCCAAAAAGGGGTCACTTGGGGGAATTTGTACTTTACTGGCTTGTTAGGGTCTCAAGAAATGAGATAGGCTGTCAGTACATCAGGTGTGATCAATTTTCAATGATTGGTACCATACCTTGTAGACTCTATAACCTTCACAAAGACCAAAAAAATTATATTTATTTGGGTTATTTTAACTAAAGATATGTAGCAGTATAAATTTTGGCCAAAATGTATGAAGAAAAATTACTAAATTTGCAAAATTTTAAAACCGAAACAAAGAAAAATGATTTTTTTTTTTTTTTTTACAAAATGTTCGGTCTTTTTTCATTTATAGCGCAAAAAATAAAAAACCCAATGATGGTTAAATACCACCAAAAGAAAGCTCTGTTTGTGTGGGGGAAAAAAGGATGAAAATTTCATATGGGTACAGTGTTGCATGACTGAGTAATTGTCATTCAAAACATGAGAGCACTGAAAGCTGAAAATTGGTCTGGTTAGGAAGGGGGTTTAAGTGCCCAGTGGGTAAGTGGTTAAATCAACTAACAACATTCCAAATGCATTAAAACAAAAGGTGTAAAGTTTGTTTTCTTTAGAAAGCAGCCACATCTTGACTAGAAATGCCTGTTTTCTGCCTGCCAGCATGCACTAGAGAAGGATTCTTCTATCTACGTGGAAGTGGTAGTCTCTCTGCTAAGGACTGACACACAGTTTGTATAGTCAGACCTATTACTCTGCAATTAACAAAGCACATGCTCCCTTCTCATTGGAGAGCACTAACTCACATGTGGGGTTTTTCAGACATCTGCAGAGAGACTACTGCATGCACCCAACACAGAAAGTAATACCAGCCTGATTCAGATAATAAATAATACAGATAGATAGATAGATAGATAGATAGATAGATAGATAGATAGATAGATAGATAGATAGATAGATAGATAGATAGATAGATAGATAGAGACAGTGAGAGACTGTGAGAAAGAGTGGGGCTCTACAAATGTGAACATCAAACTTTGTCCTTTTTGATTTTTTCTAAAACTTAAGCTCAAATATATTTACATAAAAACACTGAGCCATACAGGAGTCCAGAGAGCAGTTTGCAAGAAAAAATACTCTGCAATAGGCTGTATATATACATATATATACAGTATCTCACAGAAGTGAGTACACCTCTAACATTTTTGTAAATATTTTATTATATCTTTTTATGTGACAACACTTAAGAAATGACACTTTGCTACAATGTAAAGTAGTGAGTGTACAGCTTGTATAACAGTGTAAATTTGCTGTCCCCTCAAAATACCTCAACACTTACCGGAGTCCTCTGCAACTCCTCCATGACATCATGGAGCTGGTAGATGATAGAGACCTTGTGCTCCTCCACCTCCCGTTTGATGATCCCCCACAGATGCTTAATAGGGTTTAGGTCTGGAGACATGCTTGGCCAGTCCACCACCTTTACCCTCAGCTTCTTTAGCAAGGCAGTGGTCATCCTGGTGGTGTGTTTGGGGTTGTTATCATGTTGAAATACTGCCCTGTGGCCCAGTCTCTGAAGGAAGGGGATCACGCTCTGCTTCAGTATATCACATGCACTGTTGGCATTCAGGGTTCCCTCAAAAATGTGAGGGCTGTACTCACTTCTGTGAGATTCTGTATATATACAGTATCTCACAAAAGTGAGTACACCCCTCACATTTTTGTAAATATTTTCTTATATCTTTTCACGTTACAACACTTAAGAAATTAAACTTTGCTACAATGTAAAGTAGTGAGTGCACAGCTTGCATAACAGTGTCAATTTGCTGTCCCCTCAAAATAACTCCACACACAGCCATTAATGTCTAAACCGCTGGCAAATGTCCAAATTGGGCCCAATTAGCCATTTTCCTCCCTTGTGCCATGTGATTCATTAGTGTTACAAGGTCTCAGGTGTGAATGGGGAGCAGAAGTGTTAAATTTGGTGTTATCGCTCTCACTTTTATACTGGTCACTGGAAGTTCAACATGGCACCTCATGGCTAAGAACTCTCTGAGGATCTGAAAAAAAAGAATTGTTGCTCTACATACAGATGGCCTAGGCTATCAGAAGATTGCCAAGACCCTGAAACTTAGCTGCAGCACGGTGGCCAAGGCCATACAGCGGTTTAACAGGACAGGTTTAACTCAGAACAGGCCTCGCCATGGTCGACCAAAGTGGTTGAGTGCACGTGCTCAGCGTCACGTCCAGAGGTTGTCTTTGGGAAATATATGTATGAGTGCTGCCAACGTTGCTGCAGAGATTGAAGGGGTGGGGGGTCAGCCTGTCAGTGCTCAGACCATGCCCTGCACACTGCATCAAATTGGTCTGCATGGCTGTCGTCCCAAAAGGAAGCCTCTTCTAAAGATGATGCACAAGAAAGCCCACAAACAGTTTGCTGAAGACAAGCAGACTAAGGGCATGGATTACTGGAACAATATCCTGTGGTCTGATGAGACCAAGGTAAACGTATTTGGTTCAGATGGTGTCAAGCGTGTGTGGCAGTAACCAGGTGTGGTGTGCAAAGACAAGTTTGTCTTGACTAAAGTCAAGCATGGTGGTGGGAGTGTCATGGTCAGGGGCTGCATGAGTGCTGCGGGCACTGGGAAGCTACAGTTCATTGAGGGAACCATGAATGCCAACATGTACTGTGACATACTAAAGCAGAGCATTATCCCCTCCCTTCGGAGACTGAGCCACAGGGCAGTATTTCAATATGATAACAACCCAAGATGACCACTGCCTTGCTAAAGAAGCTGAGGGTAAAGGTGATGGACTGGCCAAGCACGTCTCCAGACCTAAACCCTATTAAGCATCTGTGGGGGATCTTCAAATGGAAGATGGAGGAGCACAAGGTCTCTAACATCCACCAGCTCAGCGATGTCGTCATGCAGGAGTATAAAAGGACTCCAGTGGCAACCTGTGAAGCTCTGGTGAACTCTATGCCTAAGAGGGTTAAAGCAATGCTGGAAAATAATGGTGGCGACACAAAATATTGACACTTTGGGCCCGTATTTGACATTTTAACTTAGGGGTGTACTCACTTTTGTTGCCAGAAATTTAGACATTAATGGCTGTGTGTTGAATTTTTTTGAGTTATTTTGAGGGGGCAGCAAATTTTACTGTTATACATGCTGTGGAGGAGCACAAGGTCTCTAACATCCACCAGCTCCATGATGTAATGGAGGAGTGGAAGAGGACTCCAGTAAGTGTTGAGTTATTTTAAGGGGACAGCAAATTAACACTGTTATACATGCTGTACACTCACTACTTTACATTGTAGCAAAGTGTAATTTCTTCAGTGTTGTCACATGAAAGATATAATAAAATGTTTACAAAAATGTGATGGGTGTACTCACTTTTGTGAGATGCTGTGTGTGTATATATATATATATATATATTGACAGGGTCTACCTCCCTCAACTTTCTTTTCTCACTACAAGTCTGCTAGTCTGTCTGAATAAAATTCCCTGTAATCTCTAAGCATATAACACATCCTCCAATGCTCCTGTTTGCATAGACCTAGCCTAGGGTAAGGGAGCTTGGGAGATAAGTTTTAATGATAGGTCTGCCATCTACCTTATTTTAAAGCTTGAGTTTTGATTAACATTCATGTAAATTGAAGCTTGTCCTTTTACAAAGCATAAATTACTAAAGACAGTTATAAGTTATTTTAATGTATTCACTGGAACTTGCATTGGCTGTATTAGCAAGGATTACGGAAAAGTTTTATAATTAGCATTTTAATGAATTCATTTTTTATATGTAGAAATAACCTGAATCAGCGAAGTTAACATAGCTGAATGTGAATGATGAACTATTTTCTCTTTCTCTGACAGATAAATGGAGGACTTCAACTTGTATTAAACTCTGCTGTATGGGTTCCAGAAGGAGGAATGCTTCAGATTTCAAATAGGCTGCTGCAGTCTAGGGCATTTGGTGCTGCTGACTCTGAAATCCTATACACAATTACAAGTGAACACCCAAAATATGGTAACTACTAATTGGGAAGTTATTTGAAGATATCAGGAATCATCAATTGTGCTCATACATGCCAAAATGCCATTTTTAAACTGTAGCAACTATTGATGAACGAATATGCCCTTTTTTCAGTTTGCAGGGTGCTCACTGAACCCTGCATAAATTTACAAAATTCCAAACCTAAAATTGATAACAACACATAAATAACAGTGTCTAAATAGTATGCTAGCACCTTGGTTAGGCTACAGTGTTAGAGATAGAGACAAGGCAAGTTGCATCCTTAATTAAGAATTTGAATGTGTAACTTCAGAGACAATAGCCACAAATAGTGTACAGTCACTGGACCATATGTTAGCTGCTTATTTAGGCCACAATATAAGAGGGAGGAATAAGGCAGTGTAGGTTACTTCAGACATTATAACCATAAATATTATACAGTAGCTGGACAGTAAGCAAATAGCTTCTTTATGCTGCAATATAAGAGGGAGAAATGAGACAGACATTATCCTAAAACAAAAATTAGAGTATATAATCTCAGAATAGCCACACAAATTGCATAGTGGCTGGACAGTATTTAGGCAGTATAATTAGGCGACAATATAGGAGGGAGAGTGAAATCAGGTTGTATTCTGAAATAAAAATGAGAATGTATTATTTGACAGACAACAGCCAAACATATTGTACAGTGGATGGACAATATGTAAGCAGCTCCTGTAGGCCACAGTGCATGAGCAAGAGACCAGATGGATTTGATTTTGAAATAAAAATCAGACTGTATTATTTCAGAGAAAACAGACCCAAATAGCTTACAGTCATTGGGCTGTATATAAGCAGCTTGATTAGGGAGTATTGTAAGAAGGGAAAGATGAGGCAGATTTTTATTGTATGTAGTGTATTATTTCAGATACAATAGCCATACATATTGTACAGTGGCTGGAGAGTATGTAAGCAGATTAGTAAGGCTGCAATGACCTCTAAGAGGTCTGGCTGCACTTTTGAAATGATGGATGGCATGTTCCAAATCTTAGAAGAAAGGTCTCCATAAACCCAGGATAATCCACAGATATACTTAGGAAAGAATAAAGGCAAGGGAAGGATTTATTGTGTAGTAGTTTAAAATTCCAACATTTAATATACCTGTAATCAGAACTACTTACAAGAGGCAGGTAAAAGTGTGCATGTGACACAGAGAAGCACAATCAGCACCCCAGTGGTATATTTCCCAAAAGTGCAGCCAGACCTCCATCTTAGAGTTCTTATCTGCTGGTAAGCAGCTTGTGAGTGGGGTGTGCACCTGGGTGTAGAGAACTGCCTTTTCACATTGAAGTTTTGTGCATTTTATATATTTTATGATGGACTTTTTGCACCGAGCACTTATCTCTTCTTGAGGAGTTGCTCTTGGACTTTTATAGAGATATCTGTTTTGCACATATATTTGATGAGCATATTTTGCTTTTAGCACTTTTGCTTTTGACACTTAGCGCAACCATTTTTTAGTTTTAGCTACTGGAGATTGTAATCATTCCAGATCAAGGACTGGTTTCATTTACGTCAACAGTGTCAGGGTACAAAACCACTTGCTGTTCTGAAGACCCTCTCAGACAGCATGCTAGCTGCAGAGGATTCTAGAAGATTAAGTCTGTACTGTACAAGTTCCAAACAGTGGTCTAGCCAGGACACTCAATTATCCATGGTGTCCTCAGTTCGAAACGTGGCTGTATCAGCCGTGGAACCCAAGTAGTCTGTCAAACTGCTGTACCCGTCAGCTGCCGTTAAAAGGATCAGAGGCACATCAGGCATGAGGTGGATCCTGCCACTCTCAGGAAAATGCAGTCAGGAGGTTTTTTTACTCAACACCTTCTCACCATCTTCTTTGTTCTCCCTCTGGGATGGTGGCTTGATATTCACTATTTTTTTCTGTGGATCCAAAAGGGTGCCCACAAAATAATGGTCACTTTCCTTTATGGCCTGGGATTATTGTGCAGGCATTTCAGTATGAAAGAGCCCATTTGTCACACATTGCCTCCAGCAGAGGACCCTGAGTCCTCAGTGTCACTAAAGGACAAAAGTGTTCCCAACGATATTCCCTCACCCACTTACAACTCCCAGAGTTTAGGAGGGATGAAATGACGCCGTGGAAGCCTGCAACTTTTCCTATACTTGAGGAAAGTGGAAAGGTAGTGCTTAACCTACAGGGTTGTCTTGCTGGTGTTGTTACCTTAAAGTACTGCTGTTGATGTAAATGAGTGGGTTAACGGGCAAGCAGCTTCTACATCCCAGAGGATTTTCACAGACTTCTTTGCTGCATGTAGTTTAATGTAACTAGTTTAATGTAACAAATATTTAAATTGAAGCACCACACCACTGCTAAGAGGTCCAGATACAACTTTATTCGGCTAAAAGTCAGGGGTACAATCCAAAAATAAAAGCATTTGTTATCCAAAAAAAAAAACAGATACTGTTTCCTTAAAGCATTTTATACAGCACAGTGCTTGTGCTGTGTCATTTGGCACCTCTTATCACCTAAAAAACCTGGCTGATCCTGCCAGTTTCAACTCTCCCCCTGTAAACTGACAATGGTATATCATGGCTGCTGAGCCCTGACACCGTGGTCAGTGTACGTGCTTCCATCAGCCGCAGCTTTCCTCTCTGTCTCCTGTGTCCTCCTCCCCTCCCTGCCTGTCTGCTCATGTCAGTGCCCGCCCCCTCCCCTTCTGCTGCTCTCATATGGGCGTCTGACATCTCCAGTGGGCGGGACCTCTCCTCTCTTTCCCTCTCCTCCCCAAATTGAGGAGACACCCCGCCCATTGGAGATGTCAGCCAGACAGAGAAGAGAGCCGAGGGATCAGCTAATCGCTGGGAGCCTCTCTGCTATAGGTACAGATCGGCATATTTTTTCTATAAGACAGGCACAGAAGCACTTAGTGTTATATTGCAGAGTGGATTTGATTATTTTATAGTAGTGGCTTAACAACCACTTTAACCAAAGGGTTTCAGTGGTCCAAGAGTGCCCCTTTTTATCAGGGCTTGATTGGCAACAATGTGAAAAAAAAAGAAGTGAACTGGACCTACAATGCTATTTTTCCAGTGTGAATTACAAGAACAAGTCTTGTCAGCAGCTTGTTTGGCAGACAATTTTTTTGTTTTGTCTTCATTGCCTAGTCAATACACGGTGCTCGAAGAGGGATTGTGTTGCTAATCCCCGCCTCGTTGCACCTCACCTTTCTGGTTGCCTTTTCGAAAAGTAACAAGATGCTGCACATGTCCTAAACTACAAACAGTTACATAGTTAGTAAGGTTGAATAAAGGCACCAATCCATTAAGTTCAACATGTGTGTGTGGGTGTGTGTTTGTCACTAAGTGTCACAGTTAGGTGTCAGGCTCAGAGACCAGTAGCTAAAGCAGTAGAGGGACTCCCACCGACCGGCAGGATTGGTATACAGGCAGGTCACCCTGGCACATAACCCAAGCTCACCTGAGGTGCGGAGTCTAAGTAGTAACCGGTGTTCACCAGTGCTCCTGATGGTGGAGATTGGTTTAGCTGCCAGGTCGCAGTCCTCAGGATCGCCCCACCAGGAGGTGAGCAAGCTGAGGTCCAGTTGAAGATATAGCAGGTAAGGATCAAACATAAGCATAGTCAGTAAATAAGCCGAAGGTCGGTAACAAACAGTTGCAGTTTGAGATCAAGCTGAAGCATAGCTGAGGAACGAGCCAAGGGTCAGTAACGAGTGGTAGTAAAGATGTGAATGGCAGCAGAAAAAACAAAATGAGATACTGGCTAAAGAGAGCACAGTAATGTGGCAAACAGGAAGTGCAGAGACATGGCTTAAATCAGGAAGTTCATGGGAGGAGCAAAGAGTTCAAGGTTCAGCAGAAGTCAAGGCACAAGGCAAGGTTGTCCAATGGATCAGACAGGGAGCTGTCCAGCATCTTAGTAGCTCAGTGAGAAAAGTTTTCGCCAGACACAGGAGAGGTGCCAGGTTCAAGTCTGCGCCCTGACACTAACATTTCCGATAACCATGTATATTGCATTCCTGCACATCGAAAAGCTTTTTTTAAATTATCAACACTCCCCACTGACACCATTAACTGTCAAAATGGAATTTCACATCCTTACCGCTCTAAAAGTAAAGAATCCCTTTCGCAGTTTAAGGTTTAACAGCTTCTCATCCAACATCATTGAGTAGCCATGTAGCTTCTTAAGTGACCTAAAACAAAAAAGATTTCTCCCTATGTTAGAATCACCATTTAGATGGTTTGTGTATTGCAAGCAAATCTTAAGCTTCTCTTCTCCAGGAAGAGAAAATGTCACCAGCACACCATGAATCTCCAGAACAGGTCCAAAGATTTATTCAGCGATTACATCATCATAGCAAAAGCAACATTTCCAGGCCTTGCAAGACCCCTTATAGTCATCTTATACCCATGACATGGAAAAAATGCATTTAAATTTTTTCCTCAAACCAGTCAATTGAAATAGCTTTGATTTTTTTTAGGTGAAGTTGTGCTTTTGGCCCCTATGTCTGCTGATGGACCTGCAGATAGCTGGCAGCGTTTGCCTGATGGAAGATTTGCCACACCAACCACTTCCTTTACACAAAAGGACATCAATGAGGGCCTGGTATGGTATCGGCATTCAGGGTCCCACTCACAAGGAAGAGACTCATTCAGCTTCCAGGTACATAATAATGTGGAGTTTGTAGATATATGGTACATATTCCTCCTATCAGTATCCAAGGTTGATATTTTTTTACATATAATGTTTTTTTGTACTTATAATGCTCGGAAAGGCTCTGGTCCTTTCAGGGGGCGGTGCTGCAGCCCAACTATGTAAAGGAGACGAGGTGGGGAGTGGTACAGTGGGGGTGCAGACTGGTTCCGCTCTGATGCTGCTGCACGCT
Source organism: Pelophylax lessonae (assembly GCF_965119305.1). NCBI lineage: Eukaryota > Metazoa > Chordata > Amphibia > Anura > Ranidae > Pelophylax > Pelophylax lessonae. The sequence continues at coordinate 523,991,410 of NC_138768.1, forward strand.
GGCCCATACAAGCAGCTTTGATCTGCCTTCATTGCCATTGATGTGGTGTATTGCTATGTGATAGTGTGGTAGAAGTGCATTTACAGCTGTCATCCCATGTGTTGGGCAATTCAGTCCTCAAGGACACACTTTCCAAACAATGGATCCAATATACCTCTTTCTTTTTTAACCACTTCTGGACCAGAAGGATTTGCCCCCTTAATGACCAGAGGCCATTTTTTGCGATTCGGCACTGCGTTATTTTAACGGACAATTGCGCGGTCGTGCGACGCTATACCGAAATAAAATTGATGTCCTTTTTTTCCCACAAATAGAGCTTTCTTTTGGTGGTATTTGATCACCGCTGCGATTTTTATTTTTTGCGCTATAAACAAAAAAAGGGAAAATTCTGAAAAAAATATATATTTTTTACAGTCTGTTATTTTAGGCCAATTTGTTTTCTGCTGCATATTTTTGGTAAAAATAAAATTGTGTATTTTGAATTGGTTTGTGCAGAAGTTATTGCGTCTACTAATTGCGGGAAAGATTTATGTGATTTTTGTTGTTTTTTTTTTTTTTGTTTGTTTTTACTAGTAATGGCGGCGATTTGTGATTTTTAATGGGACTGCGAACATTGGGGCGGACTGATCGGATGTCTAACTGACATTTTTGACACTTTTGGGGGGACCAGTGACATTACTACAGTAATCAGCGCTAAAAATATGCACTGTTACTGTAATAATGACATTGGCAGGGAAGGGGTTAACACAGTGGGTGATCAAGGGGTTAAATGTAAGCCTAGGGGAGTGTTTCTCACTGTATGGGGGTTGGGCTTTTGAAATGATCTCAGAGACCTGTGATCCTATATAGAAGGCGCTCTGTGATCATTCCAGAGAGAAGAACGGTCAGCTGTGTTTACAACAGCTGACCGTCCTTCTCTCACAGCGGGAAGCGATCGCGAGTGGCCGGCGGCAATTGGAGCCGGCCGGCGTTCATTTGCCCCCTAGCTGCAGGCGCGCGACCGACGTATACCTACATCGGTTTGCGCAGGAGGGGCTGTCTGCTGCAGTAAATCTGTGGCAGGCGGTCGTTAACAGGTTAACTGACGTTCCCGTTCACCAGGAGATATACAGTATCTCACAAAAGTGAGTACACCCCTCACATTTTTGTAAATATTTTTTTATCTTTTCATGTGACAAAACTGAAGAAATTACACTTTGCTACAATGTAAAGTAGTGAGTGTACAGCAGTGAAAATGTTCTGTCCCCTCAAAATAACTCAACACACAGCCATTAATGTCTAAACCGCTGGCAACCAAAGTGAGTACACCCCTAAGTAAAAATGTCAAAATTGGGCCCAAAGTGTCAATATTTTGTGTGGCCACTATTTCTTTCCAGCACTGGCTTAACCCTCTTGGGCATTGAGTTCATCAGAGCTTCACAGGTTGCCACTGGAGTCCTCTTCCATGCCTCCATGATGACATTACGGATCTGGTGGAGACCTTGCACTCCACCTTCTGTTTAAGGATGCCCCACAGTATGTCACAGTACATGTTGGCATTCATGGTTCCCTCAATGAAATGTAGCTCCCCAGCGTCGGCAGCACTCATGCAGCCCCAGACCATGACACTCCCACCAACCATGCTTGACTGTAGGCAAGACACACTTGTCTTTGTACTCTTCACCTGGTTGCCACCACACATGCTTGACACCATCTGAACCAAATAAGTTTATCTTGGTCTCATCAGACCACAGGACATGGTTCCAGTAATCCATGTCCTTAGTCTACTTGTCTTCAGCAAACTGTTTGCGAGCTTTCTTGTACACCATCTTTAGAAGAGGCTTCCTTCTGGGACGACAGCCATGCAGACCAATTTGATGCAGTGTGTGGGGTATGGTCTGAGCACTGACAGGCTGACCTCCCACCCCTTCAACCTCTGCAGCAATGCTGGCAGCACTTATACATCTATTTCCCAAAGACAACCTCTGGATATGACACTGAGCACGTGCACTCAACATCTTTGGTCGACCCTGGCGAGGCCTGTTCTGAGTGGATCCTCTCCTGGTAAACCACTGTATGGTCTTGGCAACCATGCTGCAGCTCAGTTTCAGGGTCTTGACAATCTTTCTATAGCCTAGTCCATCTTTATGTAGAGCAACAATTCTTTTTTTCAGATCCTCAGAGAGTTCTTTGCCATGAGGTGCCATGTTGAACTTCCAGTGAGCAGTATGAGAGAGTGAGAGCGATAACACCAAATTTAACACATCTGCTCCCCATTCACACCTGAGACCTTGTAGCACTAACAAGTCACATGACATGGGCAGAGGGAAAATAGCTAATTGGGCCCAATTTGGACATTTTCACTCAGGGGTGTACCCACTTTTGTTGCCAGTTTTTATATATATATATATATATATATATATATATATATATATATATATATAATGGAAAAGTATTTGATTAGTTATTATATGAAATTAATATAATAAAGATGTTACCCCCTTGAAACACATAAGCCTGGATAAAAGATTGAGGCAGTGCTTATGGTGAGACAACCGTGCCTGTTGGTCAGAAAAAATTTGTATTTTATGGAGGATTTGTTATATATGTTTTGATCAATAGCTTTTGTTAGTAAAAGACTGAATAAAATTATTTTTTTTTTGGGGATCTTACACTATGCCAATGTGCTCTGTGTTCATTTCATACAATGCTTCATTCCTGATTTATTCATGTCTTGATCTGATTGAAAATGGTTATACCTTGTGGAATTTATTTTTTTATTTCCTGTGCAATTAAATTAAATGGTTCTGTACCCTTACAATATATGACTGCAAGTGCATTTAAACTCATAGCCAAACAAGGAGAAATTTCTTGATCCTCCTAACTCACCAAGTTATCAAGTTGAAAAGTTGAAACTTCCGCATTTGTCACATATCGTAATATGCAAAACTATTGTAATTGTAAAATCAGGTCAGCATCATATAACACTACAAACGTTATAAATCACAATATATAGAGCCTTTAAAAATGACCTCTGATTAAGTAAGCAGTAGACAAGTACAACGTTTTATAACAAAGTAGGGTATCATTTCCATAATTGAGATGTCAAACTGAAATAAAAATTGCACAGTACCCTTTTTCATATTTTGGTGAACTCTTGATTGGGTTTAACAGTTTAGACTGTCCTGCCAGTTGGTAGTATGTTAAAAGTATAGGTAATCTACTGTTGGCAAGTAAAATATTTGGTGCATGGAAACCTGCTTTTTATTTTTTATTTTTGGATGCACCAAATAATAGTTTACATTAAAGGGTTTGAACTTAAAGATGTAAATATTGCGGCAATTGTAAAAAAATCCAGTGTGCAACTTCTTACACAAAAAGTCCTATAATCTTCACTAAATAATTAATGGCACACAACATGAGAAAAATAGTTGTGCAGTAGTGTGCTAAGAGGATGATGCCACAAAGCTGATATACAGTTTACTGTGTGCCAAATAAACTATATGTGCTGTAAAATAATAATTTATTTGACATGCAATTAGCTAAAACTAAGATGTCACGTGCAGCAATTTACATTTACATTCAATTCACATTCCTCAACAATTGTCAATCCAAGTTTATCTGGGCCCCTTTTTGATGCCTGGGTTTTGGTTCAAGCTGGGTACTTTCATACTAATTTCATGTCATTATATTTGCATTGTCATGAGTGCTGCTTTTGCTTTCTCTTCATTTGAAGACACCTGATTAGTGCTAAGAGCCCCATGTAGAGGATTATTGCCTGTTTACTAAAAGCAATGTTGTCATGCAGCCTTGATAGGCTTATATTTGTTCATTGCTAAAAGGGTAGAAGAGATTTGCTGTAGAATCAAAATGAAACTATTTAGCTGTTACCTTTAAACTAGAAGTTTGCTAGTGTATTTGCGGAGTGTGGTCCTGAACAGTGATTCACAAGCTAAAAAGGCATTACTTTTTTACAGTGTTGATCCAGTTATGTGAAGTTAGCACTTCAGACTATTTTTATTGCCATTTTGTGACTGCATTAGGGACTTTTTTGTTCGAATTCTGTCCATGTGACAACAGAACAAAAAAATGAGGGGAACAAGTGTGCCGAGGAAAAGTATACATCAAAATACACCCCACTTAGATTCTAACCTTTCCCACCTCTACTGCAAAAGTAGTGTTTTTGTTTCTGTTTGCCCTCATTGAAGAGATTTTTTCATTGTCTACTCTTCCAGCTAATATTTTGTTCAAATGTAGTGAGTAGATAGCACTAGTAGGTTCTTTAAATATTTTTTTCTCTATCGTTCATTGAAGGACACAGTCCTCTGATGTGAATCAGTAGGGTTATACTGCAGGATTAGGACACTAGGCAGAAAAAAAGTTCTGGCTATGCCTATGGGCAGGGCAGTCCCAGGGGGTATACCCTCTGTCTTCCTGCAAGGGATTTCTTTTTTAATCTGCCTAGTCAGGAGTAAGGACCTAGTTCCTTGCTGGGATCTCTGGTCCTGGCAAAAAGTGTTTTTTTATGTAGATAATTTTTAAGCTAGCTTTCTCTGGATTTTTTTTCCTGTGAGTTCTACAAGCAACTATGCCGGATCTGGGCGACAGGCTGGATGTATAGATCCAGTGGTCACCCCAGCCTGCCAGTGAGCGCGTGCAGGCCTTAGCTTCGTGCTGGGTCAGCCGTGACATAGTCCCACTGGACGGGGACTGGCCCGGCGAGTTAAATGTCTCGTTAGGTCGCATACGGCCAGGTTCAGGCCCGAGTCGCAGCGTTCCTATTTTGGCCGACAGCCCCCCCACTTTGGCTGAGAGGGGCCCTGTCAGGAGATGGCTCCCGCCTGTGTTCCTGATATGGTGAGTAAATGTTCCCCCCTTTTCCCTCTGACAGATTTCGGGGTGGATGCGGGCCCCTCCCTGGGACGGTGGGACCCTCACAATCCTGGGTTTCCTTCTGTCCTTTCATGCACCCCCTCTTCTATCCTCTCATCCTACCACGCGGGGGGCTTTTTGGGCCTACTCCCGGGGACTGGGATCGCGCTTTCAGACCAAATGGGAGGTCAGGGGGGTGCGCCGGTCTGTACCTCCAGGGCCCACCTGCTCATCAATTCCGTTGTGGAGTCTAGGGGGTCCCCCTGAGGGTCCTTGGTTGCTCTGCTCGCCGCGCGGGCCGCCATTTTCTTGTAGCCACATGTGCTGAAGAGATCGGCAGCCATCTTGGTACACCCGACACTGCCATTTTGCAGTGGATTCTTCTGCTGGGAATCTGTATGGGAGTTCCTGGAGGCGTTGTTCTGTGGGTGGAGCCCCTCCCTATACCCTGGGCAGTTTCTGAGCTCATTTCCTTTTGGAGAGCTACTGCTGACACGTGCAGATGTTTTTTTGCAAAAAAAAACATTTTCTCCACTTGTGTGAGAAAATTCTCCACACCTGAGCTTGTGTTTCCCCACCTGACCCCCTTGGGGAGGCCGCAGGGACCTCCGTATTCTAGCTGTCTACCGATGCAATTTTGGCAGTTCTGGAAGTTTTTGTGTCCCAGGTGGAGGTGGTCTATAAAGGGTGAGGTGCTAAGAAAGGCCCTCCGCCTACCCCTGCCTCATCTGATGTCTCAGATTCTGAGTCTGATTCAGCCACCACAGACGTGGGTCTCTCTGCCGGGTCTACTACCTCGCGCCCGGTCTCCTCTGATAGTGAGGATGACATTTCTACCTCCACTGCTGCGCAAGATAAGGAGCTGGTGGATGCACTGGTTGTTTCTGTGCATGAGACCCTAAAATTGGAGGACGCAGCTGCGGCTGCACCTGGGGCGCAGGTTACATTTGACACTCACAAGCCATCCAAAGCAGAAAAGATTTTTCCCTTTCCCGTTTATTTTGCCAACATGCTCACAAAAGAATGGGACCGTCCAAGACGTTCCCCTGGGGGGCCTAAACAAATTGCTAGACACTACCCTTTTGAAGAGTCTCTGGTAAAGAAGTGGACTGTACCACCTAAGGTTGATCCACCGGTCTCCAGACTGAATAAGGCTACCGTTATTCCAGTCGAGGAGTCCCCCTCCTTTAAGGACTCGGAGGATAGGAAGGCGGAGGCTGTGGCCCGCAATATGAACTCCCTGGCTGGAACTGCACTGAGACCAGTGTTTACGATTGGCCTTGTCACAAAGATGTTGACTGAATGGTTGAAGTTACTATGCCGTGACTTGGAGGGAAAACAAGTCCCTCCTGCCTTTTGGGAGCTGTTGGACCAGCTGGTGCAGGGGCCGCAATTTGTTTGCAATGCCATACTAGACACTGCTCCTTTATTGGGCCAACTGTGGGTTTCGGCGGTGGTTATCGGGCGTTTCCTTTGGCTGAAGTGTTGGTCTGCGGTTCAGACTTCTAAAAAGGCCTTGACTGATCTCCCTTTTCAAGGGGATCGCCTGTTTGGTGCTACCCTTGATGACATTATTAAGGGTCTCACAGGGGGGGAAGAGTACTTTTCTTCCACAGGCCAACAAGGGTAAGGACCCTCGTTGCAGACGGGGTCCCTCCTTATGAGCTCACAAAAAGTTTTTTCATCCCTCTGGGTCAGTCGATAAGGCGAAGCCCTTCAAGACTCCCTCGAGCGGTTTCAAGCGACCCTGGTCTGACAAACAAAAGTCCAGTTTCTCCAGACCTGCGGACAAGACCTCCTCGGCCTGAAGGTGCGCCATCCCCTGTATCTGGGGTGGGGGGGCATCTTTGCTGGGTTATGGACCTGTGGCTGGCCCGAATCGCAAACAGATGGGTTCAGGAGGTTACAAGATCGAGTTTTGGTCATTCCCTCCGGTAAGGTTTTTCCCTTCCAATGTACGACTGTCCCTGCATCGCTTGCTGGTGCTCTATGGGGCAGTACAGGACCTGGTACAACAAGGGGTGATAGTTCCGGTTCCTTGTGCGAAACGTTTTCAGGGATTTTTTTTTCCAACCTGTTCACGGTTCCCAGGAAGGAAGGCAAGGTGCGTCCAATTCTGGACCTGAAGGCACTGAATGGTTTTGTGCGAATTCAAAAATTCAAGATGGAATCAGTTTGTGCGGTGGTGGCTTCCCTACATCAGGGGCATTTCCTGGCCTCCATAGACATCAAAGATGCCTACCTTCACATCCCAATCTGTGCAGGTCACCAACGGTTTCTCCGTTTTTTGCCTTGGGAGAGGATCACTATCAGTTTGTGGCGTTACCCTTTGGTCTCGCCTCTGCTCCTCGAGTTTTCGCAAAGGTGTTGGCTCCGATCCTGGCGCTACTACGGCAGCAGGGGATATCGGTCCTGGGTTACCTGGACGATCTGTTTCTCCATGCGGAGTCCCCTATGGTGCTGACAACTAATCTGGAAATCACCATGAGAACTCAGGTGGATTCTGTACCTTCAGAAGTCTTCTTTGGTCCCTTCCATGAGACTGGACATCTGGGCCTGATTTTGGACTCGGCCAGGGTGTTGAAAAGTTCTGGAACTGATGATGTCGTCTTTCGAGGCGGTCCCCTTCGCTCAATTCCACACGAGGATCCTCCAGAGGGACATTCTTCTCAAATGGAACAAGAATCCAAACTCCCTGGACATTCGGATCCAGATGAGCCAGGTGACCAGGAAGTCCCTGATCTGGTGTCGGAACTGGCGGCATTGTCCTGTCGTTCTCCCTATATAGTGGTTCATAGAGACAACGTTGTACTTCGTCCGGATCCATCCTTCCTTCTGAAGGTGGTTTCTAGTTTTCACTTAAACAAGGACATTGTTTTACCATCTTTATGTCCTAAGCCCAAACATCCCAAGAAATATGCTCTGCATACGCTGGATGTAGTTTGGGCAATCAGGGTGTACTTGGTGACTATTGAGTCTTTTCGTAAGTCAGATTCGCTCTTTGTACTCACAGATGGCCCACAGAAAGGGCTGCCTGTGTCTGCTGCGACTATTTCCAGATGGATCAGACAGACAGTGGTGCAGACTTACTCAATTAAGGGTCAGGTTCCACCTTTCCCTGTTAAGGTGCATTCTACTGTGCTTTAGGTTTCCAAGGTGGCTACCTGGTCGTCTGTTCACACCTTTACCAAATTTTAATATGGTGGATGTGCTGGCATTTTCAGATGCCTCTTTTGGTCGCAAAGTTTTGCAAGCTGCTGTTTAGGGGGCTTTTTGGCCTTCCTTGAGGGTGTTTACTGTTTGTTTCAAGTGGGGCCCATCTTGCTGTTCTGATGAGTTCCGTGTTGCCTGGTTGACTGTGTTTAGCCTTGGGGACTGATTTTTTCTGCTGTTCCCACGCCTCATTTTTGTGGTACTGCTTTGGGACGTCCCTCCTGATATGCATCAGAGGACTGCGTCCGTCAATGAACGATAGAGAAAACTAGATTTTTGACTTAATGTAAAATTCTTTTCTCTTAGGCACTACCCGCCCTTCTATTTTGAGTTGAGTTGGTATTGTTTTATCTGACACTGCTTTCATACAAAACTGACATCCTAAGCAGAAAGAGAGAGGGTATACCCCCTGGGAATGCCCATAGGCGTACTCAGAATTTTTTTTCTGCCTAGTGTCCTACTCCTATAGGGGGCAGTATACCCTACTGATATGCATCAGAGGACTTCGTCCATCAATGAACTTAAGAGGAACGGATTTTTCGGTAAGTCAGAAATCCAGTTATATACATTTTTTTAATTTCTTTACATACATGACAAATATAAATATGACATTACAAAACAAAAACACAAATTTACACAAGAACATAAAATGTTGGTGTCTCCAGCACACGTTACCCTTCAAATAATTTTCTTTTCATTTCCCCTTTCTTTTTCCCTCCCTTCCCACCCAATCTCTCCACTCAATCTCTCCACCCCCCCCCCCCCCAAAAAAAAAGTCTAATAGGGGACTACTTCTCCCAGGTTTGGAGAGAGAGAGATACCTAAGCTCAGTGTCTCTTGAAGCTCAAAAAGGTACATAAGCTTCTTTTGAGCTACAAAAAAATGCACACAGACTTCAGGCATTTTTTCCTATTAACTAGCTTTCCATTTGCTAAAAATATGCGTCCATCAATGAACTTAAGAGAAAAGTATTTTACAGTAAGTCAAAAATCCAGTTGTATTAATTTTTATTTAATTCTTTACATACATGACAAATAAGAGTCGGTTCACAATGGGGCGACACGACTCCTTACTACTTCAGGGGCGACTTGTGCATTACAATGCACCACGATTTCGGAGCAACTTGTAGGGACTTCACATAATGGAAGTCTATGCAAGTCGCTCCGAGGTCGCCCCGAAGTAGTACAGGACCCTTTTTCTAAGTCGGAGCGACTTGTGTCGCTCCTATTAGAACGGGTCCTGTAGCGGTCAATGGACTGCCTGACAAGTCGCCTGACAAGTCGCGGCAATGTGAACCGGTTCTAAAAATATGACATTACAAAACAAAAACACCAATTTACACAAGAACATAAAATGTTGGTGTCTCCAGCATACATTACCCTTCAAATATTTTTCTTTTCATTTCCCCTCCCTTCCCACCCAATCTCTCCACCCCCTCTCTCAAAAAAGTCTAATAGGGCACTACTTCTCCCAGGTTTGGAGAGAGAGAGAGATACCATAAAGCAGCCATTTTGCGTAGAGTAGTGGACTGGGTCCATGGCTCCTCTCAGAAAAAATGGGTACAATTGGAGGAAAATCTAAGTAATTCCATATTGGGACAGAAAATCTGGCTTCCTAGGCAATATAGGGGTTTTCCCAGGGACATGGCTGAAATTACAATAGAAACTTTAGGAGTCTGGGATAACGTCCTTAAAAATATGCAGTGGCAATATAATAGTCCTTTATTGCCCCTTTCGGGTTCAGATTATTTTCCTCCGGGTAAGGAGAATAAGCTGTATCTGAAATGGACTTGGTCAGATTGTTTAAAATTGAAGGACGTCCTAGAGGGGAACGTCCTTTGTACCCTACAAGAACTTTGAGATAGGTACGGTAGATCACCGTGGGATGTTTGGAGATATAGACAGCTCCAGCATTTTGTGGAGTCACTTCCCAAACATTTATGTTCTATTCGTGAGCTCATCCCATGGGAGTGGACCAAGGGGGAGTCAACAGATGGATGATCTCAAGCATCTATAGTATGCTGATCTCCCTCTCTGACCCTGGCCCAGGGGATCTTTTGGGAGGCTGGGAGCACGAATTTAACAAATTTTTACCAGAGAAATTAAAGTATAAGGTTATGGACTTGATGCATTCTACTTCGGTAGATAAAAGAATAAAAGAGATGAATTATAAAATGTTAATGAGATGGTATTATGTTCCATCTAAACTGCATGGGATTGATCAAGATGTTTCATCCCTGCGTTGGAGAGAGTGTGGAGGTGAGGCAACCCATGCCCATATATGGTGTAGCTGTTCTTTGATCCAGCCATACTGGAAAGAGGTATTAAGGGTAATTAAGAAAATTAGTAGTGTAGAGATTACACCAGACCTTTGGCAATGTTTGTTTCATGCTACAGCTGAATCGAGGAAAAAATATAGGGGTTCTATTATGCCAGTATTATTAAACACAGCAAAACTCTTGATCCCGAAATATTGTAAACAAAAGGGAATTCCGACTATACAAGAATGGTTTAGGGAGATTGATAAAACTAGGCTTATGGAAGAACTAATAAGTATGCAAAAGGATGCTGAAATTAGATTTTGTGCGATATGGGGAAATTGGATAGATTTTAAACAGTCTTTAAGATACATGATATATATTGTAATGAGAAATCCCCTCAGGGGATTATATCCACTGTGGGGATAGTCCCTTAAGTGAAAAAAATGAGATTGAATCCCGCAATTTGCCTCCCCCGTCTCTTCCTCCCTCTCCCTAAATTAGGGTGAGTTTGGGTGGGGAATTTGTAATTTGTTGGTGTGTATGTATATATACCCTAAATAAATTATTTAGTGTATAATTCACACATTTTTTAAGGTTTTTGTAAGGTTTTATATAGGGTGGAACTGGGCGGATATCCATGGTTTCTGCCCTGAGATACACTACTTAATTTAATCGCTAACACATACATTGAGCACCAAGGAAGATAGGGGAAAAGAAAAAATATATATTTTTTTTGTTTTTAGCACTAGTAGATTGTAACACTGATCTACTGTATTCAAAACTAAAACAAAAAGTTTTTTCGATAACTTTGGGTTTTAACTCTGCATGTGAAAATATACTGATATGCCTTTGCAATTTACACAAAAAAAGGGAGAGATATATACTTGGCTCATGTTCCTTCATTAGATCATTGCAAGTATTAGAATGAGATAAGTGTGTTTGTTCCAGGAATTGAAGCACACAGAGTTCATCCTAGTCATTATCACAAGGACCTCTTGATTATTGTACTCTCATAATCCATCAGTATGGGTGATTAAAGCATTTTGCAAAGTAACGCACTAGATAACTCCAACAGATAAGGAGTGACCTGGGAATGTTTCATGCAGATGCAAGCAAATCTTCTGTGAATGCCCTTAAATTACTGCTGTCTTCTTTTAATGAACTTACTACACATTGCTTTCAGAGGAAAATTATCTTTAAATAAGAACATAAAATCAGCTTGCAAAACACACCTGCCATTATGTTTTCTAAATAATTTGAAGTTACCTATTTTATTATTAAAAGCTGATGGTAATTTAAATGTGAGATATAAACATGTCTGGTTCTGTGATAATTCATAGCTTCTGTCTGGCCCTGCAGGACCATCTTTCTCTCTTTTTTTGCCAACTGGTCTTTCTTTTTTGTCTTACAAATATATATGCTTTCACAGAAATAAAGTACTATTTTCACTGACAAAGCTGTTTGTTTTGATGGTAACTTTATGTGTGTAACCTGTAAATTATTTATACTTTAATTTTCAAAAAGTAGTATAAAAGTAAATAAGTGACTTTGCTCGATGCAGCTGGTCAAAAGTGTGTTTTTGTTTTCATGCATAAGTCAGTGATATCATTGATTTGGCTATTTGAATGGTATTGCTACTAGCAACACAGCTTTTACAGTAAAGCCCTGAAAAACTTTTTCAGTGTACTTTTTCTTTTATGTCATATCAAAAACACTATTGTTAAACACACTTATTGCACTTACAGTTTCACACAATAGTATAAGTATCAGTAGCTCCTAACTCACTAAACAGTGGCTTTCTGTTGTGAATATGTAATGTTCCGGTACCTTTGGTACCCTAAATTACACTTTCCACAAGTGTATGCGCCCCACCATTTACTTTTGGAAAGGTGCGCATACACCTTTAAGACTGGAGCTGTCATCACTCAGCGCCGGACTAGATGGCTATTTAAGGCGTCGGTTCTCACTCACATGTGTTCGTTCAAACACCCTTACCTGGATGCTAACCTTGCTTGAAGCTTCCATGCTTGCAAGCTTACCTCGCTGACGGAACCTCGCCGCGCTGATCCCTGTATCCCGCTACTGGATCATCCGCCTCTCCTCAACCACCCTTCGGCTGTATCGCTAATAGTGCTAAGTACCCCGCAGGGGAATTCTCTATAAACTTATACTAAGCTTACACTATCTAGCTCTGCATAGTAGAGACTGTTTATCACATCTGCATAAACTAGATTGCTAGCTCTTGAGACTACTGCTACTTTTCTGCACTGGGTTGATCTCTTTTGTATGTCCACCTGCTATTCTATCATCTGCTATCATACAACATTGTTAAACCTTCCTGCATCCATCTGCTACTGTCTCACCTTCAAGTGTCTATCACCTACCACCTCCACTCAACCTATCCCTCAAACCTTCATCATTGTGTTACCACATATATAAAGTCACTCTAGGAACCAGCTTGCTAATTGTGTGTATTTACTGGCTGAAATAAGACCTTCCACACATGATGAGTCATTGAGGTTGGGAATGGTATCTCAGCATATCTCTTACATGACAACTGACGTGGAACTATTTCTGCAGCTGAAAATCCACACCATATAAGAAACGCAGGAGCGTTACAGTTAATAGGAAAAAATGCCTGAAGTCTGTGTTTTTGTGATTTTTTTTGTAGCTCAAAGGAAGCTTATGTACCTTTTTGAGCTTCAAGTGACACTGTGCTTAGGTGAGAGTAGATGCAATTGAAAACCATGGAATGTTGGATGTTGAGCCTATATACAAAATATACATATATATTGTGACAGGAAGTCAGATAAATCTGTGGGTGTTGTCACAGACGGGAGATACATTTCTGCCTTGTTTAGACAATTCACCAATTACTATCAGGCTTCGGCTGCGGAGGTAGCCAGAAAGGTTTAAGGATGTTGGAAAGCTTCAGCTATTCAGAATGAAGAAATTAAGAGGATGACTACTGATTGCTGCCTCCTGAGGTTTTTTGCGTTAAGGAGAGCAGTGAGCTGAGAGAGACTTCTGAAGGTGAGGTGGTTTTGACTTTTTCTGTGTGAAAGGAAAACAAATAGACTATTGGTTTTCTGCTGTATGACCAGCAGTGTCTGCCCAGCAGTAGGTTGGGACAGACTCCATAGGTAGGTTCCTGTGTTGTGAAGGTAGACACCCCAAGTGGCCAGGGTTTATCAGTTTAACAGGACAGGTTCCACTCAGAACAGGCCTCGCCATGGTCGACAAAGGAGTTGAGAGCACAAGCTTAGCATCATATCCAGAGGTTGTCTTTGGGAAATAGATGTATGAGCGCTGCCAGCATTGCTGCAGAGATCAAAGGTGTGGGGGGTCAGCATGTCAGTGCTCAGACCATATGCCGCACACTGCATCAAATTGGTCTGCATGGCTGTCATCCCAGAAGAAAGCCTCTTCTAAAGATGATGCACAAGAAAGCTCTCAAACAGTTTGCTGAAGACAAGCAGTGTACAAGGTCTCAGGTGTGAATGGGAAGCAGGTGTTTTAAATTTGGTGTTATCGCTCTCACACTCTCTTACTGGTCACTGGAAGTTCAACATGGCACCTCATGGCAAAGAACTCTCTGAGGATCTGAAAAAAAGAATAGTTGCTCTACATAAAGATGCCCTAGGCTATAGGAAGATTGCCAAGGCCCTGAAATTGAGCTGCAGCACGGTTGCCAAGACCATACAGCGGTTTAACAGGACAGGTTCAACTCAGAACAGGCCTCGTCATGGTCGACCAAAGAAGTTGAGTGCACATGCTCAGCATCATATCCAGAGATTGTCTTTGGGAAATAGATGTATGAGTGCTGCCAGCATTGCTGCAGAGGTTGATGGGGTGGGAGGTCAGCCTGTCAGTGCTCAGACCATACACTGCACACTGCATCAAATTGGTCTGCATGGCTGTCGTCCCAGAAGAAAGCCACTTCTAAAGATGATGCTCAAGAAAGCTCCCAAACAGTTTGCTGAAGACAAGCAGACTTTGGACATGGATTACTGGAACCATGTCCTGTGGTCTGATGAGACCAAGATAAACTTATTTGGTTCAGATAGTGTCAAGCATGTGTGGCGGCAACAAGGTGAGGAATACAAAGACAAGTGTGTCTTGCCTACAGTCAAGCATGGTTGGTGGGAGTGTCATGGTCTGGGGCTGCTTGAGTGCTGTGGGCACTGGGGAGCTACAGTTCATTGAGGGAACAATGAATGCCAACATATACTGTGGCGTACATGAAGCAGAGCATGATCCCCTCCCTTCGGAGACTGAGCCGCAGGGCAGTATTCCAACATAATGACCCCAAATACACCTCCAAGATGACCATTGCCTTGCTAAAGAAGCTGAGGGTAAAGGTGATTGACTGGCCAAGCATATCTCCAGACCTAAACCTTATTGAGCATTTGTGGGGTATCCTCAAACGGAAAGTGGAGGAGCGCAAGGTCTCTAACATCCACCAGCTCTGTGATATCGTCATGGAGGAGTGGAAGAGGACTCCAGTGGCAACCTGTGAAGCTCTGGTGAACTCCATGCCCTAGAGGGTTAAGGCAGTGCTGGAAAATAATGGTGGCCCCACAAAATATTGACACTTTGGGCCCAATTAGGACATTTCCACTTAGGGGTGTACGCACTTTTGTTGCCAGTGGTTTAAACTTTAATGGCTGTGTGTTGAGTTATTTTGAGGGGACAGCAAATTTACACTTTTATACAAGCTGTACACTCTCTGCTTTATATTGTAGCAAAGTGTCATTTCTTCAGTGTTGTCACATGAAAAGATATGATAAAATATTTACAGAAATGTGAGGGGTGTACTCACTTTTTTGAGATACTGCATATATAAGGTAGACAGCACCAATGAATAATGCCCGCAATCAGAGCCCTACCATCCAGGCCTAATATGTAGCAAACACATTTAAAAGGGTTTGCAGCATATACATGATTTATTTAAAATTCTAACAAAATATTATAACACATTAACAACAGTTTCAGGTAATAAGCCCTTTATCAGGCCAAAGAAAAAAGAGTGCCTTGGCAGAGGGCTTATTGATTGAAACTGTCACCAATATGTTATGATTTTTTTGTTGGATTCTTGAATAAATAAATGCTGCTACCCTTTTTTGCTTTTTTCTGTTTTTATATATCCTGTATATATGAAAGTCTTGAAGTAGGCTTTAAGTGACTGATTTCAATAAAATGCATGTAAGATTCTTACCAATAGCAAGGAAATATATTGTACCCTACTTTAGCTTTACCTTTACTGGGATCTCACTTGCTGCTCTGGGCTATACCTACATTGTTTCACATTTGAGACAGCAAGTCAGTGTAAAACTGAAGAAAGGTTGCATTGCTTTTGTGAAATAATGTGGCAATTTTCTGACTACTGTTGAGTATTAGGCACTTGTATTCACGAACTTTGAAATAATCCTATTATGAGCTTAACACCCAGCATGCTGGCTGTGTTGTTTATGTGCCATTGAAATTGGCAGCATATTAAATATTTTTAAAACATAAAGTAGCCAAAAAATATTTTCCCTGTTGATTTTGATTATATTTATAAGTAATTCTCACAAGGTGGTTTCATTAGGAGAATATCTTCAGTAGACATTTGTTCCTAAATGTAAAAAATGTAAAAAAGTAATTATGTTTTTCTATATATTGTGTTATAGATAATTATTTTTAAAAGGCTATGCATACTAATGTTTATTAGATCATGCTGTGATAACCTATGAACTGCAGTGCTGGTCACATACAGTATACAACAGTTTTTGGACAACTGAAAAGACTTTTGAACAGATTGTAAAAGCATCGGAATAGATCAAGCAACCTATAACCAGCAGTTTACATAACAATTGTTGATGAAAGCGTGAATAGACCATGTAGTTAATTGTTCATGCAATCAAAAATGGTTAAGAGAGATTGAAAGTGAATGAGATTGCTTAGATGTTTGTGTGCATAGCCAGCGTTAGTCATGTCATGTTTCAAAACCCAAAGGCTGGCAGTGCTACAGGAAGCTATAACTTTAACCTAGCACATTAGTAGCCAGATATGATGTGCTAGCTGTCCATAGGTCTTTGATAATGAAAGCTTTTATAAAATTTCCCATCTTTAGAGGGAACGATCCCTGTTTTTATCATTTATATTTGCTATAATTAACCACTTGCCGACCAGCCGTCGTAGTTTTACAGCGGCAGGTCGGCTCTATTACGCAAAATGACGTACCTGTACGTCGCTTCGTGTAATAGACAGTGAGAGCACGCACACACGCCGATTGGCCAGAAGGGAGCCAATGGCCACCCGTGGTCGCTCCCCATGGAGACAGATCCTGTGTTCATACTATTGAGGAAAACAGGTCTCTGCGTTCATCTAGTGAGTCTATCCCCCCACACAATTAGAAAGCGTCCCTTAGGGACATAATTAACCCTTTGATCACCCCTGGTGTTAACCCCTTCCATGCATGTGTCATTAGTACAGTAACAGTGCATATTTTTAGCACTGATTACTGTAGTGATGTCACTGGTCCCCTCAAAAGTGTCAGTTAGATGTCCGATCTGTCCGCCGCAATGCCGCAGTCCTACTAAAAATCGTTGATCGCTGCCATTACTAGTTAAAAAAATAAATAAAAAAATAAAAATTACATAAATCTATCCCCTAGTTTTTGATGCAATAACTTTTGTGCAAACCAATCAATATACATTTTTTTTATTGGATATGTTTTATAGAAGAAAGTAAAAAATACTGTTTTTTTTTTTTTTTCCAGAATTCTTTGTTTATAGCGCAAAAAATAAGAACCGCAGAGGTGATCCAATACCACCAAAAGAAAGCTATATTTGTGGGGGAGAAAGTACATCAATTGTATTTGGGTTAAATGTCAGTTAAAGTAATGCAGTATAAGAAAAGAACAACTGCGCTAATTCAAACAAAAGCAGCAACTTCAAGTGGGACCAACACCCCAAAAATAAATGTATAATAAACAAGCTGCGCAGCTTGTTTATTATACAAAGTAATGCAGTGCTGTGTCGCAAAAAATGTCAGGTTCATTAAGGGGGTAAAACCTTCCGGTCCTTAAATGGTTAAGCATTACTAAAAATGATCAGGATTACCTTATAGTTGGTCTTAAAATATATCTGTGTTGTATGCTATGCAGTAGTGACAGTGAAAACATTTGATTCTATGCATTTCTATCAACTTTCAGATTTCCAGTGCCACAACAACTCAGGCACCCCACGATAGGCACATGTTTAATATTGGCATTCTACCAAACCACCCTGGTGCACCACAGCTTTCTCCTGGAGCCTCTCTTCACATGACTGTAAGTTAAAATGAACCTTCTCAAAGAGAAAGATGGGCTTTATATAAAATACAAATTATGATTGAGGTTGGAATAGGAATCTTTTTTTAGATGGAGATGGGACGTATGTTCCTTCTATCAAAGCATAATCAGTACATAGAAATCGAAAGACCTTAAAGCAAAATATTTATGGGTCTCCATCAGAAGTAGGCAGCCTATAATGTACCCCTGTAGTGCTTCTATTTACACCCCTTAACACTAGTTGCCACATTAATGGAAAATTCACAGGTTGTAAAAAGACAGTCTGAATAAAGCACTTTATGATTGCATACAGGGCTAATATGTTTCCTCCTCTTAAGTTGTATACTGTATTTCAGCATAGCAATCACCACGAGATGAGCACCAATGAAAATCTTCTTGCAGTTGTCTTGCACCCATATGCAAAGATAATTAGTCCTATCACATGCATATAGTGTTTTGGGACAGAGAACAGGCTCACAATCTGTAAAAAAAAAGTATATCATTATTAAAATTTCTACAATATTTCTGAAGTAGAACTTGAACAGGATTCCTTGAGGCCAAAAAAAAAAAAAAATTGAAGCATTAATGAACTTATTTTGGATAATGTATTATTCAAATTTGAAGGATATTTGAGATAGAATACCCATTGCTTTAAGTATCATTCTAAAGAGATTTGGTTATAGTTCCGCGCTATGGTATGGACAAGAAAGCTGCTGCCTACCTCACATATGCCACGAAATGGGGTATTGAAATGAATAAAAGAAAGAGGTAAAGGTGGCACTGCCTATATACAGTGGGTACGGAAAGTATTCAGACCCCCTTAAATTTTTCACTCTTTGTTATATTGCAGCCATTTGCTAAAATCATTTAAGTTCATTCTTCTTCCTCATGAATGTACACATAGCACCCCATACTGACAGAAAAACACAGAATTGTTGACATTGTTGCAGATTTATTAAAAAAGAAAAACTGAAATATCACATGGTCCTAAGTATTCAGACCCTTTGCTGTGACACTCATATATTTAACTCAGGTGCTTTCCATTTCTTCTGATCATCCTTGATATGGTTCTACACCTTCATTTGAGTCCAGCTGTGTTTGATTATACTGATTGGACTTGATTAGGAAAGCCACACACCTGTCTATATAAGACCTTCCAGATCACAATGCATGTCAGAGCAAATGAGAATCATGAGGTCAAAGGAACTGCCTGAAGAGCTCAGAGACAGAATTGTGGCAAGGCACAGATCTGGCCAAGGTTACAAAAAGATTTCTGCTGCACTTAAGGTTCCTAAGAGCACAGTGGCCTCCATAATCCTCAAATGGAAGACGTTTGGGATGACCAGAACCCTTCCTAGAGCTGGCCGTCCGGCCAAACTGAGCTATCGGGGGAGAAGAGCCTTGGTGAGAGAGGTAAAGAAGAACCCAAAGATCACTGTGGCTGAGCTCCAGAGATGCAGTCAGGAGATGGGAGAAAGTTGTAGAAAGTCAACCATCACTGCAGCCCTCCACCAGTCGGGGCATTATGGCAGAGTGACGGAAGCCTCTCCTCAGTGTAAGACACATGAAAGCCCTGGTACTGCTGTGGGAAATGCTGGCTAGGAGTACTGCTGTGGGAAATGCTGGCTAGGAGCGGGCCACGCTGGAGGAAGAGGCGATGATTCCTGTATTGGTCACAGGCAGAGTGCATTTGATATCACTCTGCCTGTTACTCACTCAGACTGTCAGGATGGAGCCGGAACTATACAGGAAACATTGGCTCCGTTCTGACAGCTCAGCTGATAGACACAGACTCAGCAGCACGGGGGGCTCAAATTATTTCCTGGGCCGCAGGTTACCCACCCCTTGTTGTAGAAGGAAGATTCTTATACTTACCTATTCCTTGGGCTCTCCAGGCCTGTCACGACTGATCGACTCCCAGCACAGGCTTCAGGGCAGAGGAGGGACAGCAAACAATGAATGCCCCATAGTAAGCCTATGGGTGATGTCACAGCATAAGCATTGCAGCTAATGTCAATGCTGTCTCCTCTTTACTGAAGCCAGTGGGTGGAAAGATCACGTGATTGGACTGGAACGCCCAGGGAATACAGAAGTTTACACATCTTTCCTCTACAGGGTAGTTAGTATAGGGCTTAGAATGGGGGTAAGAGCAGGTTTAAAATTAGATCAGATTTGAATGGACTTCTACTATAAGCTACTGTACAAATATTGGATTCCTAATATAATCTTTTCAAGGTTATCATCTGAACTTTAAAACAACTTGTGTGTTCAAGGGTGTTTTTTTTAAACCACCGTGCCAAATTAATCGAATGAAAATGTATACCTTCAAAAAATGTTATCCTGCTCTGCAGGAATCCCTGTCTGAAAGGTCTCAAGACAGTTCCTGACTTGTTGGGAATAAGTATTAATAACTAATGTCAGGGCTGTGAAATATTGTAGGCTGATGAGATTTGTCTTTATAGTTGAAACTTAGCAAGCAGATTCTAAAATGAATGCATGAACTTGTATAAAATAGCCCTGCTTGAATTGATTATATACTAGTGACTTTTCTGCAGCGTTAGAGAACTTGGTCGCCTAAGTTAACTCATAAATGTAAAAAAGGAAACTTTTATTTTAGGAGTTTGGAGTATATTACCTGAAATTGCTTGCCCAACAACAATATATAAATATATATATATATTACAGGCATTTGAAGACCGCATGACAGTGATTGGATCCCATTATCTTTCTTTTGTTGATGCTGAGAGCCCAAGTGAAAAAATAGTATATAATGTAACTGTCCCTTTACAGTCACATGAAGGTGAGTACAGAAATGACCTTTTACCTATGAGGTAAATTCCTTTCTACTGCATTCACTAGAACTAGTCATCCTTGGAAAAATGGAAACAATCTGTTGTGTAAATATCACATTTGTGTACTCCCATTCAAACAGTCTGCTCCACACTGAATATTGCTGCATCCCTTTTTTGTGTTGGGTGTCCAGTATGTAAATCTATGGAAAGTCTCCACCACCTAAGCATTTTATTTCAAGTGATTCTAAAGCCTTAACATTTTTTACCTTAATGCATTTCCCTGCATCAAGGTAAAAAATGTTCTACTACCAGTATCCCCACTCATCCTCCTTATACTTTCCCGAGACCTCGCTCGATCTAGTTTTGTGCCTGTCCGAAGCGGCTTTCTCCTCTCTTCCCACTCTCACAGGCTTTGCTGAGGTCAAGTCAAATCCTGTATTCCTGTGAGAAAGGAGCAGGGGAAAGTCGTGCCAGGGGTGTCTATGGATGCAGGCAGAGTGGCTCGGGATCGGGACCGCAAAAGTTCCCCCCATAGCAGTTGGCCTTCTATGGGGGCATTAGTAGAAAAGGAAGAGCCAAGAGCACCAGCGGAGGACCCAAGAAGAGGAGGTTCGGGGCAACTTTATGCAATTCGATTGCACAGAGTGGGTAAGTATACCATGTTAGTTTTTTTTTTTAAAAAACACTTAGCAATCACTTTTAATCTTCCTAGATGATAGCAACTTGTTGAAGATAGGTAAAAAATTACCAACTGCTAATTAATATATACAGTCAAAACGCTGGAAAAATACTTCCATTCTTATCACCACCAACCTCTTAGATTACAAATGTTACATAAATCCCACATACTCAGACAATAGAAGTCAAGGCTGCCTAGGGATATCTGGACCTGTTAGCTTGGCATCTAAGTCAAACACTGTTTAGTGATCTGAAGTGTGATGCATCCAGTATGAGCAGAGCTTGTTTGTTTGCATTCAATTTTAGCAGTTTTGTATAACAACCACCTAAAGGACGTTAGTTACCAGCAAGCTCATCCACATGCAAAGAAAGTCAAAGCAGCTAATTATACCCTCCCTTAACTATTGTATAATAAAGCTTAAAAAAGCTTAAAACTCTGCTCAGAAGTAGTTATTATGGACTAATATTTCCAGAAGGGAATACCATGCACTACAGTGTATGTTGCCAGTAGAACTTAATGCCTTCATGAATGATTCAAATACTTAAGAGAAAAAACTTTGTAGCAGTGGAGTCAGGCAATATAAAGTGTCTGTACGTAACATTTAAATCAAGGATTTATACAAAGTCATTCTTTATTAAAGTTAATTAAATATCTGCCTAAAACGTAGGGGATTAATAAAGTTATGGAGAATCACAGCAGGAAGTTTACAGGACAAGTCATGCATGTGTCAACTGAATTAAATTCTTCTCACATATCACATTCTCCCATTAAGGTTTCACCAAAATAACCTTGCATTTAAATTAACTGTTTCTCTTCTGTGTCATCACTAGCCAAACCTATCACAAAAGTAGTCAAGTCATATAAACATGTTGACTAATGGTATACTATAAATAAAATTATGTTTGCCTTTTTTTGTGGTGGTAGAATTAGAAATGTGTGCAATGGATGCAGTTGCTGCTGGGCTTATAATGATGGATGTTAATAGTGCAATGCCCCCTTTGCTATATTTATCCATTACTCCAATTTAATGCAGCAACAATACTCACTTTGTATTCAGTAATCCATAACAATTGATTCTTGCAGTAACAATATAAGGGCTGATATACTGTAACCGTGAGAAAACTTCAGAAATAGTAATATAAGTGGATATTCTTCGTCGCTTTCCAAACCTTATCAACGGGTTTCAATCTAGGTTGGAAACATTTTTGTGCTTGGCGACTGCTTTCAGTTTTACTTGGGTTCATATCTGATTCATGTCCCTTGGCATGGAAATTAGAGCCTGAATTTCTGGAGCCAAAGGCATTAGCAAAGGTATGCAGGTGTGTGTTGTAAAGTATGAAGACTGGAGTTTCCAGGGTGCTGGCATTCTGGTGATTGTTATGGGCAAACTTCGTTCACAGCAGAAGAGAGACCCAACTGTCCTGGAAGACCAGCACAATGGCTCAGAAAAATTGCTGGAAGGAGTGGTTGGTTCTTTTAGGCTCCATGTACATGGGACGTTAAAAAAAACGTCCTGCAAAGCTATTTCTGTAGCTGGGAAAAAGCAGCTGTTAAACGTGCTTTCAGTAGTTTTTTCCATTTGCGTTATTGCACGTTTGGCCACGTTGCTTTTAGCAGCGTTTTTCTGCCTCCATTCAAAATCCATGGTTCCCTATGGGAGCCTATTGATTTGAATGGAAGGCGCGACCTGCACTGTGAGAATCTTGAGGGGGAACTCCATGCCAAAAATGGGAAAAAAACTGCGTGGGGGTCCCCCCCAGGTTCCAAACCAGGCCCTTCGGGTCCGGTATGGAATTTGAGGGTAGCCCCACGCCGAAAAAACAGCGTGGGGTCCCGCCCAAAATCCATACCAGACGTCATCTGTGACATGAGGGGGCGGGGCCTCCTGATGACGTCATCGGGGCCACGCCCCTAATGGCTATATAATAAGCTGCAGAGACCGGAGACCGGCATAATCACCGGAGACGTCGTCGGAGGAGGACCAGAGGAAGAAGAAGAGCCGACAGCAAAAGAGCAGAAGAAAAGAAGAGAGGACAGCAGAAGAGCGGACAGCAAAAGAGCAGAAGACCCCGGAGAGGAGAACACAAGAAGAGCGGACAGCAAAAGAGCAGAAGACCCCGGAGAGGAGAACACAAGAAGAGCCAGATGAAGATTTTTAATAAACTTTCCAAAACATCTCCTGTCGTTATTTCCATACACTGCCTTTTATGTGGTGAATGAGTAGGGGTACAGTGTACCCCATACCCATTCACATAGGGAGGGGGTCCGGGATCTGGGGGCCCCCTTGTTAAAGGGGGCTTCCAGATTCCGATGAGCCCCCTGCCCGCAGACCCCCACAACCACCGGCCAGGGTTATGGGGATGAGGCCCTTGTCCTCATCGACATGGGGGCAAGGTGCTTTGAGGTGGGGGTGCAGCGCTCCCCCTGCCCCAAAGCACCAACACCCCCCCATGTTGAGGGCATGTGGCCTGGTGTGGTCCAGGGGGGGTGGGGCCGCTCACTCGTCCCCTCCCCTTTCCTGGCCTGCCGGGCTGCATGCTCGGATAAGGGTCTGGTATGGATTTTGGGGGGGAAAAAAACGGCGTGGGGCTACCCTCAAATTCCATACCGGACCCGAAGGGCGTGGAGTTCCCCCTCAAGATTCTCACAGTGCAGGAGTTCCCCCTCAAGATTCTCACAGTGCAGGTTGCGCCACAAGTCAGATCCGACTTGCGGTGCGACTTCCATTCAAATCAATAGGCTCCCATAGGGAACCATTGATTTTGAATGGAAGAAAAAAAACTTATAACGTGGCTGAACGTAGGTTCATCACGTTCAGTCACGTTTAGTTACGTTCGGCCGCGTTTCTGCGTTTGAAACGCCGGGAAACACACGTTCGAACGCAAATAATTACGTTCTAAAAAAAGTCCCTGAACGCAACTGCCTGCAAATGACTGTAAACGACCATGTGTACATGGACAGATAAGATAACATGGAGCTGCGTTCAGGGGCTTCTGAAAAAAACGCCCAACTGCTCCTAAACGGCCATTTCCAGCGTCCCGTGTACATGGAGCCTTATCCTGCTCATTGGTTTGGTTTTGGTGATAAGCAGAGAAGAACTGTAAAGGAGACTTACGGAGATTTGCAGAGGCCTCTCCAGAATAATGAGGTGAGTTGGACCCAGCCATTGGACACAATGGAAGTGGTCACACTATGGAATCTGAAGATCTCTTGAATAAAGATCACCACCAAGGCAGCAAGTTCAAAAAGACACTTTTCTGCCTTAGCATGAAGGTCATTATCTCGTTCATGAAATAGTGAAAAAGTGCGGAGGCCATTCGTGGTGTTAAACGCTGTTTTCCATTTATCACCTTCTTTAATGCGAATGAGTGCTCAACTTGTGCCCCACCAGCTGTTGGAGAACTACAAGTTCCACCATGTCTCTGCCTTTGGGAGCCATGTTTTGTAACCGCCAACCTTGCAGCATGGGACGGCAACAGCTAGAGGGCCACAGGTTGAGCACCCAAAGGCTAAGGTTTCAAATACAATTAAAGCAAGAAAGGCATAAGTAATGGTTGAAAGAGCTGCACTACATATACTGTATATTCTTTTTTAATTTTGGGGGGAAAAAGCCAAGGTAGATAATCTTGAATCTTTATCCTCCTTTAGTCATAATTGTGTTTGATTCTTGTCCTGAAAAGCTATAATGTATTTGTTTTAAAATTGGTGCTTCATAAAGGACCAGTACATTTTTTTTTGTACATAAAACCTATATAGGTACTTCCGAGTCTGTGTCTCCTCACTTCACAGTGCAGATTTGTCTAAAAATCTCTAAATGTTGACCTAAATCTTGAATTCTTGCACTGCTTGTGAGGCCTCCACACCTGCTGTTCACAAATCTTGGTAGAAGCAGTTTAAATTAAATTAGGAATACTGGCTAATTTCAAACTTGTAAGGCTTTTTCCTTTTAGAATGTTAAAACTGTCATATGTGGGAAATGATGAATTCCCCTTACTATCAGTAGTGTATGAATTTCAGGAAAAGGTAGTCATAATAAAATATTCAGATTTCGAGCTGAAAAGGTTTGATTAAAAATGTTCATCCCTATGAATTTGAAGGTACATTGGAGCACAAAGACAGACCACGATCTCCAGTAAGGTACTTTACACAAGCTGACATAAATCAAGGAAATATAATGTACCGACCTCCAAGAGCAGCACCTCACATGAGAGAGATTATGGACTTTTCATTCACAGGTAAAGTTACCTTTCTGTTAATGTGAGTATTGTTTAGCATAATACAGCAGATTGTGATGGCTTTTGGATTCAGTACAAAAAAACCAACACGTTCCCATCAGACATCACAGTTCACAGTCCATACCAAACCAGTAGTAGAATTACCTTCTTCATCGCAATTTACAGTCACAAAATTTGGGGTATTGGTAATTATAAAAGAAAGTTTTAAAACAAAATTGTATATGTCAGTGGAAATTGGTATATAAAGAGCAGCCTGCAATCAGTGTAGATATAAAAACACCATATCATATATGTATAAAGGGAATACAGCGCTCTAAAGAATTAAAATTTTATCACCTGAAAACAGTGAAAAAAAGATAATAAACATATAGAGTGTGATTCAAAACAATGTCCAATAAAAAAGTGACAATATGGTGAATGTCTAATAATAGGTTATTAAAATAAATAGTTGGGAAATCCTCAATTAACGTGACTTGCCTTCACCTTGTGTAAAGAATGCAAACTCACCAGATAGAAATTCTTTCTAACATATAGAACAGCTAAATGCGCTCATTACTGATATGATTCTTCTCCAAGGGATATATACAGCATCCAGTTAAAGTCAGCCAGGTAGCAACTCTCTCCATTTAACATCTTATGGACACCAAAGGAAAAGATCACTCACATCCAATAAGACAAACCCCTTCATTACCATATACTAAGGAGTTATTAGCAATAATATCTCCTCATTAGCACTCTTCACAGCAGAGTCTACACACTCTTCCTACTATTTAACCACTTGCCGACCGCTCCACTGTGGCAGGGCGGCTCAGCTGCGCATAATCACGTAGATCTATGTGATTATGTGCTCGCGGTGATTAGACACAGCGGGAGGCAGATCGTGGGAGGAGCGGGCTCGATCACCGCCGGCCTCCCACGATCTTCGGCAAAACTGACAGGAGAGCCGTCTGGTATGTAAACAATGCAAGACAACTCTCCTGTCAGAGAGGCAGGGAAAGATTGTGTGATTCAGCTAAGCTGAATCACAGATCTCTCTCTGCCACTGTTCAATCCATCCCCTCACAGTTAGTAAGCACATTTAGGGAACACATTTAACCCCTTGATCACCCCCAGTGTTAACCCCTTCCCTGCCAGTGTCATTTATACAGTAACAGTGCATATTATTTAGCACTAATCACTGTATTATTGTCACTGGTCCCCAAAAAGTGTCACTTACTGTTAGATTTTTCCGCCGCAATGTCGCAGTCCTGATAAAAATCACTGATCGCCGCCATTACTAATAAAAAAAAATAAAATGTCCATAAATCTATCCCGTTAGTTTGTAAACGCTATAACTTTTGCACAAACCAATTATATGCTTTTTTTTTTTTTTTTTTACCAAAAATGGGTAGCAGAATACAAATTGGCCTAAACATAAATAAAAGCAAAAAAATTTTTTTATTGGTAATGTTTTATAGCAGAAAGTAGAAAATATTGGTGTTTTTTCAAAATTGGCGCTATTTTTTTGTTTATAGTGCAAAAACGAAAAACCGCAGAAGTGATCAAATACCACCAAAAGAAAGCTCTATTTGTGGGGAAAAAAGGCATCAATTGTATTTGGGTACGGCGTTGCACGTCCGCACATTTGTCAGTTACGCAGTGCCGAATCGCAAAAAATGGTCTGGTCATTAAGGGGGTAAAGCTTTCCCGGGCTGAAGTGGTTAAAGGGTTAGTTCACCTTTACAAAAAAAATGTAAAGGTGAGCTAACACCACACTCCTTCCCTCATCCAGGTCCCTATTGTATTTACCTCCAGGGTTGCTGATCTGTCAGCACCCCCAGCAGCTGATCCAACAGTTAGGGGATCTGTAATCCCTGCTCTTCTCCCTCTTCCCTGTGCAGCACTCCTTGGATGGAACAGATCGATTCGCTGTGTCTGCACTGGCCAATCAGACTTGATCTGGTCTGCCCTGAAAACGATGCATGGAAAAGAGGGAGGAGAGAAGGGATTTAAAATTCCTAGACTGCTGGACTGGCTGCGGGGGTGCTGACAGTTCAGCAACCCTGGCATTAAATACAGAGGGGACCAGGGGGTGAGGATGGTTTCTGGTGCTAGTTCACCTTTACAGTTTTCTGCAAAGGTGACCTAACACTTTAAGCATTTATGGTGGACATTGGTCTCCATTCAGATTCTAATTTTATACTCAACACATAACACAAGGAAAAAATGGGGTGCTTTTAAAAACCCAGTATACTGATTGTTTTTTCGTGAGTTGCTATTTCAAAGCCTAAGTCATTGCCTGTGTAGCCTTTAAAGAAGCGAATCAGTGAGAAGAGATTAACAGTGGTTGGAATTTTAACCCCTTGCCCAAATGGATGTACCCGTACATTCTTGGGTTTCAGTGGGTATACTGGGATAATGCCTTCACCTACAGGCATCATCCCAGTATCATTCTTTGCAGCGGAAGATTCTGTACAAGACAGAAGTGATCTGAGCCGCCACCTCTCCCGGGCTCTCTGGTCTGATTGCGGAGGCCGGGAGCGATGCGGCTGGCGGCAATGGCTGCCCTGTACAGAGAGAGAGGAACAGACGTCTATCCCCTCTCTCTGTAACCCTGAAAACTGGGAGCGATGAGTATTTGTCACTTCCGGTTCCGCCCCTTTGTTTACCTGGCCACCAGTGGCCAGAGAAGCAGCCAATCAGACCGATCTAAGTCTGGTCGACTGCTCTAATAGACCCCAAATCTCTACATAAAGAGGAATTGTCACGGGCCATTCTGTCACAAGGGATGTTGTTCATCCCTGGTAATAGCAATAAAGCTAATAAAAAAAAATGTTAAAAAAAAGGTGTAAAAAATAAATTTAAAAAAATGTAAAGCGCCCCCTTCCCACCGTGCTTACATGCAAATGCGAACTCATATGTGAGGTATTGTCACGAGCGTCAGAGCGAGGGAAATAATTCTAGCACCAGACCTCCTGTGCAACGCTAAACTGGTAACCTGTAATGGTGTATAAATAGTCGCTTATGGAGGATTTTAAGCATCGTAGTTTGCCGCCATTCCACGGGCAGACGCAATTTTGAAGCGTGACATGTTAGGTATCTTTTTAGTCAAAGTAACATCATCTTTCACATTATACAAAAAAATTGGTCTAACTTTACTGTTTTTTTTTTTTTATTCATGAAAAAAAATTGCGTTTGAAAAACCACTGTGCAAATACCGTGTGACATAAAAACTTGCAACACACACCATTTTATTCTATAGGGTCTCTGCTAAATATATATATATATATTATATATATATATATATAAATATATATATATATATAATGTTTGGGGTTCTATTTTCTAGCAAAAAAAAAGTAGATTTGTACATGTAAGAGTGAAGTGTCAGAATAGGCTTGCTAAGGAGGTGTTTTAATCCGAAATTTTAATTTAGACTGATGTCTGCCTTGAGTTCCTAAAAAGGTAACATTTCAGGCTGTATCAGCTTTTCTCAGGTACTAATGAAGCCTGATATAAGCTGAAAGATTGTGCCTGTGAGCTGCTATGTAACAATTAAATGGACTCATACCCTTATTTATTTCTACTTTTGCTTCCTATCACAACAATTGTAGCTTCTGTTTTCACTTCTGTTGTCAATCTAAATCTAATATGTGTATTTTTTATATTGTAGGACTCCCAGAGACTGTCAACTTCTTCTTCACAGGTAATTTGAACAGTGCAAAATTATTGAAATTAAATGTCCTTTTACATTAAAATCCTCAGTTCAGTCATACTTTTTGTTTATTAAAAACTGATGAATACTATTTCAGGTAATATCAGTTTACATACATTTGTACATCCATTTTCAGTTCAGTTTACATCCCTCTTTTACATGTCTTTTTTTATTTTTAGTGTTTGTTTTTTGCCTAAAAACTTACAAAAACAGAATGGAGCTAAAAGGGCGAAATTAGTATTCATCTGTTTGTTTCAAAAACAAAAAATAAGTCAGACCTTTTCCATTTTTTTTTCTGCAGACATTATCTGACTCAGATGTAAACAAATGTACATCCATTTACATCCACCTGTCCATTTACATCTGCCTGCCCACAGACATGCTTTATGGTTCAGTCTGGATCCATCCTAAAAATTGACAGATCCAATCTGAACTCCCATGTACAAAAAGGCCCTAAGGCTCAATTTACAAAGCTTTAACACAATGCTAAGGATCTTTGTTTTAGCCATGTAATTGCAAGCCTCAAAATAGCTGGTATTTCTCTTACGTCCTCTGACAGTCGCTGCCTGTTTAGTTAGCCTTCACTAGTGGGTAATGGTGCCTCTGCAGGAGCAGGCTAGGCAGTAAAAGGTTAACAAACAAAAGCCTTTACACATAACGCACCTCTAGGGGGCCGTTCCTATTACCCATCAGCCACTAGGAGCTGTTCTCCAGCTTTATGCTGCCTAGCGTCAGGGGTAGGCTAGCTCTTCTATGCTGGGACCTAGCGTCTTAGTTTCTTTGTTTTTTTCTTTGGTTGCGTCTTCCCACCCCTCACACCTACACTGCTTTGGGACATCCCACTAGTGAAGGCTAACTGAACGGGCGGCGACTGTTAGAGGACGTAAGAGAAAATAGAATTTTTGCAAGAACTTACCGAAAAATTATTTTCTTTTGAGTAGTCTGACAGTCGCCGCCCCCCCCCCCCCCTCTTCTTTTTAGGGTTGATAGTCTTCCTGTACTGCTTGGTACAAAACTGGAAAACAGCTCCTAGTGGCTGATGGGTAATAGCTGAGGAACAGCTCCCTAGAGGTGTGTTATGTGTAAAGGCTTTTGTTTGTTAACCTTTTACTGCCGAGCCTGCTCCTGCAGAGGCGCCATTACCCACTAGTGAAGGCTAACTGAATGGGCGGCGACTGTCAGAGGACTCAGAGAAAATAATTTTACGGTAGGTTCTTGCAAAAATTCTATTTTTTGTCTTGTATCAATAGTATTTTAAAAATCCTAGTTATTAGCAAAGAAACTGTTACCATAAACTCTTACAATAAGAAATGAAAGGGAACCTTTGAGGAAAGATATATTAAAACTGCAATTTCTGATTTGGATTTTAAATATACAGCTGCAAGACCTCACAATCCTTACATTACCACACAGTAGTTTACTGGTCCTCAATAAGTAGGTGTTAACACCTTTCTGGCTTCATGTTAGTTCCAGGTCAATGACCCACTAGCCAGTAAAGTCAGGATAATGATGACAGCTTTTGAATTTGCACCTTTACAAACCAGGTCATGGCAGCTCTCATACATCTATCCACACAAGTTCTCTTTCAATCCAAAATGTAAAGAAATACATTACCTAGTTGTTTGGGGTGATAAAAATAATAGGGATCTAATTTTGTCATGCTGGACTGTTCCTAGAAATAGATTGATATATGGGTATCCTCTTCCCCTTCACATCTACAGCATTTATATTCATGCTACAATTTTGCCAAATCAATATACTTCTTATAACTTTACTCTCTCACTTAAGTTTTGTGGCATTCACAAAGTCCAGAGACAAAACCAAGCTTACTAATATAGGATTGTAGTTATAAATACATTTACTGACTGAAATATATGCTTGGTTTTGGTTCAATACGAGTGACACTTTTAAATGTCATATATTTAAATGTGTTCTTGCTAGGAGCAGTGGAACAAAATATAAAAAAAACATTGTTTTGCAGTGTGGACAGAATGAATTAAGTTTTGAATGCCATGACATTATAAATTAGGTAAAGTGGGATAGTCTTGGTGATGTTATACATTCTTCCTTTCAGTTTCAGATGGAGAGTTTACTACAGCTGAGATGCCATTTACTATCCATTTGCTCTCAAATGATCAGCAACCTCCAGTGTTCCAGATCACTGCTCCTTATCTTGAGGTCACACAAGGAGGAAGAACTCCTATTGGTTAGAGACAAACATTTTCTTTCGAAGTTTCTTTACTTTCTACTAGATGTATGTTAAGTCTGACAGGGGAGACACAAATATATTAAGCAAGATAAACAAAAAACAAAAAAATCATCGGAAAATATATTTCTTCTGTGTCACAGGCTCTTTGATAACCATAAAAAATGTAATAAAGCAAGTAAAAGGAAATGAAATTGAGACTGGCCATAGCATTCACTTAGATCCAAGCTAGAAATTGCTATTGCAGGTTTGGAAATGAAAGCCATAATCTGATGTGTGTCTGCATTTCCTCCACATAGTTTTGTTGACATTTCTTCTTTGAAGAAGTAAATTAACTTTGTGCATACTGCTGACTGGTGGCTCTCCCTGATTTTTGTTTGGGGTTGTTTTTTATTGATTTATTTTTTAAATTCTTTGAATGCATTTATAGTTTGGGATCAAAGATGCAGCCCTACAATTGAATTTTGGCTATGCAAACTCATTCTCAGCGCTCCGTAAGCAGAAAGTGTATTTGCCAGTACTTTGATAATACACAGTTGTTATAGTTATATGAGTAACAAAAGAGCAGCTGTGCAGTAACATGCAGGAACAGAGGTTACTGCTGTGAACTAACTTCTGTTCCTCACAGACTGGAAAAGTGGCAAGAACTGTTTTGTATTTCTTCTCTCTTGAAACAATTAAATGGTTATTAAAATGCTGTATACCTGACTGTAAACAGTTATGGCTTGAAGATGGATAGCATGCCAGAAATAATTTTTTGATATGCTATAGGGCATGAACCTAGCTAATCTGAAATGACTACATTTTATACTGGTAATGTAGAAAGATACAGTCTTAGAGAAAAGAAACTGTATGATTGCTGTAGAAATGCATATAATATTAGCTCACTGGAAATTACAATGAATTGAAATAAGCCAGGATTCCCATCGCTGGAGTCTGTAGGTGCACCACCTTTTGTGCTAAAAACATCACCCCCTCCTCTGGGATCACCTTATTGCCCTTAAACTGACTTGGAATATTGTGAAAATGTGCAGTTGAGCTTATTTGAGATGACTGTATTTCTACTGATAGTGGAATAAATGTGGTCAATAACTATACAAGGTAAAGCCTTTTGCTCCTGCTGTCAATAAACCAAGTTCTACTGTAGCTAATAGTAAGCCACATTAAAGGCTTTGTAGTAAAATGTCTTTTAAAATTTTAATTTTGCACAGGAATGCAGTTAACAGTGAGTGA
Source organism: Pelophylax lessonae (assembly GCF_965119305.1). Taxonomy (NCBI): domain Eukaryota; kingdom Metazoa; phylum Chordata; class Amphibia; order Anura; family Ranidae; genus Pelophylax; species Pelophylax lessonae. Next base: position 524,023,888 of record NC_138768.1, read on the forward strand.
CTCTGACACTGCTCCTGAAGATCTCTTGTATGAACTGGTGGAAACACCTCGCTATGGCGTTCTTATGAAGTCTGAAGATGGTATACAAACCCCTATGAGTGCAGGTAGACAGCAAAATATAATATATGAATACATTGCATGTTTTGTAGTTTCATGTGATGTCTAGAATATATTGTAAAACATTTCCGTTGTTTAGCACTGTGCGATATTGTGATATTATAGTGAATAATAGGATAATAGGACTTTGGAAATCATTATATAGATAGATTGTCCTGCACTTGTGAGTAGATCACAAATGCTTGGGTTTAGTCCTGCAGGACAGTCAGTGGCACATCCCAGGTGAGATTGACTGGTTTCCAATACATCTGAGCTTTATTTTGTGTCATTGCACTGCTAATAAGCAGACATGCAAGGGTTAACTTGTAAAATCAGTCCTTCCCTAGTTCCTTTAGTGTTAATAATGTAAATTACTAAATTTAATAACAGGTAGAAACATTATTCCTTGACCATTGACGATACCACTTGGCATGGGGAGGGGTCTAATCTACAGGATAGAAATGGTAAAACTAAGTGTTGGACTAATACTGTGTACTTCTCCATCTCATTACCACAAACATTGCATAACATTTTAATAATCTTTTTTTAGGTGACACATTTACATACGAAGATGTCAACAGAAACGCATTACAGTATGTACATGATGGTTCTGCAACTACAGAAGACAACATGGAGATAGCAGTCACTGATGGTGTTACCTCCACCACAACTCTTGTGAAAATTGTCATATCACTGGCAAATGATAATGGTCCTCGTCTGGTTCCTGGTTGTTTGTTGTCCATCACTGTGGCAAGCAAAAGTTCTGTCATTATTACAAGGACAAACCTTGCTTACATGGTTAGTTTACTATTTTGGTTATTTTATTCTACACACATTTTGGGAAACACTATAATGTTATAAAAATAAAAATACAATACAGTGCTAAGAACTAAAAATAAGACCTTAGTGCAAAGTAAATAGTGTATCTGTGCTAAAAATCTCCAAACATAATATACATAGACATGAAAATAACTCAATTATAAAGTGCAAATACCATGCAGCAATCACAATAAGCAATTCATTTGAGTTCAAAAAGTGTCCAACATATAAAATGCATAAACATTAAGTCAGTTAAAAAACATATATAATATTCTCAGAGGAGTAACAATCTCACAGTTCAGAAATGCGATTGAAAGTGCAGATAAGTGCAGAAAGTGCAGAGAAGAAGGTATTGACTTCCCACCACAAACACACTTCCCCATAGACAGAGACTTGCTGGTTCAAAATGACCTCCTAATCTACTAAGTAGGTCTTAGCAGGCTTCTGTATGAGACTTTAGGTGGAGAAAAAAGGAGTAGACATATGGAGTTTGTTTCCTTCCAAATCAAAATCGTATGAAATTTTCATTATTCGGGGATTCTGATGTATCCGAATTTCCAAATCAAACTAGTAATGAATTTAAATTAATCCATAATAAGGAAACAAGATTTTGTACTCAAAAGGAAATTATCCAAATTTTAATCTGTTTGAAAAAAAATTTGAAATGTAATTTGCTGATTTCCTTCAAAGACAGTGTGTATTAGGCCTCATGCACACTGGGCCTTATCAAAACGTCAGTAGAAAGCAGTAGCTGAAAAAGGAGTTATTCAGCTTTTTTTGCAGTAGTGTTTTTCATTGTCTTTCTGTGTGTTTTTTTTTTTTTTTTTTTAGCTTTTTTCAGCTGTAGCATTTTTTAGCTTTTTGTTAGTAAAACTATACTCCCACAAAAGCTCATGGCTCAAAAAACGTTGATAACATTGGACACATAGGATAACATGTTGGGGAGTTTACTGGCTGCAGAAAAAAACATCTGACGTCAAAAACTCAGCAGCTGTAAAAACGTCCAGTGTGCAATAGAAAATAAAAGAATAGAATAGAAAATAAAGGAAAATAAATAGAAAATATTAGAATAGAATAGGAAAAAAGTGAATAAAATAGTAAGAATATAGCCATCTTCCAAAATTCAAATTCTAAGTTCGAATTTCAAATAGAATAGAATAAAATAGAAAAAATATTGCCATCTTTCAAATTGAATAGAATAAAATAGAAAGAAGATAGCCATCTTCCAAAATTCGAATTTTGAAAATAATAGAATACAGTAAAACAGAATAGAAAAATAGAATAGAAAGGAATGGAATAGAAAAGAATAGAATGAAAAACAAAAAAATAGAAAAGATTGGAATAGTATGGAAAAACATAGAATAAAATAAAATACAGTAAAACCTTGGATTGCGAGCATAATTCGTTCCGGAAACATGCTTGTAATCCAAAGCACTCTTATATCAAAGCAAATTTCCCCATAAGAAATAATGGAAACTCAGATGATTCGTTCCACAACCATTTATTCATAAGTCCTTCAGTTTATAGTCCATATAAAAAGATTATAGCATTGCGATAGGTTGTGTATCCATAAAATGTCCATCCACAAATAGCCGCTTCCACAAGGGGATTAGAAGCAAAATCCAGCAGGAGTTACAGAGTATCAAAGAGAAGAGAGGCGCCTCTAAGTGTAGCAATATGATTCCATTTAATGAAGGTACAACATTAGCAACTCACATGGTTGATGAATAAAACAGGCACATCTAAGTATGCAGGCATCCGGGGTAAAGCTGTCCACATAGTCTATCTTCTGCCCCGCCGGCTGCCAGTCTGTAATCCTGACCGGGAAGACCATCCTTGCGTAAAGCGATCTGAAAGCAAGGGGCAGCATGGAAAGGATGACGTAGATGACAGTGCGGAGGATGGTCTATGTGGACAGCTTTAGCCTGGATGCCTGCATCCTTCGATGTGCCTGTTCCAATCATCAACCATGTGAGTTGCTAAATGTTGTACCTTCATCAAATTTAACCATATTGCTACACTTATAGGCCCCTCTCTTCTCTTTTATACTCAGCTGTGACTTGAGGCTACTTGTATATCAAGACATCGCTTGTATATAGAGTCAAAATTTATTTGAAAATTTTGCTTGTCTTGCAAAGCGCTCTTAAACCAAGTTACTCTCAAACCAAGGTTTTACTGTACAAAGAATATAGTCATCTCCTGAAATTCATATAGAATAGAATAAATAGAATATTTTCGGTTCAAATTAGATTTGAATACTTCGAATCCATTGAAAAGAATTGAACCTGGTTGAAAATGAATAAACAAGACTAAACGAAACTAATTTTGTTATGAATGCAACGAAATTAAATATGTAACTTAACGAATCAATCTGAAGCTGAACACATTTTTTAGTTCTGCGCATGTCTAAGAAGGAGACCATCATAGTGCAACCAATTTAGAGTTAAAAACAAAAGGCAATAAAATCACACACACCGGTCATCCAGTACTAAGATATATCAGCTCATTCTCTTTTAAGCTGCACCCACAATTATAACAGTGCTATGGTTCTGCCCAACTAGTTTCATTACAGATGGACTTCCTCAGGAGCATCAGTTTTGAATGCTGTATTTTTGGCTCAGTGTGTAGTTAAAAAAAAACCTGGCAGGCAAAAAGGAGCTTTTACAGCAGCAAAGACAAATGAAGTTTCAGTGTTTAAAGCCTACCTGTCAGCATTTTTTAAATCAGCAGCTAGTTCCATTTCTGGCCTTCGTTTATGTGGCCCATGTGGGCAGTAAAAAAACAGGTGGATAAACTGTAGTTTTAGTGCCCAGTCAAAAGATGAATGCAGCATGAGCATGCAACACTTATGGCGCTTTTCCACTGCATGGAACCGAACAGTTCGGCTCGCTTTTGTGCTTTTCCACTGCTGGTACCGCATGGTATGGTGTAGGAACGGTTCGTTACGGTACAGTACGGTGGCGCTTTTCCACTGCATGGAACCGAACGGTACGGCTCTCAAAAACTGTACCACCTCGATTGTGGTTCCAAGAGGTACCATACCCGGTACCATATCCCACAATCCTTTGCATGCAGTCACTACTAGCCACTGATTGGTCAGAGAATCCCACCCACCCCGTTGTTATCCCACCCACCTAACTTTAGTACTACTTTGGTGGAAAAGCAAACCATACCTTACTGTCCCGAACCGTTCCAACACCGTACCATGCGGTACCAGCAGTGGAAAAGCAAGCAGGGCCGAGTAGAGCCGAGCCGGTACTTGCAGTGGAAAAGTGCCATTAGGGTTGTACAGAAGCCATGGCCACAATGCTTTGTAGCAATGGCATAAATTACACCCCCTGCAGCATTCTGCAGGTAGTACCGCAGTTAATGTGTTCTATTTAAGTTAATGGTGCTGTGCTACAACTGTGAGCCAAATGCTTGGTGCAGGGTTGTGGTGCAGTATTTACATACACAATTCCCATTTGGCTGTCAAAAACAAAAAAATGTGGCATTCACTAGGCATCAGTATCACTTTTTGAATGCCTAGCAGTCACTGCTCTACTCCAATCCAGATTACTTTTCAGAGGGGCAGCAAGAGCTTCTGCTCATGTGAAGGAGCCCTATAAGCTATCAAAACCTTTTAACAACTATTTAGAATACTAGCTGATTATTAAAACAATAAAAATTTTAAATCTTTGCTCTATCAACCAGCAATGCACTGTGATATTTTTATATTGGTGCAGAGCTTAGAGAAAGAGAACTAAGATTTCATTGGTGTGGTTTGTGATATCCCTGTTTTACCTTGCTCAATTTTTTTTTATAAATCAATCCTTTTATTTTTCCTGTCAGTTTTCTATGTTTTTTGGCTCTGCTTCCAAGCGTTTACAAAATAATCAGCATACGATTTTGAGAGAGAAAATAAAGCAGTGATAAACAATACTGTTGATGTTGGTTGATTTCAGGCCATTATTTATGACAGGCAAAAATATTTTTCAAGCAAAGACCGCAAACCAGACATAATTGAATCTGCTGATATTAAAGCAGTTTTGTTTGCTTTTAAAAGTGTTTGTTACATTAAAAGTGATAGTTCCATCATAGTTGACACTAAAAACACACCTTTATGTCTTGTTACCTTTATGTCTTGTTAAGCAGAAAATAGATTTAAATAATAATAAAAACAGTAACATTATTTATGACATTGTTCACCATATCATTTTACTGTAACAAACACCCAATTGAGACACAGGTGGCAATTAAAATCTGACAAATATCCCAAAGCTCGCTATACACATATAAAGTGTATTTCTTTTGTTCAGCTTGCTAACAGCCCGGGTGGGTTCTGAAAGCCGCCGGTGCCTTTATTGGATCTGCATCTGATTGATTTTAACAGCTGAATCTGCCCTCCTAGGCTATTGTATTCTGACAGCCGCCAGTGCTTTGATTGGATCTGCATCTGATTGGATGCAGGCGCTGTTTGGTTGAGATTTTTCCAACAGGCTCCTGATACAAATGTCAAATCATACCAGGGGTGTGGCCTGGATGGAGTCTAGGCTGAGGCTACCAATACAAGTGAAAGGCTGTATGTTCCTGTGCTCAGGTAAACATTGATGACTTACAGCACTCCCCCCCCCCCCCCCAGTGCAAAACACCCCATGTGCATGCATGCTCAGGTAAACGCCAATGCAAAAACAATTACGTTTCCCCAGACATCGCTACGTACAGCCATTTATTTGTATTGGCGGCTTTCCGTGGCACGCGTGGCTTCCCAGGTGATGGAAAGTATCAGGAATTGTATGTAGCACACAGGATTGTATCAGCACACAGGAGCTGCTTTACATCCGTGTGTGTGAGGCCTTAATCCACTGATTGTTATGTGTTGTTTTTTTTTGTGTGTATTTTCACAATCTCATGTTCAGGCTAAATTGTTGAATTAAATGGTGACTTATTTAGGACTTTGGATAACTGCAACCTGTAAACTTATTTAAACCCAAGTACAAAAAGCATGATATTGTCAAACTTGGAAGTAGACTTCCCATGCTCTTCGATAGGATTGCTTTACCACTTGGCTCTAAGGCTGAATTTGCTGTTCAGCTGAGCATCTTTGATCATTTTCATTTTCCATTTTTTGGCTTTTTTTTCCCGGCAGTTGTACAGGCATTGTTGTGAGTGTCTGTGGGAGGCTTGAGCATTTTATTTATTTTTTTTAGCCTTATTATTGGGAAAGCTAGTTACTAGAGAAAAGAAACATTAAGCAATATGAGCATTTTTTGGCAACCCAGTTTAAGTCTATATGGAGCCAAAAATGCTTATAACTTGAAGCCTGTAGCTCCCTAGTGCCCAACCTGCAGTCCAAAGGTTGCATGCGGCCCTTTGGTATATGATGTGCAGCCCTTGCACCTCAGCAGTCTGTAGTGCAGCATATCCCCAGCCAAAAATGTAGCATGTCGTCCACATTTTCTGACTCTCATTTTCACTTTTAAGTCTGCAGTTTCTGACAGTCCTCTCAAGCATTACATGTATTGAACATTATGTGCAGCCCTTTGGTGATGTCACGGGCCACATACAGTATGAGGCACTCTTTAGCTCATAAGTTGAAAACCACTGCTGTAGCTCAAAAGAAACTCATACTTTTTCAAGCTTCAGGTGACACTACGCACAAACGCAATTGAAAACCATGATATTTTTGATAAGTGTTTTGAGGCTTTGAACTACAAAAAGCTCATGGTAGGAATGGGGCCGCAAATACAAAGAATGGCTGGTATACCAGAAATATTTGTAGCAAACAGTTCATTTGGGAAGAGCCAGTAAGTATTTTAAAACTTTTGTTTAATGAAAACACAGTGAAATGGAAGTTGTTTTTTTTTCCAAACAGGATAAAAACTCTCATGATTCCAAAATCCGAATCCAGTTGATTTCTCTTCCAATGTACGGTGTTCTTACAAAGGCCAAGTCAGGACAAGCAGCAGAGGAGCTCTCGGAGTTCTCCTTTTTTACCATGGAGGATATCAACAACAGAAAGATCAAGTAAGCTGTGTATTACACAGACAATGCATGCGCATAATTCAATTCTGTAGTTCAGCTCAGCTGAAGTGTAACACTAGGCAGATAATTAAATCAACTTTTTAATACATATATGTGAATTGTTTCTCCTGCCAAAAGATTTGTACAGTAATTCTCTTCAGTCTAATAATTCACACATTCATACCACACTACACAGCCAGTCAGGTTCATGTTTGAAACTTCTTGAATCATGTGTCTGGTTATTGGACAGACAAAGAGAAATATAATGGTGCTGATTCCATGTGCAAGGAAAAGCCAGGTGACACACAAATCTGGAAAACTGAACCAAGAAAAATCTATGTCACCTGACTTGTCTGCACGTTACCTGGACAGAGTTGCAAATGTTGTGGCAGGTAAACCAGTTCAAATATAGTATATGTATTTTAAGTTTGTATTAATGTGAACATTCCCCCTCACTTATGTTTGTTTGAAACAAGTAGTACGCATTATTTGTGGACACATGCACTGCCCTATGCATACTACACATCCCATAGTCCATATTCCAATAATCTATTATCCATCTTGGAAGCAAGCGAGAGAGGGTGGCTAATTTCTACATTTCTACATACAGTTGAATAATAGAGAATGTAACAGGAAATCAGATCACAGCAGCAAATTAAAGGACTTTGGAGATTTGGAGGAGGCTAAGAGCACATAAAAGTTTTTTGTTTTTTTTTTAAGTTTTTTTTGAGTCAAAATTAGAGTTTAGTGTCACTTTAAGTTACAGTAAAAGCAGTTGGACAATGACCTTGGAGTTGTCTTAGAAAGACTTGGAGGTCTATGTATAAAAAATGTATTTTGCAAATGTATCAGCATTCAGGCAAAAGTCACGATGATACCCTTAATGTCTGTAATATTTGTGTAATGTTAGTTTATATTTGTTGCTTTTGGCCACATGAATGCTGAACACCCACTTATATGGCCGGTTTCCCCTTTTGGTTGAATATTCTTAGCCTATAGTGTTAGGCAATTTTTCTATATTGGTAAAATGTTCTTTACCTTTTTTGGTTGAATATTCTACATAGGCTATTTTCTCTTAGGATCGAATATTAGACAACAAATGGAAACTGACTTCACACATATATTACACACATTACAGGTATTATTTGTGATGAGAAATTTGCAAAGCAAATTTTTTTATACACAAACCCCTTTTCTCTTTCATTTATTGACCGACACAGCTTCAGAATCTTCTTGACATTGGGTTATGCTGCCCCCTACAGGAGTAGGACACTAGGTAGGAAAAAGCTTTACCACGCCTATGGGGCAGTCCGAGGGGGTATACTCCCACTTCCTAGTATAGGCATTCAGTTTTTTTTCTGCCTAGTCAGGAGTAAGAACCTAGTTCCTTGCTGGGATCTCTGGTCCTAGCATATTGTCCTTTTTAAATTTATTTTTTTCCTCTTTTATTATTTTTTGTTCCTGTAAGAACTACAATTACCTGCAGGACTGAGCGACGGGCTGGATATTCTAGATTCTTAAGGTCTCTCCAGTCTGGCCAGCAAGCATGTGCAGGCCTCAGCTCCGCGCCAGGTCGGTCGCAGCATAGCCCAACATGACGGGGGCTGGCCTGCAAGTTAAATGTCTCGCGAGGACCCATATGACCTGGTCGCAGCCTGAGTCTCAGCGTTCCTCCTGGCCGACAGCACCCCCATTCTGGTGGAGAGGTGTTCTGTCCGGAGCGGTGCCCACCTGGTTCCACGGTATGGTAAGTAGTTGTCCCCTCTTCCCCTTTCAGGTTTTGGGGTGGACGTGGGCCCCTCCCTGGGGCAGTGGGACCCCCGGGTTCCCCTCCTTCTCCCCAGCCCCTCTAGGGTCACCGTGAGTCTTCCGTACCCCCCACCCCCTCCCTGGAGGTTGTGAGCTGGCTCTGCCATGTACTGAAGGGGGGCTTACTTTGGGGTTGCTGCTAACCTGTTCTCTCCGGGCGCACACCGGGGGTTACAACAGGGTCCTTCATCTTCCTGGGAGTTAGTTACCTGGGCAGGGGGGTCCTAAGGGCTCCAGGCTGTTGTGTTGGGCTGAGGGAGCAGATGGGTTCACATCCGCAGGTCCGCGCCGCACATGGCCGGGCCCGTACAAAAATGTCGGCTTTGTGGCCTACCAGCCAAACGCTGTTTGAGTGGCCCCAGTGAGGGTGGCTGAAGCCATTGCCCTCTGTTTGGGCATCCGCACTCTCCCCTTTTGTTCCTGGGCGGTCGGCACCGGCAGGCTTTGTATCCAGGTGGCGGGGCACCCACAGAAATTTAGGCCGCAGATCGCGGCCTACTAGGCCACGGCCGAGTGGGTGCCACCGTGGGGGGGGGGGCCCTGTGAGTGTCCTGTAGCCACCCGCCTTCCCTTGGATGGGATCTGTGCGGCTTGGTCTCCACCAAAATTTAGGCCGTGGCTTACAGCCTACTAGGCCATGCGGCCAACTTGGTGCCCTCCTTGGAAGGGGGGGCACTGTGGGGGTGGTCACCTTTTTGATGACAGCAATGCCACCATGATTGCCCTTTTAGCGCTGCGGACCATCTGGGTACCTTGCCTGCATGTCCGTGTCATGGCGGGCGGCCCCTTTTAGGGGGCCATTCATTTTCATGCGGGCCTCTATGGAGGGGCTCGGGGGGGCTACCCCATTTTATTTTTTTCACAGGGTCCAGTAGGTGGTTCATTCGTAGGCTAAAACAGTCTGGATGTCCTTCAGAGGGTTCCCTGCTTGCAAGTGGCCAGTCCCATCTATAATGGACAAAAAGATCTATAATGGACTCGCCGGTTTCCAGGTTGCCTAAATCTACCTTACACCCAGTTGTTGAGCCCTCACCTTTTACAGCTCCGGCTGATAGGAGGGTGAAGGCTCCGGCCCTCCATATGTTCATTGTAGCTGGTTCGGAACTTAGGCCGGTATTTACTATTGCCCTGGTGTCGCAAACTCTAACGAGTGGGCTAAACTTTTACACCGGAACATGGAGGGGGAGTAATTTTCCCTGCCTTTGCTGAGCTGGTGGACTGGCTGGTCCAGGTGCTACAATTGTTTTTTTCCTGTGATCCCCTTTCGCTGTGGCTCCCTTGGTCTTTCGGCGTGTTGTTTTGGCTGAAATGCTGGTCTGCTGACCAGACTTCTTAGAAGGCCTTCTCTGATATGCCTTTGTGGGGATCTCCTGTTTAGAGCAGCCCTAAATGGATTTCTCCGGGGGGTAGAATTCCTTCGACAGGCAACAAAGACAAGGAGCCCCGTCATAGACATGACCCATTCTCCTCGGCTCATAAGACATCTGTTTGTCATCTCTTAGGATCTCAAGACAAACGGCCCTTCTGGGCCTCTACCGGAGGTCTCAAGAGGACCTTGTTTGGCTAGCCATGAGCGGGTTCTCTAGACCTGTGGATAGGCTCCCTTAGCATGAAGGGGCGCCCTCACCCATATCTGGGGTGGGGGGTGTGTGGACCACTGTCCCCAAGTCCGTGGACCTCCCTATTATAGGACAAAGGGTCCACAATGTCTTTTGTTCCGGCTACAAGATCGAGTTTCTGTCTTATCTTCCGGAAATGTTGTTTCCCCTCGACCTGCTTTGTCCCCAGACCACTTACGGGGTCTCTTGGGGCAGTGCAAGACTTATTACTGCAAGGGGTGATTATCCCGGTTGCGACTTTGAATGATTTCAGGGGTTTTATTTAACCTGTTGACAGTCCCCAGGAAGGTAGGCAAGGTACGTCCAATCCTGGACCTCAGGGCTTTCACCGCTTTGTGCGGGTACAGAAGTTCCACGTGGAATCTATTTGTACGGTAGTGGCATCCCTTTATCAGGGGGATCTTCTCGCTTCTATCCATATCATGGATGCTTACCTTAATATTCCGATATACGCCGGTCATAAGCGTTTCCTCTGTTTTGCCATTGGCAAGGAGCATTATCAGTTTGTGGCATTAACTCTTGGCTCCACTTCTGCTTTTCGGGCCTTCACAACAGATTTGGCCAAGGTGCTGGCCTTGTTGGATCAGCAGCGGATCGCGGTACTGGGGTACCTGGATGATCTTCTGCGAACAGTGTCCCCGACAGTTCCGATGGACTAAGGGGAAATTATTCCGCAAACTCTGAAGTCTGGTGGGATTCTGATTTTCAGAAGTCTGTTCTGGTTCTGTCCACCAAGTTGGACTGTCTGGGCCTGTCTCTGGTCTCGACCTCTGCCAGAGTGTCTTGCCTCTGGACAAACTTCAGAAAATGTAGGATGCAATTCTGCTGCTGTTGTTCAGCAGACGGTCATCTTTCTAGACCTACATGCGTGGGCCTGACAGTTTCCACATTTGAGGCAGTTCTGTTGCACAGTTCCATTCAAGATCTCTGAAAAAGGATTTCTGTCAAATGGGACAAGGTCCACAGTCTCTAGACAACCTAATCCCGTTGAGCTGGGGTACAAGAGGATCCCTGCATTGGTGGCTTTGTTCTCTGGCACGTCGACAGGGCTGTTCTTTCCTTCCTTTATACTGTCTGGTGGTCATCCAGAATGCCAGCCTGTCCAGGTGGGGAGGCGTTCTAGCACAGATTGTGTTAAGGGGGTCTGGATTCTGGAGGAGCCCAGACTTCCGATCAATGTACTGGAACTTCGAGTGTTCAGACTTTGTCTGGATCTTTGGACAATCGTCTTAGGCGAATTCAATCTGCCAATGCCTCGGCTGTGGCCTATGTCAATCACCAAAGGGGCATAATAAATGTCCTGGCAGTTTGGGAAGTAGCCGGCATTCTAAGGTGGACAGAACATTCGTTCCAGCCCTCTGTGCTGTACACTTTCCAGGAAGGGGAAATTGGCAGATTACCTGAGTCAAAAGGAGTTGGACCAGGGGCAATGGTTACTTCATCCGAAGGTGTTCTTCAGTTGTGTCTCCGGTGGAGTATTCCCGAGGTGGGCCTGTTGGCCTCTTGTCTTAACAGTAAGGTACAGAGGAACGGTCTCAGGATCCTGTAGCCGACACAACAGACGCGCTAGTGGCTTCCTGGGGTCAGTATTTTCTGATTACGCCTTCTCCCCTCTCAAGCTTCTGCCAAGCCACCTGCGCAGGATCAAGGCAGAAGGTATTCCGGTCATTTTAATGGCTCCAGACTGCCTTCACTGGTCTTGGAAATGTGATCTGGTATGGCTGATTGCTGCTGCTTTTTGGAGACTTCCTCTTGGAGAAGATCTATTGGTTTAAGGGCCAATCTTTCATCCTGCTTTACAGCCGCTGGCTTTAATGGCTTGGCTGTTGAAAGCCAGGTGCTAAAGGATAGGGGATTGTCTGAATCAGTGATTCCCACTCTGTTAAAGGCTAGAAAATCTACCTCTAGGAAGATTTACTACTGCGCTTGGAAAAAGTACATTGCATGGTGTGAGTCTCTTTGAGGTCATCCTCATTCCCTTTCGGTGCCTTGGATTTTGGCATTCCTCCAATGAGGTATTGAGCAGCGCCTGGCCCTAGTCACTGTCTTTTACCATCCTTTTCTTTGGTTCATACCTTTATTCAGGGGGTTCGCCACTTGGCTCCCCCCAGTACGGTCTCCGTTGCCTCTGTGTGATCTCAATCTGGTGCTGTCGGTTCTCCAGTAACCGTCTTTCAAAGATATTCGTGAGATTCCTCTGCTTACATTGTCCCAGGAGGTAGCCTTCTTGATGGCTATTACTTCTGCATGCAGGGTGTCAGAGCTGGCGGCTTTGTCTTGTCATTCACCTTACCTTGTGTCTCACAGAGATAAAGTGGTGCTTCGCCCTTGTCAGTCTTTCTTTCCTAAAATTGTTTCTAGTTTCCATCTGAATGAAGACATTATGTTGCCTTTCCTGTGTCCTAAGCCTAAACATCCTAGGGAGATTGCCTTGCACTCTCTGGATGTGTGACAGGCGATCAGGGTGTACTTGGCAGTAACTGAGTCAATTAGGAAATCTGACTAACTTTCTGTCCTTACGGATGGACCTCGCAAGGGGTTGGCCACGTTTGCTGTGACCATTTCCAGATGGATCAGACAGATGGTAGTGCAGTCCTATTCAAGCAAGGATTAGGTTCCTCCTTTCCCTTTTAAGGCACATTCTACAAGGGCGCGTAGTGCCTCCTGGGCCTTCCGCCATCAGGCCTCATTGATGCAGGTTTGCAAGACAGCCACCTAGTCGTCTGTGCACACTTTAAAAAAATGTTATACATTGGATGTGCTGGCATCTGCGGATGCTGCTTTTGGGCGCAAGGTTTTGCAGACTTCTGTTTGAGAGGACTAGTCCTCTTTGAGGGTGTATGTTTTTTTCAGGTGAGCTCCAGTTGTTCCTGGTTGAGCTCCATGTTACCTGGTTGGCTAGGTTTAGCCTTTTGGGAATTTTTTCTGCTGTGTTTTTTCCCACCTCTCATGTTTAACTCTGCTTTGGGACATCCCAATGGTCAAGAAGATTCTGGAGCTTTGTCTGTCAATGAACAAAAGAGAAAATTGGATTTTTGTCTTACGGTAAAATCCTTTTCTCTGATTTTCATTGATGGACACAGCACCCACCCCTCTATTAAGTTTGGTTATTTTTCTTCTAGGACTGCTTGCAACTAAACTGAATGACTATAGCAGGAAGTAGGAGTATACCCCCTGGGACTGCCCCATAGACATGGTAAAGCTTTTTCCTGCCTAGTGTCCTATTCCTGTAGGGGGCAGCATAACCCAATAGTCAAGAAGATTTTGGAACTGTGTCCGTCAAATGAACATCAGAGAAAAGGATTTTACGGTAAGACAAAAATCCAATTATTTTCCTGTTATAGGCCCTGCATTATGGCAAAATATTTTTGAATCTTTAGAGTGTAACCGAAAATAAAATAGCACCCACTGTTAAAAGACATTTCATCATTTTCTTGTTTGTTTATAGTTTTTGCCTGATGCTTTTTTCCTCTCTTTTGCATTTTATTTTTATATTTACTGGGAAGGAAATATTAAAAATTGTGTTTTTCCCCCAAATGCCCTGACCCCTAATCCTAACATAGCCCTACACTTAACCATCTTTGCATGCCAGCCCTGAACATTCTGCAGCTGGTGTGTACTGGGGGCCACAGCGATTCTGGTGCTTCGGCACTACATTTTTTGTTCAAAGAACTTTATTAAAATTTTAAATGACATTTCAGTATAGATGTATTGACCACAGCAACATTGCTTTGCATTGCATGCATGCAGAAAGCAAGGTATTTTACCTTGTCTGTATGTTGGGGGTGCATTGGAAAAGCGGCATCTGGTGCGAATTGACCTTATGCACTGGTTTACATCAAAGCAGCTTTGAAATCACGCTACTTTAGCATGATTTCAAAGCCACAAATCAGTGCGATTTGCACTTCCAATTTCATTGCAGATGCGACCTAATTTACCAGAAGTCTATTTAAGTCACAATGAAATCAGTAAAAAGTAGTGCAGGAACCTTTTTCATAATTGCTGCTACATAAGTCGCAGTGGTATAAATGGTTACATTGTCGGCACTGGGTTGCTACTTGTCACCCAATTTGGAACTGTCAAATCACATGACAAGTTGCACCAGTGTGAACGGGGGCTTAAACTTTAAAGTATAACTGTTTTGGCATTTTTTTCTGGCAATTTTTTATTTTTTTTAGTTTTGGATACAGTGGGGAGAGATTATAACACCTGTCCTTTTTTTTGCTGTTTGTGCTCCTGTTAGGGAGATTCATCCTCTCTATTTGTGCTGCTTACCATTATCATTGAAAGTGAAAGTAAAAGAAAATCCCACATTTTGAGTTGTTCCCAGAAACGTAATAGAGGGGAAATCTTCCAATGGGGACTTGGGGTTCCCAGAGGAATTCCCTTAATTTGCAGGGATTTACTCTTACTTCGTGCATGGCTTTGGGACAGGAAGTGAAGGGAAATCTCCTCAATAGGACACAGATGTAAAACAAAAAATCTGAAAGGGGTTATAACCCTCCCTTGTCCTATCCAAAATGAAAAAAAAAAGCTTGAATTGAGAAGTGGAGGTTGCAAGGCGCCCCTCTACTTGCTCTGCAATACCGCAACGTGCTCCCAGATCTCCATCACAGAAGCAACCCAAGCTCTAAATTTTGTCTGCATACAGCTGCCACAATAAAGTCCCTGCTTCATATATCTCTGGCAGCACACTTAAGCAGCTTAAAGAGGAGAGCAGCCCCTTTCTTTGTCACCCCATCAGAACCACATCTCTGTAATACGAATTGCTGGCTGCCCACTGCTGGTAGATCGATGCTTTCCCCACACAGGATCTCTACACTTGAGCAGCATCCAGCCATCAATCAGCTTTCTATTCTGCCATCAAATGCCAAAACTTAAGGTGCTCTGGCGTCATAAAATGCCTGCTGCCCTTCAGCACTGCTAATCTAGCCATATACTGTACTAGAATTTTCATATAAACAATCATAAAAAAATTCTCATCAGTACATTTGATGACTTGTCATTCGAAAATTAATCAAAATTTCCTTTGATTTTAACAATCACTTTTGGAATTAACCACTTGCCATTCACCCCCATAGCAGATTTACTGCTACAGGGCGACTCTCCTGTGTAGAATTACCTATATATATACACGTGATTCTTCACTTCCACCGGTGGTCCGCTATTGCTGTTATTAATTACAGCAGAAGGTGATCTGCAGGTGCTGGGCACTGGATGTCCGCCGGCACCCACCAATCATGTGTAAAACGCACAGAACAGAGATCTGCCTATGTAAGCAAGGCAGATCTCCATTCTGACAGGGGAAAAGTGATGGTTTTCGGTGTCCCTGCTAAGCAGGGAATAAAATTAATCTCCTCCCCTAGTAAAAGCAGCACATATAGTACACAAAAATACTGGCTAGGCACACAGTTAACCCTTTGATTGCCCTATATGTTTACCCCTTCGCAGCCAGTGTCATTAGTACAGTGGCAGTGCATATTAGCACTGATCACTAGTGTCACTGGTTCCTGTGAAGTGTCAAAAGTGTCAGTTAGTATTCAATTGCTGTAATATGGCAGTCCCGCTACAAGATGTTGACCGCCGCTATATATATATCGCAGTTTGTAGACACTATAACGTTTGTGTAAACCAATCAATTTATGCTTATTGGGATATTGTTAACCAAAAATATGTAGCAGAAATATTGTTTTTTTTTTCTCAAATTTGTCGGTCTTTCTTTGTTTATAGCCCAAAAAATAAAAATCGCAGTGGTGATCGAAAACCACCAAAAGAAAGCAATATTTGTGGGAAAAAATGACATAAATTTGATTTGGGTGCAGCATTGCATGCTCGCGCAATTGTCAGTTAAAGTAACGCAGTGCTGTATCAAAAAAAGTGGCCTAGTCATGAAGAGGGGTAAATCTTCTGGAGGTAAAGTGGTTAATGTAATTTCCCTAAAACCACATTCACTGTTAGAAATGAATCCATTCTAGAAAAAATTCTGTCCTGCTCCTTCCAATTTTCTCATACTGCAGTCGAAAACGAACGTCAATTTGACCCCACTTACCTCATAAATGTTTGAGACCAGTTTAAAGTTGTTGTAAACCCTTACACATACCCAGTGAAGTCACTGGCCTGAGACGAGATGAAACAAATCATTCTACATAGGTTGTACCTGTTTATCTGCAGTCTTCACTTCTCTACAGCCATTCAAAATCCAGAATTTTTACAGTTTGTCTCAGTTTTCAGAACGTAGGGGGCTGGAAGCTGAAGTTACACACTGCAGAGCTCAGTGAGAGATGATTGAAGAAAAGAGACACCCCCCTCCCCCACCTCCTGCACACAGGCACAGAAATGAGGCTGTCAATCACAGGCTGTGTGCTGAAGGTCCTTCCCTTGTCACCTTCATATCTCTTGGTGTCAGGAAAACTTATCAGAAGTGACTCATGTAGATAGGAAAGGAATGAGGCAGCAGACAGAAATGACACTTGGTGCTCTGAACTGAGACAAGTACACACTATAGAGGGATATGCTTTGTTCATATTTCATGTCAGAGGTTTACAACCACTTTAACCTTACCTTAACCCCTAATCTAATTAGCCCATTATTCTCCCTAGGACTGCATACTTACTTTATTGTTGCAAAAAGTGTCCTGTACCATATCATTACAGCTCCCAAAATAAAATTATTTTGTTAGAAATAGAGGTAATGCATAACATTTAGATGAAAAGTTTCCCTGTCTTAAAAGGTCCTTGATCTCCATTAACATTGTTTCACTCTATCTGATCTAGGTATTCTACAATATCAGAAACAGATGACCAGGCACTTACTGATTTCTTCCATTTCACTGTCTACAATGCGGACAACGACCGTCTGGACAATCAGATTTTTACAGTTATTATTACAGCTGTTGAAAGAAGTCTTCCTATCATTAGCTCTAGAGAGCAGATTTCCATTAGTGCCCTGAAGGTATGCATATGATAAAGTTATAAAAAGTTCTTAATACTGCAGACTTTACCTACTCTGAAACGGGGGGCAGTTACCATGGCAGTTCTTGGGAAAGATTTTTCACTATGACATTTTTCATGGTCAGAGGCAAAGGTGTGTGTTTATAAATAAAAAAAAAACTGTGTGAATGCCTCAATTGCCATAAAGCATCTAATATGTTTGTTTCTTATGTTCATCAACTCCATATAGTGCCCATAACACAGTATTTTCCTGATTGAGGTATATTATGAAAATACCACATTATGGCCACTAGATGAAGCTGACGAATATAGGAAATAAATACATTATGGCAATTATTTGTGATGGCTGTGTGAATACTCGAGAGATTCACACAGCAAATGATTTATAAATAGTTCCCATAGTGTCTAAAGTAAAGCACAGATTCTGGATGGTAAAGGTGACCACAGAAATACGTGTCCAACACAGAGGAAGTCTTTGCAATCTTTCTCACTGACTTGGCCAATGTTATTTTTATAGTGCAGATTTGGCTCCCTTTGTGGCACACTGGAGGGCTTTCAAGCATGTTAAACTGCTCTTTATGGCCATACTATGAAGAAGAGACAGTTCTATTTCCTTTTAAAGAAGCAGTATTTTTGGGTGATTGCTATTATAGGAAAATTGTTAACAATTATGAACCAGTATAACTGGCCCGTAAGTTTTAACACAATTTATTATGTGAAGATTCTCAACTCCTTTAGTAAATCAGTCTCAAGATATCAGTCATTTAAGGGTGTCATTGTATTCCATAAGTCAGCAGACTTATGGTCTTGCTTTATGAAGAGGAGCAGTAAAGCATAACCAGCACTGCAAAGTTGAAAGCAGAGGCTGCATATATAATGAGCACATTTGGTTTGTATATTGAAACAAGGTTTTTTTAAAACATTAATATGCATTAAATAAAAATAATATACCGTGCTGATCTCTTATAAATGTATATCTAAAAATGTATCTACATTCCCTTAACAAGGACCTCAGATCTTCTGTTTTAGCTTGATAGAATGTTGTCTCTACTTCATTTCGCCTGTAAATTATTCTGTGCTGGTAATACTATTTGACAAGATTATACTTCATTCTCTTTGACTGATGATCCATAGCTGAGGCTTTTCCCTAGCCTTATTTTACATGCAGGATGGCTCATATAATTAAAAGCCACCTTTCATTTCACCTCTCACATCTTGGTAAATGTCTTATTCTTATGTTGTGATATCTAAAGCTGTGAAAGCATGTTCATCTATTTTTCATTAAAGTGACTGTATCTGATGTAATGTGCAGGTGGAAGAAGGAGGGCGAATTTCTCTGTCATCACGTGACTTGTTGCCCCTAGACACTGAAACTTTAGGACCTCGACTCAGGATACATATAGTCACCGGGCCAAAGTTTGGCTATCTTGAGAACATCAAAAACGGTAATATTTTTTCCCCATTCTGTAAGGACTGAAACCAGATGGAGATGTATATTTTATTTCTATCAGTATAGACCTACCCCATGTTTCCTTTATGAAAGTGCCTAAGGATAATCCTTAACTTTATTTGTACATCACTACCTCAATATTAAGCTGGTGTGTACATATTCTTCATGGTGTAGCAGTATAGTAAAAAAAAAGCATAACTTCTATGAAAGATTGTTCTAGAAAACCCTGAGGCAACATATTCCTCTTGTGACATGTGCTAGCTTTGAGAATGAGCTGAGTACAGATAAATATATTTTATGGTAGAGAGATCTGTATGCTGCATTGGTAAACTCACTGTAGAATCAGCCTTGCCTCTATGTAAAACTGCATACTACTACTGAGAGAAGGGTTGGAATACAAAGATACATTTTGTACAGCGGAACACTGCGCAAATGGCTAAGAACACATTGGTACGTATTTAGGAGCTAATTTACCTGTCAAAGGACTTGTTTATTTTGTCCCGTCAAACCTGAGATTTACACATCCTTGTCAGACATCACTGCCTTACTGACCTGTTGAACAATATAATAGCGCACACATACACAGAAAGAAATGTTTTTTAAAGTTTGCAAGGCTATTTAAAAACACCTTTTTTTTGCCTTACTGACCTGACAGTTCTTTGCTGCAGTTAAGCATTTTAGCCTAGTCACCTCACTGCTCCCTGCCTGTGAATAGACAGTGACCCCCTGCTGTCAGAATACGCTGGTCAGTAAATTTTTCAGCAGAACTGCTCATGAGAAGTCAATCTATAGATTCATTTCTCATGAACAGGAACGGCCATAGATGCATCGAAATTCAGTCAGTTCCTATTGAATCAGCCAAATTTTGATCCATGTATGGCCAGCTTTACTTTAAAGTGAAACTTTACCAATAACAGCTTGATGAAAAATAATGTTCTTTAGCACGGAACATACATTCCACATTTAATCGTTATGCTACCATAATTAGTGTGTGCTGTAAATTGCCCTAGAATTCCTCCTGTTTCTTATTGCTGGAGGTTGCTATTTTGCTGAAGCCCAGAGCCCCTGAGTAGCTGTAAATCTTTAGGCCATCAGCAGATCAGCCTCTAGTGGCTCTGATTTTGGTCACTATGCCAAAATTGGAGAGCAACTGAGCATGTGCAGAGCAGGGTAAAACAGTGTATTACTGGATTTTAAACAGTATATAGACTTATTTGTAATATTTTACATAGCTATACCTGCAAAAGGGGTCAGCATGAAGTAATCTAGCAGGACTTCGTTTTCTGACTAAAGTTCCTCTTTAATCTTTCCTCTTTTTAACAAACTGTGATGCATATCGTCCCCCTTGACTTAGAAAGTCCAATATAGTATCTGTTCCAATCAATAATAACACCAGTTGCCTGTGACAGCGAAGTCAGCCACAGAATATGCAGTAAGTCTGTTTAGTTGGTATATAGTCATTTTCAGATATGATTCTAAGGTATTGAACTATGACTGCTTTGTCCTTTCATGCTGAAAACTATACAGTAAAGATGAATGCACACAAACCTATTTGGGACCCAAGGCAATTTCAGCATTTAATGGCATTCATTGAATAGAAGACATACATAAATAAATAATGGCAATTTACAATAGATTTCCAGAGGGGGTGCAAGCTTTCGTAGTCAGTTGGGCTGTGATGCATGTGGCTGTGCTTACAGGGAATATGCAAAGAAAAAGGGAAGAGAGAGAAAAAAGAAAGAAGCAGAGTGGACAAAGGGATGACCTCTATCTTCTGCCATTCTTCATTTTCCAATCAGCAGACTAGGGGAGTGTTCTTGAATTTTGAATAGGCTGTGTTATTGTAGTGGAAGTTAGGGACTTATATGTTTCTGTCTTTGACAGCTAAAATAATTCCCCTGTATGCACATTATAGGGGTTGTAAATCTTTACGTATACCCAGTAAAGTGACTGCCCTCAGGTGATACACAGAGATAAAACAAGTTCTCCCACATACGTTGTACCTGTTTATCTGCAGTCTTCTGTTTTCTACAGCTATTCAAAGTTGAGAATTGATAAAGTTTTCTGAGCTGTTAGAAAAAAGGGGGTGGAGAGCTGAAGTCATACTCTGTAGAGCTCAGTGAGAAGAGTCCTGAGAGCTGATTGGAGGGAATGGACACACCCCTTCTCACAGCACACAGGAACACAGCTGAGGCTGTCAATCAGCTGGAGATTCCTCCCCTGTTTTCTATTGGTGCCAGGAAAACTTGTCAGGAGTGATTCATGCTGACAGCCAAGGAACAAAGCAGCAGATAAAAATGACACTTACTACAGAGGGATATGCTTTGTTCATATTTCATGTCTGAGGTTTACAACCACTTTAAGTGTGTAGAGTTAAGTTTTGAAAAAATTGCTGTAAGTTAACAGTTTTCCTGAAGTGTCTGTGCAATCTCTTTAACAGGTGGTCGAACGTCTCTGGGTGGTCAGATTGGCTCAGACTCTTCCTTTCCAATTCAGGATATCATAGAAAACTATGTATATTATGTGCAAAGTGTTCATGACAGTGTGGAGCCAACTGTTGACTACTTTAGCTTCTTTATGACAGATGGAAGCAGCCAATCTGAGGTTCACAATGTCACCATTACTATAGAGGTTGGTGTGATACTGCTATTTGTGAAAATGTTCATTGCAGTCTGTTGTAAAGTCACATAAAAATCTCAATTAAACATAGCAAATACTATAGTGTACGTTAATGTAGAAGTCACTTACACAGAACAGCACATTAAATGCATATTTATTTAGTCTGTGTACAGCTCCATTCCTGCTAGCATGGACATAAGTGAAACAGCGTAGGGAATCCGATTCAAACTCTTGAAAGCAGTTAAGTAAGCAAGAGGCTAGGAGAGCTTTTGCAGCACTGTTACAGCTATGTGATTCCTTATATAGTCACCCCTTACAAATAAGTAAATAAAGCACATACATTTGTCATCAAGTAGACCAATATGAATTTTAAAAGGACTACCTAGTCAAACCTGATATTTCAGTCTTGGATAAATACCACCAGATGTTTAACGATCCTTATAAATACCATATGCATCAGCGAGACCTCTGCTTTTTAATTCCTAGGTTTGCCCACTTGCCACAGGCATTTTGCTAGGATTTCACCCTCTGGCAAGGGTTTTTAAACAGTTTTACTTTTCAGAGGATGCAGCTAGAATAAGATTTACTGGCTTAGCATGCATAATACCTGAAAGCTTAGTGAAATTACCTCCAGAGTTCATAAAATATATAAGGGGTTCAGGCTTGTCCAGCTTTTCCATTGGATCTCATGCTATGGCTACACCCGAAAGAACGGAAAGCAGTCATGTACCCATCTTTGTCCCACTCCTTACGGCTCTGGGACGTAGCATGTAAACTATACCCTCACTCGCCAGTGGCCCCTCTCTTTAATAACCCTAATTTTCCCCCAGGTCGACAGCCTTGTCAATTTACTTGGTGGATTGACAAAGGTCAAGGGGATAAAACCACACAGTTACTTTAGGGAAAACGGTAAAGATGCCCCCTAAGAAGACGTATCGCCTATACCAAATTACTAATTTCCTGCGAACACTAACAAAAGCTCAGGTTGATATAACCACTGGGACTCTTTTTTTGCGAACAGATGCTTACGTGGGTAATTATATGCGGAATTATATGCCTTATTTAATAAACAAGGTGACAAACCTTCATACCAGACGGCATGGGAATCAGACCTGGGGGAAACATTTGAGGAAGAAGAGTGGACAAAATGGTCTACTATGGTGCACAGAGGTATACTTAACACCTCCTTGGTGGAAGCAAATTATAAAGTGATGTCCTGCTGGTATCTGGTTCCGTCAAGATTAGCGACGCTGTATCCTGGTACCTCGTCCCTGTGCTTTAGAAGATGTGGACAGGAGGATGATATGTACCATGTCTGGTTGTCCTGTCTGAAGGTCAGGCGCTTCTGGATCAGGATGTTAAACTTGATCCATTTGGTGACGGGGCAGAATGTTCCCAGAGCTGCCACGACTGTTTGCCGACCTATCGGGGGGAAATCCCCAGAAATTTACGTACCCTCATTTACTTTATTCTCCAAGCAGCTAAAATAATCATAGCGCTTTCATGGAAATCACCGGTACTAAATATTGTGATGATCAAACATAAAATATCCTGGATCATGATTAACGAAAAATTGACCAGTGTTCGTAATGATAGTCAAACCAGGTTTGAGAAAGTATGGAATCCATGGGTAGCATATCTTCAGGCTCCCTGAGTGTCGAGCTGCATCAGCAGTGGGGGACAGGTCTAGGGGGACAGAATCTGTTTTAATGTTTTCTCTCTTTCTATTCCTTTTTCTATTTTTCTTTTTTCTATCATACTTCTTTGGGTATTGCATATATATTTGAGCAGGATAGTTTGGTATGGATCAAGGAGATTGGTCTTAGTTGACATTTATTTTACAACTATGATACATGAATGCTGTTGGTGATCATCAACTTAGTGTAATAACATTGGATACCTATTGCTATATAATATTGTTTATGGACATTTTTCCTTGAAATCCAGCAGTTGTTATCAGTACAATTCCATTTTGATATTGCTAATTTTTTTATGACAAATGTTCAAATTTATATCTTTGTATACTGCTTTAAAATTACAATAAAAATCATTGGAAACAAAATATATAGGGGTGTGTTTGCACTATATGTGGTGACCTGCACTTTTCTGCGCGAGAACAACACAGCTGAGCACTAAGTCACATAGGAAACAATTGTTTTCTATGTGACTAATGCACAACACAGTGGTGATGTGGGGTGGATAAAAAAAAAAAACAAATGCTGCATTTTTCTGCAGCATAACTCACCACACCTATTGTCAATGAACTTTAATGAAGTGTCATTTGTAACACTTAAATAAACAGTGTGATGCCCAGAAACAACGCATTGCACTGCCTCCTCATGCAGTGGGTTGGTGTGAACAAGCACTAGGGACCTGTGAGTAATTCTGCTCCAACCCGAGCCAACCTTTAAAGGACACAGATGCTTACAATTGTATTACTATTCACAGGGTTTATTGTACATTATCAGCAGCTGCTGGAGTAAGGCAGTTCAGCTGTCTGTGACCATCATAATTGGTATACACTGGCATAGAGTAGTTCACTGGGGTTTTGAAATTTCTGCTGATCATTGCAGAAATTCCTAGCATGCACTGGCAACTGATTAGCAACAAATAGTCACAGTAGTGTTGGAGCAGTGTGATAACTTTTGCACTAGTATAATTGTTATAATTATTCATAATGAGACTTTTTAAGATGACTTCCTGAAATACTGTATATAATTGACTGATACATTTTGATTTTAACTTTTATTTAGGAATGTAATATTAATAGTGGATTTACAGTGTGTAATGGAATATAACAGTGTTTTTCCTTTCACTTTGCATTTGTTTGTATTTTAGGGCAACAATGATGAACCTCCACAGATATTTTTACTGCCTGTAAGTGTTCAGGATAATGCAGGAGCTGTTATAAGGAACACTTGCTTAAGTGTTCAGGACATAGATACACCAGATAATGAGCTGATTTTCCATGTGACTAAAACACCACTATATGGTAAGCCTGGAGCCATAATAATGTTTATGCTGCATACTGTTACTGCTGACTTTTACACTTTAACTAGTATTTTAAAACTTTTCTTGTATTATTTATTCAGGTTGGAATTTGATGGTTGGCTGTAGAACAGCAAAGTTCTTATTTGTGACACAATGATAAGTAGGCTTAATTCACTAAGCTGTAATAGATGCCATTTGTTAAAACGTTCATTAATTTAAAGTATAACTAAAGACAAACCTTTTCAAAGTTTTGGATAGTGTGCAGAGGGATTAGAACACCTGTCAGGTTGTTATTTCTGTCTGCCCCTTTTAGGGAGATACAACCTTTTTATTTGTACTGTTTACCATTATCACTGAGAGTAAAAGAAATTCCTAAATTTGGGTTGTCATCTGAACAGGAAGTTCTGGTGACCCTGATGATAACCAGGGATTTCCTCACTTTGGATGGATTTCCTCTTTCTTTCCTGATATGGATATGATGCAGAAAGAGAAGAAGAATCTCCACAATGGGACATAGATGGCAAAAGAAAAAAAAAATTGACAAGGGTTAGACCTCCACCCTATCCAAAACTAAAAACAAAAATTGCCTTTGGTTCTACTTTAAGCAATGTGACCCTTATTTTTAGTACTCATTGTACATTATTCCAAATAAAGTTTGTATCTTAGTGAATTAAGCACAGCATCTCTTAAACCAATCCTCCGGGGGCCAACAATAGGCCATGTTTCTTTAAAATCTAAAATTGTAAAACTATCTGATGGGATATATCGTGGGTTCAAACTAACTTTTCTTTTCAAATAATAACACATATCCATGAAATATCTCGGGATTCAGAACCCTACCCATCTATCTAGCCTAGCAGATTCGATGTACAATCTCCTGTGAGCACTCTGTTCCTGCTTGCAATCTTGCAAAGGACCTAACTTTTCCTGTTTTAGCTGAATTACCATCATTAAATAGGATTTTCTACCTAAATTACTATATATCTTTAAGATGAACCATGTTCCTTCCCCCCCATGGGCTTTATCTCTCATATTAACAAATTCAAAAGTGATTTTTGTATGGAGTCTAAAAAAAAACCTAGAATTGAAGTCGTTGTAAAGGCTGAAGGCTTTTTATCTTCATGCATTCTATGCATAAAGGTGAAAAAACTTTAGTGTGCAGCTTCCCCCTCAGCCCCCCCTAATACTTACCTAAGCCTCATCTCGATCCAGCAACGTGTACGAGACCCGAGGCTCTCCCGGGTCTCTCGCTCCTGATTGGCTGAGATGCAGGAGCCATTGGTTCCCGTTGCTGTCAATCACAGCCAGTGAGGCAGGGGCAGGACTGAGCACGTACGAGGGGCTGAGCACGCACGAGTGCCCCTACAGCAAGTGGCTTGCTATGGGGGCACTTGGCAAGGAGGAGGGGCCCAAACCAAACATCTCTCTATTGGTGGAGTACACCTGTTAACTGGATGGCATATGTAATGTAATGTCTTGGGAAAATGGCAAATCTAAAGCATTTAAAATTACATGGATAGCTTTGTTCTCATTTCAGATACTCTTTTCCTCTTATTTCTGAGTCTTTCTTTGGGAGGAATATTATCTCCCATCTCCCTTTCCTGCTTTTTTGCTCTGGTCTCTCTTCCTTTTTTTCTCTTTTTCTATTCTCTTTAGTGAAATATAAACGACATGCTTGAGTGGTTCCATACATCTGAGATTGTGATTCCTTGAGGGGTTCTCTCCTTTGTACCATGCCCTCCTGTCTATTACTTAAATACTGAATGTTGGGGAACCAACATAAGTTAATTTTACATGTTAACTTTACTTTCTGGTAATATTTTATATCCATCTTTGTGCTTTTCTATGTAACACCTTCTTTGTAAATGCTTCTGGATATCTGTGCTATTTACAGTCATTTTTTTTTTAAATAATAAAAAGTGATTAAACATAGCAGGTAACATTATTAGTGATGTAATACACCTATGCACATGTCTGGAAGGATGAAAAACTGACCTGTAATTAATTAGCAGTAACAAAAGGCAAAAAAAAAAAATCCAGTAAAGAGATCTGAAACTGAAATGAAAATAAACCTGACTGTTAAAAGGGTATAACCTTTTTCTTTTGATAAATTAATAGCATTATTAAAATATCTACATATCAGTTATGTTTTTATTTTTTTTTTTTGCTTCAATCAAACTAGTTTTCTTACTGTTTAGTATAAATACCATGAAAATAACTGTTTCTGTGTTGCACACTGCTATAGGGAACTTAAGGAGGAGACAGTTCTACTCGGAACCACTGGATAATGGCCGTATCCTGCCTCAAGGCTCCTACTTTACTTACCAGGATGTGCTGGATGAATTGATTGTATATATACCTGAGGGTGGAACTACACATTCAGATGAATTTAGGTTCTCTCTCTCAGATGGTCGCTACACTGAGAGTGGAAGACTGCAGTTTAATATTGAGCCACAGAGGAAGGCATCCCCGAAGATGGCAGTAAACAGAGGCCTGCAGATCTCCGCAGGTATCTCAACTTTTTTTTCAGATACTGTATATAAACAACAAAATCTACAGAATAGTGTCTGACTTTATTTGGGGAGGTACAGTAAATCCAATACATTTTAGTTAAATGTTGTGTTAAAAAATGATCTTGAGGCCCTGGACTCCATAACAATATAGCAATTATATCCCAATATGTCCTTTATATCAGTTGTATATATTTATACTTTATTTTGTAATTTGGACGATTAACTATCTATCTACATTATATTTACTGACCCTACCATTCATCCCAACTTTTTAAAGTTTGACATGTTTTTTTATGTTGTGTTGTATGTTTTGTACAAGTGTAATATAAGGGTGATATTATCATACACACCCTGTATGCCTTTTGCTTTACCTATAAAATATTTATATACACAACATGTTTAGGTGTCACAATACCATTACACACTCTGCCATGATGTGTCTCAATTTGCTCTAGTCTGTGAATCCTAACATCAGTCAGGTAATGTCTATCAATGTCTGTCAGGGTCACTATGTGTTATATTTACCTCTGTAGCATATTATTAAGGATATTTAAAGGCTAAATTCCCCTTTTCTTTTAAAAATAATAATAAATGCACATCTTTTTGCAGGTAAAAATGTGCATTTATTATATTTTTACTCTGCAGCCTGTAAGATGCTCGGATCCTGCAGACTACCTCCAATACAGGCAGGCAGTTATTCAATGGCAGGAGGAATCAATGGACTACGAGATCGCTCACCAGCACCCTCACAGTTTATTAAGAACTACAAGCCATCAGCCGCGGCAGCCGATGGTACTTCGATTATAATTCATTATAATTCAATAATCCGTAATTAATTCATTCACAGAACTCTGTGAATTAATGACGTGGCTATGTGGGCGGAGCTTTGCACACCCACGCTGTTTTTAAATTCTGACAGCAGGTGTCAGGAGAAGATCCCCCATCCGCTGTCACAGTGCAGGAGGAGAGTAAGGTTCCGGGAGGAGAGCTGCACCATGTTGCATGTTCCACCCATATTTAGGGTAACCTGTTCCAAAGGTGAACTTATCCTTTAAGATACCCAAAATACTTTGCTGTAGAAATACATTCAGTCTTAAGTGTAAAAAATATAGCTATTTACTTAATTATCCAAATAATGGGATTGTTTGTTGCATAAGCATAGCCAGGCAACTCAATAAACTACTTTTTATGTTTTTCTGTCAAGGTTCTACAGCTACCATAACTGAGAAGAATTTAAAAGGAACTGACATAGATTCAGATGATGAAAAACTGCAATATGATATCAAGAAAGACCCTGCTGTGGGACAACTGCTGATATCAAAGAACAGTAATCTGCTTCCCATTTCTGTAAAGGGACCAATCACCAGCTTTACTCAGTCAGATATTAATAAAGGTGATAAATAATTAAATATATAGTAACACATTTTATATTAAATTATTAAAGATTTTAAATGTGCAATGATGGAGTAAGGAAAATGTGTGGGCTAAGATATGTTGGCGTAATTATAGTAAAAAAATTGTAGGTTACCAAGGCACATGACAAGGTTTACCACAGTTACACTATTTATCTAGATTCTAGGAAGGCAGCCTAAGAAAGGACAGCACAAAGACTCAAAGTGTTTGTAAAGGTTATCATTTTGTAATTTAAAATAACAAACTTGTCATAACTACCTGCTCTGTGCGATGGTTTTGCACAGAGTGGTCCTGAACCCCCTCTCTGGGTTCCTCTGCCAGTGCTGCCCTCTCCTCTCCTTCACTATCTGCCCCCATAGCAAACCTCTTGCTATGGGGCAGACGTGTGGGCACTATCCCAAGCCAGGCTGTGTGCGTCTAAAGACACACATATTGTGGCTCGGACCCACCCCTTGGTCTCTGCTCACAGGATTTGACTGACAGCAGCAAGAGCCAATGGCTTCCGGTGTTCTCATCCAAGCCTGTGAGAGAGGGGAGAACAGCACTGGATCAAGAATTAACTCAGGTAAAAGTTGAAGAGGGGGCTAGGGGGAGATGCCCTTGAAAGGTTTTTTTACCTTACTGCAGAGACTGCATTAGGTTAAAAAAAAAATCTTTTGCCTTTAGAACCACTTTAACATTTTCAAACTGTGATAACTCTTAAAGCGGAGTTCCACCCATTTTTAATAGGTTGGAATACATAGATCTATGTAATCCCCTTTAAAACGGCTTTTACCAATGAAAACTTTTTTTTTGCTAGTAAATACCTTAATTTCGGCTTTATTCCTCCTCTCCTCACTTCCTGGTCCGATCGGCGATGACGTCATTCGGCGATCCGCAGTGTCTGCTGGGATGTATTCTATTCCAGAAATCTCGCAGTAGCTGTATCTGTACTGAGCCGTGCCTGCCCCGCCTCCGCCCCGCCTCCTCTCATTGAGTTGCATTGTATGAATGTATTAAGGCCGTTCTCTGCCCCGTCCGCCCCGCCTCCTCTCATTGAGTTGTACAACTCAATGAGAGGAGGCGGGGCGGAGGCGGGGCAGAGAACAGCCTTAATACATTCATACAATGCAACTCAATGAGAGGAGGCGGGGCGGAGGCGGGGCAGAGAACAGCCTTAATACATTCATACAATGCAACTCAATGAGAGGAGGCGGGGCAGGCACGGCTCAGTACAGATACAGCTACTGCGAGATTTCTGGAATAGAATACATCCCAGCAGACACTGCGGATCGCCGAATGACGTCATCGCCGATCGGGCCAGGAAGTGAGGAGAGGAGGAATAAAGCCGAAATTAAGGTATTCACTAGCAAAAAAAAAAAAAAAAGTTTCCATTGGTAAAGGCCATTTTAAAGGGGATTACATAGATCTAAAGTTCCAAAAATGGGTGGAACTCCACTTTAACTTATTTAGTTTCTTTCTTCTGGCAAGACCTGGAAATGTGTGACTCAATTCAGAGGGAAATCTGGTGGGGGTAACTTTGCTAAACACACTTCCACTGTTCTATGTACAGTATATTGCAAATGTTGACCAAAGCACAATGTGGTTGATTTACTAAAACTGGAGTGTGCAAAATCTGATGCAGCTGTGCATAGAAACCAATCCACTTCCAGATTTTTTTTTGTCAAAGCTTTATTAACCACTTGCCTACAGTGCACTTTCACCCCCTTCCTGCCCAGACCGATTTTCAGCTTTCAGCGCTCTCACACTTTGACTGAGAATTACTCAGTCATGCAACACTGTACCCATACAAAAATTGTGTCCTTTTTTTCACACAAATAGAGCTTTCTTTTGATGGTATTTGATCAATACTGGGTTTTTTATTTTTTGTGCTATAAATAAAAAAAGACTGAAAATATCGTGAAAAAACGAATTTTTCTTTGTTTCTGTCATAAAATTTTGCAAATTAGTCATTTTTCTTCACAAATTTTGGCCAAAATTTATACTGCTACTTATCTTTGGTAAAAATAACCTAAGTAAGTGTACATTATTTGGTCTTTGTGGAAGTTATAGAGTCCACAAGCTATGGTGCGAATCATTGAAAATTGATCACACTTGCTCACACCTGATGTACTGAAGGCCTATCTCATTTCTTGAGACACTAAAAAGTCAGGAAAGTACAAATACCCCCGAAATGACCCCTTTTTGGAAAGTAGACATTCCAAGGTATTTAATAAGGGGCATGGAGAGTTTTTTGAAGTTGTCATTTTTTCCCACAACTCTTTGCAAAATGAAGATTTTTTTTTTTTTTTTTTTTTTACAAATTGCCATATTAACAGGTTATTTCTCTCACACAGCACATGTATACTTGCAACTACACCCCAAAACACATTATACTACTCCTCCTGAGTATGGCGATACCACATGTGTGAGACTTTTTCACAGCCTGGCCACATACAGAGGCCTAACATTCAAGTAGCCCCGTCCGGCATTCTAGGAGCACAAATTACACATATAATTTCCTGACAACCTATCGCACTTTTGAAGGCCCTGGAGCACCAGGACAATGGAAACCCCCATAAAATGACCCCATTTTGGAAAGCAAACAGCCCAACGTATAATTTTTGAGGCATAATGAGTCTTTTGAATATGTCATTTTTTTCCACAAGTTTTTGGAAAATGTGGAAAGAAAATGAAAACACATTTTTTTTTACACAAAGCTGTCCATTTATGCAATATTTCTAACACATAGCATGTACATAGCAAAAATTGCACCCCAAAATACATTCTGCTATTCCTCCTGAGTATGGCGATACCACATGTGTAACACTTTTTCACAGCCTGGCCACACACATAGGCCTAACATCCAAGTAGCGCTTTACACAAAGTTGTCCATTTATCCACTTAAGACTGGGCCTATTTTTGACACTTGGTGTTTACAAGCTAAAATCATTTTTTTTGCTAGAAAATTACTTGGAACCCCCAAACATTATATATTTTTTTTTAGCAGAGACCCTAGAGAATAAAATGGAGATCGTTGCAATATTTTTTATCACACCATATTTGCGCAGCAGTCTTCCAGATGCGATTTTTTTGAAAAAAATTCACTTTTTTGAACTAAAAAATAAGAAAACAGTAAATTTAGCACATTTTTTTCCATAATGTGAAAGATAATATTACGCCGAGTAATTAGATACCCAACATGTCATGCTTCAAAATTGCGCATGCTCACAGAATGGCGCCAAACATTGGTACTTAAAAATCCCCATAGGCAACATTTTAAAAATTTCTGCAGGTTACTAGCTTAGAGTTACAGAGGAGGTCTAGGGCTCAAATTATTGCTCTCGCTCTAACGATCGCGGCGATACCTCACATGTATGGTTTGAACATCGTTTACATATGTGGGCGGGAATTGCGTATGCGTTTGCTTCTGCGCGCGAGCTAACGGGGACAGGGCGCTTTAATTTTTTTTTTTTTTTTTTTCCTATTTATTTTATTTATTATTTTTTTATTTTTACACAGTTTAAAAAAAAAATGTTTTGATCATTTTTATTGCTATTACAAGGAATTTTTGTAATCCCTTGTAATAGAAATAGGCATGACAGGTCCTCTTTATTGTGAGATCTGGGGTCAAAAAGACCTCACACCTCACAACTACACTAAAAAAGAAAAGAAAAAAAAAAAATTGTTGAAAGAGGAAAAAAAAAAAAAAAAAAAAAAAAGCGGCCCTTTAAACCGGTTGCTAGGCAACGTCTTTTGACATAGCTCCGGTCCTCCAAGACCATAGAGTTGAGTGAGGGCCATCTTGCCCTCACTCGACTTCCTGTCTCTGAGGATCCGGGACCGGATAGTTTTCCCCGCTGCCGGCTGGTCCGGTAAGCTGGGAAAACGTCTGGGACGCGGCAGGAGGGGGGGGGGGCACCTCTTCCCCTGCACCGTAAGGGTAATTCAGCGGCGAATCCGCCACTGGGACCACCCTTATCTGAAAGCCGACCGCCCGCCGTTTCAAAAAATACCGGGGTTATGGGGGCTATCTGCTGCCATAACCCCAGTATTTAGCTTTTAATGGCCAACGCATATAGTCGTTAGGCGGTCAGTAAGTGATTGCATGCATATGGCAAACAGGTGACGATGACTGATGGGGTGACAGGTGACGATGACTGATGGGGTGACAGGTGACAATGACTGATGGGGTGACAGGTGACAATGACTGATGGGGTGACAGGTGACGATGACTGATGGGGTGACAGGTGAAGATGACTGATGAGGTGACAGGTGACGATGATTGATGAGGTGACAAGTGACGATGATTGATGGGGTGACAGATGACAATCACTGACGGGGTGACATGTGACGATGATTGATGGGGTGACAAGTAAGGATCACTGATGGGGTGTCAAGTGACGATGATTGATAGGGTGACAGATGACGGTGACTGATGGGGTGACAGGTGACGATGACTGATGGGGTGACAGGTGACGGTGATTGATGGGGTGACAGGTGACGGGCGATGGTCACTGATGGGTGACAGGTGACGGGCGATGGTGCACGGCGGTACTGATGGCAGTCTCTGGTGACCGGTGAATTTTAGGCTACGTTCACATGTGAGCGTAGCGATCACGGGCAGAATCACTGCGATTCTGCCCGCGATCCAGAAATCATTGCAAATTGCGGGACACCTGTGCGTTGCCCGTGATTTGCAATAGCACCCCAAACGCTGTGCGATGTTGCTGCGATTTCCGCCTGCCGAATTGAGGTAACATCACGCAAACAACGCATGACGCCCCAAAGAAGCTCTTGTACCTTTTTTGGGCGTCATGCGTTGTTTGCGCGATGTTACCGCGATTCGGCAGGCGGAAATGGTGGCAACATCGCACAGCGTTTGGGGTGCTATTGCAAAAAACGGGCAACGCACAGGCGTCCCGCAATTTGCAATGATTTCCGGATTGCGGGCAGAATCGCGGTGATTCTGCCTGCGATCGCTGCGCTCACATGTGAACGTTATGGGTGTCAATTTCTGGGCACTGATGAGGTGACTGTTGGGTGACAGGTGACATTGGGGGGGGCTGAGGACTGTGTGGGGGGACCTTTATTAGTGTGATTTTACTTTTACATGTGTACAGAGCAGTAACTCACTATTTCTAGCTCTTCTCCCCTCACACTGGAAACTGTATGAGGAGAGAAGAGCTAGTAACACTGAGTTACTGCTCTTTGTTTACATTTTCTGATCGGCTGTGAATGGATTCACAGCCGATCACATAGTAAACAGTCACTATCAGTGACTGTTTACTACTGCCAGTGACAGCTGTGTTCCTACGGAACACAGTGCCACCGACATGACCGCGCTGCGCGCTCCCGATCGCGCATGCGCGGTCATCTCCCGGCCGCCTCCATTGTGATCGGCTGTGTCATTGGAACACAGCCGATCACGTGGGAAACAGCCACGCCCAGTGGCTGTTTCCCCCCTGCCGGTGACGGGGGGTGTCCCGGGGACACCCGACACCGGCAGTGCACGGCGGCGCGCCCGCGATCGCGCGCCTGCCGTGCATTTCCTGGGTCACGTCATATGACGTCCGCCCAGGATAATAGCCGCACCGTCCCGCCGTCATATGACGGCGGGCGGGCGGTAAGTGGTTAAACAAGCTAAAGATAGAAACTGATTGGCTACCATGCACAGGTGCACCAAATTGTGAACTTCCCAGTTTTAGTAAATCAACCCCAATGTGTCAAGCAGCAAATGTGCAGCAAAATCCTTTATAAACATATCTCTAGTCTATTTTCATTTTTGTATAAGTAATACAAACACATTGACTAAAATTATAAGAAAGTGACATTAAATTGCCAACTGGCATTTTGAATTCTGCATGCTGTCTTTTTTAATTGGATTTATTTTCTCCAGAAATCACATATTGAGGATCAGCGTTGTTATAAAAAGGCATCAATCTTAATTATTTTTCATTCTTATAATAAATGTGCCCTTCTTCTCTGATTTTCTCATTCCTTTATCTTGTGACTAATGTTGTCTCATCTAATTTTAAAATAAATTGTTTGATTAGGACAGCACATCTGTAATGCTGTATTTATCTTGCAGTAATAAAGAAAAGCAATTGTCTGATATACGCCACTTGCCAAGTGATTACTTTGCATATACAGCAGCAGTATGGTACCATGATAGAATTCTTAAAGTTTATTTATAATTTGGATGTTTTTAGGATACATTCAGTACAAGCACAAGAAAGGAGAATCAGGGGGGAGCTTTGCTTTAAAATTTGATGTGGTTGATACAGAAGATAATGCACTGATAGACCAGTCTTTCTATATAAGCATATTGGGTAAGTCATTTTTATGATAATGTCCTGTTTTGTCCTATCTTATTCTCTAACAATATCTAAAGCCCTAACTTTTTTTGTTTTGGATAGAGTGGGGAAAGATTACTGGGACAGAACCTGATGTGAAATCCATCATTTTACAGTTGTCACGGGAACAGGAAATGAGAGAAGTCTTTCATTGGGCACATTTGTTTGGGTGACAGCTGTAAAAAAGACATATTCCCCTAACGGTCTGGTTTTCGGTGTGTTTTCAATCTATTCAAAATGAATGGTGGGCCTTGCATATGGATATGATAAAGCCCACTGTTTTCAGTAGATTGTGTTCAAACCAATGTATTGCGTTACAAAAAAGTCCTGCATGCTGTATTTAGGGTGCATTGACCTGCAGATTGCCATTCAAATTATTTCAAATTGAGTATTTTACCAAATGCAAAACACCTCCAAAACGCTTCAACACATGTAATGCAGTATGCGTTACCTAGTGCACAGTCGATAGGATAATAAGTATTTTTCCATGACTGGTCTGTAGACTGCTGGTTGACTGTAGTAAAAGCTGCTCATTTACAGTAATCATGCAGGGAATGGATCAGAATCAGTTAAAAGACTATTTTTGCTTTTTTGAATGCAAAATTATATTTTTACTGTGGCTTTCATTATGTTTGAAATAAAATGCTGCTCTTCTTTATCAGAAGAAAACCTGCAGTTGAAGCATAAGATCTGTTTTCAAAGTAGCCACATTTGCATACAGTCTTATGTGGATACAGATTTTTAGAGTACAGGTATATAACTTTTGTTAGAAAATGCAGAGACAGGTTGTAGAGGTAGAGGGCCATGGGGTGGCTGAATGGAGAGGGGCAGAGTTTAGGAGTTCAAGACTAAGGCTGGCCACACAGGGTGCAAATTTATTTTCCTCAACCACTGTCAATAGGCAGTGTTGACAGGGGAATCAGCAATTGTCTATAGTAGCCGCTAGCGATAATCGCAAGAGAATCTGGCAGGCTAGTAGTACCCAAGTTCATTGATCATTAACTTGGTACATTCAGCCTGCTCAGCCTGGGTCAAATCTCTGCCAGTTCCTAAGGGCCCATAACACCTAAGGTTTGCATGCCAATGCATATACACATTTTAGCCATTGTCCTAAAAGGTGATTAATCACATCTGTGTTTTTTATTTTTATTTTTTATTTTTTGCATTGTACAGATTATTAAATGCAATAGCAGTGCAAAGAAAAAAAAGGCATGCTTATTGATAATGCACAGAAAACTGTGAATCCACCCTGATAGGTTTTAAGGTAGAAAGTGTAGGGTTAAGTGTTAACCACTTTACGACCGGCGCACGACGATCTACGTCGGCACTCAGCCCCGGCCAGGCAAACTGACGTAGGCCTACGTCAGCACAATTTGCCGGCCCTGTGCGCGCTCCCGCGCGTCCCCGCCGCCGATGATGACTCGATTGGGTTCAGAACCGATCAGTCATCAGGTCCAGGCCAATCATTTTTGGTCTGGACCTGTTGATCGGTCCTGCCCAATCAGATCATCCTCTAAGCCTGTGAAATGTAAACACAGGCTTAGAGGAGATGTGCCCTCCCCCCACAACGGTCTTTTTGGATCCAGCGTGAGAGGAGAGCACATCTTACTGTGAGTATTGCACCAAGCACACCCACACACAGTTAGATAGGCACATTTCACCCCCGATCGCCCCCCCAATTAACCCCTACAGCACCTGACACAACACACACTATATACAGCATATAGCATATACCTATATACCTGTATATGTGTGATTTGTGAACAGGTGTAGCCCTTGCGACCCCCCCTTTTCCACTCAAATTACCCCCCACCCCCCCTAATAAAGATTTAACCCACTGATCTCCCCTGACCCCCCCCTGATCACCGCCGTTAACCCCTACACCCTCTGTCACATCAGCACTAATACAAACGCAATATACGGTGTTATTGTATTTTTGTATTAGTGTCATTGTGATCAGAATTAGCGCAGGCGACTAAGTTTCTGTCCCAAGAAGGTTTAGGGTCCCCGCCACCCGCCCAATAAAGATTTAAGCCCCTGACCCCCCCCTGATCACCCCTACACCCCCTGCCATAACACACACCGTATACAGTATATAGCATTTTGCTATATACCCGTATAAGTGTGATTTGTGGTCAGGTCTAGCGCTTGCGACCCCCCTTTTTCCACTTGAATTACCCGCCACCCCCCCCCTAATAAAGATTTAAGCCCCTGATCCCACCTGATCCCCCCCTGATCACCGCTAGTTAACCCCTACACCCTCTGTCACATCAGCACTAATACAAACGTAATATACTGTGTTTTTGTGTTTTTGTATTAGTGTCATTGTGATCAGAATTAGCGCAGGCGACTAAGTTTGTGTCCCAAGGAGGTTTAGGGTCCCCGCCACCCGCCCAATAAAGATTTAATCCCCTGATCCCCTCCTGATCACCCCTACACCCCCTGCCACAACGCACACTGTATACAGTATATAGCATTTTCTATATACCCGTATAAGTGTGACTTGTGACCAGGTTTAGCGCTTGCCACCGTTCCTTTTGTCCTTAGGATACCCGCCAGTCCCTTCCAATAAAGATTTAAACCCCTGATCCCCCCCTGATCACATCCCGTTAACCCCTACACCCTCTGTCACATTAGCACTAATACACACATAATATACTGTTTTTACTGTATTTTGTATTGGTGTCATTGTGACTTGAGGTTGCGCTAGCTAGCTAGTTTCTTTCCCAAAGGAGGTTTAGGGTCCCCGCCACCCCCCCCAGATCCCCAGCGCATAGTTTAGAAGTAACCCCTTGATTGCCACACACGCACGCACGCACGCACGCACCTACACTTCCATTTCTAGTATAGTGTTTGAACAGATCAATATCTGATCTGATCAGAATTATACTAGCGCCCCCATAGTTTAGGGTTCCCAAAACGCGGTGTTTGCACGATCAGTACTGATTCCGGCCAGCACCTGCGTTTAACCCTTTCACCCAGGCAAGTGTAGTAATCAATAGATTACTGTCACTTGCAAAAAAACACAAGACACAAAACCGCTGTGTTAGCAGAGTCAGGCCTGATCCCTGCTAGCATTAGCAGTTTTTTTTGTAGCGCTTGAAATAATCTTCGACAACCAGGTGCTTTTATTACCTGTGAGTCGCATCACTGTACGAGTAAATTTAGTTACCAAAATGACCAAACGTTCGTACAGGGATGAAGAGCTTATCAGTTATATGCTGACCGAGTCATCTGATAGCGAAGGGGAAGCTACAATGACCGAATTAGTGTCAGTATATGAACCTGATGACGGCAGCGGCTCCCTGACAGATAGCTCCGACGACAGATGGGTCCCTGTTAGACCCAGGCGTACCCGACCCCATTCTGAAGTTGTTGTGATGCAGGAATCGCAGGGTGCTCGTATGGAGCAGAGTGTGGGTACTAGTGCCGCTCATCCTTCTGGCGACCTGGCAAGCGCCAGCGGCCTAGTACAACCTGGACCTAGTACAACCAGCACTGCAGTAAGACCTGGTGACGTGGCGAGTCCCCTAAGTGCAGTTGAAGCTGGTGCGGTGGCTAGCACAAGTAGTGGCCCGCAGCCACCGCGTATTCGAAGACAGGCCCGTAGAGCCCATAGTGCCCTCCCTGATGCGCTGGCATTTCCTAATTGGCAACCCACTGATACTACAGCGCCAGTACTTCCCCCATTCACCGCCCAACCTGGAATCCACGTGGAGACAGCTGGTTTTACGCCCCTGAACTTTTTTGAGCTGTTCTTCACGGAAGATCTTTACAGATCTATTGTGGATCAATCAAATTTATATGCACAACAGTTCATCGCCGCCAACCCAAATTCACACCTTGCCAGACAATTCGGCTGGAAACCTATAACGGTTTCCGAATTTAAGATCTTTCTGGGCCTTTCCCTCCACATGGGCATAACTAAACAGAGTGAATTGCGGCTATATTGGTCCACTAGCCCAGTTCACCATATGCGCATGTACTCTGCCTCTATGTCCAGGACGAGATACGAGCAAATTCTGCGATTTATGCATTTCAGCGACAATGAACTCTGTCGTCCTCGGGGAGACCCTGCATACGATCGGCTCCACAAAATTCGGCCCCTCATAGACCACTTCAATCAGTGGTTTACAGCCTTGTTTACCCCCGAACAAGTTGTCTGCGTTGACGAGTCCCTGATTAAATTTACTGGCCGCCTTGCTATGAAACAGTACCTCCCCAGCAAGCGTGCCAAGTACGGGGTCAAACTGTATAAATTGTGTGACAGGGCCACAGGCTATACAGTTAGTTTCCGGGTCTATGAGGGAAAAGATAGCTGTGTGGAGCCCCCCAACTGCCCAGACTACATAGGGAGCAGCGGTAAGATCGTTTGGGACTTGGTGTCACCCTTATCCGGAAAGGGGTACCATTTGTACATGGACAACTTTTATACAAGCGTGCCACTATTTAGTCACCTTCTCGATTTACAAATTGGCGCATGTGGCACCGTGCGACCTAATCGCCGGGGCTTCCCCCAACGGCTTGTAGATTCCCGTCTTAGTCGGGGGGCGAGAGCCTGCTTGAAAACGGACAAATTACTTGCGGTGAAGTGGAAGGATACACGGGATGTTTATGTTCTGTCCTCCCTTCACCCAGACACGACGATCCAAATTCCTACGGCAACTGGCGTTATGGAGAAACCCCTCTGTGTCCACGAATATAACCTTAACATGGGAGGGGTGGACCTTAACGACCAGCTTTTGGCGCCGTATTTAGTTGCCCGTAAAGCCAGACGCTGGTACAAAAAAGTGTCTGTTTACCTATACCAATTGGCTATGCTGAACGCCTTTGTCCTATACAGGGCGTCAGGACGAACTGGATCTTTCCGGGAATTCCAGGAAGAGATCATCCTTGCCTACCTGTACCCAGGAGGCATGCCTGCCCAACTTCCCCTTCCAGATGCAGTGAGCCGGCTGCATGAGAGGCATTTTTCACATGTCCTCCCGAGTACCCCTACCCAAAGATGGCCCCAAAGAAGATGTCGTGTCTGTAGCAAGCGCGGATTTAGGCGTGACACCCGTTATTATTGTCCCAAATGTCCTGACCAACCTGGTCTCTGCATCGGGGAATGTTTCGAGCGCTACCATACACTAGTGGATTATTAGCGTAGGGTACAGCACGACACAGTGTAGGGCACATAAACACAGGGTCTCGAAGGATGTTGGATGTCCATCGACATTTTGAGAGACCCAAGCTGGAAGAGAAGATCGCAGATGATCGCAGTCCCTCCCAAATCAAGAAGTAAAGGAACAGTTAGAAAGAAAAATAAAAGGATCCAAAAACTGTTGTGGTGTCAGTAATTTTATATGTCCTTCTACTCCTTCCTACTATACTTTTTTTCAATGTCCTTTGTTTGTTTTTTCATTCTTTTGTGACCTGTTTCTCTTGCAGGTCCCTCGTCGGCTACCACGCATTGATTTTATATATTCTGACACAAACAGCGTTTGCGCTCAGCATATATGGATACCTTTGCTGATAGCAGCTGTGGTGATTTTCTGATTTCAGCACTGCAGTTAAAATCCTATTTTGGTATACGTGGATAGCGCCGTGTATACCCATCATTAAATTCAGTGGGTGGTTGTTTGGGCGGTTAATGATGAAGATCCAAAAACTGTTGTTGTCAGTCATTTTATATGTCCTTCTACTCCTTCCTACTATACTTTTTTTCAATGTCCTTTGTTTGTTTTTTCATTCTTTTGTGACCTGTTTCTCTTGCAGGTCCCTCGTCGGCTACCACGCATTGATTTTATATATTCTGACACAAACAGCGTTTGCGCTCAGCATATATGGATACCTTTGCTGATAGCAGCTGTGGTGATTTTCTGATTTCAGCACTGCAGTTAAAATCCTATTTTGGTATACGTGGATAGCGCCGTGTATACCCATCATTAAATTCAGTGGGTGGTTGTTTGGGCGGTTAATGATGAAGATCCAAAAACTGTTGTTGTCAGTCATTTTATATGTCCTTCTACTCCTTCCTACTATACTTTTTTTCAATGTCCTTTGTTTGTTTTTTCATTCTTTTGTGACCTGTTTCTCTTGCAGGTCCCTCGTCGGCTACCACGCATTGATTTTATATATTCTGACACAAACAGCGTTTGCGCTCAGCATATATGGATACCTTTGCTGATAGCAGCTGTGGTGATTTTCTGATTTCAGCACTGCAGTTAAAATCCTATTTTGGTATACGTGGATAGTGTCGTGTATACCCATCATTAAATTCAGTGGGTGGTTGTTTGGGCGGTTAATGATGAGTAATACTACGCATTATTCCTGTGCTGATTTCTGATAGGTTCTCTTTTTTTCCGTTCAGCCCACAGGCTGCATGAAAAAAAAAAAAACCTATATGCCAAACAAGGACCAGCAATGTACTGGTACGTTGCTGGATTTTGAGTGGTTATACCAGGATGATGCCTGCAGATTTAGGCATCATCTTGGTATCGTTTTTTACAGCCAGCGGTCGGCTTACATGTAAAAGCAATTCTAGCAGGTAATTGGCCGCTAGACTGCTTTTACATGCAGTGGGAGGGGCCTCCCCCCCCCCCACCGCCGCCTTCCGCAGCCTTCCATGGTTTTTCTCTGGCTCTCCTGTCCCACCGGTTAACCCGAGAGTGCAGCCGGTGGTTCAATTATCTAACCATAGAGCTAATTGGAGATGAGAATGGCTCCAATCATCTCTATGGCCTAAGATGCCGGAGGCTACGAGCATTTTATGACTTCTGTTTCGCCAGAAATAAACAGGGCCATTGGGAAATTGGGAAAGTATTTTATCACACCAATTTTGGTGTGGTCAGATGCGTTAAGGTCAGAGGAGAGATCTAGATTCTAAAAGACCCCAATTTTTTTAAAAAAGAGTACCTGTCACTACAGATTGCTATCATAGGGGATATTTAAATTCACTATGATAACAATAAAAATGATTTAAAAAAAAAAAAATTAAAGGAAAGGTGTCAAAATAACATAAAAAAGCAAAAGAAAAAAGAAAAAAAAAAAAAAAAAATTGAGCCCCCCCCCCTTACCCCCGGTGCTTGCGCGCAATGGCGCACGCAAGCGGTGGTCTAGTGTCATATGTAAACCACAATTGCAGCATGCATGTGAGGTATCGCCGCGATCGCCAGATCGAGTGCAGTAATTCTTGCAGTAGACCTCCTCTGTAAGTCTAAAGTGGTAACCTGTAGAGACTTTTAATGGTTTTCAAAAATGTACATACGTTTTTGTCGCTGCGCAGGCATGCGCAATTTTTAAAGCATGTCATGTTAGGTGTCTATGAACTCGGCATAAGATCATCTTTTAAATTTTACCAAAAAAATTGGAATTATATAGTGTATTTGTGCAATAAATTAAAAAAAAATGTATTTTTTTCGCAAAAATTGCGTTTGGAAAATCTGTGCGCAAATACCGTGTGACAAAAAAATTTGCAACATCCACCATTTTATTCTATAGGGCCTCTGCTTTAAAAAAATATATAATGTTTGGGGGTTCAAAGTAATTTTCTAGTAAAAAAAAAATATTTTTTCATGTAA
Organism: Pelophylax lessonae; assembly: GCF_965119305.1. Lineage (NCBI taxonomy): Eukaryota > Metazoa > Chordata > Amphibia > Anura > Ranidae > Pelophylax > Pelophylax lessonae. Next base: position 524,066,070 of record NC_138768.1, read on the forward strand.
ACAAAAAGGCACAGAAAAGGCTTGGTTTTCAAGTGGTTAGAAGAGTGGGTGATGTGTGGATAAGATTGAGTATAAAATGCCGGAACTGTTCAAACACCCCCCTAATGACCCCTTTTTGAAAAGTAGACACCCAAAGCTTTTTTCTGAGAGGCATGGTGAGTCCATGGAGTATTTTATATTTTGCCACAAGTTTCGGGAAAATTATTATTTTTTTTTTTTTTGTTGTTTTTTTACAGAAAGTTGTCACTAAATGATATATTGCTCATGCATGCCATGGGAACATGTGAAATGACACCCCAAAATACATTCTTTTGCTTCTCCTGAGTACAGGGATACCACATGTGTGAGACTTTTTGGGAGCCTAGCTGTGTACGCGCCCCCGAAAACCAATCCACATCTTCAGGTTTTCTAATGGCTTAAATTGCTGATTTTACCCCTGACTACCTGTCACAGTTTCAGAGGCCCTGAAATTTCAAGATGGCACAAAACCCCCCCAAATGACCCCATTTTGCAAAGTAGACACTCCAAGCTACTGGCTGAGAAGTATGGTGAGTCCATGGAATAGTTTATATTTTGCCACAAGTTTCGAGGAAAAAAATCTTTTTTATTTTTTTTTATTTTTTTACACAAAGTTGTCAGTAAATGATATATTGCTCACACAGGCCATGGGTATATGTGAAATGACACCCCAAAATACATTCTGCTGCTTCTCCTGAGTACAAAGATACCCTATGTGTGAGACTTTTTGCCAGTCTAGCCGCATACAGGACCCGGAAAACCAATGCGCACCTTTAGGCTTTCTAAGGGCGTAAATTGTTGATCTCACTCCTTACTACCTATCACAGTTTTGAAGTCCATAAAAAGCCAAGATTGCACAAACCCCCCCCCAAATGACCCCATTTTGCAAAGTAGACACTCCAATCTATTTGCTGAGAGGCATGGTGAGTATTTTGCAGCTCTAATTTTTTTTGGAAAATGAAGAAAAAACAGGAAAATGCATTTTTTTTCCTCTTTTTTCAATTTCCAAAACTTTGTGACAAAAAGTGAGATCTGCAAAACACTCAACATGCCTCTCTGCAAATAGCTCAGGGTGTCTACTTTCCGAAAAGGGGTCATTTGGGGGGGGGTTGTGCTGTCTTGGCATTTCATGGCCTCCAAAACTGTGATAGGTAGTCAGGAGTGAAATCAACAATTTACGCCCTTGGAAAGCCTGAAGGCGATGATTGGTTTTCGGGGTCCTGTACTCGGCTAGACTGCAAAAAAGTCTCACACATGGGGTATCCCTATACTCAGGAGAAGCAGCAGAATGTATTTTGGGGTGTCAGTTCACATATACCCATGGCATGTGTGAGCAATATATCATTTACTGACAACTTTGTGTAAAAAAAAAAAAAATATATATATATATATATATATTTCCCGGAACTTGTGGCAAAATATAAAATATTCCATGGACTCACCATGCCTCTCAGCAAATAGCTTGGGGTGTCTACTTTCCAAAATGGGGTCATTTGGGGGGGTTTTGTGCTATCTTGGAATTTTAGGGCCTCCGAAACTGTGATAGGTAGTCAGGAGTGAAATCAACAATTTACGCCCTTGGAAAGCCTGAAAGTGGGGACTGGTTTTCGGGGACCTGTACTCGGCTAGACTGCAAAAAAGTCTCACACATGGGGTATCCCTGTACTCAGGAGAAGCAGCAGAATGTATTTTGGGGTGTCATTTCACATATACCCATGGCATGTGTGAGCAATATTTCATTTACTGACAACTTTGTGAAAAAAAAAAAAAATATATATATATATATATATATTTCCCGGAACTTGTGGCAAAATATAAAATATTCCATGGACTCACCATGCCTCTCAGCAAATAGCTTGGGGTGTCTACTTTCCAAAATGGGGTCATTTGGGGGGGTTTTGTGCTATCTTGGAATTTTAGGGCCTCCGAAACTGTGATAGGTAGTCAGGAGTGAAATCAACAATTTACGCCCTTGGAAAGCCTGAAAGCGGGGACTGGTTTTCGGGGACCTGTACTCGGCTAGACTGCAAAAAAGTCTCACACATGGGGTATCCCTGTACTCAGGAGAAGCAGCAGAATGTATTTTGGGGTGTCATTTCACATATACCCATGGCATGTGTGAGCAATATTTCATTTACTGACAACTTTGTGAAAAAAAAAAAAAAATATATATATATATATGTATTTCCCGGAACTTGTGGCAGAATATAAAATATTCCATGGACTCACCATGCCTCTCAGCAAATAGCTTGGGGTGTCTACTTTCCAAAATGGGGTCATTTGGGGGGGGTTTGTGCTATCTTGGAATTTTAGGGCCTCCGAAACTGTGACAGGTAGTGCAGAGGTGACATGCACAATTTACGCCATTAGAAAACCTGGGAGTGTTGATTGGTTTTCGCGGTCCTGTACACAGCTAGGCTCCCAAAAAGTCTCACACATGGGGCATCCCCATACTCAGGAGAAGTGGCAGAATGTATTTTGGGGTGTAATTCCACATATACCCATGTCATGTGTGAGAATTTTATCTTTTAGTGACAACGTTGTGTAAAAAAAAAAAATAAAAAAAAAAAATAGTAATATTCCCAAAACTTGTGGTAAAATATAAAATATTCCATGGACTCACCATGCCTCTTAGCAAACAGCTTGGGGTGTCTACTTTCCAAAATGGGGTCATTTGGGGGGGTTTTGTGGTATCTTGACATTTCAGGGCCTCCTAAACCGTTAGAGGTAGTGAGAAAATGCAATGAAAAATGTACGCCCTTTGAAATTCTGATGGTGGGGATTTGTTTTTGTGGTCCCGTACACAGCTAGGCTCCCAAAAAGTCCCACATATGTGGTATCCCTGTACTCAGGAGAAGCAGCAGAATATATTTTGGGGTGTAATTACACATATACCCATGGCATGTGTGAGCAATATATCATTTCAATGACAACTTTGTGTAAAAAAAAAAAAAAAAAAATTTTTAGTCATTTTTCAAACACCTGTGACAAAAAAATGAAATATTCAATGAGCTCAACATGCCTCTCAGAACATTCCTTAGGATGTCTACTTTCCAAAAAGTGGTAGTTTGGGGGGGTTTTGTACTGCCCTGCCATTTTAGCACTTCATGAAATGAGATAGGCAGTCAAAAATTAAAGCTGCGTAAATTTCTGTATTTACACCATAGTTTGTAGACGCTATAACTTTTGCGCAAACCAATAAAAATACGCTCATTGAATTTTTTTTTGTCAAAGACATGTAGCTAAATATATTTTGGCCAAAAAAAAAATACATAAATTGAGTATATTGGATATTTTTTAAAAGACAAAGTTGAAAATGTCATTTTTTTGCAAAATTTTCGCTCTTTTTTTATTAATATCGCAAAAAATAAAAAGCGCAGAGGTGATCAAATACCACCAAAAGAAAGCTCTGTTTGTGGGAAAAAAAGGACGTAAATTTCGTTTGGGTACCACATTGCATGACCGCACAATTGTCAGTTAAAGTCACGCAGTGCCGAGTCGTAAAATACCCCCTGGTCGGAATGGGGGTAAAATCTTCCGGGGCTTAAGTGGTTAAGATAGAGACAGAATAAAGGCCTAAACCTCAATTTCCTTTAGATTTACCACCAGATTTACTATGTAGTGCAAGGGCCTGCCTGACTGGAAACAAATTAAGTGTTTAGGTTTGACCTCATATTATATGGTTTTGGTAAATCTAAAGGAAAATTGTACTAGAAAATTGTATAATGTATGGCCAGCTTAATGGACACAACACCAGTGCAATTTGTCATGCGATTTGACAGTTCGAAGTCGCACCCCATGGTCGGCAATGGAACCGCTCAAATTGCTGCAACTCATGCCACAGCGACTTTGAAAAAGGTTCCTTCTCTACTTTTTGCCAATTTCATTGCGACTTGCATAAACTTCTGTCAGTAAAATCGTAAGTGCAAATTGCACTAATGTGGGGCTTTGAAATCGCCCCCAAGTAGCGCGATTTTAAAGTCACACCAGCGTGAACCAGGGACAAGTGAAAGTGAGGCCTAAAGATACTTTAAGACAAGGAATTATTTGCTATGGGCTGTGAGCCATAGAGGTTTATTAACTAAAGCCAAATCCACTGTGCACTACAAGTGCACTTGAAAGTGCAGTTGCTGTAGATCTGAGGGCGACATAAAAGAAAAAAACAGCATTTCTCTTTCGGTCATTGAACGACACAGCTCCTGATTCTTCTTAACCATTGGGTTATACTGCCCCCTACAGGAGTAGGACACTAGGCAGGAAAAAGCTTGACTACGCCTATAGGCAGTCCAAGGGGGTATACACCCACTCTCAGCTATGGGCACTCAGTTTTTTTTTTCCTGCCTAGTCAGGAGTAAGGACCTAGTTCCCAGCTGGGATCTCTGGTCCTGGCAATTCTTTCATTTTAAATCTATTTTTGTTTCTCTTTATTATTTTGTTCCTGTGAGTTTTGTTCCTGTGAGAACTACAATCAAGTCCCAGGCTGAGGGCCAAACTGGATAATATAGACCGCAACTCTGCGCTAGGTTGGCCGCAACATAGCCCCACTGGATGGGGGCTGGCCTGCAAGTTAAACGTCTCACGAGGAAGCATATGAACTGGCTTCAGCCTGAGTCGCAGCTTTTCCTCCTGGCCAACAGCACCCATTTTACAATGGAGCGGTGTCCTGTCCAGAGCGGTGCCCACCCTGTTCCTGGTGTGGTAAGTAGCTGTCCCCCCACTACCCCTGGAGGGTCCGACCCCTGGGTTCCCCTCCCTTCCCCCCAGCCCCTCTAAAATTTTGGTCTTTCGCCCCTCCTCCCTGGGTGAGGTGATGAGCTGGCTGTTGCCACATGCTCTTTAGCAGGGCTGGCTGTAGTTGCTGCTGACCGGGTTGCTGACCAGATTTTCCTGGTGCGTAACCGTGGGTTGAGCAGGGTTCCCTGCCATCATGGGGGTTGGTGACTAGGGCAGGGAGGTCCTCTGGGCTCCCTGCGGTAGTTGTTGGGCTGGGGGAGCACATAGTTTAGCATCCGTGGCCCTCACGCGGCCGGATCCGGCCAAAAATTTAGGCTGGGGCCTACTACTCGGAAACGAAGTGAGATGGCCCCGTTGGGCATCCGAGTTCTTCTTCGCTGCCCCTGGGTGGTCAGGTCTGCTGGGGCTGGCGGCTGGGCACCCTCAAAAATTTAGGCCATGGTTTGGAGCTTACTAGGCCATTGGGGGACAGTCCCAGTGCGTTTAGCTGAAGCCCCCACTCTTCCTTTGGGCTTCTGCCGGGCTGGGGATCCGTGCAATTGCGGCTGGGCCCCCACATAAATTTAGGCCATGGCTTGCGGCCTGCTGGGCTATTTGGTCAGCTTGGCTTCTCCCTTGGACCGGGTGGCGCTGTGGGTGGCGCTTGGGTGGCCCCTAGCTGCCAGGGGAAGAACTCCTCCAGTGAGGCCGGGAGAAAGGGAAAGGAAAGACAGGTGCTGGTGGTAGGGGACTCAATTATTAGAAGGGCAGACAGTGTAATCTGTGACATAGACCGTGTGCGCCGAACAGTCTGTTGTTTGCCGGGCGCTCGGGTTCGGCACATCGCGGATCGGGTGAACAGATTATTGGTTGGGGCTGGGGAAGACCCAGCTGTCATGGTACACGTGGGTACCAATGACATAGGCAGAGGAAGACGGAGAGTCCTAAACGATTTCAGGGACTTAGGCGCTAAGTTGAGGACTAGGACCTCCAAGGTAGTATTTTCCGAAATACTACCTGTACCTCGAGCCACACCAGAGAGGCAGCGGGAGATTAGGGAAGTTAACGAGTGGCTGAGGAGCTGGTGTAGTAAGGAGGGTTTCGGGTTCCTGGAGAACTGGGCCGACTTCTCAGTCGGTCACCGGCTCTTTGGTAGGGACGGATTGCACCTAAATGGGGTGGGTGCAGCCGTACTGGGTGAGAGGATGGCCAAAAAGTTAGAGGGGCTTTTAAACTAGGGAATGGGGGGGAGGGTACAGATGTAGAATTAGCCAGTGGAAAGCAAGTTTCAGAGGGCAGAAATGGGGGCATTAGCGGTAGGGTGTTCGGAGCCCCTATACCCAGGGTGGGTACGGGGAAAAATCAAGAGAGCAGCCTAAAAACATCAAAATTACGAGGCTTATATACCAATGCCAGAAGCCTGGCCAACAAGATGGGAGAGCTGGAGCTGCTGATGTTTGAGGAGGACTTAGATTTTGTGGGGATAACTGAGACTTGGTTTGACAGCTCTCATGACTGGATGGCGACCATTCAGGGGTATTCCCTTTATCGCAGAGATAGAGAGGGTAAAAAAGGGGGAGGGGTATGTTTGTATATTAAGAACAGTATACAGGTAAATATGAGGGATGATATTAATAATGGAGCTATGGACGAGGCAGAATCCCTATGGGTAGAGCTTCAAAGGAAAGGCACGGTGGGGAAGGTAATATTGGGCGTATGCTATAGGCCCCCAAACCAGAGGGAGGAGGGTGAGGCAGACCTCATGTTACAGATAGGATTGGCAGCAAGGATGGGAAATGTCATTATAATGGGGGACTTTAATTATCCAGATATAGACTGGGCAGAAGGAACCGCGCATTCAGCCAAGGCTCGGCAGTTCCTAAATGTTTTGCAGGACAATTTCATGGGTCAGATGGTGAATGCACCGACAAGAAACAATGCGGTACTTGACCTACTGATTACCAACAATACAGACCTGCTCACGGATATAGAAATACGGGACAACTTAGGGAACAGTGACCATAGGTCAATTGGTTTCAGTATTAATTACAGTAATAGGAAACACAAGGGTAATATAAGGACACTGAATTTCAAAAGAGCCAATTTCCCTAAACTGCGCTCACTGCTAGAAAATATCAAATGGGATAGAACCCTGGGAACAAAGAACACGGAGGAAAAATGGGAGTGCTTCAAGAGCATACTTAACAAGGGGGTGGGCCAGTGCATTCCGCTGGGAAATAAATTTAAAAGAGCAAAACTAAACCCTGGGTGGCTAAACTCCAACATAAAAATGTATATTAGAGCTAAAGAAAAGGCCTTCAAAAAATACAAGACTGAGGGGTCATTGGCAGCATTTAAGCATTACAAAGAGTGCAATAAGAAATGTAAAGATGAAATCAGGGCGGCTAAAATAGAACACGAGAGACATATAGCGGAGGAGAGTAAAAAGAACCCCCAGAAATTCTTTAAGTATATAAACAGTAAGAAAGCAAGGCCAGAACACATTGGCCCCATAAAAGATGATAAAGGAAAAATGGCCACTGAGGACAGAGAAAAGGCGGAAGTGTTAAATAATTTCTTTTCTTCAGTCTTCACAAAGGAATCGGGGGGCTACATGAACCCCGCTTGTAAGGCCGAACTAAATAATACACCTCAGGAAGTGCCGCCATGGCTAACAGAGGATAGACTTAGAGCTAAACTAGAGAAACTTAACATAAATAAATCCCCGGGACCGGATGGCTTGCACCCAAGGGTTCTAAATGAGCTCAGTCAGGTGATTGCCAGACCATTATTCTTGATCTTTAAGGATAGTTTACAGACAGGTATGGTGCCAGCTGATTGGAAAAAAGCCAACGTGGTACCAATATTTAAGAAGGGGCCGAGATATATCCCGGGTAACTATAGGCCGGTCAGCCTAACATCTGTAGTCTGCAAAATTTTGGAGGGGATGATAAGGGACCACATACAAGACTTTAGTAATGAAAACGGTATTATAAGTAGTAATCAGCATGGATTCATGAAAAATCGTTCATGCCAAACCAATCTATTAACCTTCTACGATGAAGTGAGCTGCCACTTAGATAAAGGTAAGCCTGTGGATGTGGTGTATCTGGACTTTGCAAAGGCCTTTGACACCGTTCCCCACAAACGCTTACTGTACAAACTAAGGAAGATAGGTATGGACCATAAGGTGAGTACCTGGATAGAGAACTGGCTCCAGGGGAGAGTACAGAGGGTGGTGATTAATGGGGAGTACTCGGATTGGGCGGGTGTGGAAAGTGGGGTCCCCCAGGGTTCTGTCCTGGGACCAATCCTGTTTAATTTATTCATAAATGATCTAGAGGAGGGGATATCTAGTACAATCTCAGTATTTGCAGATGATACTAAATTAGGCATGCCAATATCTTCTATGCAGGATGTGGAAATCTTGCAAGCAGACCTGAACAAAATAACGGGGTGGGCAACTACATGGCAGATGAGATTTAATGTAGAAAAATGTAAAGTAATGCACTTGGGGGCCAGAAACCAGAAAGCAAGCTACTCACTAGGGGGGGAACCTCTGGGTGAGTCTAGGATGGAAAGGGACCTGGGGGTACTGGTAGACAACAGGCTTGGAAGTGGCATGCAATGCCAAGCCGCTGCAAGCAAAGCCAACAGAATACTGGGTTGTATAAAAAAGGGGATTCACTCCAGAAATAAAGAGATTATTCTTCCACTCTACAAGACTCTGGTCCGGCCACATCTGGAGTATGCTGTCCAGTTCTGGGCACCGGTCCTCAGGAAGGATGTGCTGGAACTGGAGAAAGTCCAGAGAAGGGCAACAGAAATAATTAGGGGAATGGAGGACATCGGCTATGAGGAAAGACTACAAGCACTGAACCTATTCTCTCTGGAGAAGAGACGCTTGAGGGGGGATATGATATCAATGTACAAATACTGTACTGGCGACCCGAGCATAAGGAACAAACTATTTAGAGTAAGGGAATACAATAAGACACGTGGCCACTCACTAAAACTAGAGGAAAGGCGGTTTAACCTTAAAGTGCGTAAGGGGTTCTTCACTGTAAGAGCGGTAAGGATGTGGAATTCTCTTCCGCAAGCAGTCGTATCAGCGGGGAGCATTGATAGTTTCAAAAAACTATTGGATGGACACCTTAAAGACCACAACATACAGGGGTATACAATGTACGGTTAAAAGCAAACACACACACATAGGTTGAACTGGATGGACTTGTGTCTTTTTTCAGCCTCACTAACTATGTAACTATATGTAACTATTTTTTTTTTTACAATGCAAACAGTTCCTTTATTGAAAAAAAATTGGAATAACACATTCACATTCACACAAATAACAATAATGGGCTAACCCACAGGTGCCAGCTAAGGCTGCCACACCCTGTCAAATTTCCCAGGACAATTTCTCAGCATATAAGTCAATTTGTATAACGGCAAAACAGCATCAATAGAGCGCTCCCAGGAGACCACCGGGGGGGGGGGGGGGGGGCAATCCATTTCAGAATGATTTCCCTTTTAGCATAATACAGCAGATCTGCTGTTAATTACATATCTGCTGTATCTGCTGTTTTAGCATAATACAGCAGATATGTAATTAACATTTTGGTGGGTCTGGGTCTCTTGTCATCATCCATAATGCCCAGCAGGGCCAAGGCAGGGGAGAACGGGAGAGCCAAACCCAACCTATGATTAATAACATCAAAAACTTGTAACCAAAAGTGGGCCACCTTGGGACATACCCAAAACATATGAAAATAGGTCCCCACCGTAGCATGGCAACGTGGGCAGTCCGGAGATCTCTGGGGGAAGATTCTATGTAACCTCTGAAGAGTGTAGTATATTCTATGCAAAAATTTGGTCTGAATCAAATGGTCTCTGGCGGAGATCTTCAGTTTGGTGCCACGCTCAAAGCAATTCTCCCAATCATCCCTATCAAGGTCAGGCAGGTCTTCCTTCCACATGTCCCACAACTTGTCCATGCGGGGAGAATGAGAGCACTGTAGAGTAAGGTAGAGAGAAGAGAGCGGCTTGGCCAAGATCTCATGCGCCAGCAACTCCTCCACCGGGTCCATTTCCAAGGTCATACTCTCAGGGAACTGAGCACGGAGCGCATGCCGTAACTGAAGATACCGAAAGTACATCCAACCCAGCAGGCCCCACGCCTCACGTAGAGCAGGAAATGGGAGGATGGAGCCCCCGGGGCACACATCCCAGGGAGTCTTCATCCCAAACCTCGCCCAAAGCTGGGGATCCTGTAGGGACAAAAGATGCCGCAGGTTGGGGTTCCCCCACAAAGGGCAGACTGGCGACCACCTGTTAGGCAGCAGGAAACGCCGCCGCGCCACCGCCCACACCCTCAAGGTCACTCTGGTAGACTGAAGAGCCGGAGGACAGACCCTGAGTCCCCTGTACACTAGATTACTGAGGCCCTAAAGGGACCCCACTAGAGCTGCCTCTAGGCACACCGCCGCATTCCCCTGCGATTGAGCGTACCACCAGCCAACGGTGACCAGCACTGCCACCCAATAGTAGGTCCGGTAATCAGGCATGGCCAGCCCCCCACAGCTCGACAGAAGACACAGGGTAGACTTCACCAATCGTGGAGACCTCCCTGCCCAAATAAAAGAACTCACATGACCGTCAACAACCCGAAAAAAGGAGACAGGGAGCCAAACAGGGCAGTTTCTAAAAAAATACAGAAATTTGGGCAAAATAATAATTTTTAGTAAATTGATCCTACCCATGAGGTTCAGTGGCAGAGAGGCCCAGAGAGTACATCTATCCTTGAGGTAGGTCACAAGGGGATCAAGGTTCAGGGTTCTAAAGGATTTCGGATCCCTCTTCACCTTTACACCCAGATACCGGAATTGGTCCACCCACCGCAGAGGGGGTCAGTGCCGCACCAGCCCTGGTCCCCAGATCCAAGGGGAACAGAAATGACTTGGACCAGTTGATTCTGATGCCAGAAAAACTACCAAACTCATTGAAGATCTCAAGGGCAGCTCCCAAGGAGGAGTTAGCATCACGTAGGTACAGAAGAGCATCATCTGCATATAAAGAGATCTTCTCCTCCAGGGGACCCACCCGCAAACCCACGAAGGAAGGCGATCCCCGGATCAGGATAGCCAGAGGTTCAAGGGCAAAAGCAAATAGTGAGGGTGAAAGTGGACAACCCTGTCTAGTACCTCTCTGCAGTGGGAAGGAACCCGAAATCCCGCTAGAAGTACGAACCCGATCCGTGGGCGAATGATATAGCAAGGTCAGCCAGGTCAGAAAATTAGGGCCAAAACCGAAACGTCGCAGAACCTCCCACAAAAAAAGCCTTTTTCGGCATCGAGGGAGGCAATAACTCTTTGTCCACAGTCAGCATGGTCAGCCACTAGGTTCAGAAAAAGCCGCCGCAAGTTAATATCGGTCCCCTTACCCTACATTAAACCCGCCTGGTCTGCCTGCACCAGCACATCATGTACTCCAGCAATCCTGCGAGCCAACACTTTGATTAATGTTGATGCAAAAATCTTGGCCAGAGATATCGGCCTGTAAGCTGCACAGTCCTCTGGGTCCTTCCCAGGTTTGGGAACCAGGACTATCACCGCCTCCCAAATGGAGGCAGGAAAAGAACCCTGGGAGAAACTGTGCTCAAACAGGGAGACCAGACGGGGGGCCAGGAGCTCCTGATACACCGTATACACCTCCGTAGGGATACCATCCACACCAGGGGTCTTACCAGACTGTAGGAGACCAAGAGCCTCCTGCATCTCCTCCAAAGTTATGTCAACCTCATGCGTCACTAGCGTCCATGTCCAAAACCGGAAAGTCAACCTGATCTAAATACAAACCCAGTGTCACCTCTGTGTAATCCACCCTGGAGAAAGGCGCTTCATTTTTAATGACAGTCTTGCCACCATTATTGTGTGGGGCACCTGCCTTGTTTAAGCGAGGGTACCGTCCGCGTCACGGCGGGTGGCCCTCTTTTAACGGGCTATGACCTATTATGTCCTCTATGGAGGGCGACCCCCTCGTTTTTTGTGGGGTCTAATAGGTGGTCCATTTGTGGACCCTTGACCGGCGTCCCCTTTGTGGGATCGCAGTCTGTGGCCTCCCCTGATTGTTATGTTTTTGGGGTGAGCTCAGTATAAAGTGACCCTACTGGGTCTGTGTCCACGCACCCTGAGTCCTCAGATAGTGCGGGTGATTCCTCACCTCCTCTAGCTGTGCCTAAATAGGGGCTGGTGGATGCAATGTTTGTGTCAGTGCGTGAAACTTTAAAAATGGAGGTTGCGGCTGATGCTGCGTCGGAAGCACCGGTTCCTTTTGGCACGCACAGGCCCTCCAAAGCAGCGACGGAGTTCCTCTTTCCACTTACCTTGACAACATTGTCACAAAACACTGGGGTTGTCCAAAACGCAGTGGTTGCTATGCATTTTTTGTTTGCGGTATCCTGATGAGGATTTTCTGCGTAAAAGGTTGACAGTCAAACCTGTAGTGGACTCGCCGGTTTCCAGGTCAAATTGAGTTACCTTCATCCTGGTTGAGGAGCCCCTGACCTTTACAGGTCCAGGTAATAAGCAGGGCGGATGCTCTGACCCGCCATATGTGCGCTGTGGCTGGTTTGGCAATGAGGCCGGTAATTACTATTGCCCAGGTGTCGCAAACTCTGACCGAGTGGGCTAAGCTTTTACGCTGGGACCTGGAGGGAGAATAGTTTCCCCCTGTCTTTGTGGAGCTAGCGGACACGTCCAGGGGCTACAGTTTTTCTGTGATGCCTCTTTGGATGCGGCTCCTTTGATTTCTTGGCTGTCTGTATCAGCAGTGGTCCTTTGGCATATTGTCTGGCTTAAATGCTGGTCTGCTGACTAGACTTCTAAGAAGGCTTTATCTGATCTCCCTCTTGTACTGGAGATTGCTCTACAAACTCTGGGGGAGTTCGGTGGGATACTGAATATTCACGAGTCTGCTTTGGTTCTGTCCACAAAAACTAGTCTATCTGGGTCTGACTCTGGACTCGGCCTCAGCCAGGGTGTTTCTTCCTCGGGAAAAACTCCAGACATTGCAGGAGGCAATTCAGCTTCTGTTGTTCAGCAGAAGGTCATCCCTCGGGGCTTGCATGCGTGTACTGACCATGATGGTGTCCACCCTCAAGGCGGTCTGTTTGCACAGTTCCACACAAGTTCTCTGCTAAAGAAATTCTGGTGAAATGGGTCAATGATCCATGTTCTTTAGAGGTGGCTTCACTCTCTGGCATTTTGACAGGGAAAATCCTTCTCCCCCTGTACAGCACGGCTGTCTGCGTGGATGCCAGCCTGTCTGGGTAGGGAGGTGTCCTCGGCCCAGACTGCTGATTAGTTTACTGGACCTCCGAGCAATCAGAATTTGTCTGGATCAGTGTTTCTCAACTCCGGTCCTCAGGGCACACTAACAGGCCAGGTTTGCTAGAGAACTGAAATACATCACAGGTGATATAATTTGCTGTTCAGTGATTGCAGGAGTCTAGTCTGCATCTGACCAAGGTAATAGTTAAAATCTGGCCTGTTAGTGTGCCCTGAGGACTGGAGTTGAGAAACACTGGTCTGGATTATCGGACAATCGTCTTCAGGGGTGTCTGGTATGAATTAATTTGGACAATGCCACGGCCGTGGTCTATGTCAATCACCAAGGGGGCACAATAATTGTCCTGGCGGCTCGGTAAGTAGCCGGCATTCTAAGGTGGGCTGACTGATTTGTTCCAGCCCTCTCAAACTTCTGCCACGACTCCTGTGCAGGATTCAGGCAGAAGGGATTCCGGTCATTCTAGTGGCTCCAGACTGGCCTCGCCCGTCTTGGTATGCCGATCTGGTATGGCTGGTCGCAGATGCTCCTGGGGACTTCCTCTCAGGGAGGATCTGCTGTCCCAAGACCAATCTTCCATCCTACTTTACAGTCGCTGGCTTTAATGGCTTGGCTGTTTAATGCCAGGTGATGAGAGGGTAGAGGCATGTTTGAATCAGTGATTCCTATGCTGTTAAAAGCTAGGAAATCTGCCTCTAGGAAGATCTACCATCGTATGTGGAAGACGTACATTGCATGGTGTGAGTCTCTTGGGGTTCATCCTCGCTCTTTCTTGGTGGATCGGATCTTCACCTTCCTTCAATGGGGGGGTTCAACAAAAATTGGCCCTGAGTACCATCAAGGGCCAGGTATTGGGTTTTGGTAGTCTTATTCCAATGACCTTTGGCCGCACACTCCCTGGTGCGTACCTTTTCTTCAGGGTGACCGACATTTGGATCCTTCAGTGCGGGCTCCGTTGCAGCCCTGGAATCCTAATGTGGTGCTTTCAGCTCTACTGAAGCCTCTCTTTGAAAATATTCGGGAGGTTTCCCTGCTTACGCTGCCCCAGAAGGTGGCCTTCTTTGGTGGCTATCACCTCTGCATGCAGGGTGTTGGAACTGGCGGCATTATCCTGTCGTTCACCTTATCAAAAGGAAAAGGTGGTGCTTTGCCTCTGACCATCATTCCTTTCTAAGGTGGTCTCTGACTGTCATTTGAATGAAGACATTCTGTTGCCTTCCCTGTGTCCCAGGCCTAAACATCTGAAGGAAATTGCCTTGCATGTCTTGGATGTAATGGATGGGCAATTAGGGTGTATCTGGCAGCTACAGAGTCTTTTAGGAAGTCAGACTTTCTATTTGTGCTCACGGACAGACCTCACAAAGGGTTGTCTGCTTCTCCTGCAACCATTTTCCAGATGGATCAGATGGTGGTTCAGGCCTATTGCATCAGGGGTCAGATTCCTCTGTTCCCTGTTTAGGCGCACTCTACTAGGGCGCTTAGTGTCTCCTGGGATTTCTGTCTTCAAGCGTCAGTGACGTAGGTTTGCGAGGCGGCCACCTTGTAGTCGGTGTACACTTTTACAAAGTGTTTTGGCCGCAAGGTTTTGCTGGCTGGCTGCTGTTTAGAGAACCTGGCCCTCTTTGAGGGTGTATTGGTTTTCAGGTGAGCTCCAGTTTTTTGTGGTTGAGCTCTATGTTACCTGGTTGGCTATGGTTAGCCTTGGAAAATTTTTTCTGATGTTTTCGCACCCCTCATGTCTAACACTGCTTTGGGACGTCCCAATGGTTAAGAAGAACCAGGAGCTGTGTCCGTCAATGATCAAAAGAGAAAATGGTATTTTTGACTTACCGTAAAATCCATTTCTCTGATGTTCATTGACGGACACAGCACCCACCCCTCTGTGGAGTTGGCTTTCTTCTGACACTGCTTGTAACAAACCTGAGTGCCTACAGCTGAGAGTGGGTGTATACCCCCTGGGACTGCACATAGGCATAGTCAAGCTTTTTCCTGCCTAGTGTCCTGCTCCTGTAGGGGGCAGTATATCCAAATGGTTAAAAAGATTCAGGACCTGTGTCTGTCAATGAACATCAAAGAAATGGATTTTAAGTCAAAATCCAATTTTTTTGCTTGCACATGATTGGATGAAAGAAATCAGCAGAGCTTCCCCTCATTCCAGAGCTTCCCCCCAGATCTACAGCGACTGCAGAACATAGTGGATTTGCCTTTAGTAAATCAACCCCATATAGTGGATTTAGTGTTTTAAATTACTTTTATTCTGAACGTAGCATGTCCCCTTTAATATTCATGCACATTTCCGAGAGGTTTCTGAAAAGCTAAAACACTGCTGCAACTATGTCGATTTTTTAAGATGTAACTTTTTTTTTTAACCTTTATCCAGGCAAGGCATTTATTGAGTGGCTTGTAAATCTGACTTCTAAGCATGCTTTGTTGTACTCATTATTCTTACAGAGGACAGGCAGCCTCCATCAATTACTGCTAACAAAGGTCTCACCTTGGATGAAAACTCTTGGAAGAAAATCACCACACAGCAACTGTCAGCCACAGATCAGGACAGCGAACCCAGAGAGCTTCTGTTTCACATCACTAGACAACCTAGTCTGGGCCGTCTGGAGCACGTGGGTTCCCCAGGTACAGTGTCTCCTTTTCAGGCTAAAGCAGGGGAATGCGGAACACATTCCTAAAATTAGTGGTTTTAAATTTTAGATGAATAATTTGATGTCAGTTGATTTAAAGGCCAACTCTATTCAAAACTGATATTTGATGCAGTGGGTTAAATCACCTGCAGGTGAACTATATGTCAGTCTCCAGTAATTATATTTTTTGGCAGCATTTTGTATTTCCACCCTTTCCCATATGAGCATAACAAAATTGCCTCTGGAAGTTGGACACCCAGTGAAGTGTTCATGCTGTATTATGGAGAACACATTAAGCAAGCTATCGTTGAATCAGGTTTGTGAAACTGGAAATTCTGCCCTTGTGCAATTCAACTTTCCAGCAATATTGCAAAACAACAATATCGGTTTGGCGATGGCCTTTAATGTAAAATGTGAATAATCTTAGTGAAGGCTTGTGTTTTTAAAATATTGTAAATATATCTACACATATACAGTATATGCTTATCTACATCTTTACAGTCATTACAATAAACTCAGCATGTCCAAAACAGGGTCACTTTGATGCTCACATCCCCAGCAGCACATAAAAAAAACTTTCTTCCATTCTCTCGCTGCTCTGTTCAGCTGCTGGGAGTGAAGAAAATACCCAATACTTCCAGGCATGTAGGAGCACGTGATTCAATCTCCTTTCTCTCATGTGACAACATTGGTGATGGGCCCAAATCTATTTCATGGTGGCAAATAGAGAGTTATAAGCCCTGCCTATACTCTTAGCTACTTTGGCCTCTTTTCTTCACAACTGGTGACTGTACAAAGTTGCGAAAATGTCAGAGCAGAAGGAGAGTGGAGGAAAGGTGAGATTGCTTTAAACAATGAATACTAATCAT